>NC_140499.1:8452500-9062500 GCF_964271855.1 Acomys minous | reverse complement strand
CAGCTATGACATTTTATAACAGTGGATTTCACAAACTTCTGGCCTGCTCATCTTAAAAAGGAGTTACTTAAACCTTGCCAGGCGTCTTCATTAATCAAGAGCAGAGAACAAAGGTAAGTATATCCATGCTAGCACTCAGCTTGTTCTCTCTACTTTATATAGTCCAGGATCCTCTGTCCAGGGAATGCCCCCCCAAACCTCCACACACAAATACTAAAATCAAGATAATCCCTCACAGGCACGCCCAGTGGCTCGTATCCTAGGGCTTCTAGTTCCTTAGACTCTGTCAAGTGGACAATTACTTTTTCAAATGGCTTTCATAGTCATCAACTTCTTTCTCCCTAAACATTGGAGTCTAGAATTATTCACAGTTGGACACACACACACACACACACACACACACACACACACACACACACACACACACACGGATGATCCGTATGTGTCCTAAACTTATTACAGAAAGATAGAAGAGAATCTAAGGGCTAAATGTGAAACTTCTGACCATTATCTGCACATGAAGCAAACAGGAAGCTCACCATAGCATCATGATGGAGAAAGACAAGTTGGGCTTACTTCATGCGGGAGAATTCTTTCAGATTTGCCCAGATCAGGGCTTCAGACATTTTTGTTTGTTTCCCCTCCCTTTCATGCTTGAGGCTTTTGTGAGATTCTGGGGCTTTCTGCCTCATGGTTCTTGATAGTGAATGAAAGAAAAAGCTAACTGTAGCCAGGGTGTGTGGCTGGGTGAGCCTTGGCTGTTGGGTGAACTGTGCCAGAAACTTATATCTAAATCCCCAGGGATAGTATGTTAGCTCCTATTGCCACCGTAATGAATAGTGCAGCGTCAGTGGCTTACAATGGCATACAGGTATCTATAGTTACCAGGTTCAGAAGTCCTGAATAAACCTCATTGGGATAAGATTGTCTTGCTTCCTGGGTTGTCTTGCCTCCTGAGGGTTCTTGAAGATTGCTTTCCAATAGCCTTTCCCAGCTTCTGCAGATGCTTTCCTGGGCTCCGGACTCCCTGCCTTCCATGGTCAAGGTGGTTGGTGATGTCTTTCTCGAATCAGTTGGGCTCACATCCTACCTCGTTCTCATACATTTGTAGACTTTTGTAATTGCGCTGGGCCCACATGGGTGACTCAACATGATCTATTTTAAGCCAACTGATTAACAGCTTTAATTCTTCTTTTCTGTGATAATTTATTCTAGGGATTCTGCCCTAGAAGACTGAGACTTCCAGCCCAGACATCCTCAGGGGGGTTTTATTTTGCCTAATGAAAGCCTGTGTGCACTCTTATACATGTAAGTGCATAGAAAAAGAGTGAAAGGTGCCAATGTAAAAACACATTGACCATGGCTGAGGAGCAGATTCAGGCGACCAGAAATGCCATGTTCCAGCATGGTGACAATTGCTTGACAGTTTTACTGTAGCAGAACAGAAGGAGCCATGAGAGCACACCGGTGGAAACAGCAGGCAGGCAGCTAAGCAGGCGGGTCTCTGCTATAGGTCTCACTGGTCTGATGGCATTCTCAGCCTGGGCTGGCCTGTTAGGTAAACTCATGTACTTAACAGTCACAAAGATGTTTGTTCAAATACAGAGGCAGGCAATGAACGGCTACTCAGGAAGGCTGAAGACGCTTCAAAATAAGCTGTCTCTGGGCTTGCAACATGGTGCTTCCCTGTAGGCTCTGTTTCTTAACAATTAAACTTTATTATACAACCCAACTAGCTTACACAAGAGGGAAAAAAGGTTAAAGGGAAAAAAGAGTGAGCCTTCCGGTATCCGTTCCACTGGTTGGGTCCTTAGGTGTCTTTGGCCTGTGTGGTGGTCCAGCCTGTTCGCTCAAGTCGGGTCTGAACCTGCTGCAGCTCTCTTCTCTCCGCCTGCCTGAGTCACGTGTGAAGGGCGGTCTCCTTCTCCCATTGAAGGTCGATTAGAAGACAATAGTCCAGGTGGAGTCCCCCATTCCTGAATTCCAGGCCCAGGATGGCTCCACTCAGTCTATCTCAAGGTATCCATGGGGTGCCCAAGGGTAAAGCCCGCCAAGACTGCTTTCACCTGTGACAAAGCTTATAGTCTTCCCCACACTTCCCCACAGTCTGAGACGCTCTGCTCAATCAGCACTGCAGAATCTTTCACACAACTGTGGCCTTTCTCCTGGAACTTCAGCTCACAATGGCCGTGTGCCTCCCAGTAAGGTAAAGACCTGAGAGCACTCACTTTGGAGAGAAAGAATGAGAATCGCATGAAAATAAGGACACACTTTTTTTTTTTAATGTGAGGTACATTTATTTATAATGTTGGACCCTCACGCCCAACTTGGGAAGGGGGTCGCTGTGAGAGACCACAGGAAGCACAACACACTGACGCAAAAGCAAAGGTTTATTACTGATGCTCCAGGGTCCCTCAGCCCTTGGGAGGTGAAGGACCCCCAGTGACTGTTACAGACTATTTTTAAAGGCTAAAACCACAAAGCAAGTGGGGTTGCTTATCAAGCTTAGACCATATGGACATTGGCGGTGGGAGACTTCTTGTGGGGACTTGGGTGTGGGTCCCTAGGGTGGTTACTAGAAACCATATGGGACCTCTGATATAGGGAGCTCGCATGTAGCTATTCTGGGAACTAGGGTGGAACTCTGAGGCTAGCAGTAACGAGAACTGGGAGAAGCCTCTGGGTAGGCAGGGCAAGCAAGCGTCTTACATTTTATAATTTTACAATTTCTCAATGTGTATAGGGGTACATGTTGAGGCCAGAGACAACATGGAGGGTTGGTTCTCTTCCACCATATGAGTACCAGGGATTAAATTTGGGTCATCAGGCTTGGCAGTGAGTGCCTTTACCTGTAGCCATCGAAAGGCCCTGAACTGTTGTTGTTGTTGTTGTTTGTTTGTTTGCTTGCTTTCCACCTGAAGCTAGCCACATGTACTTTTGAGGAATGCACTTGAAACAAAAGATTTTTATATGGATTAGTCTAAAAAAAATCATTGAAGTGTAAATCAAATTTATATTTGTCACTTGGCACATTATATACAATCCCAGGTCTTTTGAAAGCTGCTGTACTTAATGCATTTGTCGATAGGATTATTTATAAATTCATTCACAACTCTAAATGCAAATAGAATTTGGAAGTGTAAGTGGATTATACCTGAAGGGCCACATCTGTGGCTGATGGTGAAATGCTGAGAGCTGATGGGTGGTCTTAGAGAGGTGACGCGGCTGTCACAACCTTCTACCATGGCTATAGTCCCTACTGCAGCTGCTCTGTCTTTTCTGGCCTTCGCGTTTCACCCTTTCCCATTCCCAGTGTACTTCCTCCTTGGCCCTCACAGACCAACAGGCTCATCTTGTCTTAATCCACTTAACTTTTAATTAAGCATTTACTTGTTTTTGTTTTCTTTTGTTAAAAAGAATTATTTTATTTTATTTCTGTGAGTGTAAATATGTATATATGTACGTGCAAATGTGTGTACGTGTATGTATACTCACACGTGTGCAAGTGGCCTTGGGGGGTAAGACAAGGGCATCCAGATGCCCTGGAGCTGGAGTTTCAGGCAGTAATGATGCACCTGACATGGGTGCTGGGAACCATATTCAGGATCTCTGCAAGAGCGGCGAGCACTCTTAACCACAGCGTCATTGCCTCAGCCTCTTCTCCATTTTTCCTGATATTTTTATATTCTTTAACATCATTTTAACTTTTGATTAAGTAAACACTTTAATACACACACACAAAATTGCATCACAGATGCACACAATTACCAAAAGTGCTTTTCTACTGTACTTCAAAAGAAGAAATGTTAAACAGACTTCAAAAACAAAACAAAACAAAACAAAAATATAAACAAAAAAGCACCCCACAAAATTTCTAAGAACTATTAACTTCACACTTATGAGGGTAAACACTTGTAAATTAATAAGTGTGCTTTTTGCAGGATGCCTGCTAAGTCATTGTCTGGAGGCATCCACATAAAAAGCCAAACTGAAATCACATCAGGCTGCATTTGATGTGACTGTGTTACATAACTTACAAAACACTCTTAGAAAAATGAAGAGCAAGAGTGAGGGAGAGACAAAGTGGGGATGCGTCAGCCAGTGCTAGGAATACAGAGTTGCTGGCCCATGTTAGTAGGTCCAGAAGTGCAGATGTGGCTAGCTTGGTGAGGGTGTGCCTATGTTGGTGAGGGTGTGCCTAGCTTGGTGAAGGTGTGGCTAGCTTGGTGGAGGTATGGTTAGCTTGGTGAGGGTGTGCCTAGCTTGGTGAGGGTATGGCTAGCTTTGTGTGGATGTGGCTACCTTGGTGTGGGTGTGTCTAGCTCGGTGCAGGTGTGGCCAGCTTGGTGAGGGTGTGCCTAGCTTGGTGAAGGTGTGGCTATCTTGGTGCAGGTGTGGCCAGCTTGGTGAGGGTGTGCCTAGCTTGGTGAAGGTGTGGCTATCTTGGTGCAGGTGTGGCTAGCTTGATGAGGGTGTGGCTATCTTGGTGAGGGTGTGGCAATTTGGTGCAGATGTGCCTAGCTTGGTGCAGGTGTGGCTATCTTGGTGAGGGTGTGGCTATCTTGGTGAGGGTGTGGCTAGCTTGATGAGGGTGTGGTTAGCTTGGTGAGGGTGTGGCTAGCTTGGTGAGGGTGTGGCAACTTGGTGCAGATGTGTTTAGCTTGATGAGGGTGTGGCTAGCTTGGTGAGGGTGTGGCTAGCTTGGTGAGGATATGTCTAGCTTGGTGCGGGTGAGGCTATCTTGGTGCAGGTGTGCCTAGCTTGGTGCAGGTGTGGCTAGCTTGATGAGGGTGTGGCTATCTTGGTGAGGGTGTGGTTAGCTTGGTGTGGGTGTGGCTAGCTTGGTGTGGGTGTGGCAACTTGGTGCAGATGTGCCTAGCTTGGTGCAGGTGTGACTATCTTGGTGAGGGTGTGCCTAGCATGAGGAGGGTGTGGTTATCTTGGTGAAGGTGTGCCTAGCTTGGTGCGCGTTTGGCTAGCTTGGTTTGAGGAGAATAGCAACCTTTTGCAGGCACCCAGCAGAGAAACTGAGGGCAACTGAAGCAAGTCGGTGACAGGAAGCCGGCCTGGGGTTAGAGGAAGCTGCGATGCTCTGGTAAAGCAGAGACAACAGGATAGGGAACTCTTCTGTCTCCAGAGTAAGAAGAGCCATAGGACCTGCCTGCAGAGGCCAAAAAGACTTGTCACCAAACCTTTAAGTGGTTGTGCCAATGACCACAGTGTAAATGTTCCAAGTTTCAGCACCCAAGACCCAAACCATCTACTCAACCCTCGGCACACACGTGGGTAAGCACTTCATTCCTGCTGCACAACATTACATCTGGCCAGCTCCCGGGTGGTTGTTACATCTTCTCTAGATTGTCTTCCATAGTTACGCTGTTCTCTCCTTCCAGGTGAGCGCTGCTCTTCCACATTTTTCAAAACACCAACAATAAGCAGAACTCTGAGGTGACGATGGTCACAGTTAGTAGAGAGGAGCTTTTAGATTCTCCAAGAACTGAGAGAGTCATAGAGATAGGGTGCAGGCAGCTTTCTGTTGGTGACACAGTGAATAAAGCAAAAGCCTTCCCAAACCCAGGCTTGAGTAATTTATTTTATGTAAGAAGGGAATGGGATAAAAATATCTAGGAATGGGCTAGGGAGAAGGCTCAGCGGGTAAAGCACTTTCTATGCAGGCATGAGAACCTCAGTTCAAATCCCCAGGACCCACATACAGACAGGCACAGTAGTGTGTGTCTGCAATCCCAGTGTGCCCAGAGCGAGATGGCAGGCAGATGCAGGAGAGGCCCCGTGAGCTCTAGGCCAGCTAGCCTGTGGTACATAGCACCTAACAGCAGCAGCCATGAAGAAGAGACCCTGTCTCAAACCAGATGGAAGGTGAGGACCAATACCAGAGGCTACCCTCTGCCCTCTGCGTACAAACTACAGCATGTGCACACCTGTACACACAGAACAACATACGGGCACACACATATGTCTACACACACACACACACACACACACACACACACACACACACACACACAAAGATATCTATCTGTCATCTATCTATCTATCATCTATCATTTGTCTATCTATGTGAATTGAGGAAAGATATTAAAAGTTGAAGTCAACTTCCAATTAGAAATGGCAAGTAGAATATGTGCATTTAATTTCATTTCTCCCACAAATCCTATTAAAACAGCAGTGAAAAATGTTTGAGTCATGAACTCATAAGTTAAAAAATATGAAGATAACAACAACCTTTAGAAGCTGGAACACTAAGGGAAGGCTTGGTGGACAACCTCAGCCTAGCGGGGAAGAATAGCTTCTGAGCTGCAAGAGTGGGAAAGAGAAATAATTATAAGAAACCTTCCAAAGGCTCAGAGTTGGTAGCCCAAGATATTGGAAAGTCTGTCTGTCTGTCTGTCTGTCTGTCTGTCTGTCTGTCTGTCTGTCTCTCTCTCTCTCTCTCTCTCTCTCTCTCTCTCTCTCTCTCTCTCTCACACACACACACACACACACACACACACACACACAAACACAAGCGTGTGCAATGTGCAAGCGCATGCCCATGTGCACTCATTTGATTAAGACAAGACCGAAAGCACTTTAAAGAGGCATTTAAAAGCTGAATCTGTTGTCACATATCTGTGTTTCCAGCACCTGTAGAGTCAGGAACATAAGACTTCAAAGACAGCCTTGGCTACATAGCAAGTTTGAAGAAAGCCTAGGCTAATAAGACACCAAGTCCAAACAGCAAGACAAAAGAAGCCCGAAGAAGCATCAGACCCAAGATCCTCTCCCCAAATCCACAAGGCTACCATTTGCCTGTTCCCATCTTGGTTGGAGACTGGAGAGATGCTTCGTGTAAACCCATACACTTGCAGCTCTTACTGTCATACAATACACCACCCTCGATGGACTGGGCCTCATCAACAACTGTGTGTTGTACTTACTTTAGCATGACTCACAACTATCAACCAGTTTCCTTCCACGGTGCGGTGTATGGACAGCATATGCCTGCTCCACATGGCTGGGGCTTCTCACCTGGGAAGGCTTAACTGTCTGCTGCTGGAATCATCTAGAAGTGTCTCCACACAATGTATCTGGCAGTTGCTGCTGCTAACAATATCCTTGGCTGGGTTGAGTTGCCCAGATCCCCGTGTGGGTTTGCACCACAGCCTAGGCTGCCATGGGCTTCCTTGGGGAAAGATGCAGGAGTTTAAAGCACATGAGCAAGAGAGGGTTGTGTGGATTCTTGTCAGGAAATCTTTTATGATATGGGGAATCCAAAAGATGAATCCAGCTTTTGTGTTTGGATTCTCTGCCCATAGCCCCTTTCTCCTTAAAACAAAACAAAACAAAACAGGACAGAAAAGAACGCAATGTCACCATCCATGCCTGAGGACAAACTTCATGTCTCAGAGGTACTTTGCTTTGCTTTAAGCTCTGATGACTCATCACACAGAACCCGTATTTCACTTCCAGAAATAGGTGCCTCTGCTTGTGCCTCTCACCCTCAGAGCTCAGCAGGGATGGATTTCCTGCAATGTTTTAAGTCCAACTTTTGAGTCATTTTGGCCACTTTAAGTTCAATGTGTCACTCAGATCGGCATTTACTGAGCCCCGTTAGTCATTTTATAGTTAGATTGTAAGATTCTCCATTGTAGAAGGATGTTCCTATAGTCTGTGTATGATGATCAGAGGTCACCTGAGGTTTCTCAGTGTTGGTCAGACAGCCTGTGCTGTTGGCAAATGAACTGAGAAAGAAACTATTTCCCTGCCCAGCAGTAATATAAAATACAAAATTTCAAGAATAGATATAAGGGGCTGAGATGCAGCACACTGGGTAGCATGCTTACCTAGCATGTGTGACGTCCTGGGTTCTGTCTTCAGCATCAACAAACCAGGCATGGGGGTCCACGCCTGTCATCTCAGCACTTGAGAGAGGACGGCAGAGGACCAGAAGTTCAAGGTCGTTATGGCCACATAGTGAGTTCAAGGCCAGCAAGGCCAGCATGGAAAGAAAGACAGACCATCAAAGAGCACTAGGTATCAAGAAGCTGTTCCGTTTTTATATAACTTAAGTTTTATTGAAAACTGATTTTTTCCCCATAAAATACATTCTAATCACTGTTTCACCTCCACCTACCCATGCAATCCAAACCTCTTCTCTCTCCCTCTCACTAGAAAGCAAACAGGAACTTAAAAACAACAACAACAACAACAACAACAACAACAACAACAAAACAAATGGGGAAAACGAGCCAAAGAAAAAGCACAGGACACACAGGCGCAGAGACAAACGTACTCAAACACACAGAAATCCCATAGGAAAGCGAAATCAGAAACCATAATATATAAGCAAGAGATTTGGAAGGTTTAAAAACTGGCCAGACAGAGCACTGTTCTTAAAGAGCAAGGCTTACAGCCTGCATTTTCCTTCCTTCCTTCCTTCCTTTCCCTTCCTTCCTTCCTCCCTCCCTCCCTCCCTTCCTTCCTTTCTTTTCTTTCGTTCTCTCTGCTGCAGGAGCAGTGGTGCTGGCCCAGAGAAACTGCCATTTTCTTACTTGGCTCCCACTTGACATGCAGATCTCCATCTGCCGTCTGGACTCTACAGTCAGGTGTTCCTCAGGACATCTCAGAAAATGGCAGGGGTAGACGTTAGGGAGATGTCTCACTAGGAAGAATTCAGAGGCTGGAGAAACGGGTTACTGGGCAAGAACATTGGCTCCTGAGCCAGGAGTGGCCACCACAAGCACCTGTGACTCCAGTGCTGTCATGGGTGGAGACCGGAGGTTCCACAAAGGGTTGCAGGCTGCCAGCCTAGCTCCTGGTTCAGTTGAGAGGCCCCTTCTCAAGGGGGAGAAGACAGAAAATGACAGCGCAGGACACCCAGTGTCCTCTCCTGGCCTGCACAGTTACCCAGAGATGCGGGCACCAGCATGCACATACCCCTCCCCCTACACACACCCAAAATAAAAAAATAAATAAATCTAGGCCAAGGTCAGTGCAAAATGACATTATTGAGAGTATTAAAAACCTCATAACTTGCTAAAATAACACGGAAAAACACAAATCTCCTACAATATTTTATGCTTTTACACTGGCAGTTGTAACAATTTTTGTTAATGATCGAAATTCAGTACACACCATGAGAGGTTCTGGCACCATCCCCTGAGGTCCTAAGGAGTTATCTATGGCTAGAGAGAGAGAGAGAGTACCTCAGAAAACATCCTTATTGAAACACTCTTTTCACGTGACTGAGGGTGCTGTGTGCCTCAGCATTGCTTTACCTTGGTTTACAGTGTGAATAAAGACAGGGTGCCACTCTGGCCAGGGGGTGAGAGGTCATGGTGATTTGCTGGCCCTACTCACAGCTCTTGGGAAGTGTAACGACCGGCAGCAAGTCTAAAACAACAGAGAACTAGGGATTTCTGGAGGAGGCCTGTGAGGTCGAGGCTTGGCCTGCCTCTCTCCCGCTCTGCACTGAGTTCCTTAGGGAAAGGATTCGGTCTGCACCGCATTGACAGCTCCTGGTAGAGCCGAAGCAGAGCTATTCTTGTTCTTTGAATGGGAATGGCTCCCATAGGCTAACATATTTGTATGCCTAGTCCCCAGGTGTGAACGGTTTGCGAAGGATTAGGAGGTATGTCCTTGTTGGAGCAGGTGTGGCCTTGGTGGAGAAAGCGTGCTGGGTTGAGGTTTCAAAAGCCCATGTCAGGCCCAGGCTCTGTCTCTGTCTCTGTCTCTGTCTCTCCCCATCTCTCTGTCTCTCTGTCTTTCTCTCTATCTCCTTTTCTCTCTGTGTCTCCCTCCCTCTCTTTCTCCATTTTTCTCTCTGTCTCTTTGTCTCTGTCTCCCTGTCTCTCTCTCTCTCTCTGTCTTCCTGTCTCTCTGTCTGCCTCCCTCCCTTCGTCTCTCTCTCTCCCCCCCCCCCCGCCCCCTTTCTCTCTGACTACTGTCTAAGGATCAGGATGATATAAGGCTCTTGGCTCCTCTCCAGGACCATGCCTGACTGAGAGCCACCATGCTCCCCGCCATGCTCCCCACCATGCTCCCCAGCATGCTCCCCATCATGCACCCCGCCATGCACCCCAGCATGTTCCCCACCATGCTCCCCGCCATGCGCCCCCCATGCGCCCCGCTATGCTCCCCGCCATGCTCCCCACCATGCTCCCGGCCATGCTCCCCACCATGCTCCCCAGCATGTTCTGTCCTGTCCAGCAGGACCAGTAATTACGGGGTCACGAGGGAGGGGAGCCATACCTGAAAGATGGGACGAGAAAGAAGGAGGCGAGACCAAGTAGCGTTCCTATCCAGGTCTGTTTATTGAATTAAAAGCAAAAGATTATATGGGGTGGAGGCAGGAACTAATACCATGTTGATTTTGTTTCTATGGCTCTGTAGCACAGTTTGAGAACAGGTGTTGTGGTGCCTAGAACATCGCTCTTTCTACGTTTTCTACTTAGGATTTCTTGGGCTACTTGGCAACTTTTGCATTTTCATATAAATTTGGAGGTTTATAGTCCTGTAAAAAAATGTAATTGGAATTTTGATGGGAATTGTGTTGAAACTGACTTCTCTCTGTAATGTAACAGCCTTTACAATATCAGTTCTTCCAGGCCATAAGTGCAAGCGGTTCTTCCATTTTTTGGTGTCTAAAGTTTTCATGATACTGGTCTTCCACCTCTAACTAAGGGTTCACTTATTCATTGGAGCTATTAATTAAATTCCTCCCTTGTTTTTTTTTTTTTTTTTTCCTTTTGGCCAGTTCATTACCACATATAGAAAGGCTGCTATTTCTCCATGTTGGCTCTGTATCCTGACACTTTCCTGAACATATTTATCAGCTCTCAGAGTTTTCTTTCTACTAGAGACATTAAAGTCTCATTGATAGAAGCTTGTCACCTGAACAAATAGGAATACGTTGACTTTTCTTTCTCACATTTTACCCTTTCTGTTTCTTTTTGTTAGAGATAATCCTAGTCCACACTATACTCCTGTTAGTTTCTGTGGTCCCATCCAAGCTCTCAGAGAACTTGGGGCATGCCAGGGAGACAACATCTAGTTCCTGTTGTCCTGTTAGTACCAGGCTCACTCACCCACCATCTTCTCTCATGTCCAGCATCTTCAACTACACGAGAAAACGCTTTGCATGCCTAACAGTTTGCTGCCTTCTTGCCTCTAGCACACAATTTTCATCCAAGGACTCTGGTCATTGCTTAGGACCCACACCCACACCTACCATGACCCCAGTTGGCTTTTGAAATCTCCAACGCTCTCTGAAGCCACTCCACCAAGCTGTGCAGGGTTTTCTGCTCTCAGTTCCCATATTCTGACTTGAAAGTTCTGTCTTTTTTTTTTTTTTACTAGATGACAAATAAAAGCAGAGATTGTAGGAAATCATCTTCACACTCTCTTGTCTTTTGGTGGGCCTGGTAGGCTAGAGACTGGAAGCACCTCTACTCAATGCCTGATAGTGAGTCCTAGATGTGGCTCCACACTTAGTATTACTTACTATTGATTGAAATGTCAGAATGAGCTAATTGCAGTATTGCAGGATATTTGATCCCATTGTGAACCCCGAGATTGTGAACTATAAAACCATGTTTCTTGTTTGATGTGGGTGAGCCCTAGCACACACCTTTAATCTAAGAACTTTCTGTTTATTGTAAGCAGGTGACTATACTATGGGTCAGCTAGCTCTAGCACACATCTTTAATCCATGAGCTTTCTATACACAGGATTTAATAAAATCAATCCTAGGTCAAGAGGCAGAGCAAGAAACCAGCTGACATGGATTAAATAATAGGAAAAACTTTGAGAGAAAGGTGTTTAAGACAGTGTGGATAAGAAGAAGCTTTTGAGCTTTGAGCCTAGCAAGCTCTTTGGCTCTTAGTTTTTTGACATTTTCTCCTGGGCTATCTTCTGAGCTAGCAAGCTTTTGGCTTTGGACTTTTGGTTTTTCCTCTGAGATGTGAGCTGAGTCAGAAGGTCAGCTGGGCATTGTCTCTGCCTCTCTGAGCTAGCAAGTTTTCACCCCAATATCTGGCTCCTGAGTTCTTCATTGGTAAAACTGAACGATTTGGGATTTGCTTTCTTTAAAACAACATTGCAAGATGAAGTTATAATATATAAAGGCAGGTTTATTGGGAGCATGGGAGGGGCAGAGATGGGGAGAGAACCATGGAGAGAGAGAGAGAGAGAGAGAGAGAGAGAGAGAGAGAGAGAGAGAGATGGAACCAAAATGTTGGTGTTATATAGTGAAGGGAGAAGGGAAGCTCCTGTCCCTAGGCTGGAGAGCTCAGGGTAGGGGGCAGAATATGCCAGCCACACCCTGGAGTGGGTGGGGACTAAGGCATAGGGGCAAAAACAATCATTTTTGGCTACTTTCTGCTGACATTGGGGCATTGATGTTGGAGGTGGGAGGGCAAAAAGCTGGAATGTTGGCCAAGCCTGGGAAGAGCAGGCTGTTCTATTTGCTGTCCAGCATCTGTGTGGCCATCTGTAGCTAGGGAAGTGCAGGCCCAGCTGAGGCAGGCTGTGAGGTTTATCTCAGAGCACCTGCATTCTGGGTACAGCTCTTGAGTAAACACCTGAGCCTAGCAGGATGCTGGAGCATATATACACATTAGAGGCAGAATATACATTTGAGACTTTTAGGCCCATGGGCTTGGTAGTTAGAGGTGGGTGGGTCCCAGGACCAGGGAAAGAGAAATAGATCCCACCCTCAGCCAAATAGGCTGTTGATTGATTGACAGTACTTATCTGCAGTCTGTTTGTACTGAGAGAAGTGTATTCCCTGAAGCTTACAAGAACCTTTTTAAGTTTACAAAAAGAGAAACATTTTAGATATGTTAGCATCACCTCCACCCTCTATGACTTACATTTACCAACCTTAAAACACCTTCTTAGACCCTCAGACCTTTACACTTTTCTGGGAAGGGAGCCAAAGCCTTTGTTTCTGCTGTTAAACTGATCTTCCAACTCCTCGGAGACCTGAGAAAGATAAATCACTGCAGAGAGTATAATCCAAATGGCCTGTGTATTGATTAATATGTCTGAGGCTTACACATCACCTAGATGGACATCCCAGTAGGCTCCCATGGTGTGGAAGTCTTCATTGGGAGCACAGGACCCAAGGTAGCATCCATCTTTAGCTGCTAGCCCAGCAAACCTGGGAGGGCTTTCTGTGGAGGAGGAACTTGGAAGACTGACTGACCTCATTTCATCTTGGCAGAATGGGGCAATCAACTCTCTGGATGTTTGTCCACAGTTCAGGCCAGGCCTTAGCAGTGGGTGAGGCATTGGGGCAGTCTTGACCAGTGGTTAGAGTACCAAGATGCAGGTGGAGTTTTATCCTTGTGCCTGTATCCTCTTGGAGGCCTTGGGGTCACTGCTAGAAGTGGAGATCTCTGTAATAATGAGATTTTTAGTTAAACATTTAAATGCCACATTCTGTAGATTCTCTGACAGGTTTGAGGACCATAATCTGTTGAGGATAGCTGAGCTAAACAAACATCATTTGTCTTTAGTTATCTATCCTAGACTTAACCTTGAAGGCATAAAACAGGAGATTAGATAACGTTTAATGTTCTAATTAACCACATCAGTTCTTAGCATGACTTTACTACAAATATGCTTCTGAACACATCAAAAGATCTGATCATTTATAAGGTATTAACTTATTTCTTAGCTATCCTTAGCAGTTTGCAACAATTATGTAGCTTTAGTAATAATAAAATAAAATACTTTTTATACATTGCTTGGTCTATCCAAACAGGTAAACTAGGCAGAGAAGTTAGATTTGGCTGTCAGCAAAGTACTGAACACACATGGCAGCCCTCAGTAAAGATGGTGGTATATCCACAACTCTTGACTCTCCCACAACAAAGATGGCTGCCAGTCATATGACTACTCTTAGTTAAGCTGTTGAAGAAGCCATGGCTCTACTCTCTTCATCCCAAAGTCAACATGGCAGCCATGCATGTGTTGTAAGTGGCATCAGGCAGGATTTAAAAACTGTCACCCATCTCGGTGGTGCTGCTGCCACCACTGCCATTATCACTTGTTGAGACCATGAATGGGTGGTAGGGTAGAGAGGGAACTGGGCTAGGTAGGACCTGGAGCCACATGTGCAGAGAGTAGCTACAGGAAGTGGAGGAGGGGCAAGGGTGAGCGCACGGTTCCAAAAATCCTGGACAGATGCAGTTTGGAAAAATTCCCAAAGACAACCCCAGGGTGTCTGGGAATTGAGGTTGAGACCCAATGGCACCCATCTTAGCAGCCTTTGCTGGAATACCAAGATAACGGAAGTGGCATCTCAGTTCAGTACTCTGGGATTAGATGGTTTGGGTGCGGGTAACCTATAATCAGACATCTCTGCATGGGAAGGCTCCCCCACCTTGGTGTCAGCTGAGAGATGAGTCACTCAAAAGTCCAAAGTCGTGTCAGGCAGAGAGAGAGAGAGAGAGAGGAGAGAATAGGTCCCCATGTGGCCTCAGGCCACCAGGTTGGATACTCAACTCCTCTCGGGTTTCCAGGGGGAGATAGATGATCAATTGGGTCAGGTGGAGAAAGTTGAGGTAAAAGGGAATGCCACCATGTGTCCAAATTGCCCAGGCCTGCTGGACTTGGTAGCTCAACTTCTCCTGAGTCACAGGCACCACATGATTGAAATGAGCTAATTCCAAGACAAAGTTATAATATATAAATGCAGGTTTATTGGGAGAGAGATAGACGTCAGACAAGCCCCGTGACTTGAATCCTCATCTCAGGGGACGAGGGAGTTTAGAAGGTCACCGTGGAGTGACAATGAAGACACAGGCCACTGTTCCAGGATTGGGCCTGCAATGCCTTCAAAGTACCTGGTACTTGGTTCACGTTTCTCCGTCTGCACATGAAACTAAGGCAGCATTTTCTAGAACATGCCTACAGACACCTTTTGAAGGTTAAACAATCTGAACAGAGGTAAGATTTATAAAAAATATATACTTATTTTTGTTTATGTGCATGCGTTTGTGTGGATGTGTGCCATGTGTGTGCAGATATGTGCATGCGTTTGTGTGGATGTGTGCCATGTGTGTGCAGATATGTGCATGCGTTTGTGTGGATGTGTGCCATGTGTGTGCAGATATGTGCATGCATTTGTGTGGATGTGTGCCATGTGTGTGCAGATATGTGCATGCATTTGTGTGGATGTATGCTATATGTGTGCAGATATGTGCATGTGTTTGTGTGGATGTGTGCCATGTGTGTGCAGATATGTGCATGCGTTTGTGTGGATGTGTGCCATGTGTGTGCAGATATGTGCATGCATTTGTGTGGATGTGTGCCGTGTGTGCAGATATGTGCATGCATTTGTGTGGATGTGTGCCATGTGTGTGCAGATATGTGCAAGAGGCTGGAAGAGGCATCCGATCCACTGGAGCTGGATTAACGGATGGTCGTGAGTAGCCAGGTGTGGTTCTGGGAACCAAACTTGGATCTTCTGTCAGAGCAGTGAGTACTCTTAACTTCTGAGCCATCTTTCCAGCCACACCGAAGCAAGAACTTCTTCATCTGGATATTCATGAAACAGTTGGGAGGTTTGTTTTTATATGTAATGAAAACAATTCAAAATCTTGTTAAGTAAATGATGACAAATGAATCTGCTGAATGGAATATTATATGTGTGCTTTAAACTGCACATTTAATAAACATGAAAAAAATGTGATACATACAAGTACACCAAGGATTTTAAAAAATCCAGCCATGAAAGTAAGGGTCCACCTATACACAATGCTGTATCCCCAAATTCCTTCAAGAGTGATGATGTTTTAAAAGGAGAGGCCAGAAGGAGGTTAGCAGGACGGGGGTACGGAAGCGTACTTACAGGAACAACACAAACCAACATGCACATCGGTCTGAGGGAACAGGAGACAATCAAAGGAACTGCGTTCTGCACTCATCTTGTCTGTCTGCTTCCTGCATCTCACCCTGCCTGCAGTGGAGCAGCAGCAGGCTGTCCACCAGTGTGTGAACGGCACTGAACCCCACACACATCATCTACAGTGTCCCACACACTCTCTCGGGAGAAGCTCAGAATCCTTTTTTACCTCCAAATACGAAAAGCAATATAACCTACCTGTGATCCTTCAGTTATCAGGCACATTTAAATCCCTATTGTTAAACTCAGGGCTAGGGGCAGAAAATTGCCCTGTTTTGTATGGTGAGGAAGTGATTACAAAGTCTGAGATGTTAACAATTTCAGGAAGTGAGGAAGAAAGCCTTTCTAGGCCATGCTGTGCCAGCTCCTGGTGCGGCCACCCGCTAGGTGCCCCTGTACTCATCTTGTTTAATTATGTATTGACGCAAAGGTAGACTTGCCACTGAATATGGAACAAAGGCTTGGCCTTTCCTTACATCCAAGTCAGTTCTCAGCTAGAACAACACACAAGCACCAAACAGGAATTCCAGCTGAGAGATGGCCCTTGCTGTGTGCCAACTCACAGTTCCAGGCCTCAGGAGCTTTGGACTGGGTGAGTGGGCTGGCTTCTATATTTGGCTCTTAGCTGTTTCCATTGTTGTATTACTCAAGGATTGGACGTTCCCTTAGAATAGTGGTTCTCAACCTTCCTAATGCTGCGACCCTTTCATACAGTTCCTCGTGTAGCTACCCCAACCATCAAATTATTTTCATTGCTACTTCACAAACTGTAATTTTAATACCATCATGAATTGTAATGTAAATATCTGGCATGCAGGATATCAATCTGTGACTCCTGTGAAAGGTTGTTTGACCCCCTCAAAGAAATTGAGAACCACAGCCTTAGAACAAAAGAAGGGGTATATCTTCCCGTAGACCCTTGGTCTAGTGTGTGTGTGTGTGGGGGTGTAAAAAGAAAAGCACCCTAAGAGTTGCTCTTCACGTTCTTGTATCTGCATATCTCCTAGCACATTAGTATGCAGGATCCTTACTATATGACAAAATACAAAACACAAAAAACAAAACCATCAGCGACAGCTTGACACATGAAGTCAGCATTGAATCACATAGAATTTCTCTCCCGAGAGCTGGGACACGCCCTCACTGTCTTCGCCTGGCCTTCAGAGTCCCTTTCCATCATAAATTGACTTGTAATCTCCTCTGGTTCAAACTCTCCTTGGACTATAATTCCAAAACATTAAGATTCAATTAAAATCAAATTGAAAACGGATCTCAGGCTTAATGGCTAGAGTTATCTCAGAGTGTTAACATGCCTAGATGCCATGCACTATGTGGCCTGGTCCCCAAATCCCAGAAACCAACTAGGGCAGCGATGGAAATAGATACATACGCATAAAAGCTGGGGTCAGGCGACCTGTAAACCTACTGTGCCACAACCTGTGTCCTTAGCATGCTTACTACATACAGCGTAAGGGACAGGGTTGGCGGGTCTCAGTACAGAGGAAACACGGAGAAAGCCTGCGAGAGCGATGCCCCAATAAAGAAGAACGAGGAAGGGCTTTGTTTCTTCTTCCTTTCTAGAGACTAGATAGGGGAAGATCCTTTTAGGAGACCGCTGAAACACTGATAAAATGCCTGGGAAACTTCAAAAGTTAAGTGGCATTGGTGCGTGAAAAGCAGAAGCAGCAGGGGGCGGGGGCTGGGGTGGAGTAGGGCGGCTGCAGGAGGCAGGGGGCGGGGCCGGAGGCGGGGCCAAGAGAGCATCAGCTTCCACCCAGCTGCTCAACACTGATAGTCCCACCTCTTCGGATGCACAGCAGTGGAGACCACCAGCCCATTTTAAATATAATAATTGATTCTTGGAGCATTCTGCACACGCATACAATGTAGTTTGGTTATATCCACTCCCCACTCCTCCCCTGACTCCTGCCACATCTCCTTCCTCCCTTCTCCCAGCTTTACAAGCTCTTTTCTCTTTTTATAATCCAGAGTCCATTTTGTGCCCCCCCCCCCCGCCTCCGCATATATCCATGGGTGCAGGGCCATCCCCTGGAGCGTGATTGGTCTACCAGGGTCCCATCCTGCAAGAAAAGCGAGTCTCCATCCTAGCCACCATCTACTGTAATAGCTCCCCAGCCAGGGTTGAGGTTCCCGTGGGCACCGTTTTATAGCTGAGGCTGAGACTCCCAAGGGGTACTCAACCCGGCCAAGGTTACCCAGCAGGTATATAGACTGAGGCTTACTCCTGCTGAAGCGATGACATCATCAAAGCTGCCCTTAACACTTATGTTGAGAAGAGGTGTCAGTTACCCTAGAACTGAATTTACAGATGCTTGTCAGCCAGCATATGGATTCCAGGAGTGGAACCAGGCTTCTTTGGGAGAGCATCCAATGCTTTTAGCCACTGAGCTATCTCTTCAGCCCAGACTTTATGTTTATATTCTTACTCACAAGCTTTCTGGGTTTTGTCTTCAGCAGGCATCTGCCAAAATATCTGCTTTAAATCTAGAAATTTTATCTACAAGGCCAGCAAAGGAGGGCATCAGATACCCAGGGACCCTAACTCTGGTCCTATGCAAACAGGAGGAACTCTTATCCCCTGAGTTCACTTTCTAGTTTTCCAAAGGCATCTTTTAAGGGTAAACACTTTTGTATCCCCATTACTCCTTGAAGAACTCTGGTGCTAATGTTGAGCCCCAATAAATAACTAACTAGTCAAACTACAGCCCCATCACAATCTTGGTACATCCTGTAAATGCTTTATGGGATTTAGCCTGAAGAGGGAATTTTGAGGAAGCTGTTAATTTGGAATTTGAAATTGTTTATCTTTAAAAGATGCCTTTGGAAAACTAGAAAGTGAACTCAGGGGTTAAGAGCTCTTCCTGCTTGCATAGGACCAGGGTTAGGGTCCCTGGGTTTCTGATGCCCTCTTCTGACCTTTGTGTACACACACACACACAATATATATATATATATCTTTTAAAAGGTGTGTTAATCATCTTAACTTCCTCCAACTCTCTTTAGTACCACTGTTCACTGGGGAGAGCCAGCCCAGTAGTGTGATGACCTCACTGTAATCCAAGAGCCCCAGTTGAGTCACTGAAGACAACTTGAGCAAGAATCTGTCCCTTTCAAATGATTGGTCTGTGCAGTAGAGCAGTTCAGAGCACAGACTTGGGGGTTGGATTTTAAGAACCCACTCCCACTTTGCTGTTTCCCCAAGCACGCTCCCGTGGGCGGGATGCTTCACCTCCCAGCTGCCGTGGGTGGGATGCTTCATCCCCCAGCTGCAGTGGGCTGGATGCTTCACCTGCCAGCTGTAGCTTTCACAGCTGTGCTTCAGGGAGCCAAGTGCTGCTTCCCTCTTGGGGCTGGACAGTAGCTGAAATGATCCTGGGAGGATCAGGATCTTAGACTATGTGTGTAGACTTACCCGCTTGCTGCTGTATTCTGGTTCTAGGCCTTCCTATCTCATCAAATGCTTAGTGGGAGCTGCTGACCAGTCCTCAGTGGCTGGCTGGGACCTCCAGTCCTCAGTAGGGAACTGCTGGATGGGCATAGAGGGCACCTTCACACTTTAGCCCGGTCCACCACCTCTGGCTGAGCAGCAGTGAACACAGGAGCTGGTGCATTCCATTCACCCTGGAATTCCTCCTTGGTCACGGCCTTCTCAGCAGCAGCCTGTTCCTCCTTCTCAGTTTCCTCTGGGTCTCTGTAGAAGTAAAGATCAGGCATAACCTCCCATGAGTGTTCATGGGAGATACTGCCACACATGTGGAGTACTTCCCGGGCCAGCATCCAGCAACTCAGACCCCTGAATGTGCTCCTGTGATGGCAACGTCCACATAAAACAGAAGAGAATGCATGCTGCACAGAGCGATGGAGGCCTCTGTGAGGGGCTGGTGGTCAGCCCTGCTGTCAGTCACCACTAGAAGCTGTGGCTCCCTAGAGGCTGCTTGGATCAGGTTGGTCAAGGTCCCAGGTGTGAAGCAGCCAACAATGGGAGTGGCTCCAGTGAGTGGCAGCAGCGAACCTCAGCACAGCTCACTGGCCAGTGTTCCTGAAGGAGATGACGCTGACCTCAGCGGGTTCCCAATGGCAACAATAGCCTGAGCTGCAAGAAGCAGCTTCTCCCAGGTCCTCTTCAGACTTATGATGCAGACACCATCACTCTTCCTTTTGTAGATATACTGCTCCATCTGAAAGTCAAGGTAGGTGCCACCTAAGTGGGTTCCTACGGCAAGGAATTTGAGGACATTGTCCTCCTCCACCCGCAGGACATCAAGGGCTCTGAACATTGGGTAAGCTTCCCTTAAAGTTACAATGGGAATCAAAACCAACGCCGTATGGACCCATCCCTGCGCAGAAAGGCTGTTCAGTCTTTTTGACCTCGCCTTTGGGAATTTTGTATCCTGGTTAATCCTAGCAGAAAAATGTTGCACAGGAGAGTGAAATCATCAATGAAAAGGCAGAGTGTGAAATGCACTCACAGCCAGGAGCTGGGAAAGGACAGTGTACATCTGTCTGAGAAAAGCCTGGAGAGTCTCAGGGATGCATGAGACCACTGGTATTCCACAGACATTGTTGAACCTGGACTCTGACTGCTGATCTTCTGGTGTGCTCACCAGAACATTCGATGTGGGTACAAGTTGGAAATTGGTGTGTGGGGACTGGAGAGGTGGCTCAGAGGTTGAGAGCACTGTCTGCTCTTCCAGAGGTCCTGAGTTCAATTCCCAGCAACCACATGGTGGCTCATAACCATCTATAATGAGATCTGGTACCCGCTTCTGGTCAACAGGCACATATGCAGCAGAACACTATGTAATAAATAAATGAAAAAGAAAATTGGTGTGTGTCCAGCCTGAGCAAGAATTGACTCTTATGCAAGAAAAGTAGAGATAAATTGAAACAGACTGTCGGTAATTCAATCAGGTAAATGTTAAGTCAGACCCAGGAGAAGCCATTTCCTTTTCACTTTGGGGGCTACTGTTCAGCTTCCCCTGTTTAGGAAATGAAATGTGACTGCTAACAGTTATTAGTATGAACTGTATAAGGACGGTCAGCTTGGCGAGTAGGAAAGAGCCAGTGTGGGAGCAAGAGTGAGCAAGCCGGGTCGAGTCAGGGCACCAGATGATCTGGAGTGGTTGGTTATAACAGCTGGTGGCTAAGGAGCCACGAATGAAAAGGAAGGATTTAGTATCGAGAACGAATCCCCAGCAAACAATCTCAAGGGCAAAAGCGTTCTTGGTTCTAGTAACTCATTTGTTTATTAAACCAAAACCCAAAACCAAACCTCTGACTTTTTGGCCAGGCATGGCGCACACTCATAATCCAGCTCTTGCAATGTTGTGGTGTGAAAACTGTGAGCTTTGGATAAGCTTGGGACACTTAGTAAGCTCATGGACAGCTTAGAGGAGCACTGCTCATGGACAGCTTAGAGGAGCACTGCTCATGGGCAGCTTAGAGGAGCACTGCTCATGGACAGCTTAGGGGAGCACTGCTCATGGACAGCTTAGAGGAGCACTGCTCATGGACAGCTTAGGGGAGCACCACTCATGGACAGCTTAGGGGAGCACCACTCATGGACAGCTTAGAGGAGCACTACTCACTAGATAGCTTAGAGGAGCACAACTCACTAGATAGCTTAGAGGAACACTACTCATGGGCACCTTAGAGGAGCACTGCTCATGGACAGCTTAGAGGAACACTACTCACTAGATAGCTTAGAGGAGCACTGCTCATGGGCAGCTCAGCTCTCTACATCAGTTAGCCACCCCCCCACAGTCTATCTGAAAAAACCAACCAACCAAAAATCTCTGTGATTCAGGTGCTGAGGAGATAGTCTGGTCAATTAAGTACTTGCCCTTGCAAGCACAAGGAACTGAGTCCCATCCCCAGAACCCACATGAAGGGTCAGGTCTGGTGTCACATGCTTGTATTCCCCGCTGTGGGGTAGCAGAGACAGGCAGATTCCAGGGGTTGCTGGCCAGCCAATGTCACCTTCTTAGCAAGTTCCAGGTCAGTAAGAGGCCCTGTCTCAAAAACATCAAATAAATAAGCAACAGCAAAAAAAAAAAAAAAAAAAAAAAAAAAAAAAAAAAAAAAAAAAAACAGGAATAGAAAAGAAAAAGAGATAGTGGGCCGAGCATTAAGCAGCTGATTGGTTGAAGGTCCCCATCAATCATCCTGACAATCTGGTGTGATCTCTGGGACTTAAACAGAGAAGAAAGCTAACTTTCAAATGTCATTCTCTGACACACACACACACACACACACACACACACACACACACACACTGTGGCAGATGTAGCTCCCCAAATAAAAAAAATTGTAACATTTTAAAAAGGTGGATTATGCCTAAAGAGGAGCATTTGAGGTTGACCTGAGGCAAATGTACCCAGGCATTGCGTCTTCCCCTACCTCTCTGTCTGCCTGTCTCTATCTCTGTCTCTGCCTCCCTCCCTCCCTCCCTCCCTCCCTCCCTCCCTCCCTCCTCTCACTCTCTTTCTCTCTCTCTTCATATATCTTTAGATGAAGAAGGGATCTTTTACATTACAGCATGTATGATCCAGCCTTAGGTGTCCGAGTGGCAAGGCACATATACCTGATAGACAGAAGGCCAGAAACTCAGATGTCATTGAGCACTGACCCAGCAGCCATGTACTCACTGTATGAACACTGCTGTTACGTCACTTAGCCTTCAAAACTCAGGCTCCCTACTCAGAGCCAGAAAAACAAAGCATTTCAAGTGGTGGATACTAAATACAGTGGCATGTGGAAAACATCCCACTAAGGCTCTCTCTCTCCACATGTGGTAGCTCCGCACAGTTGCTAAAATCTGCTCATTCCAGCTTCATAGGAATTCCCTTTTCTGTGCAGGGAGGTGAAGCTTGGCCACTGTGGACAGCCCCACCTCTGCACAGCTCCCATCCTGAGTATAGAGCTGGGCACTGTCTTCCAGGCTTTTGGGAAAGTGGCAAATAGATGTCCATTAAAGGATGCTTCTCTGACTCTTAACTTACCTCTCTTGCCCATTTTAATGGAGTAGTTGATGTCAGAACAAGGCATGCAGGTACCGGCTCTGCCTTTGCTGTGTCTGTGATGACAGATTATTTACTCGTCTAACTGTAGTTTCCCCCCACCTATGAAGAAGTACATTTCAAAGGTTTTTTTCCTTGAGCTGGAGAGGTGGTCCAGTCCTGGTTAAGTGCTTGCCACAAAATCATGGGGATCTTCATTTGGACACCCCTGCAACTGTTGATAAAGAGCCAGACCCAGCCGACCATCCCTAGATGTGCAGGGGTCCCTGCAGCTCACTCGGCCAGCCAGCCTAGTCGAAGTGGTGAGCTCCAGGTTCTGTGAGAGACTGAATCGAGACGCAAGTAGAGAGTAGCTGAGAAATGCACTGTACCGTGCTGGCTCATTTTATGTCAACTTGACACAGGCTAGAGCTATTTTGGAAGAGGGCAGCTCAACTGAGAAAATACCCAGACTAGACTGACCGGTAGGCAAGCCTGTGTGGAAGTTTCTTGATTCATATGAGCATGTCCATCCCACAAGGGTGGTGTTGATTCATCTGGGTATGTCCATCCCACAAAGGATGATAGCGTCTGGGCAGGTGGTCCTGGATGGTTGAAGAAAGCAATATGAGCAAGCCATGAGGAGCAAGCCAGTACACAGCACTCCTCTGCATCAACTCCCAGCTCCTTCATTTCCATCCCTGTCAACCCTGGGTGATGAGCTAAAAGCTATGGGCCAACATAAACCCTTTCCTCCCTAAGTTGCTTGTATTCATGGTGTTTACCACAACTGCAGAAAAGTAGCTGAGACAGCACCAAACACGAGCCTCTGACCTCTACCTCCATGTGCACAGAAGGACCTAGACCCTCTCCCCGTCCCCGCCTCATACAGAGTGTCGCAGACCCTGAAGCAAGTAAATGCTCAGTAAATTAACTTCCTTCCCATGTCTCTCCCAGAGAACCCAGTGAGAAGGCCTGAGCCTGTAGATACAGGTCATGCCTGCTTTAGTTGAAGACTGGCTTCTGCTGGTTGAACATTTTGAGGTTGTTGGTGTCTTACAGTTCCCCTACCCCCAGTGCTCATGCATATGCAAATGTATTGTTATTCTAGAAAGACCAATTGGACTGTTGTCTTCCTGAGGGGGGCATGGGATTCTTGTTCGTGAGTGGGAAATTTTCTGTAACTTCTAACAAGATAAAAACCATATTCTAGCTTCAAAACTTTCATAAAAGATCACAGACAATGATGGAGCCTTTCTGAGACCACAGAAGAGCCAACAGTGACCCAGAAGGCCCTGTAATAGCAAGTGAAAGATTCAGGCATCTTTGCAGCTCAGTAGAAAAGCCATTCTCATGACTAGACTCTATAAATAAAGAATGCCCAGAATTCTTAGTGAATTAATTTTCCTTTAGCCTAAGCATTTTAAGAGCTCTTTTGTTACATGCGCAACAAAAAGCCAAGTGATAAGAATTGGAAATATTCTTTCAGTACATAAATTAGTGGTTTAGTTATTATTAATGCCAATGTAGAGTCTATGAACTATGACAAAACATGCCTTGGTTTGTTACAAGAAATAGATTAAAAACATGGGGGGTTGGGGGGATGGGAGGGAGGATCACCTCCACCTGTGCTACCCCACCCTGCCTTCTTGTCTGTTCCCTATATGGTCTGGTTGTTGGAGTGTTGACTAAAGCTATGCCTGCCACAGTGCACCGGGTTCCATCCTTTTGTGGCTACTGACAACTCTGTCTCAGCAATGTGCTCCTCAATATCACCTGAACAGGCTGAGCTCGAACTCATCTTACGATTAAAGCCCTTTGACTCTCCTCTCTCCTGCAGCTACTGCTGACCTTTAGAATGAATCCCTGGATAAGCTTCTAAACCCACAACTCTTGGCTGCTTTTATTTCATTGTCTTTTGGAAGTTTATTTCCCTTTTTATTTTATGTTTATGAGTGGTATGTATACTGCATGTGTGCAGTGCCCAAGTAGGCCAGGAGAGGGCGTAAGAGCTCCTGAAACTGGTGTTATAGACAGTCATGAGCTGCTAGGTAACTACTGAGAACTGAACTTTTTGTCCTTTGGAAGAGCATCCAATGTTCTAACTTCTAAGTACTCTCTCCAGCCCCACAGAATCTTTTACATCAGACTGTAAGCAGGTTTTCTTGCTCAGGATTGTTCCCCGTGACATTATCTAATCCAGCCTCCGGGCCTCCTTCTCCTTCTTACTCCTCTGATGACATCTTGAGAAGTTCAGCACTTCTTCACCTTCAAGTATTTTCAGTAGTTACTCAGCATCCATTACTTGCTCAACCCCGTATTCCCAAGCCTGCACACTCACACACTCAGTAACTTTCCAGGCTCGCTCGTGCATGTGTATGTGTGTGTGTGAGTGTATGTGCGTGTGTGTGTGTGTGTGTGTGTGTGTATGTGTGTGTGTGTGTGTGTGTGAATGCCACAGAACACATGTGGTGGTCAGAGGACAACTTTACCGAGTTGGCTTTCTTGTTCCACATTTTTGTGGGGTCCAGAGATTAAACTCAGCCTATCAGATTTGGGTGGTCAGCATCTTTATCCCCTGAGTCATGTTGCCAGCCTCAGCTTTATTCTGATTGACTAAGAGTTTTAAACTTAAGCTTAGCTTTTTCTTGAACTACAGACCTATAAGTCCAGCTGCGCACTCAGTCGCTACTTACGCATCTTACAGACACCTGAAACCCAGCCATGGCTCCTCCCACAGGCTCGCCCTTGACTCCATTCTTCTTCATACCACATTTCTAATTTTCCAGAATATGTTTTTGTCACTTCTTCAAAATGTGTCCAGGCCCCATCGCCCTTCAGCATCTCCCTCTCTCCTCTTTTGTCTGGTTTCCACCACCTCCTGCTTCTCACCCAGAATGCCCTTGAGTTCTGTCTCGCCTTCCGCCCTTATTTCTCTGCTGTCTATTTTCAACATAGCACGTAGGACAAATGATTATTAAAATCTAAGCACAACCAAAGGATTCAACGTCTCTACTCAAAACCTTCCACGTTTCCAAAACTCACTCAGAGCAAAAGTTTAGTCCCAGTCACCGCCTCTGAGATCCAACCTGTAGTCTCTCACCTTCCACCAACCCGTTCTTGCCCGACTGTGCTCAGCTGTTCTGGCTTGTTTCCCAGTGCCCCCCAGCGTCCTCTCGCCTCCGGGCCTTTGCGCTGACTGGATTTCCTCATAACTCACTGCTGTTTCCAAGCCACGGTGGTCATTCTTGACGCTCACATAAAATCATGCCCCTCCTTCCACCCAGACACCCCCCTTCCTCCCTTCCTTATCTCGTCTTTCCTCCTGGTAATACTATTGTTTTTATCTCTTATCAAGTCATTGTCAATCTCTGTCCCTGCTATGCTATACACTCAGTGAGAAACAGCGCCTACTTAAGAGGACCCATCTGTTAGTGCCTGGCTTGTAAGACCCATTGAATTTAGGTGTGCATACATGGAGGAATGCATTTGAAAGATGAACGTGTACGTCTTTTACAGCTGTTTCGCCGGAGTCAGAAGACAACCGTGGTAGCAGAATGGTTCTGGATAAGTCCAGGAAGTATGGGGTGAATTTGACAGGGTTAGGAAAGAATATTAAAGTGAGGGAGCAGGTTAAGAGTTAAAAATTGAAGAATATAAATACTAACATTTAATGTTTATTGAGTGACTATTATATGCCAATTGTCATATATATATATATATATATATATATATATATATATATATATATATATACATTATCTATGATTATCCTTACATGTGCTATAATGGAGAGGCATTAATATGACCATAGATGAGGAAACTTCCAGAGTTATTAAGAAATGGTTCTCAAAAGAAAAAAAGAAAAGAAAAGAAAAAGAAACAAAGAAACAAAGAAAGAAATTGCTCTCCCCTTATCTCTATGTAGTGAGTCACAATCTGTTCTTGTGTACTTTTTCATTGTCATTATCACTAGTACTATGGCTTGGGTTGACTGTCCCCCAAAGGCCCATGTGTTAAGGGCTCGGCCCACACCACTAATAGGTGTGGGATCCTTGGCATATAGGGAACAGCAGAAGAAGATCATCGAAAGTTTGTTCGTGAAAGGAATGCTGAGAGCTCAGCCCCTCCCCGTCCTTTCCTATTGTTTGTATTCCTGCTATGAACTACTGAGCTACCCTAGTCCTAAAGGCAGTGGAGCTGCATACTCATGGTCTGAGTCCCCCAAACTGTGAGCCAAAATAAACCTTCCCGTCTTATTAGTTGGTTATCTCAAGCATTTTGTCACAGTGATAAAAAGCTGACTACCACAACTATTACTCTAGGCGTTTCCCACCTATCATATTTTCTCCTCTACTATGTAGCAATTGATAACTCTCGTTGAACTTCTCCAAGTAAAATATGAGAAATCAAAGCAAGAAAACGTATTCTCCAATTTCCCCCTTAACCTTAGGAAGGTTAAATCTCTTTGAACTTTGCATCAGTGGCAGCACAGACTCTCAGTGTGAGCGCAGCATGGCCAAGCTATTTCCCCAGTGGCCTTTTTTCAGCATGAAACATCTGTCCTTGTATTTCTTTGCTAAGCTGTAATGGAATATTCCATTCCTGGAAAATAAAGCTTCTGTTTACGTTTGAAATCATTCTCTCTATGTGGCAAATAAGTGCTACCCACAACACTTGGAAGGAAGGGATGTTTCTGCTGCCATCAGCCACAGAGCGTTGGGTGCCCACCTCGTGCTGATCAGATTCACATGGACCAGGCGAATCTGATCCAGCATCTACAGAGAGTCATTAGATGCGTGTTATTCCAGTCACTCAGAATGCTTCTAGTATCAAATGTGAAGAATCAGAAACTAAAATTAGGTCTTGTTCATCACTGAAATTCCTTGGTCTCCAGAGAGGAAAGAAGTTGGGTTTTTTGTTTGTTTGTTTGTTTGTTTGTTTGTTTTGTTTTTTCTTTTTTCTTTTAAACATACAAAATTCATCATCTTCAGAATAAAGCCAGAAACATTCATCACTTAGCTTTTCAGGGGAACAAATAACCCTAAAATGTCAATTGCTTGCAACAACAAAGGCGTCTTTCTCACTGCAGTCAGTTTGTGTGTCGCTGTGGGCCACATGTTCCATGGTCCGTGCTCACTGTCTGGCTCAGGAGAAGGAGCAGGTTCTCTGAGAACCGACACTAATAGCAGCAGGTAAACACCAGAGAACTGTTGGAGACAGGGAGAGGCCATTTTCCTAAAACTCCAGTGAGCACAATGGCTCCTTTCTGGTGTTTTCACAGATGTTTAGCACTGCACTTTACTCATATTCAACCTAAACTACAACCTCCACTAGCCCACCATTCCCCGTCTCCTCCCAAAGCATCCCCACTTCTGCTTTAATTATCTCCTAGGTGGATAGACACATGTATAGATACAGATTTGTATTTCAAGTGCGGGTTCCATAGGGCAGAAAGCACAGTATTGGTTTTTGTCCTCCTCCTACCTCCCCATCCATGACTTTTCCCACCCTTCTCTCCCCAACTCCACTTCTACCTTCATGACACTTGGTTGTTGTTGTTGTTTTTTTTTTTAAATTCTGGACTCTGCATATGAAAGAAAGATTATAATACATATCATCCTGAGTCCAGATCATTTACTTAACATGAATTCCAGTTCCATGCAGCTTTGTCCAAATATCAAAATTTTGTTCCTCAGCATCCCCGAATAAAACTCCATTGTGACAAGACGAATGATAACAAGACACATACTTAGACTCCTCCTGTAGGAGCCACTGCAAGTTCTGTGGCAATGACTGGAAATTGGGCTGGAAGAGTGAAAAACAGAGAATCACAAGGAAACCATTGTGGTGCTCCTTTTCCTGTCATGGGCATTTGTAGCACACTGGCCTTGTCTCCTCTCTCTTGTCCGTGTTCTGGCCACATCTCCTGGCCTTTCCTGTACCAAACATCTAGTCCCACATTTCTCTCTAGAGCTAGGGCACCTGGCATAAATCTGTCTCTGCTCTTGTCTGGCTTTGTGGCCTTGGGCAAGCCATTTTACTGTGCAATTGCTTCAGTGTTCTTAGTCACTAAAAGAAAATAAAAAGGTATTAGAAGATACTGTAGTTTGAATGAGAAATCTCCCCCATAGGCCCATGTATATGAAAATACGACCCCAACATGGTGGTGCAGTTTGGAGAGATTGTAGGACCTTTAGGTGGTAGAGCATTGCTGGAGGAGTGGCCCCACCTCTCTGTCTCTCTCTGTCTCTGTCTCTGTCTCTGTCTCTGTCTCTGTCTCTCTCTGCCTCAGTTTCTTTCTGTCTCTGTCTCTGTCTCTCTCTGCCTCAGTTTCTTTCTGTCTATGTCTTTGTCTCTCTCTGTCTCTGTCTATCTCTCTACTCTCTATGTTTCTTTAAAAACATTGATGATGATGATGATGATGATGATTATTATTATTATTATTCACATTATATCCCAATTATAATCCCCTTGCTCTTTTCTTCCTGTTCCCGCCCTCCCTCTTCTGCCCTATTCCCCTCACGTAGGTCTCTGACAGGTGGATGAGAACATCCTTCACCTTCTGACCACAGCCTATCAGGTCTCACCCAGGTAGCTTGCATCCCTTTCTCTGAGTCCCCACTGGGTCTCTCTGCCAAGGAGCAGTGATCAAATCTTGTCAGAGGCAGCCCCCCATTCTCCCACCACTTTTCCCACTCATCCTCCCCCACTTTCCCCACATGGAGAATGAGCTGTCCATCTGCAACATCTGAACAGAGGGTCTAGGTTCTCTGCCTGCAATGGCCTTGGTTGGTACATCAGTTTGTGCAGGCACTGCCCTCCCCCCACCACATCCAAATCCGCCAGCCTTAATAGTCTCCTTGTGGAGCTCCTAACATCCCCGCTAGCCCAATTTTTCTATCCTCCAACTCTTCCATATAACTCCCCATGCTTTGCCCAAAGTCCAGCTATGAGTCTTAGAATCTATCTGTCCTGGTGCCCCACTGGATGGAGTTTCTCAGAGGACATCTATGTTGGGCTAATATCCACTTATAAGTGAGTATATACCATGCCTGTCTTTCTGGGTCTGGGTCACCTCACTCAGGATGATCTTTTCTAATTCCATCCATTTGCCTTCAAATTTCAAGATTTCTTTGTTTTTAAATAGCTGAATAGTATTCCATTTTGTAAATGGACCACAGTTTCTTTATCCATTCTTCAGTTGAGGGATTCCAGATTCTGGCTATTACAAATAAAGCTGCTATGAACACAGTTGAGCAAGTGTCCTTAGTGTACGGTGGAGCATCTTCCGAGTATATGTCCAGGAGTGGAATAGCTGGGTCTTGAGGTAAAGCTATTGCCAGTTTTCTGAGAAAGCACCAGATTGATTTCCAGAGTGATTGTACAAGTTTGCACTCCCACCAGCAACGGAGGGGTGTTCCCCTTTCTCCACATCTTCGCCAGCGTGTGCTGTTCCTTGAGTTTTTGATCTTAAGCTTTCTGATAGGTATAAGAAGGAATCTCCGAATCATTTTGATTTGCATTTCCCTGATGACAGAACGTTGAACATTTCTTTAAGTGTTTCTCAGACATTTGATATTCTTCTGTTGAGAACTCTCTGTTTAGCTCTGTACCCCATTTTTAATTGGGCTATTTGGTTTGGTAGGGTTTAATTTCTTGAGTTCTTTATATATTTTGGATATTAGCCCTTTGTCAGATGTAGAGTGGGTGAAGATCTTTTCCCAGTCCGTAGGCTGTCACTTTGTTCTGTTGACAGTGTCCTTTTCCTTACAGAAGCTTTTCAATTTCATGAGATCCCACTTATTAATTGTTGACCTTAGAGCCTGGGCTGTTGGTGCTCTGTTCAGGAAGTTGTCTCCTATGCCAATGAATTCAAGGCCCTTCCCCACTTTTTCTTCTAACAGAGTTAGTGTGTCTGATTTTATGTTGCAGCCTTTAATCAACTTTGAATTTAGTTTTGTACAGGGTGATAAATATGGTTCTATTTGCATTTTTCTACATGTAGATCTCCAGTTAGACAAGCACAATTTATTGAAGATGCTATCCTTTTCCCATTGTATGGTTTTGGCTTCTTTGTCAAAAATCAAGTGTCCATAGGTGTGTGGGTTTATTTCCAGGTCTTCAACTCAATTCCATTGATCAACTAGCCTATTGCTATGCCAGTACCATTCTGTTTTAATTATACAGGATTGTTTTAGCTATTCTTGTTTTTTTGTTTTGTTTTGTTTTTCCGTATGAGATTGAGAATTGATCTCTCAAGGTCTGTAAAGAATTATGTAGGTATTTTGACGGGACTTGCATTGAATCTGTCTGTATATTGTTTTTGGTATGGCCATTTTTACTTTGTTGATTCTCCCAATCCATGAGCATGGGAGATCTTTCCATCTACTGATATCTTCTTAAATTTCTTTCTTAATGCTTGGTTAGAATTACCCCGAAATATTTTATATTATTTGTACCTATTGTGAAGGGTGTAGTTTCCCTAAAATCCTTCTCAGCCTGTTTGCCATTTGTATAAAGGAGGGCTACTGCTTTTTTTTAGTTGATTTTGTATCCAGCACTTTGCTGAAGGTGTTTATCAGCTATGGAGGTTCCTTGTTAGAATTCTTGGGGTCACCTACGTATACTATCATGTCATCTGAGAATTATGATACTTTGACTTCTTCCTTTCCAGTTTGTGTCTCCTTAATCTCCTTTACTTGTCTTATTGCTCTAGTCAGGACTTCAAGAACTGTATTAAAGAGATATGGAAAGTGTGGATAGCTTTGCCTTGTCCTTGGTTTTAGTGGAATTGACTTAAGTTTCTCTCTGTTTAGTTTTATGTTGGCTATTGGCTTGCTGTATATTGCCTTTATTATGTTTAGGTATGTGCCTTATATCCCTGATCTCTCCAAGACTTTTATCATGAATGGCTGTTGGATTTTGTCAAATGCTTTTTCTGCATCAAGGAGAAACAACAGAAAGCCTACAAACTCATGGAAACTCAACAACTCCCTATTCAGTACCCTCTGGGTAAGGAAATAAAAAAAAAAAAGAAAATTAAAACTTCCTAGAATTCCATTAAAATGAAGGCACAACAACATACCCAAACTTATGGAACACAATGAAAACAGTTCATAGCACTAAGCATCTTTATTAAGAACTTTGAGAGGTACCATAACAGCCACATAATAGCACACCTGAAAGCTATAGAACAAAAAGAAGCAGACACACCTGATAGGACTAGATGGCTAAAAACTATCAAACTCAGGGCTGAAATCAATAAATTAGAAACAAAGAAAACAATTCAAAGAAACAATGAAACTAAGAGCTGGTTCTTTGAGAAAATCAACAAGATTGACAAACCCTTAGCCAAACTAACTAAAAGGCAGAGGGAAGAGTATTCAAATCAGTAAAATCAGAAATGAAAAGGGAGACATAACAACAGACACTGAGGAAATCCAAAGAGTCATTAGGTCTTACTTCAAAAGCCTATATGCCACAAAATTTGGAAATAAAAATGAAATGGACAATATTCTTGATAGCTACCAATTACTAAAATTGAATCAAGATCAGGTAAACAAATTAAGTAGTGCTACATCTCCTAAGAAAATAGAGGCAGTCATCAAAAGTATCCCAACCAAAAAAAGCCCTGGGCCACTTGGATTCAGCACATAAGTCTACCACCTTCAAAGAAGAGCTAATACCAATTCTCCCCAAACTGTTCCACAAGATAGAGTCAGAAGGAACATTACCAAACTAGTTTTATGAGGCCACAGTCACCTTGATACCTAAACCACAGAAAGACTCAACAAGAAAGAGAATTTCAGACCAATTTCTCTTATGAACATTTATGCAAAAATACTCAATAAAATACTTGCAAACTGAATCCAAGAACACATCAAAAATATCATTCACCATGACCAAGTAGACTGGGGCACCCAAGTTCTCGATGCAGCAGCATCTGGCAGGATACTGGAACATATGTATGTTAGGGGAGGTGCACATTTGAAACTTTGGGGCCCATGACTTGGTAGTTGTGGGAGGGGAGTCTCAAATCCAGAGAATGAGGGAGGAATCCTACCCTCTGAAATAGGAAATATGTGGAAAACTTAGACTGTTGATTGACAGTGGTACTTATCTGGAGTATGACCTGTGGATTCAAGTAGATCTCCTGAAGCTTACAAGAATCTTGTGAGGCAATTTAAAATATGATTAATGGTAAAGCTCTGAACAGTCTAAATAAATACAACAGTAGCATAGTCAGGGAAGAATATTTATGTGCCTTAAATCATTTTCTTAAAACACCTTCTCACCTTCAAACATTTCCTTAAATTCTCAGACCTTACATAAACTTTACACTTTTCTGAGAAGGCAGCTGAAGCCTTGGGTTTTGTTGTTAAACTGACCTTCAAACACATCAGAGACATATGAAGGATAAATTACCACAGGGAGCATAATTCAACTGGCCTATATATTGATCAATATGACAGAGGCTTACCTATTATCCAGACGGCCTTCCCAATAGGCTCCTGTGGTGTCAATGGGCAACATCAGGTTTTGGCTGCCAGGCCCAGAAAGTTTGAGAGCTGAATTGGCCTTATTTTGTCTAGGCAAAGCAGGGAAGTCAAGTCTCCATGTGTCCTGTTTGTCCATAGTCCAGGCAGGGCCTTAGCAGTGGGAGAGTTGAAGTTGGGGCCGCCTTGCTCAGTGTCATAATCCAAGTGGAGTCACCTGCCACTCTGCCCAAATCTTCCTGGGGACCTTGGGGTCACCACTAGAAGCTGGGGGTCTCTGTCATAGTAAGATTTTTTAAATTAAGCATTTAAACGTATGTATTCTACAGAGTCTCTGACAGGTTTGAGGACCATCGCCTATAAAGTATAACTGAGCTAAACCAATTGATTGTTTTTAGTTACCCATCCTAGGTTTAAGCTTGAAAATGTAAAACAAGAGTAGTAAACAAAAGGTAAAGCTTGATCCTGTAGTGAACTGTATCATTACAGACTGAACAGCAGAAGATTAAAAAGACAGAAGTTGCGTTTGGAGTGCAGCAAGGATTTGAATATGGCTGGCAGTCCTCAGTAAAGATGGTGGAGTAGCCACAACTCTCCCACAACAAAGATGGAGACTAAGCATGTGATTACCCTCAGTCCAGAGGCAGGGAAGCTATGAGTCTACCCACTTCATCCCCAAATCAACATGGCAAGCATCCACGTGTTGTAAGCAGCCAGCAGTTGGTGATTTTAAAAGTGTTGCCGGGCCATCATGATGCCCAGTGGCTGATGTCACTGCCACCACTGTCAAGACCTGTCACAGACATGAGGATGAGTCATAGAGGCTTTGCTTGACAAAGTCCCAAAGATCTCCAGCTGATCACCACTTCCCTTACATACTTTGTATGGTCCAAGTGTAATTTTGCCTAAAAACTACTTTGAAGTATGCTTTTTCTCTGAAAATTGTCTTTCTCCCTATCTCTTAGCCCTAATGAAATTCACACTGGAAATTCCCCCACCCCCCAGAGAATGTTATAGCATCTGGCCGAAGGCTTGAAACAATGAGAGAGTCTTGGCTCTGATTATTGTGAGCAGCTAGGCAGAAACTGCTTGAAAAAAAAGTTAGGACTTTGACATAATAGTACCTGGTTAGAGGTTGTTAGCTATAGAAAACTAAAACTTGTTTCTTTGGAATCTGTTTTGAAAGCAATAGAAGGTGGGCTTGGAACATCATGTTTTACAGATATTTTACAGTAGAGGACTCCTTGGCAGTTAGCTTAGGCTTGGATAGCACACCTGTTTGTTTGGAACTGGAAGTAAGTCATGTTTTTTTCTGTGTTAAGGACATTCAGTTTTAGGCTATGTTGCTATGACAATCATGTAAGCACCATGGCTTTAGCCTGGGGAAATTTGTGATTAAAGTTTCCTGAGTATTGTTTAAGAAATAATAATCAGGTCATGCTAATCATTGCTTGGATATTGATTGACTTTTGCTGTATGCTTTATTGTACGTCATATAGAACTGTTTTTCTTTGCTAGATTGTTCTCTGCTCTGTAGATTTTTAAAGCCTCTATTGATTGCTAAAGATGAGAAAAATCATGGCATAATCTGTAATGAAAAAACTGAATTTCACTTTCAATAAAATATTGGTGTTGCCCCAAGTTGTAGAAAACAGCAGAAGAAAAAATAATGTCCTCCTGGGCTAGAAGACATTTCAGTTTGCACTGCAATTTATGCCTGTGTCTTAGTATTTCTTTTCTTCTCCGTTCTCCAATCCCTCCTCAACAACTAGTTCCTCTAGCTAGTTTTTCAGTAGTAGCTGGCTGCTTTGGCCAGCTGTTTCCTGCCTGCTCAGGTTCCGAGGAACCACCAAGAATTTCTCTCCTATCTTCTCAAGGCTGGTCTGTGGGAGAGACCATGCATGGGTGTGACGTACAGTGGGAGGTGGACCTGGAGCTGCATGTCCAGAAAGTAGCTGCAGGAAGTGGTGGAGAGTGAGGGGTAAGAGCGTGCTTCCCCAAAACCTGGATAGATGTAGTTTGAAAAGATTCATGCAGACACCAAGTGGCAACTATGTCTCCCTGCCTCAGTTGGAATCTCAAGATTTGGTGTCGGAAATCAATAACCTTGTAGTGAGTAGTTTTGGGGTGGGGGAATATCCTACTGTCAGACATCTAGGAACAAAAACTTGGTTTTTGTTCTGGATGGACAAGCTCTCAAATGGCCACAACTTTGTAGAGTGAGTCCAAGGGATCCTGGACCCCAAAGAGGCACCTGGTACTTCTTGATTTTAGCTGGCAGACAGGATAACTCACCAAGTGCAGAGCCGTTTCAGGTGGAGAGGGAGGTGAGTCATCAGGCTGGTAGTCAACTTCTCCTGGGTTTAAAGATGATGAATCAGGACAGGCAGAGAATAGTGAGGTGGAGGAAGTGGCCCCCAAAATTGGGACTGCCAGGCTGGGTGGGGCTCACCTGTTGAGTCCTGGGTTTTGGCACCAAGACAATAGGTTATTTCTGCCAATGAAATAAGCCAATCCAAGACAGATTAAAAGTATAAAAATGGCAAGTTTATTTGGGAACTGAGACTCCTGGGTGAGTTCAGCAACCTCAGGGGACCAGACCAGAGGAAGTTGTACCCAGACGATGGCAGACAGTGGTTTTAAAGGATTACAGGTGAAGGAAAATGATGCATCTGCCACCTACTGGAATTGGGCAGCTGGTGGCTCCAGGTGAGGGATTGGGGCAGTCCTCTGGAACTCCAGGAATGAAAAGGCTTTTCTGGAGGGAACAAGGGGGTATTCCTCTTTCTCCACATGCTCACCAGCATGTGGTATCACTTGAGTTTTTTAAATTTTATTTTAGCCATTCTGATGGGTATAAGATGGAATCTCAGTGTCGTTTTGATTTGCATTTCTCTGATGACTAACAACACTGAGCACTTCTTTAAGTGTTTCTCAGCCATTTGATATTCCTCTGTTGAGAATTCTCTGTTTTGTTCTGAGCCCCATTTCTCAAGCAAAAAGAGTCAAATGGTATATATTCACTTATATTGAGACACTAGCCCAAGGGGCATGCCCCATGAAAGTCTTCATGGAGCAGGAAAGTGGGTCAGAGGGGAGGACATCCTATTGGGACTTTCGGTGAGAGAAGCATGGGAAGATGGGGAAATAGAAGGATTCAGAGGCTCCTAGAAACCTAAAAGAAGAACATTATGACGCACGAATCTGGGTCCAGGGGTCTTGCTCAAACTATGGCACCAGCCAAGGACAATATAGGCAATAAACTTCGAACCCCTACCCAGATCTAGCCAATGGACAGGACATTCCCCACCGTTGAGTGGAGAGTGGGGTCTGACTTTGATGTGAACTCTGGTGCCCCATTTTTGACCACATCCCCTTGATGGGGAGGCCTGGTGGCACTCAGAGGAAGGATAACAGGTCACCAAGAAGAGACTTGATACCCTATGAGCATATACAGGGGAGGAGGTCCCCCTCAGTCACAGATATAGGGGAGGGGAGTAGAAGGGCAGCGGGAGGGAGGGAGGAATGGGAGGATACAAGGGATGGGATAACTATTGAGATGTAATATGAATAAATTAGTATAATATTTTTTAAAAGGGTGGGGAATGGGATTTACAGGAGCATGTGGGGGAGGGGGCAACTGGAGGAGGGGGGAACTGGTGATGCCAACCGAACACAGTCTTTTGTTTAGTTTTGTTTGTTTGCTTCTTAGATATCTACTTCTGTGAGAAAGCACCATGATCAGAAGCATCTTCATGAGGAAAGGTTTCATTTCGATTTACAATCTTGAGTCACGCTCCATCCTTAAGGGAAGTCAGAGCAGAAACTCAAGGAAGGGACATAACATGAAGGAAAGGCACGGAGGAGTGCTGCTGGTTTCATCAACCCCCCTGAGCTTTTTAGCTTAGGACAACAGCCTAGGAGTGGCACCACCACAGTGATCTGGGCCCTCCCACATCAATTATTCATCAAGAAAATGCCACTCAGGCTATCCCTCAGGCCAAAGGTGGGGCCCTTTTATCCATTGGGGTTTCCTCTTCCCAATAAATTCTAGCTCTGTCAAATTGACAGAAAACCATATCATGGCATTACGGTCTCATGTAGGCCAGGTTAGCACTTCTGCTCTTCCTGCCTCCACCTCCCATTGCTAGGACCACAGGTGTGTATCAGCACGCCTGCACGTTGCAGGCGTGCCAATTAGACCCAAGCTTTGGGGTTACTAGAAAAGCCCTCTACCAAGCAAGCTACACCTTCATCTCCAAATGACACCTCTTTGTCAGTACCCCAAAAGGATACTCTGCCAAAGCAGAATCGCTCCTCTGGAAGGCCTTCACTCAGCTCCACTGTGCCCTGAATCCTGAATAGCTGAGCTAAGGTTTCCCAGGTTTTGAAACTAGAGGCAAAACTACCAGGTGCAGAGATATAGACTGTGATGGGGGAGGAAAATAAGTTGGGGCACTTAGATTTCTGAACCACCTTAGTAAAAGGATCTGGGGAGTTAGTCTGGGCTGGGAGAGGGTGGGCACAGCTAACGAATAAACTGGGTAGAAAGCATTTGTCTCTGAGATCCACCCAAATAATGAGTGATCCTCCCAACAAGCTCTATGCACTCTTAAATGGATCATTAGTGCTTGGGGCTGGGTGTCATCTACTAACACTTGTGGGCGTGGCTAGCTACACTGAACTATCTGGGGAGCCCGGCAAAGAGAATCTGTGAGAGGACCTTAAGAGAAGGACAGAAACGTGGTGAGGGTAGGACTCACACAAACCCCCCTCCCACATCATTTCCTCCTCACCTGCTCACTCTGTCACTTAGAGTCCCCCAACCATTACAGAGCTATTGTGTAGAGAGAACAAGCAATGAGCCTTCCCCAAGTGGGAGCTAGGCCTCATTTCAGCCTGGCCTCATCTTCTAGTCTCTAGAGCATTTTCCTGTTGTCTTTTATCCCCACCAGGTCACTGTACTCCCAGATTATGGTGGTCCTGCTGGAAGTCTGTTGCCATGGCTACCATTTCTCCTATACTTTTCCTATCACCAGCAGCTATGTGATAGTCTCCTCTTCTTGTGTGGGGGTCCTGCAGCTTGGGGATTGTCAACAATGGCTCTTTCCTTCACCTCCAAGCTTTTCCTTTGCTTCTCTACAGAGTGTGAAAGGATCTCCTAGGGGAAGTGTCTTGGTTTGGCTTCGACCCTCTTTCTCCTATGGCCATAAACTGCTCCCCAGCTCTTCTGGCCCACGCAACAATCCCATAGCCAGAATGCATCAGCTGTCAGAACCATAAGACCCTGAATTGGCAGTGGCTTGACATAACACACATTTACTTTTGACAAGGCTGGTGAGCTAATTAATATTGATTGTCCATTTTATGGGAGCACTGCATATAAAGGGAGGAGTAGGTGAGAAGCCTGAAACCACCAGAAAGGGGACAGATATAGCCCAACTAAGGTGCTTGCCAGGGTCACAGCCATCACAGGGCCATGGGGTTCGTTACATCAAGTATTTATTCATGTTGGTGTTAGACTGTTTCTGAGTGCACAGTGACTAAGGGAAAAGCTTGTGACATAAGTGAGCCAATATATGCTTCTCATAAGTGGAGCTAGGAAAAGGTGAAGGGCAGCTAAGAATAGCGAGCAGTGCTCAGGGGGAAAGCTGGCCAGGATCCGCCTGGTGAGGGTTCATCTTCGTTCATTGGTGGCTTGACCACCCTTAAGAGACTCTCTGCCGTGTGTGTGTGTGTGTGTGTGTGTGTGTGTGTGTGTGTGTGTGTGTGTGTGTGTATGTGTTATTAGAGGGGTCTACCTGAGGAGGGAAGACATACCCTGGCTGTGGGTACCACTCTATGGGTTGGGATCCCAGGATGAGGAAAAAGAACAAATTGAGCTGATCAGCAGCACTCGCTCATCTCTCTCCTCCTCCTGACTGGACACAATGTGACCAGCTGCCTCACGCCCCTGCTACTATGCTTCCCCACCACGGTGAACTCTGTTCTCTCAAAGCTCAAGCTGAAACGCACACACCTCATTCTGTAGGTTACTTTTTTCCAGATAGTTAGTCACAGCAAAGAGAAAGGTGAGTACAGACAGTCAGTATGAGACTTCCCACCCTGACTCAGCTCTCATCAGACAGAGGACGGCAGGACATGGTGGTGGGTGGGGAGGGTGTACAAATCTGTATTTCCCTTATCTGCCTTCTGTAGCTGCCCACAAAAAATGTCCTGACTATATGACAGAGTCTCTCTAGCACTTAGGTAACATGTGGTGAAGGGGCAGAGGGAGACAGGCTGAACTACTTGAATGAGAAAATCACTAGAACAGGGCTCTGCTGTACTCTCTTTCTGTATCCTGAGCATCATGGAAGGCACACGGGACACCTGACTGTTGGTCCTTTGGTTGCATCCCGAGGATGCAGCTCTAGGATGCTGCCAGCCATCCTAGACCTGCACCCTCAGCCTGGAAGCCCTGCCCCCTGGAAGGGGGCTGTAATTGGCCCTCACTCCTCTTTAAAACCTGTTCCCCTCTGGTTTCTTTGGATGAACTGTTGCCACCCAAGGCTTTTTAGTCGGGAGACTGAGCTTGCACAAAGCACAAGTGTTGCAACTGAATAGGTTTTCCCCAAGGATGAAATAAGGTTTCTGAAAAACACCCCAAATACATGGATTAATCACACAAGAAGAGGACACTTTGAGTGAGGGAGTGAGGGCACGGATGGGTTTAGAGCTCATGTTTTTGACTTTGTATTTCTGGTCTGTCTTACTTCTCACTGAGCTGCATTTTTGGATCTTCCCCTCAAAACTGAAACTTCTTGTGTCTTTGAGGAAGGTTGCTTAAAGACCATCCAGAGTGCAAACTTGACTGGTGGGGGGTTGATGTTGAATGACATCATAGTAACAGGAAGTTCTCAGGGAAACATTATTATTCTTTCCTGAAGGAGCAGCTTTGAGTAACCAACTCATGCAGAAATAACTGAGAGAGCGGGCGGGACAGCTCAGCCGGTGGGTGAAGGTGCTTGCCGTGCAAGGCTGGAGACCTGAGTTCAATTCCCTGAACCTGTGTAAAGGGGAAAGAAGAGATCCAACTACACACACCACACACACACACACACACACACACACACACACACACACACACACACAATTATAATTGCTTTTAAAGAACTAAGACATCAGGATGTCTGGCTTCAATACATAATGTTCAGGGTGTGGCCCTGGAAAGAGCATATTAGAAATGGGTGATGATAAAAAAAAAGGGGCGGCAAGAGTGCCTAATGCCACACTGTGGGAAAGGGAGGCACATATATGACTGGACCAAATCTCCATGATCTGTTTGCGTGGAGGAAGGGTCAGGCTCTGGATTCTCTGACAGAGGTGTCAACAGAGCAAAGGTGTAACCTGGGCGAGGACACACTGACGAGTGTTTGGAAAACCCCGGAAGTTACATGCCTAGAACAAATGGGATCTTCTGTGGGAATAAGAATGGAGACAGGGCAGACCCAACAGTCTACCTTGAAAAGGCTGCTCACAGGCTCTGCCTAACTTATTACAAAACAAACGCCTCATGGCTTTTAATGTGAGCCATGATTTACTTCATACACTGGAGTTCAAATCAGGAATGGTTAGCAATGTTTTTGTGGGAAAGTTCCAATTTCAGTAACATTGGCTTTTAGTAATGAGATGAGCTTTGTAAAAGTGAGAGTCCCAGCTCTGTAGGGTCTGCCACTGCTCTCTCTCTGCCTCAAGATGGAATTGGGATTAATTATCAATGCTCAACTTTCTCCAAAGATGGAGGTGCCACCTCAAAGCCTGATGAATAGTTTTATATGTAGGTTTATATAACTGTGTATATGAATATTTAAACACTGGGAAAATTCTCGCTCTTTCTGAACCAAGCAGAAGATACCTGTGTTTTGGCCTGTCATAGGCAAAGGCAAAACATCAGGAAGCAACTGTCCCTTCTTGATGCCAGTTTAATTGGAATCCCTCATGTCAAAGGATGCGGCCTTTCACTACTGAAAAGCATTTAGTGTGTGTGGTTTAAGAATAATATCAAGCAAAGGGTATTTAACATTTCTCAAAAATATATATATGCATAAAGGAACAGTCTGGAGGCCTGGTGAGTGATGTTTCTTCTGCTTTTTAAATTGGTGGCTTCTGGGGCTGGAGAGATGGCTCAGCGGTTAAGGGCACTTGCTGCTCTTCCAGAGGTCCTGAGTTCAATTCCCAGCAACCACATGGTGGCTCACAGCCATCTGTGATATAATCTTGTGCCGCCTTCTGGTGTGCATGAAGACAGTGTGCTCATATACATAAAATAAACAAATCTTTAAATAAAATGGTGGCTTGAGGCACTTTAGGAAGCAGGGTCAGGGAGGTGGGCACCATCTTGGGGTTTCCAAGGGACAGGAGAATAACTTCTGTGACCCAGTGGAAGCTGCTGAAAACTCAGGATGTGGGCAGAGGTCAGTGAAAGATGTACTTAACACCTGCTATCTTCAGTGTGCCCGGAAATAACAACACATAGTAACTAGACTAGAGCTGCAAACATGAGTTGAGGAAAAAGTATGACCTATAATTTTTTTATTAGAAGCTAAACATTGACAGTTTGACTTTGTGGAATCCTGAACACTTTTCATATTGATTTTTATTAGTCAGCTTTCTGTTACTATAACAAAATACCTGAGGTAAGGTGTTTTTGAAGAGGCTTATTTTGTTATCCTTTTTAGAAGTTCAAGGAAATGGTTCTGGTGTTGGCACAGTTATGGTGAAGGCCCCCTCACCTGTATTACTTCATGACTAATGAGTGAGTCAAACACCACACATGTCTTCCCTTTGGCAATCCACTAATTGAAGCTGTCTGTATTCTGATCACATAAGTGTGCAAATATTCAAAGATCATTAACTCTACTATCCCCCCCCCCGCATGCTTTTTATTCTATGCTAATAGCACAAGTCTATTTTAGCCACATACTTCAAACTCACATCTTCCCTTCTTTCCAATTAGATGGGTAGCCTTCAGACTTAGTTTTATACCAGGACTCCCACGGAAGGCTAGTGAGCTGTCTCAATAGCTACACTCAATTTTCATGGACATGGACATGGACACACACACGCACACACATACACAGACACACAATGACATACACACACATACAAACACACATATACACACACATACACACACATACATTCTGAAGGTCCATTGTCACCTGCAAACTGCAATCGTCTCGATTGTTGTGTTGCTCTTTTGAACACCCTGAAGTCTCTTTAAAGATGAACAGACATGGTCTCATTCATCTTTAAGAACTATTTATTCAGACTGTGAAGAAGCATGGGCCTCCAGTCTGAGTGCTCCACAGGTCAGGGGACTTGTTTAGCTAAGCTACATGGCTTTAACTCAGAGCACTATGGGTAACAGAAGCCCCTAAGGAATTCCTGCCCTGATCTTTGCAGTATATCTCAGTAATATATTCTCTCAGCTTTTATTATATCCTTCATAATACTAGAGTTTACATCACCAAAATACTTTTTTTTTTTTTGCCTTTAGGAAATAAGAGATACCAGGAAACTCTCATCATGTTTTTCAGTTAATCGAGAACCTTCCATGAACAACTGCCCCACAGCTAAGCAGTCGCTCTAGGATCTCACTTTGAGCTGCCTGGTGGTCTTCTTGTCCTGCTCACCTATGTTCCTGACATTGGAGCTGGCTTCTTTGGTTTGTGCTTAGGATCTCATATGAATACAACCCCCCTCCATACCACCTCACCACACCCGGCCCACGGGGGTGCTCTCCAGCCACTTCTAACCACATCAGTCACTCCCCTTGTGGTGGAAACTGTAGTTGGCCGTGTAAGCATCTCATCCTCTGAAATCTACAGGTTACTCTCCTTGTGTTCTGCACACAGATTTGCCTGGTGCTTCCTGAGACTCAGCTACTAACTACTGCATGGTTAAGACATTTATTGAAGATCTATTTTAGGGAACGCTTACTGACAAGCGTTGCCAAAAAAAATCTATAAACCGAGTGTAAGATGGCAGTGACACACATGCGTGGACTGCTAGAATCTCTGGGAAGTAAACTGGGAATCACTGGAGGACAGCCATCCTAGGAGGAATGGTGCAGAATATTTGATCCCACTGTGAACCCTGAGATTGTTAACTGTCAAAATCTGCTTATTGTTTGGTGTGGTTCTGCTCTAGCACACACCTTTAGTCTAAGAACTTTATTTTAAACAGGTGATTATGGTGTGGCTTAGCCCTAGCACACACCTTTAATCCCAGAACTTTCTGTACACGGGTTTTCATAAAGTTAACCCTACGTCAAGAGGTGGAGCAAGAAACCAACTGACAGGGATTAAGTAGATAGGGATTTTGAGTTGAAGGGTATTTAAGACAGCATGGAGAAGAAGGAACCATTAGCTCTTTGGCTTTCAGCTTTTGGCTTTCTCCTCCTGGGCTGTTGGGTGAGCTAGCAAACTTTTAGCTTTAGGTTTTGGGAATTTTGGCTTTTCTTTCAGGATGTGAGCTAAGTAGGAAGGTCAGCTGGGTGCTTTCTCTCCTTCTCTGAGCTAATAGGCTTTCTCCCCTCGCATCTGGTTCCTGAGTCTTTATTGGTAAAATCAAATAATTTGGGGTTTTCTTTCTGACTAGCAACCAAGGAAGAACACCAGCTTCGGTAGCTGCTCAGAAAAGAGCAGGAGAACGTTTAAAGTTCAATCTGGAGGCTCGGCCCCAGTTGTAATTAGGATGCTCTTATACTAGCATGAGAGCATGTAGCTGCAGAGGGTCGGAGCCATGGCCTAAGACAGAGAAAGCCTCCAGTTTCTCATTGGATTTTCAGCAAAAGATGGCAGTCTTTGTCAGAGGTCATCGGCATCGGCATCGGCACAGTGGTGGGGAGGGCGCAAAAGTTGCGTAGCATCTACACAAGCCTAGGGAGGGGAAGTGCTGTGAAACGCTCTTGTTTGAGAACATGACAGAAGTAGTGGCAAGAAGACACATTTGAAAACAACTTCTTTTTGGGGGCTAGAGAGATGGCTCGATGGTTAAGAGAACTCGCTGCTGCTGCTGCAGATCTGAATCCAGTGCCCGGCGTCTATGGTGGTAGCTCCCAACCGCAGGTAACTTTCCAAGTTATCTAAGATCCTCTTCTGCATTCTGCAGTTACTCATGTGGCATATAGTGCACACACACACACATAAAATCCACAAACATTAGAAGACACGTGCTGAATCAGCGCGTGGGTGGATGTGGAGACAAAGGTCCCTCCATGCATATAGCGTGCTAACGCAGAGAAGTCTCATGAAGCCTGCTCTAGCATGGGCCTGCGGAATATCTCTAGCTAGAGGGGAAAGCTTCGAGTCACAACCTCCCAGTATCCTTCAAGATGGAAATACCACATGAGCTATATGTTGGAGTAGAGCACAGAGAGGCAGGCACTTTACTTAGACCCATGTGAGTAACTGCACAGAGAAACACGCTCGGTTCCTGTGCCCAGGCGAGGAAGCGCACACGGACTCTCTACCCATTCCTCTTTGCTCACATTTATGCGTCCCTTATCGAATACCTGACTTCACCTCAGCGGGCCAGCTTTGCCCTGCAAGCTTCACTCTCTCCCCTTCCTTTCTCATAGGCTCTTCAGAAGCACGTGGGTGGGCCTGGCCTCAGCCACTGAGGTCCGGGATGGTCTTATTACACCTCTTTACCACATTCTCTTTTTATACTGCCTTTAGATGGAGCTGCCAATCGTCTCCTTTAATCTTTGCCCTCCTCCCCTTTTACTGTTCCTTCTATGTTTCTCTGTTGCCGCGATACTAAAATCGCTGGTTTTATCACACTCATTTCCTTTTCATTCCTACCCTTAGTGACCAATATCTTGATACACACCGTATAATTCTTGGCTCTCTTACTCCAAATTATTGGAGTTGAAAGATTTTTTTTTTTTGCCTAAGACTGGATTTTCACAGTGGGCGTGTCCATCAGCTGTGCATGGTATTCTGTTCTCAGAGTGGAACTTCAGACAGAGCCTGCATCTCGAAGTATGTGGTCTGAGGGCTGAGCCACTTACCCACTGAGCCACAACCTTGGTCTTGTGAGAGAAACAGCAGCTCAATCCTCCCACCACCCAACACTGCAAGTACTTCCACTGAAATGATTCAGGTGACTAAGGAAAAAACAAAGAAATTTAAAAAACCAACCCACCAACAAACCAATACTAGATGCTTAAAACCCAATACTGAAATACAGGAAATGTGAAAAATCAAGGCAATATGAATACTCCTAAAATTACAAGTTGTACATTAGTGGAATCCAAAGAAAGTTAACTAGATAAAATCCCAGACACTAATAAAATGATTATAAGACTGTTCAATGAAATCAATGGGACAAGAATAGGCTCCAGGATTAATTCAAAGAGAACCCAAATTGACGCTTGAATGAAATAAAGAATTAGATAGAGACCATGAAGGAGAATTCAATGCAGAGGTCACATCATTGAAAGTAATCAAATAAAATGTTTAGAAATTTAAAAATCAATAAGTTAAATTTAAACAACCAGTGGAAATCCTCATCAAAAGAATAAGTCATGTGACAGACTGTCATGGCTGGAGGACAAGGCAGATGGACAGAAAAATGGATCCAGGGGTGGAATTAAAAGGTCATATTGATGAGTCACCTCAGAAGAAGGAAACAGTGAATCTAATAATACAGAAAACATGTTCAATAACAGAAAAACTTCCAAGTTGGGCAGAGATCACCACGCAAACACCAGAGATGTTTAAATTTTTAAACAGACAAAGCAGTAAAGAACATCTCCACATCTTCTTAGAGCGAAAACATTAAGTTTACTGAACAGAGAAAGAATACAGAAAGCTCTGAGAGGAAGCACCAAGCCACACAGAGGGAAACACATCAGAGCAGCAGTTATCAACTCCCTTGAAAGTTGCATATCAGACACTTACGTTACAACTCATAACAGGAGCAACACTGCGACGCAATGAAATAACTTATGGTTGTCGGGTCGCTACAGCACTAGGAACTGCACTAAAGGGTCTCAGTGTTAGGGAGGTTGAGAACCATTGTGTTGCAATAACAACAGATTCTTCAGTTGAAACTCTACAAACCAGGAAGGTGTGCAAGGGTGTATCCCAAGCTCGGAAAGACAGTAACTACCAACGCAGATTACTTCGTCAAGCAAAGGCAGCCTTCATAAATGAAGGGGGAAAACTCTCCATGATAAAAAAAAAAAATCCATGACCACTCAGACAGCGCTATGGGAGATACTTGAAGGAATTCTATGTACAGAAGAGAAAGACAGAAATGTCTATGAGGTCACAGTAAAGAATAAACTGCTTTCGTACGTAAGTAAGCAAATAGAAAACATTATAAAAAACGACAGAGGTGGTTCAACGCACATAGATCAGTGAATGTGACAAACTAATAGCCCCAAAGACAGAAATCATGTGATCATCTCAACAGACACAGAAGAGGCCTCTGTTAAAGTTAATATCCCTTCTTGATAAGAGCCCCAAACAAACCATGAGTAGACAAACATACCTCAACAGGAGCAAAGCCAATACATGGTGTCTTCCTTAGGATTTCTGTTACTGAAATAAAAACACCATTAGCAAAGCAACTTGGGTAGAAAAAGGTTTATTTGGCTCACACTTCCACATTACTGTCCATCATTGAAGTATTCCAGGACAGGAACTCAAACAGGGCAGGAACCCGGAAACAGGAGCTGATGCAGAGGCCATGGAGGGGTGTTATTTACTGGCTTGCTCCTCATGGCTTCCTCACCCTGCTTTCTTTTGTTGTTGTTGTTTCTTTTTTAATTAATTTATTAATATTACATTTCAATTGTTATCCCATCCCTTGTATTTTCCCATTCCTCCCTCCCTCCCTCTTTCCCCCTACTCACCTCCCCTATGACTGTGACTGAGGGGGACCTCCTCCCCTTGTATATGCTCATAGGGTATCAAGTCTCTTCTTGGTAGCCTGCTATCCTTCCTCTGAGTGCCACCAGGTCTCCCCATCCCCCTACTCAGATCTAGCCAATGGACAGGATATTCTTCACAGTTGAGTGGAGAGTGGGGACTGACCTTCATATGAACTTTAGTGCCCCATATTTGACCATGTCTCCTGGATAGGGAGGCCTGGTGGCACTCATCCTGCTTTCTTATAGAACCCAGGACTGCCAGCCCTGGGATGGTCCTAGCCACAATAGTATGGAGCCTCCCATATCAGTTACTGATTAAGAAGATGCTCATCAGGCTTGCCTACAGCTAAATCTTTTGCAGGCAGTTTCTTAGTTGAGACCTCCTCCTCTCAGATGACTTTAATCTGTGTCAAGTTGACATAAAACTATCCAGTATCCATGGCAAGTCTATAGCCAATACTGTACTAGATAGGAAAAAAAACCTGAAAGCATTTCTGCCAAGGTCAAGAATGAGCAAGAATGCTAACTCTTTGTATTCTTACTAAATATACTGATATACATCTTAGATAGAGCAATAGGACAAGAGGAAAAAAATGATAAAACAGGAAAGGAAAAAGCCAAGTGTCTCTATTTACAAATGATGCAGTTCTGTACATACGAGACACCAAAAGCTTCACCAGAAAACACAACAAAGCTACCGGATACCAAAATCAACAAACAAATGTCATTAGCTTTTCTATATACCAACAATAACCATGTCGAAAGAAAATCAGAAAACCCAGCTCGTCATAGTAACTAACTAAATAGTGGGTGAGTCAATGAATGAATGATGCCTAGGAAAACACCTAGGAAGAGAATGACCTCTGAAGTGAAAATATTTTAAATACAGAAGAAAGACATTGAAAAAGCCAAAGAAATAAATGAGAAAGAGACTAGAATATAAGAAGACCCGTCATGTTCATGAACAGGCAGAACTGACAGAGTGAAGATGACCATATTGCTAAAGTGATCTACAAAATTGGTGCCATCTCCACCAGCATTCCAACTGCATTATTCACAAGATTAGAAAAAGCAATCCAAAATTAAAAGGAATCTCAAAATACACCAGAAGTCAAGGCAATCCTGAGGAAAAAAACATGCTTGAGGTACCACAATGTCTGATTTCAAATTACTCTACAGAATCACAGTGAGAAAAACAGCGTGGCACTGGCACAAAAGAGTCACGGATGTCCATAGAAGAAAGGACTCAGAAATGAACCATTTAACTGTATCTACCTAAGTCTTAACAAAGTGCTAAAAACATTTAGTGCAGAAGAGAGCCTTGTTAACAAACAGTGCTTCAGAAAGGAAAACTTCAGTGTCAAAAGTGGATCAAATACCTTAGTGTAAGACCCCAAACTCTGAAACTGCTGAGGGAAAACATGGCAAAACCAATTCCCAACATAGACAGAGGCAAGGACTCTCTATTTAAGACCTCAATAGCACAGAAAATAACACCAAGAATTGATCAATTGGATTGCATGAAATTGAAAAGTTTCTCTACAGCAAAAGAAAATGAAGGAAAAAACCCTACAAAATTAAAAAAAAATTTGCTAACTATATATCAGATAGATGATTACTATCCAGATTATATAAAAAATTAAAATGTTCAATTTCAAGAAAATAAAACAATTCAATAGATAAATGAGCTGATTAAACGAACAGGCAGTTCTCAAAATATGATGACCAACAAAAATATTTAAAAATATCCAAATGGTATGCCATCAGAGAAATGCAAACTGAAGCTACACAGAGACCTCTTTGTCACCTCTGTCAGAGCGGCTGACATAAAGACAGTAAGTAGGAGCTAATGCCAATGAGCACGCAGGGCCAAGGAACCTTTCTGCACGGCTGCTATGGATATAAACTGGTGTCGCCACTATGCAAATCGGTATGTAGATTCCTCAAAAACTAAAAATAGCACTATCACGGGACCCAGTTATCCCACTGCAGGGTACACACCCAAAGGGATCCAAGCCAACAAGCCACAGACACACTCATCATTTGTGTGTGTAATGGTCCCATTCAAAGGTGCCACATTGTAGAATCAGCCTCAAGGCCTAGTAACAGACAACTGAACACGGACATCAGGGTATACGTGCCCAGCAGGATTTTCCTAGAAAGAAGATTGAAATTATTATGGAAAATGTATGCAATTGGAAGTTGCACTATGTGAAATAAGCCTTATTTAAAAAGATATTTCCTGCCATTTATGGATCCTAGATTTATATAGATACATACAACTAGTACATATGCATATATCTCAAAATTTAAACATATGATATATATGTATATATATGTATACATATATGTGTGTGTATGTACACATACACACACAACCAGAGGGAGGGGAAAGAGGCTATGAAGTATCCATATGAGTAAAGTACTTGAGTTTGGAGGCCACCCTGGTTTTCAAAGCAAGTTCTAGGACAGTCAGGGCTACACAGAGAAACACTGCCTTGAAACATGACTGCCACACACACACAAATCGTTTTGTGTGTGTGACTATGTGAGTACACATGTGTGTGTTTACGTGTATGAGCGTGGTGCCCATGGAGAAATTAGAGGTCAGCCTTGCGTGTGAGTGCTTGTCTGTGCCCTGTTTGAGGCAGCCTCTTGCTGCTCACATTGTACAGCAAGCTCTGTGTCCCTGGAGCTTCTCCCGGGGTATCAGGGTTGTGACTGCAGATGCTCGGTACTGCTGCTGCTTTTTTATGTGGGTTGTGTGACTCAAACAGGTTCACACGCTGGTGTGGCATGGCACGTGCTTCACTCACCAAACCATCTCCCCAGCCCAGACTTTGGTTTCTTTAAAGAAAATCTTTTTGCAAGTTCAAAAACAGCAACAGCAACAACAACTAAAATCTCCACACAGACCCCTTTAAAGGAGAGAAATCACCGCAAGCTAGCAGTGTTCACTTGAATTGTTTTTTTATAAAATCAGTATTTAAATAAGAACAACCAGAAAGCTTATGGTTGTAGCACTTTTTGTTTTGACTTTTGTTTGGCAGGGCAGAGTTTACTATGCTGCCAGTACTATGCTGTTTTAGACTCAATAAAAACTCAGGCTGGTCTTTAGCTTGTATTCTGTCTGCCTCGGCTTCCTGAGTGCTGGGATTATACGCCTAGGCCACCATGCCTGTTCTGCAATCATGCTTAACACTTATAAAACTGAACTACATTAAAAATTGTAACTAATAAAATGATCTTATTGTATGAGCTACAATACAGTGCCTGTGGCCAGCTGGGAGGAAGTTGACAGAGCACAGGAGTCCACCTTGTTTGAGCTCTCCCTGCCAAGGCTCTGCTCATGTCAGGAAGATGTGTAGCGCTTCCAGCTAGGTCCTATGAGAGCATCCACTTGTAGGTGACAGGGGATGTGAGAGACTGCAAGCAAGAATTCTACTCCCAAGTTAGAAAGGCCAAGATGGGTCCCATGAGCCTATGAAAGTGGCTTTCCTGGACTGTGCCTCTGGAGATTTGCTCTTTGGCTGCTCAACCTTTGCACTAATCTGGTCACTAATCACCACAGTAAACTGATCAATAAGCACCACTGTTAGTGATCGATTAGAAAATGAACTTAAGGCTGTAAAGAAAGGCTTTATATTTCCCCCAAAGTCAGAAGCCCTGGTCAACAAGAAAGCCTTGTGTGGCCGCAGTCTAAGCCCGTAACTAACATGAGGGGACCTGGCCCTGTGAGACCTTTGCTTTTGCTTTTAAATGGCAGCCAGGGTTGTTATGAGGAAGGTTGGCACTCCTCCTGCACATGTCAGTCACTCAGGATATGACACTAATCAAGATTGCCTGCACCTTCCAGGAAAAGGTGGGGATGAACGAGGAGACTCAGAAGGGAGTTTGGGGTGGACTGTCAAACATTCGTCGTGCTTAAAAGAGACAGAATCTCAGACAGACGGTTCCCTGCGACTTCACTCTTAAAAAATTGTTTTTCACTTTAAATTCCTTCTAAGTTGGCTCTCTGTGCCCAGCCTAGCACATAGTAGTAGTTTTAAAAATTATGTGTCTGATGTTTGTGTTCCTGTGTGAGTGTATATGCAGTGTGTGCGTGTAGTGTGTGTGTGTGTGTGTGTGTGTGTGTGTGTGTGTGTGTGTGTGTGTGCAGGAGCTTGAAGAGGCCACAAGAGGCAGTCAGAGTCCCTGGAACTGGAGTGACAGGTGATTGTGAACTGTTACTCAGATGCTGGAAACCAAACTCAGATCACTGCAAGAAAGGTCAGTGCTCTCAAGTGCTGGACCATCTCCAGGATGCACTTGGTTTTCACATAGGTGCACCTGTCACTCCACCTGCAACTCCAGCCTCAGGGGATCCATATAAGATATATATATCTTAAAAGATAATTAACAACAAATATCTTGCCTTCACTAAAAAGACATTTTGAATATGAAAATAAGATATAGCAAAGTATCTTTCCTCCTGCATATGCATAAGAAATTTTGCTTTGTTATTTATAGAGTTTTATAACCTGTGATTCATGTTCAGAAAAGAAGCAGCAACCCACCAGAGAATTGCTCACATGGAAAGTGCACTTATTACATTAACCCAATTAGATCAGAGTTAAAAATCTGCTCTCCATGTGGAAGAGGAAAGAGGATGCATAATAGCAGAGAAAATCACCGCTATCTGAGATCCTGGCAGCATCCTAGTGCTCAGGATGACTCACAGGAAGATAATAAACAGGGTTGAAAGGAAAAGGCCCCTGTCACTCATCGGCAGCAGTGATAGAACAAAATAGCAAGTTGCCACAGAAATCAAATAAATCATTGCGATTTTAGGATATTTGCGACATGGACAACAGGCAGAGAAATGGCTTATGGTTTTCGAGTCAATCAGTAAGAACTTTAAATGCATTGAAATGCAGTGATTTCTAATCAAAATGTCTGTTTAATTCGTAAAGAAATTGTCAAATCAACACACAAATGCCACTCTCTTGTTTTCATTAAGGAAGCAGGAGAGCAACTCAAGTACTCATTTTTCTTGAACAAATATTGCTTCTGTGCCTATTTTATATTATCAATGGCAAAGGAGAAGCCAACCAGGAGTCTGAGAAGGGTTCATTTTCTGTATAAATGTGTCGGTGTGTATATGTACATATACATATACACATCTACACATGTGTTGTTTGTATCTGTAGACAGATGTGTGTGCTTTTTAAATTTTATTTTTATTTTTATTTTTTTATTTTTTATTTTTATTTTTTGTCCTAGCCTCTTCTGAAATGAGACCAAATGCACTAGAGGCTCTTGGCTGTGGGCTCATGGCACAGAGGTGCAACAGTCTGGATTTTACTCAAGGTTTGTTTCCTTGCCCTTAAGAAAGTTCTGAAGGACTAGATGTGCAAACACCGAGTGCTCAGAAATGGCTATGTCAGAAATAAATGGTCACAGTGAGACCACCCTACTGATGGGCCTTGACTTTCTCTTACAGCTTTCTTATTGGAAACAAGAGAGCGGCATTCATGTGTTGATTTTGCAATTTCCTCCCAAATTGAATCCTTTCTGTGCCTTCCACTCTGGCAGATCTGAAGTTTCTGCAAGCCTGGCATCCAAATAAGCCTCTGCCTGAAATGAATGAAAACCAGGTCTGTCCAGAACAAGAAAGTGACACCTTTTACCCAGCACTGGGTATCAATAATCAAATATGCTGCTTTGCGGCTGGCATGGCTCAGTAGTTACGAGTGCAAAGGGCCCAGGTGGGTGGCTCACAGCTGCCTCAAACTCCTGCCCCAAGTGTTTAGCGCTCTCTTCTGATCTCTGCAGGTGTCTGCACAAACCCATAGACATACACCTCGAACTAAAAAACAACATATTTTAAAATAAAATATAAAAACTAGTCTGACAATTATAATTGTTGTCCATAGTCCCCTAGAGCGGTAAACTTCTGACCCTGGGTAGCTGTGACTGTGGCTTTATCTGGACTAGGTCACGATAATTAGTTTAAATATGGCTGCACTTGGCCTGAGTAGCTTCTCAATCCATTGTGAGGCATGAGTCCAGGGAGGATGGGAAGATGCTGGCACTGCACACTTTCAACTCATGGGCATCAGGGCTACCAGAAACATCCAAGCTCTGAGACAGCATGGCCCTGCTAGCACCTGGATTTCATGTTTCTGCTCACCAGAACTGCAAGGCAGTAAATTCCTGTTTTAAGCCACTTAATTTGTGACACCTGTTATGGCAACCCCAGGAGATAAACTCAATGATTATAATCATAATAAGAATCCCAACAGCAGTGTCCCGTCTTTGAGTGCTTCTGCCCGCCTGTAACAATTCCAAATGTTTTATGTTTATTACCTTACTCATTTCATGTTCTCCTTCTCTGGACAGGCAGCAGCAGCGGAAGCTGAAGGAAGCTTATGTACATGGTGGAAGTTGGTGTCTAACTCTCTGAGCACCTTTGGGCACCGTTCTCCTGAATAGGGTGTCTCATAGGACATAGAAGACACACGCTACACTATAGTGTTTCTTGGGTCTCTGTTAGAAAACAGAGATGAGGGCTCCTTAAGGTCATAAGGACATCTTAAGATGAAGGCAGTCAGATGACCTTAAAGGAACCTCCCAGTTACGAACACAAAGCCTCCAGTGTAACCATGTAATTTAAGTGGTCAAATAGTGAGTGGGGGTGTTTTAGAAGGCTGAGAGATGCCCTGAATTCAGGGCTAGACCTGAGGGCTCCGACCTTTGACCTGAACACATGAGGAAGTGCCTGGAAGTGGCTCTTGTCATCTGTTCTAGGTCCCGAGGGGCAGGCAGGACAGTGCTGGTGATTTACACGGCAAGCTTCTGTGGCTCCTGGTCCTTCCTCGCACGAGGCCCTCACTGGGTTCCATTATAGAATCTTCATACGCGTGTGCAACTGGTTGGATCCTTTCCTCTCTTTCCCACTCTTATTGACCCCCTTAGATAATCTCGCCTCTGTGTTCATGTCTAACATTTGTCAGTGTAAAAACCAGAGCTCATCCTGAAAAGGCAAATAGATAGTTAATCTAGAGGTATTTTGATTGACCGTGGCCTGGGAACACAAATATTGGTTATCCCAAATTCCATGTTTCAATGTGGAAGCAGTTTCACAGGGTTTTTCTAGTTCTATAAAGCAAAGTCCTAAGTCAAAGCAACCTTAAATTAGATTGGTTGGTACACAGAGGCACATCCACTGAGATGGGGGAAGCTTCTTGATGACATTCTTAGCTCTTGGATAGGTGGAAACTAGTGTTCTGCTAAGCTAATAGCTTCTAAGCAATTTCTATTATCACAAGCTATTAGTTCACACAGTGTGGCTGTTCCAGGAGCTAACACAAGCCCGAGATAAAGTAATTAGCCTCTAAACCTAGAAAATCGCTGTCTGAGCACAGTCCTGAAGTGCCAGTCAGTCCATCAGTGTCTGCAGACTGATTCCTTCCAGGAACACTTTTTTCACAGTCAGACACAGCTTCTTTTCAGGAATTTTTGTTCACAGTATGCTTTAATCTAGATTCCAAATCGAAGAGAAAATATTTGACATTTGTCTTTCTAAGCCTCGCTTATTTTGTTTAGTATGATGTTCCCTAGTTCCATCCATTTTTCTACAAAGGATGTAATTTTGTTCTTACAGATAAAAATGCTACATTTAAGTCCAAAGAAACTTTAGAGTCTTCCTTCCTTCCTTCTTTCTTTCTTTCTCTCTTTCTCTCCCTCCCTCCCTTTCTTTTCTTCTTTTTCTTTCTCGAGACAGGGTTTCTCTGTGTAGCTTTGACTGTCCTGGATTCCCGAGTGCTGGGATTACAGGTGTGTGCCACCACCACCACCAGGCGCAAATGTTTCTTGATACTGTAATTGATGTACCACCTTGATCTGGCTTTTCTCATTTTTGCTGTTGTTGTTGTTCATTAAGTATAAACTTGATTTTTCAGAAGAAACATGTTTTACTCACTTTTCTGTTGTGATGAAAAAATAAACCGTGACCAAGGCAATTTATTTAAGAAAGATTTATTTGGATACGCAGTTTCAGAGGGTTAGAATCCTTGATAGCAGAGTGGAGGCATGAGGGAAAAAGCAGGAAGCTGACAGCTCATCTCTTGACCCACAGACAAATAGAAATGTCTAGAGCTTCAGTTCTCAAATCTGTGGCTTGTGTCCCCTTTGGGGGTCAAACAACCCTTTCCCAGGCATTGCCTGAGACCAATGGAAAAGGCCTTACATTACAATCCATAACAGTTGGAAAATTATAGTCATGAAGTAGCAACAAAAATGACTTCCTGGTTGGGGTCACCTCAGCACGAGGAACTGTATTAAAGGGTCACAGCGTTAGGAAGGTGGAGAACTGTTGCTCTGAAGCCCCAGTACAACACTTCCTTTAGCAAGGCTGTCACGCCTCGTTTGACCAGTAAGAAAGACATGACCACCAGTTCTCTCAAGCGGTTTATTCAGGCTTTGTTTCCAGGAGAATCCCCCGAGCCACTCCCGTCACGCTCATTTATACCACCCAAACAGCCAATCACACTAAGCCATGTCTCACACGCTGATAGGCTCGTAGAGGCAGAGCTAATGCAAGCAGCGGGCGTCTTCCAAATAAGGATTTGATTACCTCCACTGAGGCAGCTCTGGCTGCATGCCAGGCGCCATCTTGGGGCGAGGTGCACAAAGGGCTCTGTGGCTCTCCACACAAGGCCACACCTCCCAATCCTTCCCACGCAGCCCAGCTGGAGGCCAAGTATTTAAACATCTGAGCTTATGGAGGACCCTCATTCAAACCACCACAGGATGCGAACGAACTGTCACCTTCTTTAATTGCATGCTCTTCATGCACCTACTAGCGCAGAAGGAGATGGGGGTTCCTTGCATTTACTTATTTATCTTCCTCTCTCTGCCCCCATCTCTCCATATCTCTGTCTGTCTTCTTGTCTTTGTCTTTCTCTCCCTCCTCCTCCCCTTCCCCCTTCTCCCCCTCCCTCTCCCTCTGTCTGTGTGTGTGTGTGTGAGTGTGTATGTGTGTGTGTGTATGTGTGTGTGTGTGCATGCACGCCTGCAACTTTCAGAACTCAGTTCCCTGCTCCACCATGTGGTTTCCAGGGACTGATCTTAAGTCACTAGTTGTGGCAGCGAGTGCTTTACCCATTGACTCATCTTGGGCTTTTTTACTTTAAGATTATTTTAAAGAAGCACTTGTACCCTCACCCCTCTTTGGGTATCAGGCCATTGAAACGATGGTCCCGAAAGATTTAAAGTCGCCCTAGAATTTCTACACTGGGGAAGAAGAAATGCTGGAGGGAAAGGCACTGGCAGGAGGAGAAGCTTGCCTTCCAGGATGATACTCCACAGAGTGCCAAATGTGCAGGCAGGTGTGAGCCAAATGGGAGGGGTTAATGATGGGCGAGATCACACTCTGACCAGGACTTCTTAGGTATGAATACGTCTAGTCTGGGGTTTAAACCTAAACCTGTCTTTCAGGACCGTTGAGGTGGATAGGGGGATGGGACACTGGACCTCTTTATTTGCTTTTTCTAGTGTACCCAATTGAATAAATTCCTCTCTCTGCTTTTCACTGTCATGTCGCTCTAACTGTGCATGGGTAGCCAGGCCAAGCTTTCATCCTAAAATCTCCAGTAATACTCAGAGGCGGCAAACCTTGCTGTTTCCTTCCCATCTTTTGATGCTTTTCTCATGCGTCTTTCTCGGTCAGTGCAGTAAAGCTTCTGAATGGCGAACACTTCCTAAGCATAGTTCTCCATATTCTTAACATCCCAGGGTACAGATGAGCACTGTTTTCAGTTTCTGTCTATGCGGCTCGTTTGCTGTGGCTCACCTGCCTGGGTAAATACCTTGAGCTCTAATGTCTTCCCTCGTTCTTACTCTCCTTTTCTTCCTGTTGGTCCTCTCCCCCCTCTTCCCCTCATTTCTCCCAACTTCAGCTTTATAAATGTACATTTACATAATTTTTTTTTGTTACTGATGCTTTTGCATTTGAAAAGTGTTTGATCACATTCTTCATTATATTGCTTTTTATAACAACCTCTGGGATAACCATAGAGGCTTAAATTAAGAGACGTGACCTGGGACATGTAGCAAGGAAGGCTTGATTCAGTGTTTTTACCCTATCCCCCCATGTATCAATTTGTAGATGTTTTGCAAAGTAGCTTTTTAAAAAATATTTATTTATTTATTATGTATACAGCCTTCTGTACCAGATCTTGTTATAGATGGTTGTGAGCCACCATGTGGTTGCTGGGAATTGAACTCATGACCTTTGGAAGAGCAGTCAGTGCTCTTAACCTCTGAGCCATCTCTCCAGCACCAAGTAGCTTTTTTTTTCCAAGTAGCTTTTTATTTAACAAAGCTTTCCATGTTTTATATTATGTGTGTGAGTGTTTGGTCTGTATGCCTGTGTGTGCGCCCCAGGCATGCAGTGCCCAGGGAAACTAGAAGATGGAGTTATGGATGCTTGCGAGTTTGTCATGTGGGTGCTGGAATCAAACCTGGCTCCTCTGGAAGAGCAGCTAGTGCTCTCAGTGGTGAGCTACCTTTCTGATATGCAAAGTAGCTTTTTATCATCATTTTTGTTATAAGCTTGCTATACCTTGCCTTTGATAATGGCTCTAACACTTGATAATGGTTCTAAACTCTGTGAAAAGGTTAAGGCAAAATGATAAACACTAATAACCTATGTGAGAACACGTACCTGCATGCATGTGTGCATGTGTATGCATGTTCACGTGCCATCAGGCTTTGTCTTTCATTGAGACTGTAGACTTGCCAACTAAGCTAGGCTGGCTGGCCAGCGGGCCCCAGGAACCCTCTTGGTTTCCCTTCCCCAGGTGCACATCGCCGTACCTCACATTTTAACTTGGGTTGAGGGATTGAACTCTGGTTCTCATGCTTGCATAATGCGCACTTCACGGGCCAAACCATGTCCTTAGACTTCCTTTCTCATCCTACCAATGCAATGGTTTTTTAAAAATGCATTATTCTGGCCTTTGCATGAGATTCCCCAATATGCTTTTGCACTGGCCCCACTTTTAAAAACAAGCCAGATACTAATTGTTACTGAGTGTGTTGGGGATTGGCTTCTGTAAGCCTCAGCTGTGTCGAATTCTGTTCCCAAAGGGGACAGTGAAGACCTTCATAATCACTCCTTTTCATGTTTAAAACAAAACAGCTTTGTTCCTCAATGAGATACAGTTTCCCTTTCCTGCAGTTCTTCTTGGAACCCTCTGCCTTCTGAGGAATGTGAGCAGAACCAGGTCAGCATCATCCCTGAACTTGCTGTTTCCTTTTATCCTCTTAGACCATGCATGACCAGAGGTTAAACCTTCACTGCTCCAGTTTGAGTCCATCAACTTTTCCGGACAATGTTTTTAAAGAAGCAGTTTATTTGAATAGCTGACACAAGGTTAGTATAGTATTTTGTAGTAATAATGGCAGACACTTTTCTGATGCTGGCCATGTGCCAGACCCTGTTCCCAACTTTTTTCTTTCTCATTTATTTTGTCTTCACAACAACCTTAGATGGTGATTTGATTATTGCTCATTTTGAAGACTGATAAACCAGGAACAACGCTCATTGGTTTGTCTTTGTCTATGCAAATCACAGCTTTCGTCTCAAAGGCACTCAGAAACCATTTATTCTGAGACATGGTCTAGGACCATAGATTCAGACTACTCCTAATGGCCTACTCCGATGTAGAAACATTACATGACCTCCCCCCGCCCTGCCCCCATGTGTGTATGTGTGTGTGTGTGTATGTGTTATGGTGTATGCATGGTAAAAACCAGAGGAGGGCAATGGACACTGCTCTGTCACTCTACACCTTAGTCACGGAACCTGAAACTTGGCTATGGCCAACATGTCCCATCTTTCTGGGGTTACGGGCACATGTGACCATGCTCAGCTGCTTACATGGGTTTAGGGGATCTGAACTCAGGTCCTTGGGTTTGCACAGCACGTTCTGTTAAGCACAGAGCCACCATCCTGTTCTCCGTGAACTTTTTACAGTCACAAAAGCAAAAGAAGTCATCACAGGAGCTGGAGCTATAGCTAAGGTGGTGGAATACGAGCTTGGTAAGCACACAGTCCTGAAGTTGATCTTCAGTACCACACAAGCCAGATGTAGTAGTGCCTGCCTGGCGGGATCCATGTACCCTGAGGCAGAGGCAAGGAATCCAAAGTCTGAGGTCATCCAAAGCTACATGTAGGATCTGGTCCATGGGATACATGACACCTACTTCCAAGAGGAGGAAAAATGTCAATGCATCTACCACCCTTTATTGATGGGAACAGTATGTAAGTGGCTTACAGTGAAAAAGGGATCTTCCTGGTATAGGTTTCAAAGGCTATCTGAAAATACTCTTAGGTTTTGGGTTCATAGAATCTAGTAGTCTGATAAGTTAATACATTTTACATATTTTACCTGATCATCCAAAGGATGTTAAGTCAGACCCAGAGGTGAGTAATGAAAGGCTACTCAGAGGACAGAAGATTGTCAAAAATGACCTGGATCTATAACCCTGCAACTCCCCACAATCACCATGTTCCCATCAGCCAATCAATCCTAGAGAATCTTCAACACAGGTCGGCTTCACACGCTAAACTACAGAGAGAGCAGGAGTCCCCTTCCCACACTGAGCTGCACTGGCATGATAACTCCCATTTTGCAGATCAGGAGTAAGGCTCAGAAGGGTTAAGTAGCTTGTCCGGATCCCATGTTGGCCTGCGAGATGGAACAAATCTTTTGTTTTTCTCTCACATATAAATCCACTGTGTGGTGATGAGGCAACCGAAGCTGCCCTGAATACCAACAATAGGCTCTTCCTGGGAATCCAGTGGCATGGTCAGTGACTGCAAAGCAGGCCACCTCAGCAGGGAGCGGGGCCACAGGGGAAACTGATGACCAGCTGCAAGCAGATACCAGAAAGAAAGAGAGGGAAAACACTTAAGGTTGGGATATTATTTTCAGATTAAGTATAAAAACAGACATTGGTGAGCAACGTGCAGAGAGGTTCTTTGACCTTGAACTTTGGCAGGAAATAAATAAATAAATACAAGTCTAATCACGTAATAAAAGGCATTCATTAAAGAGATCCAATTTCATACCGTCACCTTCAAGAGGCAGCTGGCTCTTGTGGAAAAACATGATTGGTTTCCGAATAATTGTAAGCTTTCAAATTCATGTAGTAGGGAACTTAGTTTGGGTGGTAATGAGAGCACCAAAGGTAATTAGAACCATTAACTAAGGCCCAAGGAACACATAGAGTTGTTGATAAAAGCAAATTATACTTGCGGAATTATGCACCAGGGTACAAGAGGCATAGATAGAAAGAACAAAGATAGAGGGGTAACCTTTGAGAGCTGTAAGAGGAAAATAGAAGATTCTTGGGAATAGAAACTAAAAGGAAAAGAATGACAACTTTATGAAATCCAGTTAGTATCCAGGAGGCTTTGGGTAGCAAATACTTCTGAATAGCAACTGAACTCTTGGAGATGTTTGAAAAAGAAAAGGGTAGACTTTGTTTTTCCTTGATTGAGCTCATTGGTACTGCTGATAGCTGAGGATACTCTGTGTTCTGCCCATCGTAACTGATGACCAGTCCTGTAACTTCTCTTCAGAGTGCCTGCTGGCTCAGTGGCATGTTGCTTCAGAAAGCAAGAGCACATTTGGCAATAAACAGGAACACTTGAAGAGCTTCTGGCAGCAAGGCTAACAGGAGGTGCTAACATGTGGTCCCCACCCCTGCCCCCACCCTTTACACACCCAAAGAAACATTGGCAGAGGGTCAATGGGTCAATGAATATTGAGAGATGCTGGAGTCTTATAAGGATGTGGCAGAGTCTCTGAAGAAGGCAAAGTACCAAGACTTACTCTTTTACCCAGATGACTTGTTGCTGAAGCCAGGGCACTTTAATAGGCAGGAAAAAGGCAAGCGCATCCGCCAGCATCTGCCAACAACTCTTTGGCTGCTAGAGAATCCTAAAGGGATGAAAGTGCCGAGCCTAGTTTAGGGAGCTGCGAGAGACCAAGCACAGACTGCAGCCTATGTTGTGCCCTCCCACGACTTTGCTCTAATGTCATTTATGTCAGCACCAACAGGAAAACAAAGCCCAGCAGTGCACTGGCACCAGGAGGCAGAGGTTCCTGGTACCTTTTAGGGACCTCCTCTCAAGTACAGCCTGATCTTTGACAGATTCAGAAGAGAATTTTAGGATGAGTCATCACAAAGCAAGGTTAGAGAGTTTATTAAGTGTTTAGGCAGATAGACATATAGGAAAATGATAACACGCACACACACACACACACACACACACACACACACACATACACACACCACACCATCCCTCACAGGCTTCTCAAGAGGAAGACTCTCATGTTTTACAATGGATATATATGCACCATCCGTATATATTTGTATGTATCTGATACTGTGGGTTTCTAACTTCCATTGGGCAGAGGATGTAATTCATAGCAAGTATTAAAAACAAAGCTAAGTTTTAAGATAAGTTTTAAGATTCAGTAGAAATATATGAGATGGTTTCATTTATGTGGTAAGAGGAAAGGATTTAAGTGATGAAAGACAGATAAGATGGGTAAATTCAACGTTAAATTTTAGGACTAGCCATGTTTTTGTGACCACCCTGACAGGAAGGAACAGATCCTTGTGACCCTCCCTTTAGCTACCAAAACAATGGAAACAAAAAGAATTAGACTTTTCCCCAGAAATATCATGTTGCAAGAAGGAAAAGGCCAGGGCCATGTTGTCCACCCCAAAATGATTTACAAGCTTGCAGAAGGGTCTGGAGGCCAGAGCACAGTGATGATGGGGAAGTTCTAAGTTATGCAAACCTCTAGCCTTCAATTAAAATCTAAGTCTCCTCTTAAGATTCCAAAGATGGACTTACAGGAGCCACTGGGCTTCTTTCTTGCTTGCTCTATTGGGGCCATGTTGAATAAATCATCTGTTATTTTATTATTGGTGCCTCCAATGGGAGTTATTGAGGTGGGGTGGCCAAGAACGACTTACAAGACTCTTGGGGCTCAGACTCTGGTGCTTTTTCTGGCAAAACTTTGCTGTTTATTAATATAGTTGAGGGGGTGTCACTAGGAAATGCTAGTGATTTCTTGGAGACAATTATGATCACATCAGTTGTGTGGAAGTTTCTGATTGGCAGCCAAATTTTAGAGTGAGAAACTTCTTTCTCTTCCCATCTCCCTATACTTTCCCTCTCTTCTCTCTTTCCTCTCTACTCTCTTCCAGCTGAGTCTTGCGTCCTCTAGCTTTGTCGTTTGGGCTTTGGAGAACTGTCTTAGATTAACAATCAGATAGGCAGTCCGGTTTCCAGTGAAACATTTTCTTTGACTGTTTTATAGCCAGCTTTTCAAATTGTGATGTACCGGGACTGGCATACCCAGGATGTAGGCTTTCAGGTTGGGTATTTGCATTATTGGTTAAAAGTATTAGACACCAGAGGTTAGGCCTTTCTCCAAAGCACTTCAACGATTTCTTTGGGCCCCTAAAATAGATGACAAAATAAAACATTTTATGACTAAAAAAAATAAGATGCCAGGCAACCGTTATTATATAGAAGTTTATTAAATGAGCATGGGGAAAGAAAAAAGAAGTAGAGGGATACCCCAGAGAGAAACGGAGACAGAGAGACAGAGAGACAGAGAGACAGAAACACAGAGAGAGATAGGGAGAGAAAGAGGAGGAGGGAGAGGTGTAAGAGACAGGTGTAGGTGAGTTTGTCCTTTTATGTAGCCCTGGGTAGGGCCAAACTCCATGGCAGCTAGGCAGTGATATCACAGGTAGGCAGACTGAAGCAGGATCCTCACATTCCTCTCCTTTCCTATAATTAATGAAAATGAGGGACATTGGATTGACTTTCATATAAGATAAGTTAAGTATATAAATATAGGTAAAGGGGAAAAGAGAGAGGAAAAAGCAATAGCAACAAAATGCCCAGATTATATGGTGAAGGGGAAGGGAGAGCTCTGTCCTGAAAGTTCAGGGCAGAGGGCAGGATATGTCAGCCATGTCCTGCAGCAGATAGGGGACTGGGGAATTCTGGGAGAACCTGGAGCTGCCTGTCCTGGGCCTGGAGCACAGCATTTCAGCCTTTTGTAAATGGATAAGGGGTGAAGTAATCAGTCTTTCCTTCCTGCTGACAGTGGGACAGCCACAGTCAGTTAAAGGGCTGAAATGTCAGCCAGGTCCCAGAAGAGTAAGCTGTTGCATTTGCTGTCAACGGTCTGAGGACATCTGCAGCTGGGAGGGGCAACGCAGGTCCAGCTGGCAGGATCTGTGAGGCTGGACTGGAGCACTTGTGGGCAGCTGCTTTGATGATGCCCTGGATGCAGGAAGTCTGACAAGATACTGGAGCATATATGTTGGCCAAAGACAAAGCTAGTTGGTTAGGGAGAAAATTCCCTTTAGGTGTACATTTGAAACGCTTGGGAGAGCAAAGAGAAAAGGCTTGAAAATAAGGAAAGAGGCAATATTTGAAAACCTTGGGAGAGCAAAGAAAAGGATTAAACATGAGGAACTTCCTTCCATTTTACCTGATTGCTCGCAACAATTAAAATGGTTTAGTTTTTAATATGTCCAAGTTTGGTTGCGGAGGTGTTTAAGCTAAGCTGCCCTTAATGTGGGTGTAGGAATTTGAAATTCTCCAGAAGGCATCCCAGAGGGGCCTGGAAAAGCAGAGAATTGACTGTTTCTCATGGGGAGGTAAAGTCAGTAATCCATTAGGGTGTCCGCAGAAACAGATTGTGACTCAAAAGACAGGTACAGACTGTTCAGTAGCTCATCAGCACTGACCAGCAACCAAAAGAGCACAGCTCAGCCGATGAGATGGCCTAGGGACACAGCCCACAGAGTATTAGGATTTGTGGCGGCAGTGGTCTGTGGTGAGCAGCGGTGGTGGAAAAGAGTGGTCTCACCCAGTGGGAAAAGTCCTAGATGTAGTTCAGCGCAGTCATGTAGACCAGGCTTGACTACCTGCGCTCCCAGTGAACCAGAGAGGTGTCGGCAGTCTCTCAGAGAAAGGGAAGCATTTACAAGACTAGAAAGAGAAAATTTAGCTGGAGTTGGGTGCAGGAAGGTGGAAATTGGGGAATTAGAAAGGGGAGTCCCAAAACCACTGAAAAGGGGGAGGCATCCCACCCTCTAAAATAGATGAAAGGTAGGAAACTTAGACTGTTGATTAGTAGTACTTATCTGGATTCCATTTGACCTGAGAGGTGGATTTCCTGTAGCTTACAAGAATCCTTTTAAATTCATAAAAGGAGATAAATTTTAGACACTTAAGCATCATCATTGTTTGAAATCTTTAGTGAAATACACATTGTTAGACATGTACACATTGTAGGAAAAGGCAGAAGACATAGAACATAGTAAAGGCTTGGGTAAAGAACTTTGTGTTAAATGCAAAAATACTCTTTGAGGGGAGCTTAGGGAAGGCAGAAGCCTTAAGGAACTTTTCTGACATCTATGAAACAGTAATATGGAGAGGACAGAGATATCTTGTAGAGCAGAAGAGGAAAGGCTTACTTAATCTTGATTTTCAGCATCAGTACACATCATGAAAGATGTCTGTCCAAAACGTTGGATGTATATAATTTAAGCACAATGAGAAACATTTTAAGCAAAAGACAAACGAGGGCATTTAACACCTTGAGCTTGGAACTATGATAAGATCGTATAGTGGAATGTTTTACTTAGGCTAATAAATTAGAACTCTATTGATTAGTGTCAACACTCTGAACAGTTAATATAGCAATAGCATAGCAACCATATAGCATCAGAAAAAAATAAAATATCCTTTCAGACATGTTGACCATCATAACTTGCATTTACCAACTTGAAACACTTTCTTAGACCTTCTAACATTCATAAAACATCACCTTCTTAGACCTTTTAACATTCATAACTTGTATATATCAACCTTAAAACACCTTCTTGGACCCTCAAACATTCTTGAAACAACTTCTTAGACCTTCTAACATTATAAAATATCTTTCTGAAAGCTTTAAGATATAGGTGAAACTGTTGTAAACAGTCACTGTTCTTTGACTAAAAGAATGGTTAAAAAAAAAAAAAGAAGTCTGGTAACAAGATAGACCGGACCTAGACCTGACAGTTAAAGTTTGGTCCCCTGCATATGAAGAGGGCTAGGAAGGTATCTGAAGCCTCCCATGACAGAAGTTGGCAATGTGACTGTGTAGCCCAAGTACGAGGTTATAATAGACCTGTAGCTCTACCCTGATTTAGTGAGGCTGCTGATCTGAGAGCCATCTGTACTCCACCAGGTCAAGGAGTTTGACAGGTGGAACTGTCTATAGCTCTTCTGCTGGCTGAACTTCCAATGGCTGTGCACAAAGGACAAGCCTGCATGTGAACATTGACATCCATAGGCCAACCTGCCAACAGGCAAGGCTATGAGATCAGTGTCCCTTTCTGGCTGCAGCAGATGTAGGACCAGTGTCTTTTTTTTTTCCCTGCATCTAACACAGGTCCCTGACAGAGCTGGCTCAGGCTGGACCCTGGTGGGAGGGGGTATTGAAGATCTCTATTTTCTTGCCTCAGGGTGGTGCCTGAGGCCTAGAACATAGTTGGTTTTTTGTTTTGTTGTTGTTTGTTTGTTTGTTTTGTTTTTTGGTCTGATTGGTTGGTTTTTTTCTGTAGCTGAGCCTGTCGGGTAGGCTCCTCTCAGATTTTAGAGATTTAAAAACTACTTTTATCAATTTCTATATGGGGTTTTAGGAACCATCCTCAGCCTTTTAGTTAAGATGGCAGCAAGACAACTGTCTATCTTAAGACTATTTATATATAGAAACTTTGTTTATAGTTTATCTTAATTATTAAAGACTAAGACTTTCGGTTTTATCTCTGTTAAGCTGGAATCTTAAAAATATAAACACATTCCATAAAAAGAGAGTAGAACAGTTTTCTGTGTGATCAGTAACACCACATTTAGAAAATAAGGCTAAATACATTTATAAGGCAGCGATTTAAGTTTTAACATTGTTAACAAATGAATGTTAACACAGCAGAATATGTAGAGATTTAAAAACGGTATCAGTCCCATCAGCCAGGAAACCTGTAGTTGAATCCAGGGTAGCTGGTGACAGGAGAAATAGCATTTATTGGTCTAGGAATCAGTAAAGACATAAGTTAGAAATAAAAATATTTTGTATCAGGGTAAAACCTTAGCTTTGAAAATGTAAAAATCAAAATTAGATAAACATTGTAGAACCTAGAACCTGTATTTGAAGTTTAGAAAGGATTTAAATAGGGCGGGGGGGGGGGCTTGGTAAAGATAGTGGGTATAGACATGGTATTTTTAAAGCAAAGATGGCAGCTAGCCACGTGATTGCCCCTAACAAAGATGGTGGCTAGTCATGTGGTTATCTCTATTAAAAGTGGTGTCTAGTCATGTGGTTACCCTTAACAAAGATGGCGGCAGGAAGGCAAAAGCTCCATCCCTATCCTGAAGCCAATATGGCGACTGCTACCTGTTGAGAGCAACCAGTAGTGAGTAGATTTGAAAGTGTTATCAGGCTACCATGATGTCTAGAGGCTGTAGCTGCCAGCACAGGGGCACAGTTGGCACACCAGCCTGCAGTGACCAGGCTTATGCAGTGTTTTAGCAGCTGGAGACACACGGAGGCAGCAGTAGCTGCCAGTTCCCTGTTGATCCCAAGTGTGGGAGTTATGGGGTTGTGCTACGATCAGCACTGCATGGGGCCCCAGTGCCCTGAAGGAATCACCTATACACAACCTGAAGCTCAGGGTTGCGTGCAGCTGGTGGAGGGCATGGCCAGCCAAAAGTTGCCCACACATCTTGGCGCAGGCAGGACCAACCAAAGGCTGGAGCAACTCCAGAGTCTGGCCCCAGGCAGAGGGACCCAAAATTGGTCACACTCTGTGGTGGGCATTTGCTTACCAACAATAGACAGTCTGTCCGGAATAATGGTGATTTAATGGCGGGCCACTCAGACCACAGCCACGTTACTCCAAGTCCAAGCCAGCGGCAGTCCACTGGCCCACCCTGCAGAGCCGAGGAGAGCTATGTGTTCAGACAGGAATGAATTTAGATTTAGAGTGAAGTTTGGAACAGAAGGAAATTGTGGGAAGTGTGTTAGATAGACACGTTTGGTAGAAAGGATTCCAGACTTAGACAATTCTAGAAGAGCCTTTCCAGTCTGGGACCACAAATTTAATTATTAAAACAAGCTGCCAGGCAACAGATATGAGATGGAGACATTTATTAAATGAGCATGGGGAGAGAAGGAAAGGGTGGAGGGGTACCCCAGAAACAGAGACAGAAGAAGAGAGGAAGAGAGAAGAGGAGGGAGAGAGGTGAGAGAGAGAGCCACGAGGAGCTGTTGGCCTTTTATAATCTTGAGTAGGGCCACGCCCAGTGGGAGGTAGACAATGACATCACAGGTAGGCTGACTGAAGCAGAGTCCTAATAAAGCGCTTGCACAAAGCAGTCACGTGTTCTTGATGAAGATAAAATTAAATTTAAGAGGAAACATGAAGGAACTAGGAAGTACTTTACAGACAAGTTAACATATGAACTATGCTTTGAGGAAGATGTGGATAAAGATTTGCGTTTACTGTAAAATGTAGTTATACCCAATGGTGCAACGGCTGTTATGGAAGTGACCAACTGACCTATGATTGGCACCGAGGGCCATGCCACAGGAGGGAGCCCCTGCCTAGTAATATAAACCTGGTCCAGAACTTGTGGTTATGGAGTTATAGGCCCTCACAATTGGCTAGTCTTGGTGGTCAACGTCACTGGATCCGGAATACTAAAATGAAAGCTGCTAGGCTCTCCTGTGAGGGACTTTCCTGATTGGATCATTTAATGCAGGAAGACCCATCCTATATGTGGGAAGGAACTAAGTTACTGTGGCAGCCCAGATCAAACAGCGTGGGAGAATGAAACTTTGCTTTTTTGATTGCTTGCCTTCATTTCTGCTGCACGTCCATCTAAACTCTTTTGCTACGTTCCTTGCTGATATTGGAACCAGGCTTTGGGGCTTCTAAGAAAGACTGAAAACCACATCTCCAGGTGTCCTCCAGGGCTCAGGTGCCAGACTGGGACTGACTCAGCCTCTGGACTAAGCAACTTCTGGGTTTTTGGACTCTATAGTGTGAGACACCATTATTGAACTACCTGGACCATAGGATGTAAATCAATCTAAACATCGCCTACATATACTCATTACACCGGTTCTGCCCTTAGAGAACCCTGCCTAATGCGGCTCTAGAGGGGGAACCTAAGCTGCTGCTTTGATAAGCGGACCTGTTGGTAAACTGCCTTTTAAATGCTCATGTTCAGGTCTAGACATTACAGCTGCTCTCACTCTGTGCCAGGGAAGTGCTTATAACTGTGGGCTGTGGTTAATCCAGAGTCTCACAATGGATCCAGGTGCTAAGAGTAAGTGATGGTATATTGCTGTGTCCTAAACATGACATCTGTATCACCCCCTCCAAGGCTCAGGACATCAAGGAAGAAGGGTAGAAAGAATGTAAGTGCTAAAGGATAAGAATGCAGGCCATAATAAAAGAGTAAATTGAGGGACACACTGAAACACACCACAGTTTCCACGATCAGATTTTTTTTTATGTGTTGTTTTATCTTTTAATTTTTTTCTTTTGAGAGGGGGGTTGCAAGGGCAGAAGGTGGATACGAAGGGACAGAGGATGAGTAGGATTGGGGTACATGATGTCAAACTCACAAAGAGTCAATAAAATTTTTTTTTAAAAAGAATATATGTTGGGCTGGAGAGATGGCTCAGTGGTTAAGAGCACTGCTTGTTCTTCCAAAGGTCCTGAGTTCAATTCCCAGCAACCACATGGTTGTTCACAACCATCTATAATGTGATCTAATGCCCTCTTCTGGTGTACAGGTATACATGCAGACAGAACACTGTATACATAATAATAAATAAATACATCTTTTAAAAAAAGAATATATGTTATAAAAAGACATAGACATGGCAGGACCGTTGCATTCATGAACCTGCAGCAGTGGTGGTTACCTGCCCAAAATCTGAATAAGATTCGGCTGGTCAAAACCAAATCAGAAATGAGGGAGGGATTAGTGTAGATCCACCTTAAACAGAAGGACCATTGAAATGAGGGAGGGACTAGTGTAGATCCACCTTAAACAGAAGGACCATTGGCAGTGGATGCTTGCTGGGGAAGAGGGTGCCATTTTCTTCAGTGCTGTAGTCACTGAGAAGCACCCATGCCTCCCACTCATATCTACGCAAGCAACCCTAGTCAAGCTTAGTGGCAGGAAAAGGGGATGAGTTAGAGAGGATAGTGTGAGGGGGTGACTAAAATGCATCACATAAGTGTCTGGAACTATCAAAAAATAATTTGTTTTTCAAATAAAGAAACTTGTCTGATGCAAGGTTGTCAGGACAGACAAGCCATCCATACAGTAACTGTTGAGAAGTTAAGGTGGAAGAATAAGAAACTAAGACAAAAAAAAGAAAATCTCTTTTGGAACCCAAATCTCAATTCTACATATACTGCAACAACTTAAGTTGGCTTGCACTTACTTGTGTAGGGATTATAAACTGAGTGTTAACTCTGCTTTGTAGTTTGAGTCTTTAGATAGGGAAGGGAATGGTAATGTGCCTGCACAGATCCTAACTTATAGTGGTTACGCACTTCAACCTTGACTTTCAAGGCTATATTTATTATATCACTGCATGCCATCTCATATTGGCTCAGGTGAAAGAGGGGGGTAAATGGGCCCTGGTTCTTTAGTCTGTTGAGAAATGGGATATACTTTAGGGTTCAAAAGTTTCCTCCTCTGACTGTAATAACTGAGACCTCCTAGCATAGTAGAGGGCATAGACCATAGCTCTGATCCTTTGCAGCTATGTAATAAATCATCTCAGCCCTCTGAGCCTTTCTTCTGTGATGTAAAAACTCAGGATGCCAACTCCCCCACGTATGTCTCCAGGATCAGCACGTGTAAAATGTGAGTCAACGAACAATTTCTATAAGTAATGGCTATTTCAGTAGGTTTAATTCGGATGTAATTTTTAAATAATCAAAGTATTCAGGTTTAAGTGGACACCTGTTGAGTTTTGACAAGTACATGTAGCAATGTGACCACTCCTTAATTACGACAATTAGGTCCTCGCTTTACAGAACTATAAGATCACATCTGCTGAGACTATGCAATGTAGTCCTATCAAGCAATGAGAAGCTTTTTGCTGGTCTGTGACCTTGAAAGCTGTTGTTAAAAATATAACTCTTGGCTGGGTGTGGTGGCGCATGCCATTAATCCCAGCACTCAGGAGGCAGAGGCAGGCGGATCGCTGTGAGTTCGAGGCGAGCCTGGACTACAAAGCGAGTCTAGGACAGCAAGACTACACAGAGAAACCCTGTCTGGAAAAAACAACAAAACAAAACAAAACAATATAACTCTCATACTATCAGTTGCAAATAAATAGAGACCTGCCCTTGCCCCTTGGCACCGGTGGCAGATAAGAGAGATGGCTCCAAGGTCGTGAGAGCAGAACTATCCCTGTTCCTCACCAGCGTAGCACTTATGAGAGTGGGTACTGCACCTCTCCTGGGCAGCACAGTAAATGTGACCCTGGTGGCAGGGGCACAGGTGAGCCAGCCCATGGGCATGAGCGAGGGAGAGGGGGCCCCACCATTGTCAGATGAAGCATTGGATGAGCTAGCTTGGGCAGTGCTGGAGAGCTCCCCCTGGCTGTGCAGGAGAGCTGGCAGGCTGACCAGCTCAGCTAGCACCCAGGCCCAGACCCAGGGCTTTGAGTTGGCCCAACCCAACATCTGCCCCATCTATGAATTGCTGGAGTGTGTGAAAGAGCCAGTCCTGTAGATCCAAAGCTGCAGGGTCTCTGTGACACAGGGCAACAACTGGGTATCTGGGAGGAGTCCCAGTGAGGATCCAGTATTGATGATGTAGCAGAAGCCAGAGGCCTCAAACCAGACCAATGACTCATGGTAAAGACCATTTGCAAGTAAAGATGTGTGGACAAAAGTGTGTACTGTGGGGCACATTGTGACACACTAAAGTTTGCACGATGAGATTTTTTTTTTCTTTTTAAGAGAGGTCGCAAGGGTGGAGTGCAGATATAAAGTGGGATTGGGGTGCGTGATTGGAATTCACACAGAATCAATAAAAAGTTAAAAAATAAAAAGAAATAAAAACTAGTGAGCAAAATTGCATTTAGTGTATTATAATTTAAAACACTAGGAACAAAGGTTGGCTTGCTCTAGTTACTTGTAAAGACACACAAAGGCTGGCTTGGACATCACTCACCTCTGCTTACAGCATGTCCTCTCTAGAGAAGGGCCACGTTTCTGTACTGCACTAAACCCTTTCAAAGTCCAATTCCCTCCCAACATCACGTTTTCTTTCTTTTCTTTTCTTTTTCTTTCTTTCTTTCTTTTTATTTATTTATTTCTTAATTTTTTATTTTCAAGCCTGTGGAATAGTGCTCCAACGATGCCTTTAAAATAAATCATTTTTCTTTATTTTTTTCTTTTTGTACTTTTAATGTATGCATGTGTCCCTGTGTATGTGTGTGTTTTCACACACATGCCTGTGTTTATGAGAGTGCATGCATGTGCATGAGTGTGTGTGTGTGTGTGTGTGTGTGTGTGTGTGCAGGTGTGTGTGCATGTGTGCACATATATGAGGGTGGAGGCCTGTCAGAGATGCCAGGCATCTTCCTCCATCTCTCTTTACCTTACCTGATGCAGAGTCCCTCCGTGAAACTCAGAGCTCATCAATACAATGAGTTCACCAGGCAGTTCATTCCAGTGATTCCCCTGTCTCTACATTCCGAGGCTGGAACTAGAGGTGGGCCATCATGCCCAACCAATTATGTGGGGTCTAGGATCCCTAAGCTCTGGTCCTCTTGCTTATGCTATAAGCCCTTTAATCACTGAGCCGTCATCTCCCCAGTCTCCAAACCCTTTGCTTTACATACCAGCTTTCACTGCTGCTTGCTTTTTCATCACTCCTTTCCCCTGTTGCGCTGGTCAGCTCACCTTACCAGGTCCCGTTGGCTGCATGTATGGTCTCTCCAGCAGCTGATATTTCTTCCATAACATTATTTACATTTGAGTTTTACATGCACCCTGATCATCTGCATGTTCATCTTTGTGGGTCAAGTCTCTCTTTTTTGATGACCCCTCCCCCTTGAAGTTAATTGGCTTTTATTGCTGGGAGTCAAATGTACAAGCAGAGCTCGGTACTGATTGTGAGGGACCTGGATGGCAGGTGGACCCTGATGTATATCCATTGCTCACATAGTGTCTGACCTGATGTACATCCATTGCTCACATAGTGTCTGAAGAACCAGCAGCATCATTGCACTTCACGTCATTTACAGTTAAAAACTGGAAGAAGAAAAAAAAAGACAGCGTTGCCAGCAAGGTTTGCTTCACCTGGCTTGTCTAACACATTAGAGCTCCTCATGGTTTGGGCCGATCATGCGCTTCAACACTGATGCCTAGTTAGTGGTTAGGAGTTAGTGTTACAGGAGCCTCTGGGGCGATGGGCTGGGCTGGCTGGGCTCTGAAGACATATCCCAGCCCGTCTCTCAGCTCCAGTCTCTTCTGCAAGGTTGTCTGAAGTTATCAGAGCTATCTGATACCATGCCAGGACTATGTCTTCCCAGACTTTTCTTGGAAGACAAACTTGCCTTTGCCTGGTATCCAACTTACACATTCTTGGGGTCCACTGGTTGACAGAGGGCGCAAGTATCTCTCTAAAATATCTTCACCCCAGTCAAAGTGATTACACGTTGATGGTGCGAAGTGATTTGCTCAAGGTCACATACCTTGATAAGGGTCTCACAGTTGGCCTGTATCAAAGTTTAGACCACAAACCTGGTCTAAGTCTGGAATGGTAATGTTTTTCTACACATAGCTGAGCAAAAAATAGTCCAGATGCCCCCTTCCTCCAGTCTTCTCCCAAATAACAGGCTCATCAATCACACCTCGAACTGGAAACTGGTGAGTTGTCAGGACGCATGATTCTCTCCTCCTCTGCTTCGGAGCTGGGCAGTGGTACCCCCTCCTTGTTCTGTTCTGGCGTGTTGGGATGGAACAGGAGGCTGGTGACCTCACCAGAGACTATGCCAGTGAGTCAGTAACTGAGCAGTCTCCCAGGCTCCCTGCACCCTGGTTTTTCTTTCTGCTTCTGAGTCACCTAAGCTGGCCAGCCGCCCACACTGTAAACACACCGCAGAGCAGGAAAACAATGTGGCAGCTGGTCTGGAAAAGACGTCTCCCTGCTGAGTGGCCCGACAGTCAGGGCTTGCAGGTGGCCGCTCAGAAAACACCCAAGAGGGTGACCATGAACCAGGCCTCTTTGAGGGTCTTCATGGAAATGGGCCCACCGAAGCCAAGGAACAAATGGAGGTGACTATCAAAGTGATGAGCTCTCTGAAACCAAGGAACAAATGCAGGTGACTATCAGAGTGATGAGCCCACTGACGCCAAGGAACAAATGCAGGTGACTATCAGAGTGACAGTGGAGGCCTTGGGCCATGGTCCAGATTCTTAGGACCATTCAGCCACGTGCACCTCCTTAAATCATGACTCCTGTATGACCACGCTGTTGGGAAGTAAACATTCCTTCTCCCTCAGAGGGGAGACTGCCATGCTCCTTAACAAAATCCAACCCAGCTTGCAAGGTAGCCACAAGCATGAGGAACTTCTCCCTCCTTGTGTGTTTTTTCTTAGGCAGTGTTTCTGTAAGGTAGTGACCGCTTGCCTGAAATGCAGATGTTTAGGCTCCTCTCCCAGGGGGCACAGGTCTGGAGGAGCACAGGAGGCAGGCCTGGGCATCTGGGCTCCCAGGCTTGCCTGTCCTTGTTGCCACTGAGGCTAGTGTGTGGTCTCCGCAGGGTGCTGCTTCCCCAACAATGGCTTTTAATCAAATGTGTCCTTTTCCAACAAGGCTGGAACATTTCAGCAAGAATCCTAAAGGCACCATCATGAAAACCATAACGTAAATAGAAGAGACTAATGCACACGTGCATAGTATTGTTTATAAGAGGTCAACCCCTCACTCTCTCCTTGAGCATGGGCTCCTAAAGGCTGCCAGTCCAGCTGGACTCCAGCCTGTTGTGGCATAAGACACCCTTGTCCTGATTGTGGACTCCTACAGTGCTGTTACTCCAGCTGGACTCCAGCCTGTCCACACACCAGACGTTTTAGAACATTATTGCATTCATTTATTTATTGTGTGAGGGTGCATGAGGGCACACATGAGGCACGTGGTGTTTTGGCATGAGTGGAGTCAGAGAGAATCTACAAGACAGTCTTTTCCTTCAGCTTTGTGGGTTCCAGGAAGGAACTCAGGTCATCAGGCTTGGTGGCACATGTCTCTACCCTCTGAACTATCTTGATACTTGAGCCCATAAGATACACCCCCCCCAATAGAATGTAGAGGTATATTACCAAATTTCAGTATGCGGCACAAGGGGAAGGAAATATTTAATGTGCTATGAAGAGATTTTTACAATGCCGTAGACAGGAACAAAAGGAAACACACACAAAACAGCAAGTATACTATGGGCATTTACCCTAGAAAAAGAAAAACTTATATCCACACACACAGAGACTGGGAGCATACACAGGTTTAAGAGGAAGGGGTCTCAGTTCTTAGAGGGGAAGTAGACATGAGTTCATACCCCTAGCCAGGATGCTGTCTCCATAATATACTTTTAAAAAATCATTCAAGGGGATATGCCTTTCCCACGGGAAACCTGAGCTAAAGTCAACAGTTCTATTATCTAAATAAGGATTCATAGCTTAGAGGCCATTGAAGATGCATCCTTCCCTTCCCTTGGAAATATTTGAAATGGAAACATTACAGCTGCCCTTCCTTATGGTTTAAATATCATATAAAAAGGTAGACACCAGGACTTTGTGGATTTGCATGGTTCCTATTTGCATGGTAGAGGTTGCACAACCAGTTTCACACACAGCCATGAAAAATAATCTCCCGGAACTGTATCATGTATCATAGTCAAACTGGACCATCCTTCTTCGCATAGCATGCGTTACAGATCCTAACTGTAGAAACACTTCTCTCAAATGGAGCCCCATGCCCACAACACATTGCCTTCATGGTAGGCGGTGTTCTTCCAGTGTCCTCAGTGCTCTTTCCTGCTCTCGTCTACAGGGTGAGCTCTTTTACTCTCAGTTAATCCCTCCCCTACTGCTACAGTGACTAGACACCCACTTGACTTTTGATGGACAAAGCTGGAGGAGATGGAAAAGATGAGCAGAAGTAACAAATTACTTAGAGGCACAGTGATGGAGCTCAAAGAGCTTGAGACAGAGGACAGGAATGAATGCCGAAGGATGACAAAGCGTTGCTCTCAAGTGGAGTTTTTTTTTGGGGGGGGGGCAGGGGGTAAGAGATGAGCTGGAAATGTCGGCAGCAGACTCATCCCATTGAAGCTATCACACCTTAGCCAATCACATAAAGAAAGGGATCAGAAGGAAGGCAGCAAACACCATCTGGCTGCTCTCCATGGTTACTTAGGATGCTGCTGTATGTATGGATGGTTGTAAGGGGGTTGCGGCTGCTTGAGGTTGGCTACTTTAGGACACTGATGGACAGTCACTGTGTACAAAGGCCTCCTGGGAACACTGACAGGCTGTGCCTTGTTGTTTTTTCCTCTGACTTGTCATATTTTTCTACCTAAATCCTACACACAGAGCATGTGATCAGAAAAGGTTCCTGACCCAGTTGAACTGCCCTGAAAAGCGTGGAGCTATTTCAGGAGATTCATGTGCCCCTCTCTTTGACTATCACATTATTTAAATAATGGTCCATCAAAGAATTAAGTTTCCCCTGTTGGGAAAGGGACAGTAGGACATCTGATGCCAGCCAGAGGAGGAACATGCCTCTTAGGAAATTATTTAACACAGTTCAGATGACTTATGAGACCATCTTGCAAGACAGACCTGAGCTGAGACAAGGATGTGCAGAGACGGGCAGGACTTCACCTTGGCAGTGACTGCTTGATGACTCATGCTTCTTCTCCTCTATCTAACCTGCATCTCATCCCAGGACACTGAAGACAGACTTCCGGGCCACTGGCCATCCTTATGTGTTCCTTTCCCAATGTGCCACACTGAATAAGTCTCTCTCCTACGCTTTTCACTATTACTCTTCTTTTTAACCTGCCTGTTGGGGATGGGCTGCTGAACTTAGCTCTTACAATTCTGGTTACAAAACCACAGACAGAAACAAGGCAAAATGCCTCAGCCTGGCAGGCACCTAACATGGCTTTGCATACAAATGTGGCCTCTTAACCTGTAAAAGGAACAAATTTCTTAAAATATTAGCAAATATTGAAGCCATTCTGAAACTATTGACTTTTGCCAGGCACTCAACTCATCTTTGGTTTGGGTGACCCCTCCGTTTAGGGCATGACTCTCCTGCTGCAACCTGCCAAGCATCTCCCAGACATTTATCCAGTATAATAATAAAAAAAATACTGCAGTTAATAAAATGAGAAAGGAACTCATGCAAATGGTTAGGGCACACAAAATTCAAACAGGCAGAGAAGGGGCAAAATTTCTATATTTGGTAGACACTTGCGAAGGGTTTTCATTCATATGAATATATATAATAGATTTTGATCATATTTAACCCCTTACACACTTTTTTGTTCCCTCCCACACTTGCTGATCCCCCTCCTTTTCCCAACCAGTCCTTTACATTGATATTTTCTGTCTTCTTCTCCCTCTTTCTTTTCTTTCTTTTTTATTATTATTCCTTCCTTCACATCTTCCTATTTGTGTTCCATTGAGTTAATGAGTTATAAGAATGTGGGCACCTTACTGATGTCTCTACAACTGAAAAAGTCTCTCCTTTCTCAAGAAACCATTAACTACATACACTTGAGTCCTTAGGGAAGACTGAGGCCTCATGATTCTTTTCATGACATGACATTGATGGAGTCAACCTTGAGCACTCTTGTACTGATAATCTCACTGCTGAGATTTCAATAGTTCTATGGTCATGTCAAGCCAGGAAGAACATGCTCCACATTATTTGATTCCCATGATGTTCTGTGAGCCTTGGAGAATAGAATTAAATATTCTAAGTAAAGCAATCTTTCAACAGTCAGTTATTGACCATTTTTATGTCTCTGCAATGATCACTTGCAGCTATGGGTGAGAGGGAGGGCTCAGCTGTGAAGAGCACTTGCTGCTCTTCTGAAGACCCAGGTTCAATTTTACTGCTCATACGGTGACTTACAACTGTCTGATGTGACTCCAGTTCCATCTTTTGGTGTTTGCGGGCACCAGATGTGCACATAGCACAGATGTACATGCAAGCAAAACACCCATACACCTTAAAAATTAAACATAAAAATGAATAAACCTCTTTGACAAAAGATGAAACACCATTGGCTTATGGGCATGAAAACATTCAGAAGACAAATAGGTACATATTTGTTAGCAAAACAACATCACTTCATCCAACTAGGGCCCATGAATTCTCAAGCTACAGGCTTTGAGTAGGTACCAGATGTGAGTCTCCTCCTGTGAAATGGACCCCATGTCCAGGTGGAAGATGGTTGGTTACTTCCAATGATAGACTCACCACTACTGCACAGACAGACATGTCAGTAGTTTAGGTACCATAGATGAGTAAGGCTGCTGATGGCAATTCTCCTGAGCAGCCTGATCAGCGCCTTCCAGCGCTGAGGGCTAGCCTTGCTAAGAGCATCCTACACACTCTCAAGCCTGGATTTGTACCCACATCTGACTTTCAAGTCTACTTCTGCTCCTTATTACTAACAAACTTTTCAAGGGGAAGAATGCTATTCTTCAGCCTGACATAGCAGATTGGGCTGGGAGTGGGGACTCATTAAAGTCAATTTGATTTAGAGAGAGAATATACTGCTCATTTGGAAAATACAGCTCCTCCAATCCCCTAACCATCAAAGTCTCCGATCTCAGCATGGGAGAAACCCATTAGAATTCAATCTTGTAGTGCTGAAGTGGTCTGATGAGAGGTCCTCTACTGGGCCATTTACTCTCAATAAAACGGAAGTCCTCCAAGGAAGTTGGGGGTGGGTATAAAAGTTAGAACAAAGGTGTTCCATGGATCAAACCCAAACCCCAAGTGCAATGTTCTATTTACTCAATTAGTTGGCTCTGAAAAGCCCACGCTCTCCATTGTCTCCTTTTGGGCCACCTGTTTTCCTTTTATTCCAAGATCTCAAAGCTCCTCTTAGGTAAAAAAAAAAAAATCTGCTTAAGTCATAGCAGAAGAAAAAGTTTAAGTTGTTAAATTAAGACATCCACTTCCTGTTGGCAGCGGTAAGGGTTAGGACCTAAAGAATAGTGTTGTCAGTTGCTCTGAGCTATACGCATCTGCCAAGAGTCCTTAAGGAACTCGGCTACTCAGGGTGTTTGAAAGAGCATTGCCTTGGTCACTAGTACCAAGGTATTTGTACTTCTTCATCTATTGCAAGAGGAAAGAGTTCTCTCTGCCGGGAATCTTTTGTTCTATAAATCAGTGGGCTCCTGGCTTGGTTCCGTGGTTTTGTCTTTTAACTCAAGACCTCACAGGTCAGGGGCCTCACAGCTCAGCCCACACCTTACTCACTCTAAATCAATAGAGCAACTCCTGGAGACATCAACGAAGTGCCACAGAACCCCCTCACCTTAATCATTATTTCATATGGTTATGGCACTTCCTCTACATTGGCAGGAACTGTTCTGGGGATAAAATTGGAAAAAGCTGGCCAATCTCTGCTTATATAAAGCTCGGTGTGGGGAAAAGAGAGTCTAGTGATCCACAGATCCATAGCCAAGCCATGTTAGACAGCCTAAGTGCAGGATGGGATGAATAAAGACATCATTAGAGGGATGGTCCAACATTACGTACAGTCTTACAGAGGACTGAGGTGCAGTTCCCAGCACCCACACTAGACAGCTCACAATCACCTGTCACTCCACCTCCAAGGGATCCAATGCCTTCTGCTGGCCTCTGTGAGTGCCTGCATGCATGCATGAGCACACACACACACACACACCCCTCAAACATAGCAATACATGTTTCCCTTTTTTAAGAATAAAGAACATCGGTCCAGAGTAGTCAGGAGGCCTTCTCTGCACTGGTTCGTATTTGAGCAGAAGCAGAGGGGAGCAAGGGGCAAGCCATGTAGAGTCTGGAGGAAACACGTGGTGACCATAAGGAATGTCAAGGGCAAAAGTTCTCACAGGATGATTATGTAAATCCTTTCATGCTGTCACCAGGCTACATAATCAACCTGGTCCCATTAGCACAGCCGAAAATGACACAGCCCCCCCCTTTTTTTTTTTTGTCCCTTCCTTCATTTTCTACCTTTTCTCCTCCCCTTTCTTCCTTTCTTCCTCTTGGTCCAAACTTTTGTTTATCAAGTTAGCCACGGCAAGCAGGCTGAGGGTTAGTGAGGGAAACAGGATAAATCTCGGTGCTTCTGTGGCAGGACAAGTCTCTCTCTTCTGGATCTTATTGTTCCCAGGACTCAGAGACAGAAGAATAGCTTTAACTCCAAGAGAGAAGCAAACATTCACTTAGAGCAATAAAGTTCATGATTTTCTGGCAGGAGCTGTTGGTAGACACTGTCCGCGGATAGAGCTGTGAGAAGCTTTCCTACCCCATGGCTAGAAAGAGCAGAGCAGAGCTCAGATGGGTATCCTGGGGGTCAGAAAGGAAGCTATCCCAGGAAGATCATGTTCTCTGTCTCTGTCTCTCTGTCTCTGTCTCTGTCTGTCTCTCTGTCTCTGTCTCTCTGTCTCTATCTCTGTCTGTCTCTCTGTCTCTATCTCTGTCTGTCTCTCTGTCTCTGTCTCTCTGTCTCTGTCTCTTTGTTTCTATCTCTCTCTGTCTCTGTCTCTCTGTCTCTATCTCTGTCTGTCTCTCTGTCTCTATCTCTCTGTCTCTGTCTCTGTCTGTCTCTCTATCTCTGTCTCTCTGTCTCTATCTCTCTATCTCTCTGTCTCTCTGTCTCTGTCTCTGTCTCTGTCTCTGTCTCTGTCTCTGTTTCTATCTCTCTCTGTCTCTGTCTCTATCTCTGTCATACACACACACACACACACACACACACACACACACACACACACACAGCCCTTTATCACTCCAATGTGGGTAGGATTATAATTTTGGGAGCCAAAGTATTGAACTCTAACTTGGAAATTTCTCTGCATTTGCTTGACTCACGATACGTTTATGAGTATATTGCCTATTACCTTAGTATTACTGAGCTTAGATCAGAGTCTGCTCTTTTAAGACCACTTCAGTTCGGACCTGGGGCTAGCCCAGCAGTACAGTGTGTACCTAGAGTGCTCACAGCCCTGGATTTGATCCCCAGAATCGCCAAGGGAAAAATAAACCACACTTTTCGGTTTACGTAAGCAAATCAACGCAGAAGCTGGCACAGTTATTTCCCCAGAATAGAATTTTAGGAGAACTCTTTGTTATTTTGCTTCTGTCTCTGGCTGTAGCCACCTTTCCCCACCTCAAACATCCCATCTGTTCCTTTAAATGCACCACCTCCCTCAACATTAGTTAAAAATACAACACCATTGTTGCTCCCCAGCACACGGAAAACTAAAATAGCCTCGTCATCTGGCTAATGATGTGGTAAGAGCTTCAGAGGGGCTCCATGCTACACCTTGATCACCTAATCAGGTGCCAGTAAATCGACCTGAGAAGCTCGCATCTTTACTTCCCCTGTCGGGGACAGACAGAAACCACTGCACGGTCCTTTGTTTCTCATTAAAAAAACAAGTGCGAGTTCCCAGGTGGGACATTTATCTAGGGCCTTTCCTGTAATGTTAACAGACAGCTAACAGGCCAAGAGCTGAGAAGGCTCTTGTTAAGCTTAGACACAGTGGCTTTCCATGTAGTCAGGCTGCATGGAGTGGAATCATGACGCGCTGAGGGTCAGCGTAGCTCACCTGTGCCTTGCATGCTTGCTTGCCATTTCCTTCAGTCTTATCTCCATGACGCTAAATTACCCGCATTCTCACTATCTTAGTTCCCACGCTCTTTATTCATCCAGGATGCCCATTAGTCAGCTCCCCACAACTGTGACAAGGTGGCTGAGATGAACAACTTTAGGGATGAAAGGTTTATGTTTGGCCCATGGTTTCAAAGGCTCGGTCCTCAACCTTCTGGTCCATCACTGTGGGCCTGGGGTGAGGCTGAACATAATGGCAGAGAGTAGATAGTGGGATGACACTGTTCTCCTCGTGGTATCTAGAAAGCACAGAGATGGGGAGCAGGAGAGACACTGAGGACAACACCCATCCTTTAAAAGCTCAGTGATCCCCCTTCCTTTGACTGGGCCCCGCCTCCTCCTTCCTCTGAAGGAGGCCTTCATGTTGTGTATCCACAAGGGGGTAGGCTGATTGTTCAGGTCAGAGCTGCATGATTCACCAGCTGGAGGCTGAGTTGTCAACACTTGAGCCTTTGTGGAGGACACTTCATAACCAAACCATAACAGAGGCCTCTGTCCTGAGCGTCCCGTGTTGTGCTCAGTTTGCAGCTACACCTGGTCCTCTGACTTAAGATTCTGTGCTCTTCTGCAGGTCCTCAGTGGCAGCTGAGAAAGAAAGAATCACTGTCCAGGCACGAGCCCGCTGACAGTTTACCGATCCCAAGTGGTCAGTCCTAAACACATAGGAACAACCATAAGTGAACCCAGGAGATTGGATGTGTGTGTGTGTACATGAACACATGTATACATGTATGTGAATGAAAAAAATGAGTATCCCAGAAGAGGTCATGAATTTGATAGAAAAGGATAAGGGAGGAATTGGAGGAGTAGAGGTAGAAATTATGTAAATACAGGATTCATGTATGAATTCTGTAATTAAATTAAGATTCTGTGCTCTAGACAACCGTCACTGGTCAACTGGTCGCCGGAAAGATCCTCTGGGGAAAATGGAATACTACTGTCCAGCTTCCTGGGCCTGGTCCATCCTCTGATGTGATTCTGGAGACTCTTTTCATATCTGTGTTAGGGGATATAGGTGCCCAACCAATGGGTGTCTCTGCCACTGGGCCCCTTCCCCCAGGGGAAGCATCGGAGCATCGTCATGCCTTTCTCTTTTAAACTGCAGTGCTCTGGACTGTCCATCCTCATAGCACACTCCTACAACATCCCAGGCCACTGAGAATTACTTTTGACATGGTGGGTGCTACTGACAGGAACTTATGGAGGCCTAAAACATGTTGTAAGTATTAGGTTTTGGGATATGGACCAATTGCATAGATGAAGAGAACTCAGCAATGGAGGAGGAGGGAATGGGCTTCACACTCAGCATTGGAGGGGGAGGGAATGGGCTTCACACTCAGCATTGGAGGGAGAGGGAATGGGCTTCACACTCAGCATTGGAGGGGGAGGGAATGGGCTTCACACTCAGCAATGGGGGGGAGGGAATGTGATTCACACTCAGCAATGGAGGGGGAGGGAATGGGCTTCACACTCAGCAATGGAGGGGGAGGGAATGGGCTTCACACTCAGCAATGGAGGGGGAGGGAATGGGCTTCACACTCAGCATTGGAGGGGGAGGGAATGTGATTCACACTCAGCAATGGAAGGGGAGGGAATGTGATTCACACTCAGCAATGGAGGGGGAGGGAATAGGATTCACACTCAGCAATGGAGGGGAGGGAATGGGATTCACACTCCTTCTCTAGGAGTTTGACTGTTCCACTCATCTACTCTCTTAGAACACCAAAGGTTTCCAAGGGAAAACCTCAGCAGGTCCAGATTAGCTTGAATCCTAGCGGAGCTTCCAGACAGGATGTCCCACTGTGCTCAGAGATCTCCCAAGATAACTCCAGCCCTAGGACCCATCACAGACCAACCTAACCATCTAAGATACAACCTTGAGACCAGAGATGAGGGGATCAAGACGTGTTTCAAAGGGCTCCTGAGACACACGCTTTTCAGTCCAAAGATGGGTAAATTCTGAGCAGATACCATGAAGCGATCACTTGTGCAGAGACCATCTTTATATAAGCAGGAAGCGTAGATGTCACCTTCCCATCCGCAGAGCTCTATCAGTGGCCAGGAGGTGACAACCTGAAACAGATGTGGAAGGCTGTGTGATCACTATGCATGCTGATACACGTTTCAGTAAAACAAGTAGGGTATCTTCTGCACATAGTTAGGATTCAATCAGTGCCATTCCAAAATTAGTCTTAATTGATGGAATTTTATGTAATTATGATAACTATCTCTAAAATAAGTGATTAACTGTTTCAATAAAAAAGAAGGTTCTGAAAACAAACCTCTGAGGAATTATAAATATTCTCTAAGATATTTGGCCAATTAAAAGCTCCTCGAATCTTGTTTTTACATTTTTTGCCAACAATGGTTGCTTAGCAACCGTCAGCTGGATCTTCTCTCTCATCAGTTTTATCTCCAACCTTTGCTCCTGCAGACTAGAGGGAAGAAAGCCTGGGGCTCTACGACGGCCTCTACTTCTCAGTCACAAGCAGGGTGAGGGCTTTGAAATGTAACAGACCTGGTTGCTTGCAGTTTATACATAAAAAAATATATATATTTCTGAAAGACAGTGAGTTAGAATGGTGCCTTAAATCATCAAGGCCCAGGGAACCATACAAGGGGTGAATATAGCTCCTCTCCGAAGGAAAGCTCCTTCCACGGGTATGAATGTACCAAACTGCAACCCGCCTATGAGCTGGTGGGGGTGGCACTAGTAAGATTATCCCTGTGCTGTGGTTAGACCAAGAATGGACCCATAGGCTCATACAGGTGAGGCTTTGTTGGAGGAAGTTTGTCACTGGAGATGGGGGAGGGGGTCAAAAGTCTGTGCCAGGGCCACTCTCTCTCTTCCTGCTGCCTTCAGAGCAGGATGCCGACCTCTCAGCTACTTCCCCAGTACCTTGTCTGACTGCCTGCTCCTGGTCACAATGGACAAAAACCTCTGAAACCATATGCAAGACCTGGTTTAAATGCTTTTGAAGAGATGCCTTGGTTGTGGTGTCTCTTCACAGCAAGAGAGCAATGGCTAAGACAGTCCAGCTCAGGGAAACAGCTTTTGGGTGGAGCGAGGAGGGCAAGACGGAGTTAGAGAGGCCATAGACGTAAATGCCATAGTAAGACGCTGTCTCTGGAGTTTAGCACCATGTCCTAGTCTTTTCTGGGGACTTTGACAGTAAGACTGAACCCATTTTTCTCTGGTGCTTACTTCCCAGAACTCCACTTCTCAGTCTGTTCCCTGGGTGTGTCACATGGGCCTCTTTGTGTTGCCTCCTTATGCCTTGTATCCTTACCCTCACCACCTAGGCTTGGCCTATTCCAAGTCAGAGCTGCCTCACCACCCTGCCGGCTTGTTTGTGAATTCCTATCCTCTAAAGGACTCCTTCCACGTGTCTTTTGGCTTCGGTCCATGAACTTCTTAGGCACCACTACATCTTAAAGCCAAAGAATTACCTTGTCATGAAGTTACTGCTAGAGCAAGGTAATCATGTAGTCCAAAGCTGCTGATGTCATCAAAGCAAAGAGAAAGAGGGGGGTCTAGGGGTAAAGCAGGGTGGCTGACTTGTCTGGCATGCAGTGGCCCCTGAGTTTGATTCTAGTGCCACAAAGAAGGGGGAAGTGGGGCGCTGGCAAACATATATGAAGAAAATGATGTGACAAGGCATAGAAAAGGACCCAACTCTACAGATCAAGAAGGGAAGCCTGGAACAGGTGTTCCCCCTCCCCCTCAGCAGAAGCTCCCTCTCGATAGCTCAGCCTTGACCTGTGCAGAACTGTGAAGTATTAACTGTTTATGATACTGTTAGGATAGCCCTTGACATTTATGTAACTTAGGCTCCAAAAATGCAGCTCTACTTTCTTTTTTTCCTCTGTTTTTTGTTTTGTTTTGTTTTGTTTTGTTTTTTCAGCTCTACTTTCATATCCAAATCAATGAGGATTGCTTCTGAGTCAGGTAGCAGTCAGACACTGGAAGACATTTGAGATTCAACATTTTAAAAAGCACTGGAGAGAGTGTTGTTAGAAATGTCACCCTAAAGAAGGCGCTGGAGAAGGCTTGGAAGGAAAAGAGGAGGCTGGAGAGAAAATGGCTATTGTTTCAGAGAATGTATTTTGCACTATGAACAGAATGTTACTATAAATAGCAATGTTAAAGGCACTGCCAGGCAAGTTGAAAGGAGACGTAGGCCCCGTTTGTGGAAACTGGAGAAAAGTTGAGCCTTGTTACAGTGACAGGACTTGGCTGGCTTCGTTCTGCTAGACAGAAGCAGAGAACTTGGATACTTCCTTACTGAGATTTCTAAGCCAAGTGTTGAAAGTACAGTCTGGCTTTTCTTTGTTGCTTGTGATAAAAATCAGAGAAGAGAAAAATAAACAGAAGACTCCTAAGCAAAAGGAAGCCATCATTGGTTGGGTTCTCTGGAAAGAGGACCAATGGCTATCTCAGCAAAAGCCAGAGACAGAGGTGCAGTCATTCCTGAAATGTGTTGTGGAAGATCCTACTGTCTGATAGTTTGAATGCCTGTGCCCAGGAGATGGTCACAGTTTCTAGAATGTTCATACCAGCTGAAACACTGCCATCCTGGACCTCAAGGGAGAGAGATGGGATGGAAGGAAGGGTGAGGTTGCCACTGCTGCTCTGAAGCCGGGAGACACTGGTCCAGAGGCAGAGAGCCATCTCCTTCCTGAAAGCCTAGGATGAGCCAGGGACTAAATTAGCACACTGTGGACCAATCTCTCCGAGCACAAAAACTGGGCAGAAACTTTCTCTTCGGTTTGTACACACAATACATTTCTAATATAGAAATGGTACATGTTTTATATAACTTAATATGCAAGGAAGCCTTGAACATGTTCCAATATACTCACTTTAGCAGCTTGAAGATTAAGCAAATTGCCTAAGACTTTATGACTGGAAAATTAAAAAATCAGGCTTTAAGACCACACCTAATGTCAAGCTCTTTTGAGGTCAGAAAAAGGTACTGAAACTGTGCCTGTGTCATAACAACAAAGAGGATAAGCAAAACTCACCCACTGGACTAAAAACTAAAGTAATAAAGTTTAATTGGTGCTCATATCACAAAACATGTGTCTATGTGTGTCTCAGCTTTGAGGCACAAAACTACAGGACTAAGCGTTGACCAGTCCTTCCAACACAGATGGGTTTTCATCTATGTGCTGTAAAAGCAACTTTTATATTTCTGATGCAATTATCATCTTGAGGGCTTACTGCCTGCCTCCCTGTCTGCTAACCTAGGCCTAGTTCTGGAAGCTTCTGGCCTCCATACAAGCTAACCTAGGCCTAGAATGTCGTCAGCCATTGAAACTCACTATTGAATAAGCTCACCCACTCTTGTTCTTTCTGAGCTCTAGATGATTCGAGCTGCTCTGGCTCAAACTCCTCTCCTAGCTGACTGATTCAATCTGGCTTCTCTCTTGGCCTCTGACTGAATTGCTCTGCCTGGCCTCAAGTTAACTCTAGGATTCTGTTCTAATCTTCTGGTTCCTTCTCATTCTCTGGCTCATTCTGTCTTCATCTGTGTCTAGTTTGTTCTGTCTTCATCCTCTCTCTGTAAAATTCTCCTGGCAAAAAATACCTCTGCATGCTGTGAACTGAACTGCCAGGAACTCAACTCCACTGTGCTGCCGCTCACTCAGGGACTCACTCAACTGCCTGAAGAGCACTGACTAGAATGCAGAGAGCTGCATGCCTCTGTCTCCTGAGTGCTGGGATTAAAGGTGTGTACCAGCACACCTGGACCTAAGCTTTTCTTTACCTGAAAGTTGCTCTATACCTGGCTGACCTTGTACTCAGATCTGCTTTCCTCTGTCACCTGGGATTGAAGGCGTGCTGTATGATAGCCTGATCACACAGACCTAGAAGGTCTTTGGATATGATCTCTTGCCAGAGCAGCCATGTTCTAAATTAAAATTACCCCACAATGTGTCTATTTACAATAGATCTCATTGCATTGTTTTATTCTCTTAGGTTGTAGCTACCTGTAATCATCTGTGGTCTAAAAAATGAAGAGAGAGAAAGTTCCAGAAGTAAGTAATTCTTGTTTTATAGTTCACATCATCCTGGGTAATATGATGAGATTTCAAAATACCATACTCGAAGCCATCCAAGATGTAATTTATCCCTTTGCCCAGGCAATCTGTGCTGTATATGTTACCTTCCTGTCAATCCTAGTAGCCTTTTAAGTTGTCGGGTTGCACGTGGCAGGAACACAATGCTTACACTAAACAACCCTATTTTATTTAATAATAACCTCAAAGCACAAAAATATTGGTACTGCAAATTCAGATATGCCAAAGAGAATCCACAAAGAGCCTATGTTAAATTTTAAAAAACCACCTCAACTTAATAAAGAAATTTAAAAAACATAGCCTGAGATCACTAAGATCTACAGTACTATAAGTAAGTTATTTTTCTATAGCACATGCTTTTTTTTTCTATCTTAATATTTTTTTTGCTCTCTGCCTAATTTATAAATTAAAGTTGACCATGAATATTAGAAAAAGCATCAAATATCTATATGCAGAATTTAGAGCTACCCATGATTTCAGAATCCATTTGGGGCCTTGGAATGTTTTCCTCCGGATAACGGGGGAGAACTAGGTACGGAATCTTCATCTCGGTTGATGTCCTTACTAACGTCTGCGCTTTCGGATGTGTGTGTTTTTAGAAGTTTGATGTGTAAAGCTACAAGACTAAATGTGCAGTAGTCCTTCTATAAAGGGTGTGTGTGTGTGTGTGTGTGTGTGTGTGTGTGTGTGTGTGTGTCTGTGTGTGTGTCTGTGTGTCTGTGTCTTTCCATATTCATAAGCATCTCTGTGTGCAGTTGTATACGGAGAACAAGTAACAAGCCGCTTAGCCCCGGGTAATGCTTCCCAACTCTCAGTGCCCCCTTAGCTAAATGCTGCTATAATCTTTAGCCAAAGGTGCCAAGGGAAACGTCTCTTTTCCATTTGCTGTCGGGCGACCACCCGTGTGCCATCTGCATTTGAAGTGGCTTCTTCCTCGTGCCGAGACGTGAATTCTATTTTAGAGAGTTCTCAAGTCTCTTGGTGGTGATGATTTCTAAAGTTCATTCCTTCAGCCTTCGTTTGCATGCTAGGACTTAAGAAGAATGCCAGAAGTAATTGCTTACTACCTAAGAGATGTTTCTATTTAAATGACATTCCATCTTGTTGTCCTGTCCTTTTGAGTATTTCACTCTAACGTGTTCTGTGTTGCTCTGTGTACAATAATGGGGAGGATTTTATAGCCTCGTGGCCCTTAGATTAGAGGCAAATTCCAGGCCAGTGCTCAAATTTAAAATGTCTTTAGCACAACATTAAAATATGTCTTTAGCACAACATAGCATATGAAATCTCAGGATTTTATAGTATTTCCTGATTTACTTCATTAAATGTCTTTTTTGCATACAGAAACACATCACACTTTATATCCATCATGTCCGTGTCTATGTAGGCTTCTATGTAGGCTCACTCATGATTGCACACATCTGCTACTGGGGCACAGTTCTCCCAGCTTTCCCTCTTCCCTCTGCACTTCAAACTCTTCCTTCTCCTTTGTCCACCTGCAAGTCCTGGGAGCCAGCTGTATACAGTCTTCTACAAGGCACCTTCCTGTCACGGCGACCAAACCACCCATCCATCCTTGTCTGTACTTTGATTTTAGACACTGAGCTTCACAACCTGAAGCGAGCAGCATTCTGGTTCTTAAGCTGCTCACTTAGTGGTGATGTCTAGATGTGGAGGCCCCCAGGAGCTGTTATCATCTCTGCTGTGCCCTAGGCAATGTGCAAGCTTCACCTAGAGCAGAGAACCATAAAAGTACTGAGAGATGGCTCAGCCGTGGGAACATGCTGCAGCCGCAGAGGACCAAGCACCCAGGTCAGGTAGCTCCAACTGCCTGTAACTCCAGCTTTAGGGCATCCAACACCTCTGGCTCCCATGGACACTGCACTCTGTGCACATGCTCACACACACACACACACACATACACACACACACACACACATGATTAAAAATAATAAAAATAAATATTTTTAACATTAAATTATATCCCTCCTCACCACAAGAACTTGTATACAGATACTGGTTGATGATGGAGGAAGAGACCTTTGCTTTGCTTTGCTGGAGAAGCCACTGGGGAGGTGTACATTTTCCTATAAACACTTTTGCTCACAATCGAAATCACTGGGACATAAAAACAAAAAAACAAACCAAAAAATCTCCAGGAAAATAGAAGTCAGGATAGTTGAGAAGAAGAAAAGATAGGGAGCAAATATGACTGAAATAAATCATGCATGTGTATGACGTAAGTGACATATTAAAATCTACCCCTGTATTTAATTAATATATGATTAGGTGTGGTAAAAGTAACTGGTGAAGTTAATCATGTTCAACAAGTAATTCCTTCAATATTGTATATATTAGAATCTTACTAGGAGCTAGAAATAAATACATAATTTGTTCAATGAAAGTTTAATCTCAATTACGCTTATGCAATATGCACGTGCCTATGTATACACACATGTATGTTACTTTAGTGGGTCAAGTTTCCAGACATTTCACCTTTTCGTTACCTACAGAACCAATAGTTTTAAAGAGCATTTTTGGTTTTTGAAATTGTGTGTGTACATGTCTCTGTGTATGTGTCTGTGGGGGGGGTCGCACATGCATGTGAGTGCAGGTGCCCACAGAGGCCAGAAGAGAACATTAGATTCTTTGGAGCTGGAATTGCAGGTGATTGCTGGCTGCCCAACATGGGTGCTGAGAACTGAACTCGGGTCTTCTGCAGGAACAGCACACACACTCAACCATTTGTATACCTAGACTTCATTCATGCACCATTCACATGAGTTAAAGCTCTAGGTACAAAAATGCTTGCAAAACCATCTTTCTCTGATTCCTTATCACAGTTAAAAGAACCCATTCTCCTAAAACAAGCTATTTCCTCCCAAGGACTACACAGGGCTCTTTAAGAACTGTACTTATGCTTTCACGTTCCCAGGGTAGCAGTTAGTTATTTTCCGCATCAAGATACTAAGTGGAAGCTCAGAATAATTACCAAAACCTACCAGATGGTTTTGTGTGGGCATGTTTTGGAATGCATAAGTAATCTAGGACCTTGATAAAACATGTCCAAAAAGCTTCTGATTCATAGAGATGTAATCAATTATATTCAAAGATAACGTCAGTTATGTTAACGAGAATCTGAAATGAATTTTGTTAATTGAGTTTAGAAACAATTGTTTAAATCTAACATTCTGACTTCTAAGATAGTGTTCAAATGTCTAAAACTGATTTGGATTAGTTTTGTTTATGTGTAAGTTTTCCATAAGATGAGCATTCAGTATAATTTAGTTCAAATAACGCTTGGGGAACTTGGAATGTGTGGTAGGCATGGGCTGTAGAAGCAGAGGGTACAGTGGTAATTTAGGCTGTTGCAGCAGTATGGGGCAGCCAAACAAATAATTCAACAGTCAGTTAAGTAGAATCTATAGAATATGTGCAGGTTTCCAGAGATGTACAGCTGTCAGGCCAAGTTTCTGTGTAAGGTAACATCTGATGAGCTGAGTCTCACAGAATGATAGACGTATACAGAGGGGCTTTGGCAAGGCCAAATGGGCTTGTGAGTGACTTCAAGAGTAGTCATACTAGTCAGGTCCTCTAGAGGACCAGAACTGATAGAACACACACACACACATACAAACACATATATACACACACACACACACACACACACGCACCCATGGACCGGAATATATATGGGATTTATTAGAGTTTCTTACAGGCTGTGGATGTCCCCAATGTAAAGTTCAAGAATCCAATAGTTATCTGGTCTTCAGTCCATGCCAGGATCCTGCAGAAGTCGGCTCTAATGGCAGTGAAGGGATGGACTTTCCGGCGAGAGAGAGGGCAAGCAGAGAGCAAGAGCTGCCATTCTCCTTGTCGTTTCAATAGGCTGCACCAGGAAGTGTGGCCCAGAGTAAAGGTAGGTCTTCCTACAACTAAGAAACGATTTCCCTCACAGGTATCCCCAGCTGCTGGTCAAGTTGATGACCAAAAGTAGTCACAACAGCTTTTATTTCACTGAAAGGAATTTGCAAGCTCAGAACCAGAGGCTGAGTTTTCCCAGACAACTGAGGCTCAGCAACAAGCTGTCTCTGTGAGCCTCCATTGCCCTCTCCATCTTCCCTTTACTCCATCAAAGAAGTCAACCCTCCTCTGAAGGCCAGAAGGCAACCCGCTGTTAAAGAGCTTCGTTCGTTTACTTTGTGACATTGATGGGGGAGGGGGGTGGGGGTGACAGAGTAGGGAAGGGTGGGGTTACCACTCAGAATCAGAGTCCTGTAAGAGGGGAGGTGGGGAGGGGAGCAAACAAGTAACTGAAAGATTGGCCAAGAAGCCCTAAGCAGAACAGCAGGCTGCTGAGTACCAAAAGATAAGCAGACATTCTCCGTGGAGACTGGAGGCCAAAGCCTTCTCCTTCTGGCTGGTACGGACCAGGGAGCCCGGACCAGAGAAACAACGCTTATATTTTGATCTCTCAAACCTCTTTGAATGGATTAAACCCTTTTGAAGATTTTAAGCACTGAAAAACCTAAGACTGGCTCCTTTGAGATGAAAGTTGGGGTGTAATGGGTAAAGGATGTCATGTAACAAAAATTCTTCTGTTTAATTCCTGTTATGTCGTGAGGGCCAGGTCTGGGAGATGGTGTAGTGTGTGAGGACACTTGCTGCCAAGCCCAAGGACCTGAGTTCAGTTCCCACATGGTGAAGGAGGAGAGATAACCAGCTCTGGCAAGCTGTGCACACACACAAATAAATGTACTTAAATTTTTTTAATTATGAAAACTTGGGGGAAGTGGGTATGGACTCCCACCACTAACCAAGAAGCTAACTAGAGCTGATACTATCTTGAAAAGAAAAACAATTAGCTTCCTCAGCTGGAGTCTCATTGGGTAATATAGCCACACTTCTGGGTAGGCCTTGCTTCCCGCAGGAGATGGCCCAACACAAAGTGAACTAAATGGTATTTTTTGTAGAAGTTTTGTCTCATATTACTTCTTGTGGCATTTTTAACTTTCTATGTTGTTTTTGTGTTATTAGCCTTTCGATTATATATTAGGGTTCTAATTTAGTGTTTTTGTGATTTGTGTGTGTGAGTTTCTTATGGTATTTTGTTCATTTTTGTTTGTTTTCTCTCTCTTTTTTTTTTCCCGAGACAGGGTCTCTCTGTGTAGCCTTGGCTGTCTTAGACTCACTTTGTAGACCAGGCTGGCCTTGAACTCACAATGATCCACCTGCCTCTGCTGGGATTAAAGGCGTGCGCCACCACCGCCTGGCTGTTTGTTTTCTCTTTTTTGGTTTGTTTGTTTTCTTTTTCTTTTCTTTCTTTCTTTCTTTCTTTCTTTCTTTCTTTCTTTTTTCTTCTTATTTATTTATTTATTTATTTTTAACACAGGGTGTCCCTAATACCTCTGGCTGTCTGGTATTCACTATGTAGAAAAGGCTGGCCCTGAACTCACAGAGATCTACTTGTCTCTGCCTTCCAAGTGCTGGGATTAAAGGTGTGGAGCATCTGGGAGGAGTTGCAGAGGAAACCAGGTGATCAGAATGTATTATATGAAAAAAAAAATCCTATTGATAAAAATCATGAAGACTTAGTGCTGACACCTTTTCTTCCAGAAGGGCAGACTCAAAAGCATGCAGGGTCCTTCTCTGCCTAAAAACAAACCTGTTGTTATTTAAGGGTTTGTTAGTCCCTGGTCAAAGGTGAATGGGAGCTGAGAGGGCCAAGGGCTGAGTCTTTGCTGGTGGTTTTGGTGGCAGGAAACGGCAAGCTAGAAGAGTCTATAAAGCCACGCCAATCTCCCTCTGAGGTCTGGACTCCTTCAGCACAGGCGAGGGCGCGCAGCACTGACCAGCAGTCTTATGACGGGCAGTAGCCATCTGTCAAAGTGTGTTCATGTTTTTAAACATCACCGAGAGAACCAGCTGCATCCTGGAGCTGACTCTGCTCACTACAGAAGCCAATTAGCTGGGACCAGGTAAGAGACAAGGCTTAGAGACAAGGCAAGTGGGTGACCGCAAATCCCTCAGTGTCATATTGGGGTGTTTCCTCGTGCTCTAGAGAGCATTCAAAATTCAAGTGCAGAGGGCAGCATTCTTTATCTCATGGGCTGGCCACCATTCTTGTAAAATGAAATCTTAGTGTGGAATACCACCACATTCATTGGATAGACAGACAGACAGACAGACAATCTGTGGCTGCTTTCTTGCTGTGATTGAGGAGTTCCAGAGTTATAATATACACCGAATACCCCAAAAGCCAAAAACATTCCTGTTTGCTACCCAGGTTTTTCAGAAAAGTGTGCCATCAACACATTTTTGCTTGACTTAGTATTTGCTAGTGATTGAGGCCCAGAGTCTGTGGAGCTGGGTACAACGCATAGAAGACTAAGGTACTGTGATGACTTCTGCTCAGCAAAAAAAAAAAAAAAAAAAAGATAGCCCCATGGACACAGTTGTGCTTTCTATTAGCCACTTTTATATCCAGTACAGAAATCTTACTCCAATGGTGTTCCTTCACCACCTCTCTATACAAATAATTTATACACTAATAATTGTGTGTGTACATGTGCATATGTGCCATAGTGTGTGTATGTGTGTATGCCTGTGTGTGTGTGTGAGAGAGGGCAGGGGCTATGGTGTATGTTTGTGAGCCATAGTCTCTGTGTGTGTGTGTGTGTGTGTGTGTATGTGTGTGTGTATATGCACGCGCGTGCATGTGTTTATCCGAGGAAACTTTGTGAAGCAGAGTCGGATCTCTCTGACCTTTATGTGGGCCTCGGGGCTCGAACTGAGGTTACCGGGCTTGATGGCACTCTCCGTTACCACCTGAGCCACCTCCCCAGCCCTACTCCATCTTTAGAGATTTTCCAAAGAAATGTCATTTTAGTTCAGTTACAGAATTACAGAATTGTTGCAAAGATACTACCACACCCAATTTCTCCAACGAGTAAGTTTCATTAACATGAGATTTTTTTTTAAAAAATGAACAAACATTGGTTGTAATCATATCCACTCTTTACTCACATTTTCTCAGTTTCTCCCTAATGCACTTTCACTGTGGCAGGATCCCGAGAGGGAACATCACCTGTCACATCTCCAGATACGTCTGGTGGACACTTTCTCACACAGCCTTGCTGGAAAGCTTTAGCGTTCTGAGGAACTGGTCAGGTATGACATTGGGTTTGTCTCATTTCTTTGCAATGATGTCTCTGTGGTTAAAGACTTGGAGGAGGGGACACAGAAATGAAGTACCATTTCATTATGTCATGTGGAAGGTCCTGACTATCAACATGGCTTACGTCAGACTTCATCACGTGATTCTGCCCTAGAAGCTTACCCCATCTGTCCGCATCACCCTGCTCACTGGAAGGCAACAGTCTGTGCACATAGCCTGCATCTAAAGAGCGAGTAGTACTGCAGTGAGTGGTTATGCGCAGCTTATTTACCCATTCACCTCTTGGAAGACATTGTTTCTGTTTCCAGAATTTTTTTTAAAAATTATAAACAACACTGCTGTGAGCATGAATACGTGGCTTTTGTGCAGACATATTTTAAATTAGTTGGGTAAATACCTCATAGCCAGGTCGCTAAATTGTACAGTCAGGCAGTGTTTATTCTTATGAGAGCAACACGGAAGCCTTGCAAGCTTCTGTGTGGCTCTGTATTCCAAGCATGAAAGGCAACTCCTGCAGCCCTCCCGCCGCTGGCAGCCAGTGTTCCTGATACTACAGTCTCAGTGGTTGTAACAAGTGTGCAGTAGTCACTGCTGCTCTTCAGTCTCCTGGTGACAAAGGGTCTGGGTCTCTTCTCTTGCATGTATTCGCTGTTGTATGTCATCTCTGACAGTGCAAGTGCTCATTTGTTTTGTTATTTTTTATTTGAATCACCTGACATTTTATTTTAAAATCCATTACAGACACAAGGCAAGTGAAATTTCTTCTATTTTAATGACAGTTTAATTTTTAGACTTCTTAGACCTTTTGTTTGTTTGTTTTTAGTTTTTTGAGACAGGGTCTCTCTGTGTATCCCTAGCTGTCCTGGACTTGCTTTGTAGACCAGGCTGGCCTTGAACTCACAGTGATCTGCCTGCCTCTGCCTCCCGAGTGCTGGGGTTAAAGGCATGCGCCACCATCCTGGCTACATTTATGTCTACAATTAACTTTGACTTAATGTTTATGTTACACAAAGTTTCTGTTCAGGTTCATTTTCCCCACATAGGTGTACATTCGTCAATTCCAGCAAGATTTCTTGGAGAACAAACCATTCTCTATTGTGTTGTCTTTGTTGATTTGTCAAAGGTCAATGGATAAAGTTGGTTAAAAGTCTACTTATGAGCTTTTTACTGTATTTTATCAACCCATATGAGATTTTTTTTTTACTGCTATCATGACAAAACACTTCTAAGTAAATTTAGCAATGTAGACCTGCAGTTTTTTTAATTTTATTTTTATTAATTTATTCAGATTACAAGTTAATTGTTATCTCATCAATTGTATCTTCCCATTCCTCCCTCCCTCCTGCTTTCACCCTATTCCCCTCCCCTAGGTCTATGACCGAGGGGGACCTCCTCCCACACTATATGTAGATCTGCAATTTAACCATTAACCATTGCCAGATACTCTAAAAAGTACTTGAGAGGAAAGATCTAGCATAGTCATGGACTAGTGTAGTGATTTGAATTAGAATGGCCCCCATAGGCTTTGAGGTTTCAAAAGTCCACACCAAGTCCAGTCCCTGTCTCTGTCTCGGTGTCTGTCTCTCTCCTGCCTGTGGATGAGGATGTACAAGTCTCAGCTATGTCTCCAGCACCACTGCTGCCTCCCTGCCACTACGCTCCCTGCCATGATAATAATAGACTAAACCTCTGACTCTGTGAGCAAGTCGCCTTGGTCATGGTGTTTCTTTAAAACAATAGAACAGTAACTAAGATAAACAGTGACTACTATATTGGTTTATGTAACTTTGTTTTTCTATATTTGTCTTTGGATTTGATGAATTTTAATAAAAACCCAACGGTGACTTTCTGAGGAAAGTGACAATGTTTTTCTGAAATTTATATCAAAATTACTAGGGACTTAACAATATCCAGAAGAGTGGATCTTGTTATTTCAGAAATAATTGAGTAAGAGGCCTGGAATAACAATATCCATTATTCTGCATCTGGTATTTTGATATAAATTTTAGGAAAACCTTGTCAGTTTACTCAGCGAGAGACCCTGTCTCAAATAGGGTAGAGAAGCAATTAAGGAAGAAGCCTGCTGTTGACCTGTGGCTTCCATATGCCCCAACATGGAGGAGAGTATCTGAGCATACACGCATATCCTACACACACACACACACACACACACACACACACACACACACACACACACAGAGATACACAGACACACTGACACACATACAATGACACACACACATGCACACACACTGACACACACACAGACACTAAACAAATAAGATATTTTTTAAAGACATCATTTCACACCTACTCTAATGACTATGAAAAAATAGACAATAGCAAGTCCTGGTGAAAATGTGGAGAAACTGCAAAGTTCATCCACTGTTGGATGGATGAAAATAGTAAGGCAGCTCTGGAGAACAGTTGGCCAGCCACACAAATGGTAGACCTGGAATCACCATGTGATCAAAACCTCTACACCTGGACGTACAGATCTTAAGAGCTTGTTGTGAAATGGTCTACTGAGCGCAAACAATCAGCAAGCTCGCCATGATGAGTCCTCATCATACCATCCTGCGGCTCAGCCAGTGAAGCGCCTACCTCACACCAGCCCGCGTTATCCTCGGAATGCAAGCAGTGTGGGAGAGAGCTGAATCCACAAAGCTGTCCTCTACCCTCCACACACACAGACACAGATGCACACACACATGCATATACACACATAGGCACATACATGCACACAAAGACCCACATGCACACACAGACACACACATGCACACAAAGACACACACACACAGGCACATACACACAGACACACACATGCACATACACACACAGACAACACACACATGCACATAGGCACAAACATACATACATACAGATGCACACACACATGCACATACAGATACAGACAGACATACACACAACATGCACATGCGCAAATACAGAGACACAGACACACACATAGATACACATGCACACACACTGACACACACATTCACACTCTTACACAGCAGTAATGGAGTTTTTTTTTTTAATTGACCATGAAAGCACACCAAAGTCTTTCCAAGCTTATAAGCATATTAGTCATTTCTTGGAATACATATATGGCGATAATTCAATTAAATGCTTAATTTGGGCTGTAAAACAAATTAACTGAAAAACAAGAGCCTCGCCAGCTTCCTAGCTGCACTGCATTGTTACTGTCATGAGCCTTATTGTTTGATTAACTTTCCCTTCGTGCTCCTTGCCCAGGAGATTTTCAGATCAGATCTTACAGAGCTAAGTGTGCACAACCACACTTCAGTGTGTTCCTGAAAGTGTGTGCACAAGTTAAGCAACCAGTCTGTAGAATGTCTAATTCAAAATTACCCCATCTGTGCAGAGTGGGAAGCTAGCAAACAGCCAGATTAAGTAAAAATTTCCTTTTTGTTAGTTCTTTTGTTTGAAAAAAATAATTTATTGCCTGACAAGTCATATATATGGAATGGTTACTTAATCTATTATGGAAAAAAAATTCCAGGTGGAATATCTATCTGGTTTCCATGCACTGGCCCCATTGTTTCACTTCTTGTTGCTAGGCAACCACCCACCAGAATATGAAAAATTTATTTCTAATCGAGTTTTCATTTTACTTAGCCTCAGGAAAGGAAGAAATAAGTCCCATCCCATATAAAGTAGCTTCCAGAGGGACATTAAATCTCTGGTAATAACTCAAAGCTAGTTTTTTTATTTAAGAATTGAAATTTTTGATTTATCATTAAAATTACGAATTTTAATCTTTTGTCCAGTTATCCTTGAATGAAGAGGAAGTCATAACTCAAAAATTTTCTCCTTTTCCCCTCTGAAATGGCTGATTCTTTTTTTCTGCTAAAAGCAACCTCTCCGGCTGTGGCAGCATTTAACTCTAATCCCAGGACTTAAAAGGCTGAGGCAGGAGGACTGGACATTCAAAGCCTGCTTGGGCCACAAAATGAAAGCCTGTCTCAAAACCAACAAGCAAACAAACAAACCATCCCAGGGCTTTGTTTTCTAGAAGGTAAAAATGTTGAAAGTATTCAACTCATTTCATTTACATTAATTCATCTCAGTATTGTATATTGAGCACGCACTGTGCTACCCAACATGGAGGACGGAAGCAATTATGTATCAAGCACTGTCTTCAAGATGCTCCTGACCTAATAAGGAAATGCAGACTATGTAGCATCAGTCTGCAAAGGACTTGTCCTGAGTCCAGCCTTGCAGAAGGGTCCTGGCACCTGCTCTGGGGTCCGCAGAAACAGAAGCCTACACCATCAGCATGGCAGTCAGCATCCAAATAACAAGTATCAGCACCACAGTGGCAACGTGGCACAGTCCCAAACATGATTAACCAGTGTGTGAGGGCTCACTGGGCATCCCTGGGTTAACACTGCCCACGGCCTACACCCTACTGACCCAACCCTGACCTGAGGAAGGCTGGATAGACCACAGCCCAGGAACGTTATCTGCTGCACAGTGGCTGAAGTTTAAGAAGCTTTGAGGCCTGGTTTCTGTTGCTGTAATAAAATACTCTGACGAAAGCAACTTGGGAGAGAAGGGGTTTATTTAGGGTACGGTTCTGGTCTGCCATGCAGGGAAGTCGAGGCAGGAGAACTTCTCATGTCATATCCACAGTCCAGAGCAGAGTGAAGTAGAGGCAGGTAGGCTTGCTTGCTCGCCTGTGCTCAGCATGACTTCTCTTATACAGTTCACGACCCCCTTGCCTGGGCAGTAGTGCTATCCACACTGTGCTGGGTCTACATCAGTTTACTTCAGGCCGTCAGGCACAGGCATGCCCGCAGGCCCATCTGATGCAGATGGGCCCCTTAAAGGAGACTTCCTTCCCGGGGGCTTGTGAAATTTGCAGTTAAAACCCAATCGTCATACGTGTCAAGAACTGTGGCAGCTGAGCTGCATTCTGAGGACTTGTAGGACTTCATAAATAACAAGGGAGAGACATACAATGTTCAAGGTAGAGGGCAACAAAATATGAAAGTAAGAGGATGTTGACATAGTAAAGTAATGGCTGACGGTGGCGACCTAGGAAAGAGAACTGGAGTGAGAGGCAATGGAGTGTGAGTTGGCTATATATATGTCAACGTGATACAAGTTATAGTCATGGGGAGGTGGGACCCTCAACTGTAGGCTCTGCTTCTTAACAATTAAACTTTATGATACAACCCAACTAGCTTACACAAGAGGGAAAAAGGTTAAAGGGAAAAAAAGAGTGAACCTTCCGGTATCCGTTCCACAGGGCAGGTCCTTAGCTGTCTCTGGCCTGCGTGCTGGTCCAGCCTGATCCATGTGCGCTCAAGCCCGGTCTGACCCCGCTGCTGCTCTCTTCTCTCCGACTGCCTGTGTCCTGTGGTCTCCTTCTCCCATTGAGGGTTGATTAGAAAAACAATAGTCCAGGTGGGGTCCCCAGGTCTGCTTCCTGAATTCCAGGCCCAGGATGGCTCCACTCAGTCTATCACAAGGTATCCATGGGGTGCCCAAGGGTAAAGCCTGCCAAGACTGCTTTCACCTGTGACAAAGCTTACAGTCTTTCCCACACTCAATTGAGAAAATACCTCTGTGAGAACCAGCTATAAGGCATTTTAAAATTAGCTATTGATGGGGGAGGGCCCATTCCATTGTGGATGGTACCACCCTGGGCTCGTGGTCCTGAGTTCTACAAGAAAGCAGGCTGAGCAAGCCACGGGATGCAAGCCAGTAAGCAGCACTTCTTCATGGCCTGTGCATCAGCTCCTGCCTCCAGGTTCCTGCCCTGCTGAGTTCCTGTCCTGACTTCCCTCGGTGATAGACTGTGACATGGAAGTGTAAGCTGAATAAACCCTTTCCTCCTCGAGTTCTCTGGCCAAGGTGTTGCTTTACAGCAATGATTAGCCTGACTAAGACAGAGCAGGGGCTAAGGCTAGGACCTTCGCTGGCTTGGAAGATACTTTCAGGGTTTTAATTAACGCACACTTGCTAAGGGTAATCAATATTTGTGAGAGGATGTCATTAAGTGAAGGGAGGTTCTCGGCTGTTGTGGATAATAAGGAAAGTAAAATCGAAGAGATTATTTTTTTATTCAAAGTTTATAATTATTCCTGAGTAAGATCGATCATAAGCTCAAATGGATCCTTCAAGCAGGTGGTGAGAGATCTTCTCCAATGAAAGACCCCACTTCTAAATGTTGTTTAGTCAAGGCTTGCTATTTTGTAAATGATTCTATTTTGTAAGGCTTGTACAATGGTTAAGGGAGGTCACCTGAAAGGCTCAGTCAGACTGGAAAAATACCACCATGTCACAAGGCTCGCAGACGTCACAAGGTTCATGGTCACCCACCATTTCACAAGGTCTACACAAGCGGTTCTGGCCAAGTTATTGAAAAAACAGGATGTATGGTCAGTGAATAGGCTAGCCTAAACATTTCCTGATTCCAAAGCCCTAACCAGAGCTAAATCTAGCCGCATTAAGTTAGCCAATCAAGACCCTGTAACTATGCTTCTCGCTTCTGTAACCCCCGCTTCCTGCTTCTCACCCTATAAAAGGGTCTCCTCCCCTTCACTCGGCGCGCCAGTCATCCGATAGACTGTGTCGCCCGGGTACCCGTGTAATCAATAAAGCCTCTTGCATTTGCAACCGGACTTTGGTTTCGCTGGTTCTTGGGGAGGGTCTCCCTGATGAAGGACACTCCGTGAGGAGGGTCTTTCATTTGGGGGCTCGTCCGGGATAGAGACCCCCGCCCAGGGACCACCGACCCAAAATCGGGAGGTAAGTTCTCTGCTGCTGGCATTGTGGGTATTGTGTGTCTTGTTTGTCTCCTGGTTGTCCTCCATCTCTGTGCTACTCTGAGACTCAATTGGGTCATTAGTATCTGGTGGAGGCTAGAAGGAGTTGACGAACTCGGACTTCTCCTCCACACCCCTGGGAGACGTCCCACGGGGGTATCCGGGGTCCTTAGGACCCATCTGAGAGGACGATCTGACTCGGCTTGGTTGGGGCTTCGCCCCTGGTCAACGGATACGCTCCTCATCTGGGAGACGGGGAAACCGGAACCCCAACGCAGTCTCCAATTGGTTTACTTTCATTTTGGTGCCGGCACCGCGCAGCGCAATCCATCTCTTTTGATTTGTTGTTAATCTTTCTTGTCACTCTGTGTACACTCCCTTTCTCTGCAGACATGGGCCAGACAGTTACCACCCCGCTGACCTTAACCCTTAAACATTTCAGGGAAGTCCGGACCATCGCACACAACCAATCTGTGGAGGTCCGTAAGGACCGATGGCAAACGTTCTGTGCCTCCGAATGGCCAACCTTCAATGTTAACTGGCCACCGGAGGGCTCTTTTAACCTGACTCTCATTTTACAGGTTAAGGCAAAGGTGATGGACCCAGGCCCTCATGGCCACCCTGACCAAGTCCCATACATCATTACTTGGGAGACTCTGGTCCGCGACCCACCCCCTTGGGTTAAGCCTTTCCTTTCCTCGCCACCTCCGTCGGCTCCACCGGCCTTACCACCCCCTTTGACTCCCACACCCACTCCCCAGACGGGACTATACCCCGCGGTCCTCAGACCCCCTCCCAAGGTCCTTCCCCCCGAGGACAGGACCCTCCTAGACCTCCTGTCCGAGGAACCACTCCCTCCACCTTACCAGGGCCCTCAGCCCCCGGCGGGTGCTGCACCTCCCGCCGCTCCGGAGGCACCTCCCCAATCCCAAGCAGCCGCTTCCTCCCCTGTGGCGGGCCGCTTGCGGAACCGCCGGGAACAAACCCCGGACGCCACCTCCCAGGCTTTTCCCTTGCGAGCAGGCAATGGAGGACAAATTCAATATTGGCCTTTCTCTGCCTCAGACCTCTACAACTGGAAAAATAATAACCCTCCTTTTTCTAAGGATCCCACTAGACTTACTTCCTTGATCGAGTCTATTTTAGTGACTCACCAGCCTACCTGGGACGACTGCCAGCAACTCCTGCAGACGCTCCTGACCACCGAGGAATACCAGCGAGTCATTCAAGAGGCACGGAAAAATGTCCCAGGAGAGAACGGGCGCCCAACCCAGCTGCTCAACGAGATTAATAGCGCTTTTCCCTTAGAACGCCCTGAATGGGACTTCAATACACAGGAGGGTAAGAATCACCTACGCCTCTATCGCCAGTTGCTTATAGCGGGTCTCCAAAAGGCTGCTAGGCGGCCCACGAATTTGGCACAGGTCAAGATGGTTACACAAAAATCTGATGAAACCCCTTCCGCCTTCTTAGAAAGACTGAAGGAAGCTTATAGGGTCTATACACCATATGACCCTGAGGACCCCCTCCAGGCTACCACTCTGGCCATGTCGTTTGTTTGGCAGTCAGCCCCAGATATAAGGCGGAAGCTAGAGAGATTAGAAGAGTTGAAAGAGAGCACAGTACAGGATTTGCTGAAGGAAGCTGAGAAAGTGTATAATAAGAGAGAGACTCCAGAAGAAAGAGAGGATCGGATCAGGAGAGAGAGTGAGGAAAGGGAAGAAAAACTGAGAAAAGAGGCAGAGGAAAGAGAAAATATTCGGGACAGAAAAAGGAACAGGGAAATGAGCAGATTGCTGGCCACCGTTGTAACAGGACAGACACAGGGTAGACAGGAACCTGGAGAGCGGAGGGGGCCACGGGTGGATAAAGACCAATGCGCCTATTGTAAGGAAAAAGGCCATTGGGTCCGAGACTGCCCCAGACGGCCAAAGGGAACCAGAAGACCCCGGACCTCTACCACTCTCTTGAACTTGGAAGATTAGGGCCGTCAGGGCCAGGAGCCTCCCCCTGAGCCCAGGTTAACCCTTAATGTGGGGGGGCAACCAGTGACCTTTTTGGTTGACACGGGGGCACAGCACTCGGTCCTTACATCTACACCGGGGCCTTTGACCAACAAAACTGCCTGGGTGCAAGGCGCAACCGGCACAAAGACATACCGATGGACCACCGAAAGAAAGATCCAGCTTGCGACCGGTAAGGTCTTGCATTCTTTCCTACATGTCCCTGACTGCCCCTATCCTCTTCTGGGCAGAGACCTTCTGACTAAGTTAAAAGCGCAAATTTACTTTGAGGATGGGAAGGCCCATGTAACCGGGCCACAAGGGAAACCAATCCATGTCTTGGCCTTGGATGTGGAGGAAGAATATAGGCTCTACGAGGCTGAATCCGAAAAGCAGCCACCCTTAACATGGCTGGAGCATTTTCCCTCGGCCTGGGCTGAAACTGGTGGAATGGGGCTGGCATCTAACCAGCCCCCCCTGATGGTCACTCTAAAAGCTACGGCAACCCCAGTTTCTATAAAGCAGTATCCCATGTCTCAGGAAGCCTACCAAGGCATACGGCCCCATATTCAGAGATTGCTGGACCAAGGGATACTGGTGCCATGCCAATCCCCCTGGAACACCCCCTTACTTCCTGTTAAGAAGCCCGGGACTAATGACTATCGCCCTGTCCAGGACTTAAGGGAAGTTAATAGGCGGGTTGAGGACATCCACCCAACTGTGCCAAATCCCTATAACCTCCTGACCAGCCTGCCCCCATCACACATCTGGTATACAGTCCTAGATTTAAAGGATGCCTTCTTCAGCCTAAGGCTCCACCCGGACAGCCAACCCATCTTTGCCTTCGAATGGAAGGACCCAGAAAAGGGACTGTCCGGGCAGCTAACTTGGACTAGACTACCCCAAGGATTTAAAAACAGCCCTACCCTGTTCGATGAAGCCTTGCATAGAGACCTGGCGGACTTCCGAGTCCAACACCCAACCTTAATCTTGTTGCAATATGTTGATGACCTTTTATTGGCCGCCCAGACTGAGGATGATTGTCGGGCTGGGACAGAGGCCCTCTTGAAGACTCTTGGACACTTGGGATATCGGGCCTCATTTAAAAAGGCCCAAATCTGTCAGCCCCAGGTGACTTATTTGGGATACCAGATCAGAGAGGGGAAAAGGTGGCTAACCCAGGCAAGAAAGCAAGCAATCCTCCAGATCCCCATGCCCAAGACCCAGAGACAACTCCGGGAATTCCTGGGTACAGCAGGCTTCTGCCGGCTCTGGATCCCAGGATTCGCAGAGATGGCAGCCCCTTTATACCCCCTCACCAAGCAAAGTACTCTCTTTACCTGGGAAGAACCCCAGCAGCAGGCATTCGATGCCATCAAAGAAGCCTTACTTTCCTCCCCAGCCCTGGGACTTCCAGACCTGACCAAACCCTTTGAACTGTACGTTGACGAAAGGTCTGGGTATGCAAAAGGAGTGCTCACGCAAAAGCTCGGGCCATGGCGGCGTCCCATCGCTTATCTATCCAAAAAGTTAGATCCAGTAGCCTCAGGATGGCCACCATGTCTCCGCATGGTGGCAGCAGTGGCCATCCTGGTCAAAGACTCTGGCAAGTTGACAATGGGACAGCCTCTCACCATCCTGGCTCCTCATGCCATGGAAGCCTTAATCAGGCAGCCGCCTGACAGATGGTTGTCTAATGCCCGGATGACCCATTATCAGACTCTTTTGCTGGACCCTGAAAAAGTCACTTTCGGACCCCCTGTGACTCTGAACCCTGCCTCCCTACTTCCCTCGCCCGAGCCCCCCGATAACCATGATTGTCTGCAGATACTGGCTGAGACTCACGGGACCCGCCCTGATCTAACCGACCAGCCCCTCCGGAATGCTGACTGCACCTGGTTTACGGACGGCAGCAGTTTCCTGGAAAATGGAGAACGGCGAGCAGGAGCCGCCGTAACAACCACCAAGGATGTAATTTGGTCCAGCCCTCTCCCCCCGGGGACATCAGCCCAGCGTGCCGAGCTGATAGCTCTGACCAAAGCACTGCAGCTGGCCAGCGGTAAACGCCTCAACGTATACACCGACAGCAGGTATGCCTTTGCCACAGCCCATATCCATGGAGAAATTTACCGGAGGAGGGGCCTACTGACCTCGGAGGGCAAAGAAATTAAAAATAAGACTGAGATACTGGCCCTGCTAAAAGCCCTACACTTGCCCCGTGAACTCAGCATCATACACTGCCCCGGGCACCAGAAAGGAACTTCCCTGGAGGCAGAGGGAAACAGGATGGCCGATAAAGCCGCTCGCTTGGCAGCACTCTCCGGGAAAAGGGCTAGCAAACTTCTGGTCACCGCCGACCAAACCTCCGAAGGCTCCCAGTCAGATTCCCAAGCCCGCCGAGGCTGGGAATACACGGAAAAAGACATTCACCTGCTACAGAAAATGGGGGCCACCTGTGCTACCCCTGGTCAATGGACCTACCAGGGCAAGGTCGTGGCCCCGCTCAAGGCCACTGCCTACTTGATTGACTTTTTCCACAAGCTAACCCATCTGAGTGCACGGAAAATGAGCACACTCCTGAAGAGGGAAGAGACTGGATTATTCCTATTAGGAAAGGAGGAGGCCATCAAACTGGCAACAGACTCCTGCGTGGCCTGTGCCCAGGTCAACGCTAGTAAAAACCCTCTTGCGCAAGGGGCTAGACTGAGGGGGCACCGCCCCGGCACCCATTGGGAGATCGACTTCACTGAGATCAAGCCCGGTATGTATGGCTATAAGTACCTACTAGTTTTTATAGATACCTTCTCCGGATGGATTGAAGCCTTCCCCACCAAGCATGAGACAGCTAAGGTGGTCTCGAAGAAGCTCCTGGATGACATCTTTCCCCGGTACGGAATGCCCCAGGTAATAGGGTCGGACAACGGCCCCGCCTTCATCTCCCAGGTAAGTCAGTTGGTGGTCCAGCTATTGGGGATCGATTGGAAATTACATTGTGCCTACCGCCCCCAGAGTTCAGGTCAGGTAGAACGAGCTAATAGAACCATCAAGGAGACTTTAACTAAATTAACGCTTGCAACTGGCACTAGAGACTGGGTGACCCTCCTCCCCTTAGCATTATATCGTGCCCGTAACACCCCAGGGCCACACGGACTCACACCCTTTGAAATCATGTATGGCTCACCCCCTCCTATTGTTAATTTCCTAGATTCTGAAGTTGCCGATTATGCCAACAGTCCCTCCCTATGGGCCCACCTAAAGGCTCTACAGATGGTCCAGAAAGAGGTATGGAAACCTCTAGCAGCAGCATATAGAGAACAGCTTAACAAACCTTTGGTTCCTCACCCCTACCAGGTGGGGGACTCTGTATGGGTCAGACGACACAATTCCAAGACCCTGGAACCACGTTGGAAAGGACCCTACTCGGTTCTCCTGACCACTCCCACCGCACTCAAAGTAGACGGGATCGCCGCCTGGATCCACGCTTCCCACGTAAAGGCAGCTCAAACCAGCCCGGACAACCCGGCCCCCGGGGAACCAACTGAAGAGAGATGGCATCTCCAGCAGACTCCAAACCCGCTCAAGATAAGACTCACTCGTTCTTAATCCTCCTCTATATTGTCTTGTGGATCCCAGGGGCCTTAGCTGGCCCGCACATGCCCAAGTCCCAAACCTGGGAAGTTCTAAACAACCAGGGAGATGTCATATGGTCCACTTCTGGAACTCACGCCCTATGGACTTGGTGGCCGGATTTGACCCCAGACCTCTGTAAAATGGCAGGCGAGTCACCTGTCTGGTTCCCTGGCCCTAATCTCCCTGAACTCAGTGAGACTTCATGCTCTAAGGACAGCCCTCCATCAGGCAACCTCCCCATCCGTATACCATCCGATCTGTATGGATGTTCAAATCATTACACCCGGACTAACCTCCGGTCTGCTGAGTTCTATGTATGTCCAGGGCAAGGTCAATCCCGACAGTTTAGACGTCAATGTGGAGGGATTACTAATTTCTATTGTGCTTCATGGGGATGCGAAACTACAGGCGAGGCCTCCTGGAACCCTTCCTCTAGCTGGGACTTAATTGTAGTAAAGAAAAATCACACCAATGACCCTAACTGCCCTCAACCTTGCTGGAATAGCTATTGCAACCCTTTGGTCATTAAGTTTACAGACAAAGGAAGACAAAATCGTCACTGGCTCCAGGGAAACAAGTGGGGACTGCGATTATATGCCCCGGGAAAAGACCCTGGATTGACTTTTATAATCAAATTATCCCTAACTACAGCTTCCACTCTGGCTATAGGCCCGAATCCCGTCCTCACTGAGCCGCGTCAGGCCCAGCCAAAACCACAGGTACTACCCCAACCCACACCATCAAGGTCATATTCAGTACCTGATTCCTCTCCTGTACCTAACTCCTCTCCTATGTCCACCCCCTACCCAGGGACAGGGGATCGCCTCCTGCAGGTCTTAGAAGGGGCCTTTTTAACCCTAAACTTTTCTGACCCTCGTAGAACCCAAGAATGCTGGCTGTGTTTGAGCTCAGCCCCACCTTATTACGAGGGAATTGCGGTAACAGGAAATTACTCCAATTACACCTCGGCCCCCTCAAGCTGCTCTCAGAACAGCAGACACAAGTTAACCCTACCCGAAGTTACTGGAAAAGGGCTCTGCTTAGGAAAAGTGCCCCACTCCCATCAGGCCCTATGCAACAAAACCCTCACGATCTATCCCGGCAAATATTGGCTCACCGGGCCTACTGGGACTCAATGGGCCTGCAACTCGGGACTAACCCCCTGTGTGTCAGCCACAGTGCTTAACCAAACCAGTGACTTCTGTGTTCTGGTCGAAGTCTGGCCCAGGGTTACCTACCATCACCCTGGTTATATATACTCTCATTATGAAGGAATGACCAGACATCCCAGAGAACCTGTCTCCCTCACCATAGCCTTGCTGTTAGGTGGTCTCACCGTGGGAGGAATAGCTGCAGGAATAGGAACAGGAGCCACCGCCCTAGCTGAAACATACCAGTTCAGACAGCTCCAGCAGGCCATGCACACCGATCTTGTGGCATTAGAAGAATCTATATCGGCCCTAGAAAAATCATTAACCTCACTCTCTGAGGTGGTCCTCCAGAACAGGAGAGGACTGGACATTCTGTTCCTTCAAGAAGGTGGACTCTGTGCAGCTCTGAAGGAGGAATGCTGTTTCTATGCGGATCATACTGGGCTAGTCAGAGATAGTATGAGCAAATTAAGAGAGAGACTAAAGCAGAGACAGCGTCTCTTTGAGTCAGGCCAGTCATGGTACGAGAGATGGTTTAATGGGTCCCCCTGGTTTACCACCCTAATCTCCTCCCTGCTAGGACCAATCATTATTATACTCTTGATTCTCCTATTTGGACCCTGCATCCTCAACAGATTGGTCCAATTCATGAAAGATAGGTTATCCATAATCCAAGCGATGGTCCTCACCCAGCAATACCATCGCCTGAAGCAGGAAATGGAAACTGAAATAGAATGAAAGATTCCATTCTAGTTCATAGAAAAAGAGGGGAATGAAAGACCCCACTTCTAAATGTTGTTTAGTCAAGGCTTGCTATTTTGTAAATGATTCTATTTTGTAAGGCTTGTACAATGGTTAAGGGAGGTCACCTGAAAGGCTCAGTCAGACTGGAAAAATACCACCATGTCACAAGGCTCGCAGACGTCACAAGGTTCATGGTCACCCACCATTTCACAAGGTCTACACAAGCGGTTCTGGCCAAGTTATTGAAAAAACAGGATGTATGGTCAGTGAATAGGCTAGCCTAAACATTTCCTGATTCCAAAGCCCTAACCAGAGCTAAATCTAGCCGCATTAAGTTAGCCAATCAAGACCCTGTAACTATGCTTCTCGCTTCTGTAACCCCCGCTTCCTGCTTCTCACCCTATAAAAGGGTCTCCTCCCCTTCACTCGGCGCGCCAGTCATCCGATAGACTGTGTCGCCCGGGTACCCGTGTAATCAATAAAGCCTCTTGCATTTGCAACCGGACTTTGGTTTCGCTGGTTCTTGGGGAGGGTCTCCCTGACGAAGGACACTCCGTGAGGAGGGTCTTTCACCAATATATGATGATCTAATTGCTTAATGTTTTAAATGCTATTCAATAGTTTTCTTTTCTGACTGTGAGCTAATTGTGAAAGTATAAATAGAGAAAATTTCAATCATCCACTATCCTGTTACCTACATAAACCCTGCTAATTTTTTAAGTACTTGCTTTTCACAGCTCCCCCCTCCCAACCCTAACATCTTTGGGAAAATCTTTAGTAAATAATTTTTGGTGATTAACTTTAGTATTCACACACTGTATATGCATTTCAGCTCCTTAGCAGCAGAATGTGGTGTGGGATGGATTATTTAAAAATTTGAGATTTTTTAGTCTAGGACAGCCAAAGCTACACAGAGAAACCCTGTCTTGAAAAAAAAAATTGAGATTTGCTTGTTTGGTTTTTGTTTTGTTTTGTTTTGTTTTGAAATCCAGGCTGAGTCATTTGGACTTTATTCTGCATATTCCGTGCCAGGTTGTCAGGGAATCTGGTGTTATGAAATATTACCTTTCAGGAAGATGCTAATGTTCACACAGATGAACTCACCCTGGTGTTTACACATGCTGCGTCAATCTTGTTGACTTAAAGGGCTGGTTTTCTTGGTGTCCACCCTCCTCTCTGGTCCTTACACTCCACTTCCTCTTCCACATGGTTCCCTAAGCCCAAGGGGAGGGATTTGTTAGAGAAAGCCCACTTAGGGTGAGTGTTCCAAGGCCTCTCATTCTCTGTGTATTATCTGGCTATGGGTCTCATAATTGTTCTCATCTACTGTAGGAGGAAGCGTCTCTGATAATGGCTGGGCAGGGCACTGATCTGTGAGTATAGCAGAATGTCATTATGTCATTTTAATTGTTGCATTCCTTTAGCAGAACAGTAGTATTTGCTTTTATCCTACACTCCTGGGTTATCTAGTTTCAGGTTCTTGGTCACCTATGCCGTGTTAGATATGGGTTCCATCTCATAGCGTGGACCTTAAGCCAAATCAGTTATTGGTTGGTTACTCCCACAGGCTTGTGCCACTATTGCCCTAACCTAACTTGGAGGCAGGGTACCACTGTAGATCAAAGGATTTGTGGTCGGCTTGATGTTTCTCCTTTGGTAAAGTGATGGAAACCTTCCTGTACCAAAGATGCTAGCATGTAGCGGTGAAGGCTCTATGCAGGCACCAGCTTTATTTCTCTATGTTCAATGAGTTGTGTAGGTGTTGTCTTCAGCAATGGGGCCACCAGTTTATGGAGAGCAACCTGCATAGTCTTGGCAACAGCCTGGATTGTTTGGGAACTCCCATGGGACCCCTTTGGCCAGCAACTCAATTAGATGTAGCCCAGTGCAGGACTGACAGCTTTATTTGGTGATAATAGATGTCCAGTTTGGGGCTCTGTCTCCCCACTATTTGGCAATTTCCTCTAGATCACTTTCATATACATCCATATTTTAGATCACCATACTACCACTCAAACGGTCCTTAGTTCCAGCCATCTCTTCCTGTATTTCCTTGCTTGTTCCTCATTTTCAGTCCCTTCCCGACTTGATCCTCCTGTTCTAGGCCCTCTCATATTTTCCTTTCACATAGAGATCCATCTGTCACACCTAGTTCATTATTCTATGCCTAACTTCTGTGGTTCTATGGATTATATCTTAGTTATCATTGACTTACAGCTGATATCCACATATAAGCAAGTTCATACTATAGTTGTCTTTCTGGGTCTGTGTCCGGAGCCAACCTAAGGTCACTCAAGGCTAAAAGAATCTACTGGCTATGGCAAAATACTGATGCCCCATTCCAAAGCTAACTTCCTCCTTTCACCCCCTGCAGATGTTATTTAGCAGGTTAGCTCAGAACTTTCCAAGAGATAGTTAGCTAAAATAAGATAGGAACTGTTCTGAGATGAACCACAGGATGTTCCCCTGCTGGCATCATCTGGAGGCATTCTCGGGCCCCCACCCCTGCTGCTTAGCCCCTGCCTCCACCCCATATAAGCTTTTGCTTTTGATTCAATAAACAGACCTTGATAGGGACGCTACTTGGTCTCGGCTCTCTCTTTCTCGTCCTATCTTTTCAGGTATGGCTCCCCCCGAGACCCCGTAATTACTGGTCCTGCTAGACAGGACAGGTCTGGGTTACCTCACTCAGGATAATTCCTTTTTTAATTCCATCCATTTTTCTGGAAATTTCATGGTTTCATTTTTCTAATGGTTGAGTAATATTTTACTACGTAATTATACCACATTTTCTTTACACATCATATGTTAAGGGACATCTAGGTTATTTCCAATTTATGGCTATCATGAGTAGGGCTGCAATGAACATGGCTGAGTAAGTTATCTCTGTGTACGACGGGATACAGTGGTAAGGAGACTTTTTCAAAGAATGGATTGTGTGTTAACTGCCTTGCACATCTGCCCATTCTTCCATGATTTCTTCATTTAAACCCTCAGTAAAAGCCTGGTAAATACCCTGCCTTTTTCTTCTCGAGTCTGGAAAGGCACAAATAACACCTGAATGCACCTATCTATCTGTATGCACACAGACACAAATAGATGGGAAGCCAGCTTTACAGACTTGACTATCATTCTGGGTGGGGTGATTTGTTTAGGATTTCCCAGGTCTGGTTCTCACCCGGGCCTAGGGTATCCCAGGGTCACTTGCTGCTGAGACACAGCCTCCTCCATGCGTCATTCCCTACGTCTATACACTACATGATTAAGTCTTCCTCTTCATTGTCTTCTGGTTCTCCCTTGGAAGGCGGATTCTGTTCTGCACATCCAGGCTGTTTATCTGAAGCTCTGAGAGTCTTCCCATCACTTACCACTGTTCCTCTGGGGGATAAACAGGCAGGCCATCAGAAAAGAGGATCATAATGTCCCCATCATCACCTGCCGGTGACCTTGACCAATGGGCCATCAGAAAAGAGGATCATAATGTCCCCATCACCTGACTGTGACCTTGACCAATGGGCCATCAGAAAAGAGGATCATAATGTCCCCATCACCTGACTGTGACCTTGACCAACAGGCCATCAGAAAAGAGGACTCATAATGTCCCCATCACCTGACTGTGACCTTGACCAATGGGCCATCAGAAAAGAGGATCATAATGCCCCATCACCTGACTGTGACCTTGACCAATGGGCCATCAGAAAAGAGGATCATAATGTCCCCATCACCTGACTGTGACCTTGACCAACAGGCCATCAGAAAAGAGGACTCATAATGTCCCCATCATCACCTGACTATGACCTTGACCCCACCTTAGAACTTTCTTCCACACCACCCTTGACACCATCAGTGCCTAGGAAGGTCTCGAGTCACTGAAGCCCTGCGAACTGCACAGTTACTTGCCTTTGCAGGCACTGCGGTCTTACCCTAGGACTCTCAGTATTCAGTTGAGATGGTCCTCTTATGGGTCATCAGTTAGCTACTTTTTTCCAGCCTCTTCCATAAGGTGCAAGCCCACCCCAGATTCTTTTTCTGCTCATGTGAATATTTCTATTATCTACTGCCACATCTTTAAACCATTCCAAAATTGAGTGGCTTTTTAAAAAAATCACTATCTCACATGTTATAGTAATTCAGAAATTTGATCAGGGCTTAGCTGGACAATCGTCCTGCTCAGCACCATGACATCTGGTTCCCTCAGACACATTTACTCGGCCCCTGGACTCTGTCAGATAGCCCAGGGCCTCATGCTGTTAAGTCTAGCTCACTTCCACTCAGGCTCGGGGCTTCCCTGTGTTGTTTCTCAGGTTTAGTCCCTATATGACAGCTACGGCTCTGAGAACCCATGAGCGAGGCTGCCTGTCCTTTAACACACAGCTCAGGCACTGGCTGGGTCACTCCTGACATACTGCACTCTGCAATGTAACCACGAGATTTAAGGAGAAGGAGAACAGACCTTTCCTTTCCTGGGAGGAGTAAGAAAGAATTTAGGACCAAGTTTGTCCCATGCTTTACAGCCAGGAGTATTCAGGTTATAGTGTAAAAGATATTTAAACCACCATAAATTATACTTTCTTTTCCCCAGCCAGATGTAGAGTCACCTGACATGAAGAAAACCCAAGCTTTGCCCTTTCACGTCTCTCCTCTACTGTAAATCACTATGTGTAGGAATGCCACAGGCCACGGCACTGCTCCCTCTCTGAGTAGTAAAATCTCTGAGTGGCTCATACCAGAAAGGCATGAATCATAGTGTGATACTGGACTTGGTGACACAGTGGGGACCGAAGAGCCTTTGGCAGTGACTCCTTGCTTTGTCTCTTCCTAGAGGCTCATCTGTTTGTGGGATCCCTCTGTGCTGCTGTTTCACATCCCTCCTGGTTCATACCAGGCACCCCCTTTAAGTGTGGGACAGGTGTATGTGTGTGTGTGTGTGTGTGTGTGTGTGTGTGTGTGTGTGTGTGTGTGTAGAAGCATGGAAAGGTCAGAGAACAACCTTGGATGTCACTCTTAAGCCACCATCTACCCTTTTGCTTTCTGACAGGGTCTTTCACTAGCCGAGAACTCATCAAATAAGCTAAGCTTCCTTTCCAGCAAGCTCCAGTGATCTGCTTGTCTCTGCCGTGTGCTGGGAGCACACGCTTAGTGTCGATGCCGCCCCCGACCAGCAGGAAAGACACCAACACCGGGAACTCTTCTTGCCGCAGCTTTATTCAGGATCCTGGACTACCGGAGTGACCCCGGGAAAAGCTCCCACAGAACCTTTATAGTGTGCCTGGTCCTATCAGAGACTGCCACGTTGTTGCTCCTGGTTGGTGCATTCGGATCACGCCACCTCATGCTATGCCTTGTTCAGATCACGCCACCTCATGTTATGCCTTGTTCGAATCACGCCACCTCACGCCATGCCTTCAGGCATGCGCATAAGGGGGGCTTGCTCACTGCACATGCGCATAAGGTTTACTCACTGCGCATGTGCAAAAGGGGCGCATTGCGCCGGGGAAGCAGCAGGGGGCGTTGCTATCTGTGGCTCTCCACAGCTTAGCTTTCCTTTTAAATTGGCTCTACTTGCAGAGCTCGGGTGCTTGTCCACTGACTGATTGCCAAGCCCTGACTAGCATCTTGACACCATTCCTGGCACCCATGTTCAATCTAGTCACAGAGGGGGGCCTCTGGGTGAAACGACCACGTAGGAATCCCCTGGGTTTGTGCATAACTGTCAGGATAACCTCCTGACACAGTCTCATTTTAAAGAATACTGCACCAGGAATGTTCTAGCATTTACATGGGCGGCAAAGAGCTGTGTTAGTAGGAGAGAGAGGCTGACTTTGGGGACAGGGGCGTTAAAATGCTAAACACAGTGATGAATCGTGTAAGTTTCATCACACCCACAGCAAGAATTGTGCACAGCATCAGTCCCACAAAACCTTCCCAGCTGTGGTCCCACGGGAACCTCATATGCAGGAGTGCAGTCCTGTTGCTCAGGTAATGAAGACCACTGAATGCTACTCAAAAGTCACCAGAGTCTTTTGTAAACAAATTACACATGTTGACTTTAAAAAAAGAACACTGTCGTCCTCCGCAGCCATAAAGTTTAAACAGTAAACAGGGGACTCGAACGATGGCTCAGCAGTTAAGAGTGCTTGCTTCTCCACCGAGTTTTGTTCCCAGCACCCACACCATGTGACTTACAACTACCTGTAACTACAAGTCCACAGGCTCCAGTGCCCTCTTGTGGCCTCCACAGTCACTTGCAAACACACATTGTACAGAGGCGCTCAGAGTGTCTAAGTAGTAAAATTACAGATCAAGCTTTGGCATAAGGCACTGGCCACCTAAAAATCATGGTGGCAATTTGATCCACTGTGATTATCTTTTCTAAGAATTTGAACTTGAGGCATGACGTCTTAGTTTCTTTTCCTGTTGCTGTGATAAATGCTCTGGCAAAAGCAATGTATGGGAGGACAGGGCAAGGGCGGGGTTTATCCTGGTTCACAGCTCCAAGTTGTAATCCATCGAGGCAGGGAGGTAAACCACAGCAGCTGGGGCTTGAGGGAGCTGGTCATATTGCATCTGCAGTCAACAAGCAGAGAGAGGCAGACACATCCTGTGGCTCAGCCCCTTCCCACCACTTACACAGTCCAGGATCCGAGAAAGGGAAGGAAGCCACCAAAACCAGTTGAGTCTTCCCAGGTCAATGAGCAAAGTGAGCCTGTTCTGTGACTGTGATGCACTTGCCCAGAGGCCCATCTCTCAGATCACTCAGGTTGACAGTCATCACTAAGCACCAAACAAGGGAAAGAAGCAAGGAGCAAAGGCCATGAAGCTACAGAGGTCAGGAGCAGATAGATTATATGCGTAAGATCAAGGCTGGAGGAATCAGACACTATTAGAAGGGAATGAGCTATTAAAAAGGACAAACCAAGGTGTGGTGCTGTGTGTCTGCGACACTAGAGGCAGATCCTGGGGACCCGATGGCCGTTCAGTCTTGATGAAACAGTGAGTTTCACATTCAGTGACAGACCCTGTCTCAAAAGCAAAGCTGGCAAGCTGGGAGCGGTGGCACATATCTGTAATCCCAGCACTCAGGAGGCAGAGGCCCGGGGATGCATGTGAGTTCAAGGCCAGCCTGGTCTTCAAAGCGAGACCAGGACAGCCAAGGCTACACAGAGAAACCCTGTCTTAAAAAAACAAAACTAAACAAAACAAAGCAGACCAAAACCAAACAAGCAAATACAAAAACAAAACCCCCAAAACAAAACAAAAACAAAGCTGGCGGGCAACAAAGGAAGACACCTGATACCAAACTCTGGTCTCCACAGACAGTGCATACACCCAGGCCCACAGACATATGCATACACCCACTATCCTTGCATATGTATTTGTCCAGCCCCCACATACAGGGAAAGGCTGGGAGAAGGCATATGTGGGGATCAGCAATGGGGGGAGGGGTTGAATAACAACGTAAGCCACGCAGAATCCTGGGACTCAGACTCTGGACACCAGACCCAAGGTACAGATCTATTGTGCAGTGTATAAACCTTTATACAACTGAAAGACCAATCAGGCGATCCCATGCCAGCCTCAAGCACCAATAGCAATCAATAAGGAATGGGGAGGGTGGGCAAAGTCACCTCAGGAGACTTATATAAAGAAGGGGGAAGCCCTAGCCTCAGACCATATTGAGACTTCACTAGTGCTCTCGCGTGCCTAGTAGATCAGCACTGTGCACAGTGGATCAGGACCGTTGGCGGAGTTTTAGGAGGCGCTGACGCTTCGCTCTCTGTGGGCCTCCGAAAGGCTTCTTCTTCAACACTCCCCACAGGGAGAGAGGAGGAAGAATAGGTAGAGAAGAGCCAGACTGAAAGGAAATCCAAAGAGTAAGCAGGAGCAAGGGGCTGAAGTAAGCAGAGATTAGAAGTCGTGTGTTAGGGAGCGGGTGGTGGAGCAGGATACGTAACAGCTACATTTTTTTGAGTCTGGAACTGAGATGCACCCTGGTTTGGAGCCACAGTTCAGCCACAGGGGGACATCCCTTTAGCTCTGCCTCTGGACCACACTGGTACCTGACAGACCTTGAGTTCACATACTGTTCTCCTCCTCTCCCCAGAGCCCTGATGACCATCTCTACCCATGATGCCTGAGCTTGAAGCTGCAAGTCTCATCTTGTTTATTACCAAGAGTAAGTCACAGTTAGTCTCCGGTCATTTGAAGGACCTGGGTGCGTGCCTATTTCTTGCTACTAAAAACACTTGTAGAATGTAAAAGAAAAGTCAGAAGTATGTCCTTTACAGCCCAAATGCAGGATGATGAAAATGCCAATGCTCTTAAAAGTTCACCTAAATCTGGGTGTGATGTGCCACGGCTTTAATCCAAACACTTGAAGGAAGAGGCAGGAGGATCTCCATGAGTTCAAGGCCAACCTGATCTACATAGCGAGTTCCGGACAGCCAGGACCATGTAGAGAGGCCCTATGCAGAGACACAGCCTGTGGGCTGTGAGGTGCTCTGAGAGCCAGAACTATGTTTTAAGTTTTAATTACTGTGCCTAAGAGATCCACGAAACAAAAATGCCTCTAACCTGTAAGCCCCTAACCCAGGGACAGATATGTCCTAAGATGCTGGAAGATATTGTTTATGAGAGGTAAGAAGCCATGTGTTTTCAATCCGCTAAACAAGGTTGTTTGCCTCAACTGCCCTGCATGTGCTTTATTATGTGTAGGTGGGAGGTACACGGGCAGGAAGGACGTCTGGATATATGCATACCCTTGTTTGGACCCGATGGGAAATACGGTGGCCTTATGGGTTTGCCTTTAGTAAGACTCTGCAAAGCCTTACTCGTGGTCAGTTTTTGGAATAGACCTGTCCAGAGTCCACCCTCCTGGCCAGTATTTAATTGAAGCTTGCTTCAAATTTGCCTCAAAATTGTGGTAGTGGTTTTATTCTTTCTTGCCCAGTCGGATTAACAGTGCTCAGTAGTTAGGACGCCCACACAAGATTTGTCTTTCAAATGTGCTCAGTTTGTCAAGATGCAAATATTCCTTGTAACACTGTGTTAACGTAAAAGTTAAACAAGAGGAGGCCTTGGACAGGAAATGCTGCGGGGCTCCACTAGGGAGTCTTCTCTGGTGAGGCTGCTGCAGGAGCTTGCAAGCTTGACCCACATCTGCGGTGAAATCTATCAGCTGTGGCAGGCTAGGAGGAAGGCCCTCGCAGAGACACAGGAAGTCCTTCAGAGTGCCAGACAGAAGCTAGTGCTAACAGGCAGGCGTGTGTGAGCCCTTCAAAAGTGCCAGAAGTTTAATAGTCACAGGGCTAAGGTCGTGCATGGGAGCCAATCCTAAATCTTCTTGCCCAACACCGAGGCGAGAGAAGCTGTGTCTTGGGAGTACAGCAACGAGACTCTAGAGACCGTTTCCAAAGTTCCCATCTTTGTGTCGTCTCATTGGGCAGCAGCTTTGAGCTCTCAGGGTCCACAGCTTGGGGTGGTTTCACTAGTCCATCAAGCACCACCTTGGGGTTAATTCTTTAGCGTAGCGAGGCCTGTCCTGGGCTGGACTCTGATCTACACTGCCTGGGCCTTGCTTCTGAGGCCTAGCTCTTATCAGAGCTGCCTGGGGCTTAGGTATCTCATCATTTGCAAAACAGGGCTGGAGAGATGGCTCAGTGGTAAAGAGCACTGACTGCTCTTCCAGAGATCCTGAGTTCAATTCCCAGCAACCACATGGTGGCTCACAACCATCTGTAACGTGATCTGATCATACTGTATACATAATAAATAAATCTTTAAAAAAAAAAAGTTACACAAAACGTTTCAGCTCTTTTTCTAACATGCTCTCAAAAAAATAAAAGGCCTCCCCATCACATATTCTTTTACTTAACAACATCACTGTGATAATTACACATCCAAGAAGTAGTCATCTTCACATCTTCCTAGGTCTCCCAGTGACAGAAGACACTAATAGACCTTCATACAAGGTCACAAGTCAACTCTCCTTTTGAGCCACACCCCACACAGAATGTTCTGTGGCTGAGAGAAAATCTAGCAGGCATAATACACAGCCTCAGGGACCATCTGCTTTTTGTATTTAGTATTTGTTTTTGTTTTTGTTTTATTATTATGTATGCAGTGCTCTGCCAGAAGCGGGCATCAGATCACATTATAGATGGTTGTGAGCCACCATGGGGTTGCTGGGAATTGAACTCATGACCTCTGGAAGAACAGTCAATGCTCTTAACTGCCGAGCCATCTCTCCAGCCCCCTCCACGGACAATCTGAAAACAAGTCAGGGCCCTCTCATCTGGGAATAACTGAATCTTCTGTTGATGTCTGGTCCGGACAGGCGAGCGATGGTCAAGTTCCTACAGTGCACAGAGCAGCCCCATAGAATGAACAATTAACCCTGCAAAAAATACAAGCACTGCCGCTGTATGAAACACTAGCTGGCCATATACACACAGTATTGGTCTAGTAAAAAACTATAGCCTGTTTCCTGCATAGGGCATAACAGGATCACCTGAGAAAACTTACAATGTATTGGTTTGACTAGAGATCAGGCCCGGTGCTCACACTCAGGCCTCTCTCAGGAAAGGCAGAGTTCCGTTCCAGGCAAACCCTGACTTCAGGGTAACAAACAAGAAGAAACATTTGTCAAGGTGCAAAGGCACAGCATGTTTTGTTGAGCACTCTTTGGGCTTAATTTACAGCAGTCCATCCCATTTTTGACAATTTTGATTTTCATGATCCCAGTGACCTAAGAAATAGCACATGGAAAATTCCAGAAACAGCCCATAGGTTTTTGAATACAGTGGCTGAATGGAAAGTCATGTCCTCCTGCTTCAGGCCATCTGGAATATGGAAAGTCTGTGTGTCCAGTGTACATCACTGTGGAGAGCTGCGAGGTGCCGCGCCTTAATATGGCGCAGGCTTCCCCCTTCCGCCATCCCGACAGTGAGCGCTCTCTAAGATAAACAAGTCCTTATATGGCAAAAGGCTGTGCAAGGGTAACTGGTGATCTGATGACGCGCAGTCCTGCTCTGACGCGGACCTATGAGGAGGTGGCACCTGGCATGAGCTGATTGGCCCTTGAGTTGTACTTAAGCTTGGCCCTTCCCTTCTTCGGGGCCATTCCCACTGAGCTTAATCCTGAGTAAAGATCTCGAGAAGAAGTCTGGTTGTTGGTGTCTTATTTCCGCTGGACGGTGCGGCACCAACACATCACCCTGCCAACAGTCATTTGGTAAGCTTCTTTTATGGACAATGTAATACAGGGTCTCCTTACGTAACCTGACCAAAACCCTCTATCCTCCTGCCTCGGGTTTCCAAGCCTCAGCCATATCACATGCACAGCTGCCTTTGGATGTGATGGCCTGGCAGTTTGGAAGGTTTATATAGTTTGTGAGTCCTTGGGAGTCAAGTAAGACTGCCTTTTAAGTCTCTCTTATCCCAATCTGAGAAAACTGGGGGTGGGGTGGCGGTGAGGGGGCTCTTACTCTCAATTAAATTCCCGTGCTCTTAATTTCTGACGAACAATTGCATGCCTGACATGTTTCTTTTCATCACATGTTCACTGTCGCGTGTGAATGAATAGTCTCATCACTGACCCGCCTTTCGGTGGAGTTGAAAAAAAGCTTTCAAATGAATAACCCAAGCATGTGCATGTGTGTGCATAGCTTTTACAGTGCTAGAACTTGAACCCAGGCCTTTATAACTGCTAAGAAGGCACCCTAGCTCTCAGATGCATGCCTGGACAAATATGTTTATTAGTATTTTTAATGCATACACACGTGCTTATGAGGGCATGTGAGGGGGTGGGGGCTGTTCTTCCTCCTTCAAGCACCTGCTTGATGCCATAAATGTCAATTTTATTTTTCTCTGTATGCTTCAAAGTCTTAATCACAGAATGTTTTCCCAATTTCTTTTTTTTTAAGTCTAGAAAGTCTTAATTTTTTTTTCTCTTAAAGCTGACAGTAGCCTCCACACAAGCAATAATCATTTTCTTCCCATGTGATCTTTTAAACAATGTTGTTACAATTGCCTGTTTGCCTTCATATGGGAATTCTAGATTGCAAGAAACTGTTTCTTAAGAAACAGAAGGCTTGGGCTGGATTTCTCTAGGTTTGGTTGGGTTTCTTAAAAAGCAGAAGGTTCCATGATGCTGAGCACTTACTGCCTGTGCTCAGAACCTGGGTATTCTCAGGACCCACACAGCAGCTTACAAAAGTTATACATTCCTAAATGTATATATTTATATTGTTAACTGATATCCAAATTTGGAGAATTTAGTAAAATTGACATTCTTATACTGTCCTGGAAGCATTATCAATTGATTTTTATAAAGTCTAACAAATTTGTATTAATGTATTTATTTATTTGTATATATTTGTATCTTTATATGTGTGTCTGTCCGTGTGTATGTGTCTGTCTGTGTATATGTGTAAGTATGTGTATGTTTGTATGTGTATCTGTGTGTGTGTGTGTGTGTATGTGTGTATCTGTGAGTGTGTGTGTGTGTGTATGTGTGTATCTGTGCGTGTGTGTGTGTGTGTGTGTGCGTGTGTGTATCTGTGAGTGTGTGTGTGTGCGTGTGTGTGTGTGTGTGTGTGTGTGTGTGTGTGTGTGTGTGTAGACATGTTTAGCACAGAATGCAAGTAGAGCTCACAGGACAGCTCCTGGGAGTTGGTTCTCTCCTCCCACTATGTGGGGCTGGGAATAAAATTCAAGTCTGCAGATTTGGTAGCCGCCGCTTTGCCCACTGTGCATCCCAGGGACACCGCCAGCGGATTTAAAAACTCTTCTACACATGCTGCCTCTGCTGACCTGCACAAGGTCAAGCCGACATGGGCAGCTACCGTCCAGAAGGAAGCACTGATTGGACTCAGCAGGTCACAAGAAATGGGAGCGGGGACACCACGGGGGAAGGGGATGTGTTGGGGGTCACAGGAGAAGAGGGGTCGCTAAGGTGGAAGGGGGTGTGTTGGGGTCACAGGGGAGTGAAAGGAGTTGGGGTGGACATGGTCAAGATAGACTGCACATGTGTATGAAAATGCCAAAGAATAAAAGATATTCTCAAAAATAAAACCATCTGGAAACCTCTTTGGGGGGTGTCACAAAATATCCCCACTTTCTTCACTTTCTTTCACAACAGACTTATAAATTGAACAGCCTAGAAAGATGGCTCAGCTGGTAAGAGCACTGTCTGCTCTTCAAGAATTCCTGAGTTCACTTCCCAGCAACCACATAGTGGCTCATAACCATCTATAACGTGATCTGATGCCCTCTTCTCAGATGGATGTGTACATGCAGATAGAGCACTCATACATAAAATAAATAAATGAATAAATAAAATCTTTTTTAAAAAATTTAATCCAAGGAAGCAATTTTTAAAAGAAAAAGGCAGAAGACCATGAGGAAGGTCCTAAGGTCAACTGCCAACCTGTGAGCCTTTGCCAGGACGTCTCATTTAATCCTTGTCACACACCGCGGGGGAGCTATGATTTTCCTTTCATAGAAAAACAAATGAGGGGCAAAAAAAACGCTTGTGTGATCAGTGTCAGGTTGGACAGTCACCATAGGCCATCCCATTAGTCTAGAAAAACTTCAGAGGCAAGAACGCACTAGAATTTTGGAACACGGCATTTATATGAGGGACACATTGCATGATAAGAGGCTTATGGTATATCCTGAAAACTGTCTGAAGGGAGCAGGTGGCTGGTGGCTTGAGGGGAACAGTAGGGAGTGGGGCAATGGGTTTCAACCCCACAAAGACAATTCCCTCTTCCCTATCCTGGCTCTCACACTGCCCTTTTACCATCCAAAAGTGATGCTTACACAGCATATAATTTATTTGTATGCATATTTCTTAGCCCAATCTCATGGACTGGACTAACTGTTAAATTAAAAGGATTGTTGAAGCAACTCATAATTAAAAAAAAAAAATGTATATGACACAAACCACCATAGGATGCTACATCCTATGAGGGGTGGTCCTGGGAACCCGACCAGGTTGACCCAGGAATGAAGAAACAGCAGATACACACAGAGAAAAGCTGGGATCGGTGGGATGTGCTCATGATGATGGGGGAGGCGGGGCGCCTGCTGTGCAACGCGGAAGCGCAGTGTGTCCGTCATATACCCAAGGAGCAAGGTTAGTCTCAGTGGGAGGTCTCCTGTGTGCATGTGCTCTCTACCTCAGTGCCTGGCTTTCAACAAGGTGTGCAGGGTGGAGACCACGATGCAATTGAAGTGGAAAGTTAGCTTTGAGAGGAATTCAGGAACTGGGGGTCATGGTTCCCTGGGAAGGTTCTATGGAGGGAGGGACAAGAGACAGGTTACAAAGACAGCTCACATGTGTGTGCTTTCTCTAGACTAGTGATGGGCAGCACGCTCCAGAGCAAGCAGTCCAGCCTTGGAGCCAGATACCTGCAAGTCAAGGGTTAGGCCCGATGCCCGTAGAATGTGGGTCCCTCAAAGGGCCTAGACTAGACTTCAGAATAGTGAATGACAAATGACTGGGATCTAGTGCCAAGTTCTCCAAAGCAGCCTTGTGAGTTAAGATGTCTCGTGGGCAGGGACAGCTGGTGTCCCATTGGTTGATCAGTTGTCCTCAGACCTTCTGGAGGCTTTTAGGGGAGAATAAATCAACAGAAATTGCTGACTAGCTTCGTACTAAGCTAAAGGCTTCAGGGTGCTGCCAAGACTCCGGGAATCGGGAATCAAGGGGAGAGCTCAAGCAGCATTCCCTGCTGGCTTTGTCATTTCCGGGGCTGCAGGTGTTCCTGTGAATAACATGTCTTTTGAAGACTAACATTCTTCAAGGAGCATTTCTGGGGGAGGCTGTGCGTGGGAAGCACCCAGCACAAGCCTTCAGTCATGCAGCTGCACCCCAAACAGTCAGCCTCTGGAGATAGCACCTCTGTGGATTTGCCAAGCGTCACTAGCAGGTAAGCAAGCAACTCTTAGAGCCGTGAGGTAGAAAACTGCTGGTTTCTGCTCTGAAGAACGCAGATAAATTGTGACTTAAATTCCTCATTAATAAAGGCCTAGGGCTGCTCAGAAAAGTCTTTCTTTTCTTTGAAGAAATTCAAGTCTATGGCCAGCAGCCAATTTGGCTCCAGGTTTGAATTTGAAAACCTCTGAAACATTTTCAGTTTTGAACAAAATATGGCAAAGCCGTATCCCTCGCTCACCTCAGCCCCAGCGGACTTGTGTAAACGCCTGAGTCTACCCTGAGGCTGGAGAGAGGAGAATGTCAGAGGATGGCTGAGCGGCCTTCCATGTCCATCAGCTGCCCTGAACACTGGGTTTCTAGGACTTGTTTTCTCTATGTACTCAAAATGGATGCCAGCTTGTGGTACGAGCACATGAAGAAATCCTTTAAAGATAGTAAGTGGTATTTGTCTGTCAAGTGTGCCAGTTCTCCTCAGTCAAAAGAGGAGCCTTTAGAACATCAGTTCTCAAACTGTGGGTCAAAACCCTTTGGGGGGCACGGGGAAGGTCAAATAACCCTGTCACAGGGGTCTCTTAAGATCACCAGTGTGGGAACCCATGCCAAATTCTGCCATGTCAGAAATCCTGTGCTTAGGCTGTATGCTGTGACCTTTGAGTTGCTGACCTTTACCTCACCACGAGGTCTTGTGTTCTAGGCCATCCTTGGACTATTTACCTTTGAAAGAAGTAGAGAAGTCCCAACTTGGAACCACCCAGAGGATCTAGGAAGTTCTTACAGGGAACTACTCAGAGAACCAGGAAGTTCTACAGAGAGCGATTTAGGCTATTGTATTCTTGCCCGGGGGCTAGGGTGAGTGAGATTAGAATAGATCCTATTGACCTTGCTCTATATATGTTCCTGCTAGTTGGCAATAAAGTGAATCTTGATCAGAAATTTCCTGACTTGATTCGTTATTTCTCGCGTCTCTGTATCCTACTTTCAATCCCCACTCCCTCTCTCAGGTGAACCCTGATTCAATTTTCTCAGTGGGCTGGGACCGCGACACCTCAGAAAACACAATTATTTACATTAAGATTCATAACAATGGTAAAATGATGGTTATGAAGTAGCAACAAAAATAAGTTTATGGTTGGGGTCAGCACACATGAGGAACTGCATCGTTAGGATGAACAACTGCCTTCAAAGCATGGGCTGAGTGTCCTTCAGTTAGCCATGGGCAAATTCTCCTGGGACCTGGGACTCCGGTTATACATGTACACACACACAGAGACAGATAGGTAAATAAATACATACTCACAGACGCGCACACTTGAGACAGGCTCTCCTTGTAGCTCAGCCTGGCCTCAAACTCACTATGTGGTCAAGGATGACTTTGAACTTGTGCCCTTGCTGCCTCCACCTCCCGAGTGTTGGGATCACAGGCGTACACTGTCACAATGGATTTATGCAGTGCTGGGGGACCAGAGCCAGGGTCTCCTGCACAGCTGGACAAAGACTCTGCCGATAGAGCCGCAGCCCCAGCCCCTGGTGGTGTTCTCCCAAGAGCTGCTAGGTTGAACCTTTTACTCCTTGGTTAGGAGTTAGCACCCCACCGGGGCCTTTCTCTTTTCTCATGTCTGGAATCCACTGTGAAGGGCTCATCCAGGCCATGAGCCGTTTTTCTTGACTCCTTCTACTTCCCCTGTCGAATAATCGGATGCCCCACAGCTTAATGTGAAAGCCATCTGCCTCTTTGGACCTAGTGATGCATGCCACTGCTCCTGTCTCCTCTCCTCTTCTCTCTTCCTCCACCCCTATACCCCCCAAATGTGTAAACGTCATCCTCTGGTGGAGGGTGATTTATCACTGGGATGACATTACTATACCATAAATCCTATCAAGAGAATAAAGGTAAATTATGCCATTACCAAATTTGAGGACAAGTAGAACCTCAAGACCTGCTTTTGATCAAGTGGGAAGAACAGACAGTGCTATGCACAGCTCGCTAGCTCTCTTCTAAGCATGGTAGCCTGTGAGAACCCAGAGGCAGGTGCCAGGGTTCAAATCCTGCTTCTGCTGTTTATCAGACATACGCCCTTGGCCACAAGTCCCTGTGGGCCTCAACTTTTTGTCTAAATAATGCTATGAATAATAAAAGTATAAATAAATAATAAGGCCTAATATTCATCCACAGAGTTGCCTTGAAGGTTGAAGAGAGCCTCGTGCGTGAAGGGCTAGAGCACTGTCTGGTACATTCCAAACACCGTGCTTGTTATTTGAAGTATTGGCCCAAGAGGCTTATGTCTTTAAGTCGGGGTAATTAAAGGTAGAATGAGAGATGTGTGTATGTCAGCTGTGTTGAGTACAGCGCCTGGACACAGTAAAAGAACAAAGCTGCTCTGTCATGGCGTAGCCAAAAGCTCACTTGGCTGGAAGCCAGTACTAAAAAGCTGTGGCCTCTGTGAGCAGAGCTGCAGAATTGCGGGGGGGGGGGGGGGAGGAAGGGGTGCGGGGTGCGGGAGGGAGCGGTGCGGGGGCGACGTGCTGGAGGGGGCTCCACTTAAGAGGGAGTGACAGGTGGGCTGGTTATGCCATCAACCACGTAGAATGGCGGGCTGTCTCTGGGACCCACTGCAACCTTCCCTGCCACAGCTCCAACCAACGCAATCAGGTTCTTTTATCGAGAAGAGGGCAGCGAGTGTGTCAGAAGCATCTCTGCATTCCGAGTCACAAGAGGTCTAAGGTTACTCAGGGATGACCTCATATCCTATCAGTAAAGGTGGCAGCGCACAGAAGAGTTAGGCCGGGGTGGGGGTGGGGGGGATGATGGAGGTGGGGTGGCATAGCTAGGCAGAGCTGTACTTAAAGACGGCTTCCCGATTCCGACTCCTCACAACCAGGGACTCCAGTGACTCACGTTGCATCCTCTGCCACCTACCGCACAATCTCCAACCAGATGGGAAATCTAGCGTCCCGTGACTCCACCCACATCTCACATGCCGCACCTGAGGCGCCACTAAACGCTGGCTCACTGCTGCCATCTAGGGAGGTGCGGAGCGTTTTCTCTGCGCGGGTGCCTTGGCCTCTTCTGTGCCCATCTCCATAACAAAAGTATACAAGATAACCACCTGCTCAGCTCAGGGCTGGCAGAACTACTCATTTCTCCATATTCTCAGGAAACCACATCCAGGTGTTTGTTCTTAGAGATGTTATTAGGAAAATGCTCAAAATTACGGGGTGGGGGTTAAAATATTTCTCCAGTGAGCGTTGAGTTGTAGGTGAAGTCGGCTTTCCAAGGCTGTGATGAGACGGACTACCTGCTCCGTCCCTAACACTGCAGAGCTAATGATTCCAGCTCAGTCGGCCAAGAACTATAAACCCAAGGTCAGTAGTAACCACACTTTCACTTTCCCCTGACCACTCTCCCCTTTTTATAGCTTTACAGCCAGGTGCCAGCAGCTGGCAATAAAATAGCCCTTTTAATCATCAGAAGGGATTCGTTGATCGTTGATCGGGAAACAGCCATGAACTTGATCTCTACCAATAAGTCCATGACCTGGTCATAGAAATGATGAAATGAGCTCCCTACAAACAGAACCAGGCCAAGTTGACTTCCTACACAACTACAACAGACTCCTGGAGTGCGCAGCTCGAGAACAGGGTAATTGGAAATAAGCAGAGCTGGCGATTTTCTTAGCAGGTTAGAGAGCTTTCTGCCTTAGCATGGAAGCACTTTCCCCATTTGCATCCTTGTACCTGCCACATAACTGTGACTTCAGCCCTTTGCTGTTGTTTCAGATTCTGAAAGAAGCCGAGGACAGTTTCTGTGCTGGACTATTTTTCACTATAGCAGAGTGGTTTAGATCGCAAACCTAGGTTTAATCCTGAACTCTGTCAAATGCAGTATGTATCACCTTCTACATGGTTGTGTGTTTCGGTTTGGTTTGGTTTTTGGCATTCCTGGAGTTCAGGGGTCTCATCTGTGACGTGGTGATGTGAAGCTGACTCATGGGAAGGGACTCACAGAACTGACGGTAAAGCTTTGGTGTTTAGCACATTTGTTGGCTGATGATAGTAGCTGCTACTGTCATTATTGACATCATCATCATCCACAGTCACTGTCACTGTAAGATCCTTCTTTTCAAGGAGTTTGGATAAACTAGCTCATAGGTTTTTTTGTTTTGTTTTGTTTTGCATGTGTGCGTGCGTGTGTACATGTGCTTGTTTTTAGCCAAAGTGGGAAAATAAGCTAGATTTTAACTTGGAATATCTGATTTCAAATTCCAGAGCTGTATGAGGGTATGAAGTTCTCTGGTCCTGGTTATCTTATCTGTGACATATGGGAAATTTCAGCAAGGCAAACTTTCCTCTTGGCTTTGCTCTTTATCCTGAGGAATGTCTTAGTCCCCGAGGCCTTCCTCTTGCTTGAGGAGTCTTAGTGCCCTTGGCCTTGATCTAACTTCTTTTTATGTCTATCACCTCCTTGGAAATGACGTGAGAGAGGGAAATCTAGTCAAGAGAATTTTGCATTGCCTTTCTGACCTTCCTGTTTCATAATCCCAGATATGAAGAAGAAGAAGAAGAAGAAGAAGAAGAAGAAGAAGAAGAAGAAGAAGAAGAAGAAGAAGAAGAAGAAACAGAAGAAGAAGAAGAAGAAGAAGAAGAAGAAGAAGAAGAAGAAGAAGAAGAAGAAGAAAATCATCCTTGGAATTGCCTACCAAATATAGAAGTAAAGAAACTGGCTGCACAGGCTGGAGCTGTGGCTCAGCAGGTAAGAGTGCACGCACCTCAGAGAAGCAAAGGGCAGGCAGACCTCTGTGAGTTCGAAGCCAGACTGGTCTACAAGTTGAGCCCAGGACAGCCAAGGCTACACAGAGAAATCTAACAACAACAAACAAACAAAATGTGTATGGGCTTTTGTGGGGATTTGGCTTTAGTTCCCATTACTCACTGCCACCTGTGACTCCAGCTCTGGGGGGGGGGGGGTCTGACGCCCTCTGCTGGCCAAGGCCCTTGCCCGCATACATACACACCCCCACAGACACACAAATACACATACGTTTAAAATAATAACATAAATACTTTTTAACACAAATGAGAGAAAAAGAAAGGTTGATACAGAAGCTAAAAGACCTTAGAGAAAGGCAGATTCCAGGATCAGCTGTAGGTCAGCAGCAAATGGTACCAGCCACAAGCTATGAATGTGTATAAAGTCAACAAGAGGACCGGGCAAGACTTCGACCTGGGACCTGGTGTCAACTCTAGTTAATGTCTCCAGGTTGGTAACTCGTTCTCCCGGCTTTTGGCAGCCTCAACTGCTATGTCACTGAAATTTAAAGTGACATTTAAAGGCTTTCTGAAATTAGGCAACATTTTTGTCTCCTGCTGAAACGACTAGAAAAAAAAAATGATATGATTTGGACATAGCAATTTTTTTTCAACCAGACACAGAATTTACATGCTATGTCAGTGTTTAAGTCAGAAAGGATACCTCTTTCATGTGTGCACACACACTCATGTGTAATATGCACTCCCTTGTTATCTTAATGTGAGTGTTTCTTCGGACTGTTACACCCTAGAACTCCGCACCAGGAAGTTTAGAGAAGTCTAGCTTAATAATGCACACCACACCTTAATAACTGGGTCTGAAGTGTCCTTCATTTGCCCAAACAAGCCGAGTAGCTTCTAAAATCCTCCCCACCCAGTACCGTAAATCCTCATACTGCCAGTCTTCAGGTCTCTTCCGAGGAAGTGAGACCTGAGCGCCCTCTAGTGGTATGTACCCGTAACTGCATTCTCAGGTCTTTCATTCTTCTCTTGTTAACCCAATCTCATGTGTTAAATGGAAGGATATTCTGGGCAGCAATGGGACAGTTTAGTTGCAGCCGATAAAAAGCTTAGAAGTCTTCGGTCTGTCTGTTAGAATCTCATTTTTCTTTCTTTGGTTTATCCTGAGCGGAGTTCCTTCTCTTCTCTACCCCACCCTCGGTCGGTTCTATCAGAAAGCCTTTTCCACGGCCTCAGTGCAAAGCTGCCTATTGATTCTGACCTGTGGGTGTATGAGAGGGAATGGGGGTTCTACATCAGGGAGGTTGTCCCAGATTAGCCTTGAGAGCCCAGTGAAACCCACTCTAAGTTCTGCTCAAATTACCAAAGTTTATGGCAATGTCTTGCCTTGGACATGCCCAGAAATTCATCGCATTGGGACCCTTCTGCGTCTCCATGTGCAATTCTATGGCATCAGGACAATGATAGTTTGCTGGGGCGTCGTGGTGCCCGTGGTAACCCCAGCACTCAGGCGGGAAGAGGCAGTAGGGTCTCTGCTGGGTTTTATCCGTGCACAAAATAATTTCCATTTCTATGGAAACAATGTGGTTTTAATTATGGAAGACAAAGACTTAATTATTTTCTAGCATCATTTCTCAGCAAGTGCCAAGGTATTATCTTTGGGTTAGATTGTGTTCGGATGGTTGATTTTTTAAATTTTTATTTATTATATATGTTAATGTTCTTTTTGCATGTACACGTACATTCCAGAACAGGGCAACCATGTGGTTGCTGACAATGGAAGAGCAGCCAGTGTTCCTAACAGCGGAGCCATCTCTCCAGCTCAGATTGCTGTTTGAAATCCTGACAAGCTTCATTACAAAAAAATAATAGTAGTAATAGTAATAATAATGGGGAATTGGAGAGATGCCTTGTGGCCATGAGCACATGCTATTCTCGTAGAGGGTCCAGCTTGGTTACCAGCACCAGCATGGCAGTTCACAGTCATTTGTCATTCCAGCTCCAGGAAATCTGATGCCCTCTTCTGGCCTTTGTGGGCGCTGTGTATGCATATGGTATACTTACATATATTTTGCTAGACAGTTTTACATATACAAATTGTTAAATGAATTTTGGAGTGGGCTTAGGACAGAATTTCTAATAATGTTGGAAATGATCCTAAACTTTCGTCTGCTGTCTTATGCTTCGTAAATATACGAATCAGTGTTCTCAGGATTGACAACTACAAAATCCAAATATCCATCAGTTCTGAAAACTGTGGCAGATGTTGTATGCTCCCATGATATCAGATACTCAGCCAAAATGTAATTGTTTGTGTAAAAATAGAGGCATCTATCTCACTAGCGTGCAAATCTATCTTCATCCTTAAAATGTGATAAAATCGTATGTAAAATAAATAACTGCTTTCAAATAGGTATTATTTACTTCAATGGGTGTTTGGTTTGCATACCTACCATACAGATTCATATATGTGAGGTTGTAGAAAAATGTCTCCAGCAAAGGGGGTTGCAAGAAGAACAATGTTTTAAAAGCCCTGGATTGATGTCCTAGATCTGGTTTCCCTTTGGAGACAAAATTAACCGAGAGGGACACTCTTAGGGGAATGCCTGCTGCCAAACTGTGTGCTGTGCCTGAATGTGTCCCCAGGTTCCTGAGTTAGGAACTTAATCCAAAATTCATATGCAGATGATATTTAGAAGTGTCCCTTTGGGAGCTGAAGCGCTAGGAGCCTTCTAAGGAGAGGGAGAGAGATGCCCAGGCTCCTTTGTGAAGCCCTCAGCTCGGCTGAGGCACAAGAAAGCTCTCTCCAGATGTGAAGCAGATGTTAGCACTCTTGACGTGCCTGGTCTTCCCAACAGGGAACTGAATAACTCCCCATTCTTTATGAATTACCTAACCTGCTGTATTCAGTTAGAGCAACTGAAAATGGACTAAGGCTTGGCGTGCGGCTCATTTGGTAGAGCGCTTGCATGGCTGAGCGCCCTTGGTTCAGTCGCTAGTCTCATGTAAACCAGGTGGGACAGACCATGCCCATTAGCCTCAGCACTTGGGAGTGGAGGCAGGAGGATCAGAAACTCTGGCCGTCTTTGACTATCTAGCAGGGTTGAGGCTTGCCTCGGTGTCTTCGTTACTTTTGTGTTACTGTGTTGAAACACCATGACCAAATCAACTTCCAGTAGGAAGGGTTTGTCTGCGGCTTACAATTGTAGAGGATTAAACATCCATCATAAACGCGGAGGCGACGTCCCGCTGCGGGCAGCCGTGGTGGCTAAAACTGGAAGCTCCTTCTCCAGTGACAACCAGGAAGCAGAGAGAGGGAAGTGGGAGTGGCTTGTGGGTCTTGAAACTTCAAAGCCCACCCACTTAATCCAGCAAGACCACACCTCCAAAGCCTTCCCAAACAGGACCACAAACGGCAGCCAGTGTTTAAATGCCTGAGGCTTATGGGGGGCATTCAAACCTCCACTTCTGACGGCACCATAATAGAGCTCTAAATTCCAGAGAAGGGAAGCAACGCCGTGGTGCCTGTGTGAAGCACTCGCTACAGTGTTGCTCTCCCCGCTCATGGGTACGAGAGCTGAAATTCAACTCCTCACCTCCGGGAAGAGGAAGGTAACCAGCACAGACCTCTCTGCACCCCAAGTGTTGCTCTCAAATGTCTCTGTGAAGTTTCGTAACTACCCAAGAGTGGATATTGGGTATCTCATACTGAACTGGATTTTACAGACTTTCTCGCATTCTGATCAGTAAAATGGGGGCACCAGGCTGCCTTTGAAGAATGAGCCAGCTGAGTGTCCGGTTCTCATCATGAGCCATGAACCCTGTCTTTCCCTTAAATCACAGACATCTAACCACCTGCAAAAACATTACCAATAACTTAAAAAAAATAATACTCACGCATATGTGAGAAGGCTCAGGGCTTCAAATGGGCTATGAAAGAATCTTTGCATCTTTGGTTGTGGAAACTGAACACATGGGTGAGAATACAGAACAGCACATATGTTGCATAAACCCAAAGGCACAATGTTGACTATCACAATCCCAATGCAGCGAAAATCTGAAAAATCTCAAAAATGAAATTCTGGAGGGAAAGGCAGTTTAAATCTTACTTATTACTTATTGATTAGTTATTATTTGCACTGCTGGCATTTGAAAATAGGGCCTACTGCATGTAAAGCAAGCTCTTACCACTGAGCTACACTGCCAACATTCATTTGTTTACTTTTGAGGGTTTATTTTGTTCAAGTGTTTGGGTTTTTTTTTTTTTTTTAGGCAGTCTCATGTAGCCCAGGCTAGCCTTGAACTCAACATAGCCAAGAGTGACCATGAACGTGTCTTCCTGTCTCTCCCTCCCAAGTGCTGGGTTTACAGGCATGCACTGCTACTCTTGGCTAGTGGGGTGCTGGGGGAGGAACTGTGCTTTTACACATGCTAGACAAACAGCCTGTCAGCCGAGCTGCCTCCACAGGCCTGCTCACGTTCGTTATTGCTTTGTTTAGTCTTTGCGCAGTGACACCATGCCACTCTGGCTGGCCTGGAACTCGCAGAGACCCCCCTGCCTCCGCCTCCTGCCTGCAGCCGTGAGCGATATTTTGTAAGCATTAGCATTCACTTGTACTAACAAGCACCGCAATGCGCAACCGTTGTTCTCAAGTGTTGGTCAAAGCTGAAGAAGCAGTGTGTGTGTCCTACGGACACAGGAGGTTTCCTGGGTAGAAGCAGGAAGCTTGGAGGGAGGGGTCTGTCCATTTCCACCCCAGGCCAAGCTAGTCTCAGGGAAAGGAGCTTCCTGCAACATCTCCAGGTAGCCCAGGCATCCGCGGGGAGCTGTGGAAGGAAGGCAGCAAAGCACCAATGACTCTCGAAATGCTGCCCGACAGGGGTGCTACAGGGGTTAGCCAGGCCGATGGACTAACATGGCTGCAAGCGGTTCCCTGCGACTCAGAGAGCAGCCAGATATTTGTGAGAAGGACTTAGAAACCCGAGAGAGAAGTTGGACCGGAGAAGCCCTGGACAGGTGAAGTTGAGGTTTAGGGTTAATTTGAACTTTGACTCCCATCTCCCCATCTCAAGGGCTGGGGTGACAGGCATGCGCCACCGTTGCTAGATCTGTGCAGTTCTGGGCATGGATCCCAGGGCTTTGTGGGCTGGGCAAGCATTCTACCAACAGGGCTACATTCTTAGCCCTGTCTCTCTTTTTAAAATTATTTTATTATGTTTCTGTTTTAAGATATATATTTATATTACTTTATATATTTCATATTAGTTTATTCATATTACATCTCAATTGTTATCCCATCCCTTGTATCCTCCCATTCCTCCTTCCCTCCCATTTTCCCCTTATTCCCCTCCCCTATGACTGTTCCTGAGGGGGATTTCCTCCCCCTGTATATGCTCATAAGGTATCAAGTCTCTTCTTGGTAGCCTGTTATCCTTCCTCTGAGTGCCACCAGGTCTTCCCATCCAGGGGACGTGGTCAAATATGGGGCACCAGAGTTCACGTGAAAGTCAGTCCCCACTCTCCACTCAACTGTGGAGAATGTCCTGTCCATTGGCTAGGTCTGGGTAGGGGTTCAAAAGGTTACTGCACTTATTGTCCTTGGCTGGTGCCATAGTTTGAGCAGGACCCCTGGGCCCTGATCTGCCCGTCATATGACTCTTAGCCCTGTCTCTGTGACTCATTTAAATGGGTATGAGGCTGACTGAGGACAAGATGGTGCGGGCTCTACGGTAGTACAATCATCTCAGGCACCATCTCCCTTTCCGTCCTGGCCCGTGCACACACACACGTGTGTGTGTGTGTGTGTGTGTGTGTGTGTGTGTGTGTGTGCCCATGAAGAGCCGGGCAGTATTTCTTCCCATCTGCCTCTCTGCTAAACAATCAGCTATTTTCCTTCTCACAGCCCTACATTAAAGGGCGTTCACAAAAGGCCAAGCAACTCGCCCCTTCCTTCTGGGAAGCGACTGTGATTTTAAGTATTTGTCATACCTAGGACACAAAGGTCGGTTGTGGCCACTACAATACTTGAGTGTTTCCGCCAGCCTAGTCCGTAGAGACTCTGGAGTGCCTCAGTACTGAACAAATCCTGGGGGCCAGCCCACCCACCTTAGCTGTTTAGGTTTCATTGCTGAAATAAAAGATCTAAAAGATTTGAGGAGGAAAAAAAAATTAAACGCTGAATTCCAAGACACTCCCTCAGATAAAGTTTCCTTTAAAACATTTTTTTTTTACCATTTTCATCAATATTTATAAAATGATGATTAGATACAGGCACATTCTTTCCTTGGCCACGCCGAGAACACACCCCATCCACAGTGCCTGATCAGAGCACAGATATGGCTTATTGTGGGTCCAGCTCGGGGTCTCACATATCCCAGTCTGGCCTCAACTCCATATATAACAGAGGAAGACCTAAATGTCACATCATCACCCTGCTCCCACCTCCCAGGTGCTGAGATTACAGGTGTGCACCTGAGCCTAGTTTATTTGGTGTAGAGGGCCAAGGTCAAGGCTTCATGCATGCTGGGCAGGCAAGCTCTCTAAGACTAAGCTACAGCCACAGCTGTGGGCAGCCGTCTTTAGAACAGGGTGAGAGCACGAAAGCACTGAAATAAGTTATCTAAGCATGTGATAACAGTTATTTATTTATTCACGTGTATAGGGACAGGCTGCTATGTAGCCTGGCTGGCCTCAAACACAAGTGTATTCATGCCTCTGGCTCCCAGAGGAAGAGAGCACATATGTGTACCACCATGCCTGGCACGGGGTGTAATTTTTACAGGGCCACCTTATGGCAGAAGACTGTGAAGTCTTCCCTCCAGGGTTTGTCTCCTAAACTGACCTCTTGCCACCAGAGGCTGCTAGTGACTGCTTAGATCTTCAGTTTCTTCCTCAGATGGTTGCCACGGAAGCTGTATCGAAGCCAGAAAGAAGCAGGACTTTTCCATAGCTTGAGGATAGATCTGTCTTTCCAAGCAGGCAGAACGTTAGGGACATTTGCCAACATGTTGAGGCCTGGGGGGACTCTGCCCGGTACTTACGCTGCCATCTTGGGGCAGCGTGAGAAGCAGCAGCTGTCGTCTGTACAACTCCATCACCAGGACCCACCTGGCACCTGCACACTCCCAGATCACTCTCTCCTGCTCTGAGTGGTCCTCATGCCTTGCTTCTATCCCAGTTGTGACTTCCCAGACCTTACCCTCCATCATCAAAAGCTGTGCTCCCTGCTGGGTCCACCCTGCAGGTTGGGGTCAGAACTATGCTGTGAACGAAAATCCAGGCCTGAAAAATCCTGTGAACTAGCTATCTTCTAATGACCCTGATATCAAGGAATTTGTCAGTGTATGAAGTCGTCCCTTGGCAACACATTAAAGGGACATACCTGGGCTGTGCTGAGAGAGAGTGGCCTGGGGCACTGAGCCTTGGATGAGTCTGGGAGAAAGGAAGAGGAAAGAGTGATCATAGCTTCAACTGAACAGCCAGGCCCTGCACAATTATTCCATCGTTTGACATTTAAAACTCAAATGGAGAGTGAGGAGCAACTAGGGAGAGTTGATATGGAGGGAAAAGACTGTAGATTTTCTGGAAGTGTATGTTAAGAGCCCCCAGAATAGATGCTCTTTGTCATGTGGCCCACGTTGAGGCAACTCTCCCACGGAGAGGGTCACTGCTTTTGTTCAGAAAGATGCTCATCACAGCATGGTTTATATTAGTGAGAAAGTGGGAACTCCCTGAATACTCCAACTTGTCCACTAGGGAAATTTTTCCTTTACAAATACACTTCACCATGAGAAAGTTTTTACATAATAAAATGTTAAATCAAGGGCTTCAATGTTAAGTAAAATGGCTCAACCAGTGAGGTGTGTGCTGCACAAACATGAGAATGTGAATTCCCATCCCCAGCACCCACCTAAGAGGCAGATGCAGCAGAACAGGTCTGTAGTCCCAGCACTAGGGGCAGAGAGATGCAGATCTTAGGACCATGGTGGCCAGCCAAATCTGTAAGGGCTGGCCTCAGTGAGGGACCCTGCCTCAAAAATGAGGTGGAGAAGCCATTGATGTCTCTCTCTGACACACACACAGACACACAAACACACACACACACACACACACACACACACACACACGATTGTAAAATAAAGCAAGAGGTAAGTTAGTATCTACAAAGCCTCCGGAAAGGTAAATGACTATGAGGCTGCCACACCATAAAGCCAGCTATAGTTGGCAGAAAGCCTTTATACCTCTGTCTCCTTGAGGTGCTTTGGAAGCAGGCTGCCTGGACGAAGATGGCAACGGCCCTCTTAATTGGTCAAGTTTCGGGCCTGTGGAGCCTTGGGTGTTTTAGTTTATGTCCCAGGGTTTGACTCCATGGTCCCCACCCTCGCTCTCACCAAAGCCAGGAAGGGAGGGAGATGTAAGTAGTCAGAGGAAAAGGAAAACAACAGATTTGTAATACAACCAAAATATTTGTTTCACAAGTTTTCCTCACTGCTAGAATCAACTTTCTTTTCACACCCACAGAGAAACTGAGAAAGAAGAGTTACAAAGGAGAAAACAAAGGGAATGCAAAATCTAGGAGGGGTAAAAGCGACTTCCTGGTCTGGTTGCAGAGGGCCTTCCATTGCTGTCACTGTAGCATCTGGTTCACACATAGCCAGGTGCTTTTGAAAGCTGCCACTCATTTCCTGACACTTTCCTTCTGTTCCCTGAACAGCCTGGGGACACATTCTCCTGCTATGAGCATCTTTTACTCAGGCTTCCACAGATCTCTCAACACTCAGACCTTTCTGCATCCGAAGACAAGGCTCCGCGTTGCTGGATCTGCCAACCCAGCAGCCTTTTAATTTTAGAAATTAAAAAAAGGAGGAGGGGCTGGGTCCGAGAGTAGAAACCTGTAATCCCAGCTACTCCAGAAGCAGAGGCAGGAGAGTTGAAAAATTCAAGGCCTGGACCACAGAGTTAGTTCAAGACAGTCTAGACAGCTTAGCAGGACTCTGTCCTAAAATACAAAGTAAAAATAAGGACCACGGTTGAGAAATAGAGGGTTCCCTGGCATGTATGAGGCCCTGTGTTCAACCAAAAATACTGCAAAAGAAGAAAAGAAAAAAAAAGGAAAGAAAGGAAAAGGAGGGAAAGAAAAGAAAAAATAAAAGAGAAAAAAATCAATTTTTTTCTTATAGGGAGTGTTCTAGTTTGGTTTATATTGCAGTGATAGAATACCATGATCAAAAGCAACTAGGAGAGGAGGAGGTTTATTTGGCTGCACCTCTACAGCATAGCCCATCATTGGAGGAAGTCTGGGCAAGAGCTCCAGGCACTAACCTAGAGGCAGGAAATGAAGTAGAGGCCATGAGGGAAAGCTGCTTACTGGCTTGCTCATTCGAAGCTTACTCAGCCTGCTACAGGCCACCTGTCCAGAGTCAGGACTGCTTACAGCAGGCTGGACCCTCCCACATTCATCTTAAGAAAATGCCTCACAGGCTTGCCTACAGACCAATCGTGGGGAGGCATTTTCTCAACCGAGGTTTTTCTCTTCCCAAATGATCCCAGCTTGTGTTGAGTAGGCACACAGCTAACCAACGCAGGGAGGTTGAAGGGAGAGGAAGCCCTGATGTAGACGGGACTAGCTGTGCTTTTATCATCCACCAATTGAGACCACAGTGAGTGGCCAAATGACCATGAATTTAAATTGGATTTTTAATGAAGTTGCATTTTGATACTAATGGAATCTATGGACTTTAAAAAGTCATTGAAATATGTAAAGTCTTTGTATAGCAAGCCCAGAAAATTCTTAACATTTAAAGGGTTTCAGGATGCACATTGTCTACTCCACCTTATTTCTGGGAATGAAACCAATACTGTTCCTTTCCTGTCCCTCCTAGTGGTCTCACAAGCAACCGTCTGGGGTGAGTGTCCTCACCAACAAGAGAAGGACATTAACATTGCCTAAGCCTTTATTGAGTACCAGACACTGTGTTCTAAAGTATTAAGAAAAAGAACATTTCCAAGGGAAGAAGTGGAGCAGAGCTAGAAGCTCCCATGCATCCGTGCCCAGCAGATTGAGGACTTCTGGGTCTGTCTTGTGTATAGGACATGGTTTTGCTGCACATGGTGTATTACATGTCAGCCTTGGTAGGGTATTCATTTAGTGGGCCAGGGAGACACATACATGTCATAGTGTAGGTGTGGGAGTCAGAGAACAAGTTCAAGGAGTCAGCTTTCTCCCATGGTGGGTCAGAAATTGAACTCAAGTTGTCAGGCTTGGCATCGAATGCATTTATGCTCTGTGCTATCTCACCTGAGGCTTTATATGCTAATTTGACCTCACTGTCAGCCCTGCTCTCTTGTCCCACTGAGTCTGTGATTCTTATGGGGGTACAGCTTTGCCAACTGATAAACATCCTAATACAGAATCTGAAAGGATACACACACACACACACACACACACACACACACACACACACACACACATATGGCCAAAACAAGAGCCTGGGTTTTTTGGTCTTGGCATCATTTCCTATTGTTTGGCTGTTCATTGCTCCCCTTCGAGAAGCTCCCAGAGAGAACTGTTCCAGCAAACACTTCAATGTTCTGGCAGCTATGGTTGAAGTCACATTTGCTGAATTGCTAGTTTGCTGTTTAACGGGTCTGCTGGAATCCTGCCAACTACACCAGTGGAATTGCCCCAAGGAATTGGGTCTGAAAAGGTCTGCTTCTCCTGTTTGCATTAACCTCTTTTTTCTCCTACATAGGGTAGGTGGGTTGGAGGGAGGCAGAAGCATTAAAAACCCCCAAATAAAGTAGGTTTGGAAAAGCTCCAAGCCTACAGGTGCACCCAATGTGGCTTGGGCATAATGAGTAACTTAACTTCTAATGTTGTAGAGGAAATTACAGATACTGAAGTTATAAGGATACTATTTCAGGGTATCAGCAAAATGGCAGTTTCTGTTGTAGAGTTCTTTTCTGCTTTGTACCTGGAGGGAATTTTCTGATTTTGCTTTGTCTTCTTCCTGTACTCCAGTTTTTAAGAGATTGGAAGAAAGACTGATGGGATATGAAAACAGGAAGTGTCTCTAAATTCTATAGTTCTGGAAAAGATTTCAGAGTTGACTGTACAATAAGACAGTTTATGGGTAGAGCTGGAAGCACTTGGGAAGCAAATAGTACCACTGATAAATGGGGGTTGGGGGGAAAATGTTCAGATTTTTAGGTGTTAACTAAAAGCAGGAGTTCTTGGCTTTTGCCGTCTTGCCTTGCTCCATGCACCAGGTGTTCAGAGCACCTGCCTGCGGAAGGTGGCAGAGAAGGACAGGAAGCTGGAGAGGACAAAAGGCTTCCAGAAGAACGGGAAAGCAGACAGGCCAAAAGGGCTTTGGAGGCCAGAGTTCCAATAGAGGAATTCTCTAGGGCTACACAGACACAAGCAACTTTTTCAGTCTTTGTGCAACATATCCCTGTTAATGATGATGGTGAGGTTTATAATGAGATGGCATGGCACCCAGTAGACATGCTAGATTTAAAGCATTTTAAAGAGTCTATTGTGTGGTATGAAATGCATTCATCTTTTGTTAAACAAATGTTAAGTAACTGGGCTAGGTAGCATAGACGTATTCCCCAAGATTGGAAGGGATTGGTGTCATCTGGGTCAGTAGCTGTTCAACAGTTACAGTGGTTATCATGGTGGAGAAACAAAGTCACAACAATAGGACAACAAAACATAACAAGGGGGATAAGTGATGTTAAAGATCAAGTGTTTGGTGAAGGGCGTTATGCTGACTAAAGAGAACAAACGCAATCTGAAGATGTAGTAATTGAACAATGTGGTGTTGTATTCTTAAGAGCTTGGAACATGGTTGAGGAGCCTGGTAAAACAACCAATTCATTTACTAAGGTATTTGAAGGCCCTGGAGAAGCCTTCAAAGAATTCTTACAGATTCTGGATTCAGCTCTAGATAGAGCCATACCAGACCCTGAGACCAGACAGGCATTGACACTGATCATGGCATATGAGGATGCAAATACTGAATGTAAGAGAGCAATTAGATCACCAAAAGCACGAGGAGCCCATTAGATGAATGGGTAAGAGAGACAGGTAATATTAGATCACAGAGCATCAAACCAGTATCATAGGACAAGCTGTAACTAGAGGTCTCAGATATCAAAACATGTGGTGCTTTAATTGTGATAAATTTGACCATTTACAAAGATATTATAAGGTTAAAAGTTCCAGATCTCAAAATAAGAGGTTCATTAACTCTGGAGAAAGTGGTACTTCATAGAAGAGAACAAGGAGATTCTGGCCATGATGATATTGATATGCCAAGACTTCCAAGGTATTGTAGCCACTGTGGGGAGGGAAAACACTGGTCTAGGGATTGCCAATCCAAGAGAGACATAAAATGTAATCTCTTACAACTGGGAAACAAAAAGTGGGGCCTGTTAGCTCGAGACCCTGTAGCAAACAATATGAGGCATCTTTCTTTGGTCAGCCAGGAGGTAACAAACGTGCAGGAAGACAAAGACTAGGTATTGGTGATTTAATGGTTGCTACTGAACATGGCTTTGGATCTGGCCTCAGATATATCCCTTACACTATCCCCACAGGTTGAAAGTGACAAAAATAATCACTTGTGTTTACAGTCCTTTACCTTCAGGGACAGTAGGAATAATCTTGGGAAAACATGGACTAACTCCTCAAGGCTTTATTGTGCATCCAGGTATTATAGATGAGGACTGTAAGGAAGAAATTAAAATCAGAGCATATGTAAAAAGAAGATGCAAATTAATGCAGGGGATAGAACTGCTTAGCTAATACCATTTCCTTACATCAAGGGCAAAGCGACTCCAGTAGAAAGAACAGGTACATTTGGAAGTACAGGAAGATATGTGTTCTAGCAAACAATGATTAATGAGTAGAGAGCCAAATTAATGGAACAAATGAATAGTGTTGAAACAGAAGTTTTGGTGGATATAGGAGCAGACATCATGATCCTTTTTCAAAAGTCTTGGAATCCAGATTGGCCACTTCAGTTTATAGGAATTGGCAAATTATCTCAAGTAAAACAAAGTGTACAGTGGATTAAGTATCTGGGACCAGAAAGACAAACAGGGAAGCTGAGACTCTGTGTGGCCAACATACCCATAAATTTATAGGGAAGGGATCTTTTACAATAATGGGGGTACTCAAATTAATATTTCTGCAATCCCCAAAACAGACAATGATGAAATTATGGGTGAAATGGTACACATTCCCTGGGGAAGGTATTGATACAGGTAATCAAAAACAATCACAAGCTGTTCCCATTGTCCAAAAACAGGACATCACAGGTATTGAATTTCCAAATTTATAATGGGGGCCACTGCTGAAATACCAATAGCCTTGCCCCTAAAATGGCCACCAAACAGACCTGTGTGGTAAAAGCAGTGGTCTATAACAAAAGAAAAATTTCAGGCACTTGAACAACTGGTACAAGAGCAGCTGGAGGCTCACCATACAGAAAGGTCTACCAGCCCATGGAATTCCCCTGTGTTGTTAAAAAGAAATCAGCAAAATGGAAGGTGGTAATGGATTTAAGAGCAGTAAATAGAGCAATTCAACCAATGGGTCCTTTACCGCCTGAAATTCCTTTACCTTCTTTGTTACCTAGGTTGTGGCCTATAATGGTAATTGACTTAAAAGATTATTTTTTCACAATAACTTTGCATGAGCAGGATAGGGAAACATTTGCTTTCTCAGTACCTACTCTGAACAATAGTGATCTAATAATGAGATACCATTGGAAGACACTTCCACAGGGGATGTTAAATAGTCCAACTTTATGTCAATACTTTGTGCGACAACCATTAGAAATAATTTGTAGGCAATTTCCTCAATCTATCATTTACCATTACACAGATGATATTTTGTTGGCTGATTCTGATGCAGATACTTTAGAGAAAATGTTTAAGGAAAAACAAAGAAATCTGCCATTCTGGGGGTTAAAGATTGCTCCAGAAGAAATGCAAAGAGGATATTCAATTACCTATTTGGGCTATAAAAACAACTCAACAAAAATTCAACTACAAAAAGTACAGAGCTGTGGAGAGCAGTTGCAAATTATTAGTGATTTTCAAAAATTAATAGGAGATATTAACTAACCAAAGCCTACAATTGAATTAGCTATTTATGAGTCAAGTAACTTGTTTCAAACATCATTACAAAGGGATTCAGATTTAAACAGTCCAAAGTGTCTAATGGCTGAAGCAGAAAAATAGTTAATTCTGGTAGAACAAAGACCACAAGATGCGTATGTGGATAGAATTGATCCTAACCGTGATTGTATTTTGGTTGTTTTGTCTTCAACTCATTCTCCTACTGGGCTCATTATGCAAAGGGAAGATAAAATTATGTAATGGATTTTCTTAGCACATAAACTTAAAGACATATATAGAAAAAATTCTGAATTAATTATAAAAGGTAGAATAAGACTGAGTCAACTATCAGGAACAGACCCGGCAGAAATTGTAGTACCTCTTACTAATGCTGAGATTATTTCATTGTGGGTAATCAATAAAGATTGGCAAAGAGCTTGTAGTAACTACTTGGGAGAAATTAATAACAAATACCCCCAAAACAAATGTATACAGTTTATAAAAAGAACTAATTGGATTCTTCCACATATGGTAAAGAGAACACCAATTCCACAGGCACCAACCTTCTATACTGATGCAAACAGGGTGGGAATGGAAGGTTATAATTCATATAAAATAACCAAGGTTCAAAAAATCAGAATTATATGCAATCCTTAAGGTGTTGTTAGATTTTCCTGAATCTCTTAATATAATTACTGACTCTCAATATGTAGAAAGAGTTGTTTTGCATATAGACACTGCTAAATTTACTCCTCATAACTCAGAATTGACTTTGTTATTTGTGTGATTGCAACAGGCTATCAGAAGTAGAAACTATCCCTTGTATATTACTCATAATCAGTCCCATACAGGTTTACAAGGTCCATTGGCACAAGGAAATGAGGAAACTGGCCAATTACTAATAGGAAATGTGTCAAAATTTAGAAAAACATCATGTTAACAGTAAAGGTTTAAAGAAAAAAATTCTCTATCATTTGGCAACAGGCCAAAGAAATAATTAAAAAGTGTTCTACGTATTCTTTGTATAACTAAACTCTATTGCCTATTGGAAGCAACCTTAGGGGTTCCAAAAGGAATAAAATCTGGCAGGTGGATATGTTTAATTTTGTAGAATTTGGAAAACAAAGGTATGTACATTATACCATTGATACAGGGTTTCAAATGGGTAACTGCTTTAAGTTCTGAAAAGGCTGATTGTATAATCACACATTTATTGGAAATAATGGCAATTATGGGGATACCTGCACAACTGACAATGCTCCTGCATATGAACCCAATAAGATGCAGAAATTTTTTGAATATTATAGTATAAAGCACATTACTGGTATACCACACAATTCTACAGTACAAGCAGTTGCAGAAAAAGCTAATAGTACCTCAAAAGAGATGTTTATTAAAGAAAAAGGAAGGATAAAGACCCCCAGGGACAGATTAAATAATGCTTGTTGACTCTGAATTTTCATAATGTTGATGAAAAAGGAACAACAGTGCCTGAGGACACTGGGTTATAGAAAACACTGAGGAACTAGGACAATCAATCTACTATGAGGACCTGTTGACAATGGAATGGAAACCTGCAATAGTTCTGAGATGGGGACATGGTTATGCTTATGCATGTACAGTGAAAGAGAAAATATGGTTAGCAACAAAACTTATAAAGATTAGATCTGACCAGGGAAGACCTCCTACAATCTGAACATGAATGTCTTTGTATAGCAGGGAATCTCATAGACCCTACCTGTTCCTCATGACATGCCAAGATGTATAAAGTTGATGCATTACACCTATTTAAAAATGGGGCAGAAATTTATCTATAGATGATTTGTGCACCCTGCATATTCCATATATTTACATGTAGAAATGTACCTATACTAATACATTTCAAAGTTTGTTTATTTTCAGAGCAAAAGACCAGATAATAATGAAGAAAAAGCAAGTAGCACAGGTGATTCAGCCTTGCAGACTGCCTCAACTACTGTTTCCTCAAGAATGCATATTTAATTTCAAAAGGCTAGCCCAAAGTATAGATATCAAAAAGGCTAGAGAGAAAAGGTAAGCTTTTCCAGTGCTTGTCCAATATCCTAATTTTCTAAGGGTACTCAAAAGATGTTTTTACCCTCAGACAGCAAAAAGTAATTTAACCTTTAGTTGTTTAAGAGATAAAGACATGTTTTAGGTTGATAGATATGAGATATGATAGAGACTGATTTAGGTTCAAAACCTTAGACTCACCAAGATAGAATAGATAATATTTTCTTCAAGGTTGCCAAATACCTTTTGACCAGAAATTATGTATATAAATCTTGGCTGTTGGTTTTTATAGTTTTCTATAATTGTTCTGAATGTACACTATAAAAATATGGTCTTTTTATTTAGATAGAAAAGGGGAATTGTTGTAGGTTGGCCCAGTCTGCCCAAATGAGCAGACTCATGTACTCCAAATTGTTTGTACCTTGCCTAAAACTTTGTTCCTGTTTGACCAATAAAAAGCCATCACACCTGGGCAGGGCAAATGGGATAGGTGTGTGGCTAAGGTTCTCAGGCTTTTGGAAAAGAGACCAGAAGAGGAGGACAAAAGTGGAGGAGGAGAGCAAGAAGGAGAAGGCTAGTGGCCATGTGTTAGGAAAAGGAAGATGCACATAGCCGGCATGGATGGAGATTTGGCCCAGACAAAGAGCATTAGCAAGTATTTGGGATTATGGATGGGAGGTAGCTCAATAGACATTATTAGAAGCAGAGGGTATGGGGCGGGGCAGGGTATGGGATACCTGCCCAATGTGGGATGTAGTTTAGGAGATTAATATCTGCCCTGCCCCAGGGTAATTAAGGCTATTTTAAAATATAACAGATGATTGATTGCTAGTGGGTAAAAAATATCACCGTAATAACTATAGGCCTGATAATAAACATCATTAGGCCATACTCATAATTTAACCACAAAAATCCTGGGCTACAGATGTTGACAAGTTTTACTACATGTAATCTAATATGATGGATTTGTGTGATAATTATTTGAAGAATATAATTAAGGTATTATATAATGCATCATAAAACTAGGATACTTACTTAAGTTCTACTGAAGGTAAATCTCAAAAAATACAGGAAGAATGATTTCCCCCAAAGTTGAAGAAGTTAAGGAGATGCCTCAGCAGGTAAACTGCTTACCACACAATCCTAAGGACCTGAGTTTGAAAAGTTAACCATGGTGACAGGCATCTGTAATCCCAGTGCTGGGAAGGCAGAGCTGGGGTCCCTGCGGCTTGCCAACAAGCCACTCTGGTGCCATGAGAAATTCTGTAAAACAAACAAACAAAAAAAAAGTAAGGTGGAAATGAAGAAATGAAAGCTTGACCTCTGGCCACACAAGTGTGTCCACACACAGGAAAACACACACACAAACACACATACACACAAACACACACACAGAAACACATGCACACACACAAACAAACACACATGCACACATACAAACATACACATACATACACACACACACACACACACACACACACACACACACACACACGTCAGGGACATGATCTCATATTAGGGGGCTAGGCACTGGAATAGGGAAATTACTCTCCAATTATTTCAGGTAAACTTTAGCTTAAAAATCAACTGGCTTTTTAAAATCAGGATTTTGGCCTTTTAATGAATACAAGTACACTCTGTAAAGCTTTCTTGTATCCAGGCTCTCAACTGTTGGCTCACATCTCTTTGGCCACCTGGCAACATGAGAAGGCTCAGCTTTCCCATGAGGCTTTGCCTTCCTCGTTACATGCAGGTTTGCGTTTAGGCAGAAGGCCTCCAATGACCTGTCTCTCAGTGGAATTACCCTCCTGTCTAAGACAGTCCATGTGTACATTTAAAGCAGTCACACGACTCCGTATACATAGGAAACAGAACCAAAGCCCCTTTGCCACTATTCTCCAAACAAAAGTTCTGTGAGAGCTCTCATTTCCTCACACCTGCTGTCACGTCTGTCCCCCCTCTGTAGTCTCATCTCTTGTTTCGTCATTTTTGTAAGATGCTTCTACTACAGGTTCGTAGGCAACAAAAATGATGAAGGAGCAACTCAAATGAAACATGCCCCGTCAGGGGTCATTGCTCTCCCTGTGAGTCCTCATGCCTTCCGTCCATCCACTATGATGAGAACAGGGAGGGGCAGAAATAGGGACATCCAAAAAAAAGGCACCGCTGCTCAGAGGTCCATTCTGTGTCCCACATCAATCCCATGTGGTCCACATTGCATGATGTTAGTGTCAGGGGGAAAAAATGACTCAATGAAAACCGTTCCTTCAATCTCTAGTTGAGTCTGCTAAAGGGCATAAAAGGTGCCTGGCCCACTGTTAGTCACCTCCTGTCACCACCACCCTCACAAGCTCCCACCCAGGCACACACCGCTGTGCTTGGTTTGTTACTTGGGAGCTGGAGTAAAACTCAGGCCCTCGTCCCTGCTGGGCAAGCATTTCACTGCCTAGTCCCACTTCCCCGCCCCCACCCGGCCCCCTCTTCCACCTTAACATCAATTTGCTTAGCTCACCCTCTCAGCTTCCCTTGTCTTCTTGTTTCGCCTACACTGGAGAAGAAATCAGAAACTGGCCATCAAGCAAGGATCTTCCCCTGTGAGAACTCGGGAGCCGAAAGAGGTGAAAGTTTGGCGAGAGAGAGGGGACACTTAAAATTTAAGTGAACAAGCTGGGTGTGGTGGTGCACGCCTCTAATCCCAGCACTCAAGAGGCAGAGGCAGGTGGGTCTCTGTGAGTTTGAGGCCAGCCTGGCCCACAAAGTGAGTCCAGGACAGCCAAGGCTACGCAGAGTAACCCTGTCTCAGAAAACAAAACAAAACAAAACAAAAATATCTAAGTCAGCACAAATGCTTTTGTCCCAGGGAGCCTGTGAAAATGTGGTTCCAAGACCCCTGATAGATCACACTCTTTAAATGTTCAAATCCCTTACATAAAGTGCTGTAGTGTTTGTACACATCATATGTGACACGTAAAACAGTGGGAATGACTATTTGGTGCTGTTGTTTAGAAACTAATGAGAAGGAAAATAAGTCTATATATTGTTTTTCTTCTAAACTTGTGTGTGTTTTGTTGAACTCCGGATCTCATGCAGTTAGCCAGGCAGGGGCCACCGCTGTACCAGATCCCCAACCTTCCTCTTCCTCCTTTCTGCTTTGAGATGGGGTTTCGTTGAGTTACCCAGGCTGGCTGTGAACTCCTGTTGTAGCCTAGGCTGGCCTTGAACTTGGGATCTTGGCTCATCAGCCTCCTAAGTAGCTGGGATGACAGACCCGCACCACCATGCCCCACTTCTTCTGAATACTTTTGATTCATGGTTCCAAATGATTGACTCTGAAGCCATGAATGACTGAAAATGACTACCTGGGTGTTCCCAGGCTAAGAACCTGATTGCACAGGTTTGGGCTTCATCTCTGGTTTTCTTTTTTTCTTTTTCTTTCTTTCTTTCTTTTTTTTTTTTTTTTTTTTTTTTTTTTTTTTTTTTTTTGGTTTTTCGAGACAGGGTCTCTCTGTGTAGCCTTGGCTGTCCTGGACTCACTTTGTAGACCAGGCTGGCCTCGAACTCACAGTGATCCACCTGCCTCTGCCTCCCGAGTGCTGGGACTAAAGGCATGCGCCACCATGCCCGGCTCATCTCTGGTTTTCATATCTGCATGACCTCTGCCACATGAGGAGACCACACTGAATTGTCATGCAGAGTCCCAGGATCCTCATGCCAGAGCCTGCCAATGAGGAAGAGTCTTGGTTTCTGTCCCCTGAGGCTCACCCCTGCCTGTCAGTTCACCCTTGGAGAGGCTGCTGTCCATTGACCTGTCCCACCATCTTTGTGTGCTCTTTCCATGACAACAGATAGTTGCTGGACATCCTTGAAGACAATACAGCTTTGATGTATGTTGGGGACGGTAGGCCATAAGGCCAATGTTCAGCCATCTTGTCAGAGCCTAGGTTCCTATTTCTCCAGCAGTCTGTCATTTACCAGAAACCAGCTGACCCTGTCGTGGTTCGGCAGTTAGACTAAAGATAAGATTTAGACAGAGCCGCCCTGCTGTAGTTTAGCAGTTAGATTAGATAAAGATAGCAAAACATTCGGTGTGGCAGAAGGTTGTGACCTGCTTGGAATTCCTCGCATCTTGAGACAGCTTGCAGCTGGGTTGCGCTAACAATATGCTTCCCTGCCCCCTGCCTTATAAAAACTGTGAAATTTTTCAATAAAGGGGGCTTGATCAGAATCCAGACTTGCCCTCATTTCTTTGTGTCTCCTGTCCCCCCACTTGTCTGCCCCCTCCACAGGTACCCATTGAAGACCCCACAGGCCAGGTCAGATGTGGTATGTTCCTTAAATGGCCAAGCATTAAACAGTGTCCCATGTGTAAGAAGGGTCTCATCTGCCACATGTCCCTTCTGTAGTGTACCATCTCCTCATAGGCCAAAGCAGCAGGGCCAAGCCACCATGGAATGTTGAAATCTGTGAAGCTATGAACCAAAGAAGCCCTTTCTTCTTTCCAGTTGGCTGTCTCAGGACTTTGATCCCAGATGCCGAGCTGAATTGTAAAGCCACGTGTTTTACCACAGGGTTTCTTCCTCAGGTCAGGGCTCACTCATGCGGCCTTCCCTAGTCATCTTTCTTTTTGTGTATTGCTGTGATGAAACACTGGACAAAAGCAGCTTAAAGAAGAAAAGCGTTATCCCAACCCATGGTTTGAAGATGCAGTCCACAGTGGTGGGAGGGCATAGCAGCGGCGATGCCAGGTGGCTGCTGTGTCGCACCTAGAAAGAAACAAAGGCTGCTAAAGGTAGTCAGTTTAACGTCTCCTTTTTAATCAGTCCAGAACTTCATCATACTCAGAATGGTTTATATCAGAATGATTGTGTGTATTGTGATGTGTGTTGGAGACGTCCATGTGTCCAATGTCCAATGTGTCAGAGTGTATGGGTTTGTGTGTGTGTGTGTGTGTGTGTGTGTGTGTGTGTGTGTAAAAGTGGCTTAAAAACTGAAAAATGAAAAAAGTTGAACTTCTTTAGAGCTGACTTCAGCTCTGCTAGGCCTAAATTACTCATGTGTGTGTTTTTTAAATATTTATTTATTATTATGAATACAATGCTCTGTCTGCATATACACTTGCAGTCCAAAAGAGGTCATCAGATCTCGTTATAGATGGTTGTGAGCCACCATGTGGTTGCTGGGAATTGAATTCAGGAACTCTGGAAGAGCAGACAGTGCTCTTAACCGCTGAGCCATCTCTCCAGACCATGTTTTGCTTTTTAATAGTTCTGGTGCTCTAACATGGAGAGGGAGGGCTCTTTGCTAAACCAGGGTCAATGACTGAGCCCTGCCTCTCTGGGCCAGAGCAGCTGGATGCATATCATATGCAAAACAGCCCTAAGCACCCTAGGTCAACTCCCCAGGCTTCCAGCCACTGCTCTCCAGCTCAACAGACCTCTAAAATGACTCAGTTATTTTGATCCCGTTTACCCTGCCTCACCCAGCCCTCCTGTGAAAAACCACAGCCCGTGCCTGTTCTTTCCTTCTATTTAGTAAAGAAGCAATTGGCTCTTTGTGGCGTGATGTGCCTCCTGTTTTTAGGGTCTGTGGCTATAAAAACTACAATAAAACTTTCCATTATGTTAGTTATTTTCAAGCCTGCAGGCCTTACCATGCCTACTAAAACATTCTTAGCTCTCCTAAGGCTGGCGGCACAGTGCAATAACAAGCACGCAAGGATCCATAGAGCCAGCTTGTTCTTGGTCCTGGAAGAGGTGACCCCACTGACTGACTAACGGGCTGCTTCTTGCAAGCGTGCTGCCTGGAACTGACCTTGAAACTGGAGCAAAGCACATCTCCAGCCCAGACATGCTGTTACATGCCTTGTAAATAAAATAGGACAGTGGCAAGGGACATAATGTTGTTAACACCGCTGCTTTGTGTGTGTGTGTGTGTGTGTGTGTGTGTGTGTGTGTGTGTGTGTGTGTGTGTGTTCATATATATTCCAGGCTGACTTCAAAGTCTCTATGCCTCCAAAGATGACTGTAACGCTCTTCCTTCCAAGTGCTTAGCATGAGATCTGTGTCACCATACCCACGTTACGTGGTGTTAGGCACTGAACCCAGGGTCTCCTGCACGCTAGGTGAGCACTTTACCAACTGAGCTACATCCACTGCTTCTGAAACACATTTTTCTCAGATCCATAAGATGGCTCAACAGATAAATGTGTTTGCCAAGGAGCCCAGCAATCTGAGTTTGGCTCCCAGAATCACCCGGTGAAATGAAAAAACCAACTCCCACAGTTGTCACAAGTAACACAACACACACACACACACACACACCACACAACACCACATACAATTTTTCCTCTATCACTTCCTGGCCACTCCTTTATTCTCAGCATGTTCTTGTGAGTCATGGGGGTAAAGTTAGGTCAGCCTTTCCTCCTAATGTGTTTATAACTGGCTCTCCATGTGAACACAAGCACACACGCATGTGCACAAGTGCTACAAAATGTATATCCTTTTATTTAGCAAGTATAGGATGGGATCTGAGATTCACATTTCTAACAACACAACTCAACCTCCGAGCAGCCAGAGCCTGGGTACCCATTGAGGCCTTGGCTAAGAAGAGAAACTGTGAAAACACAACAGGTTCACTAGCTGGGACCACAGCAGGCATTTCTGCTGAGTCCTATCAGCAGCCCCAACAGTGTGAGTTACATCCAAATATTGTCTTAAGTTTCCATCTATTTTCAACTTTTTTCTTAGAAAACAAAATATTTGAAAATATCTCTATGTTATTATTTTGTTCATGAGTAGATATTGTGGTCTTACATTTTTAGCCAAGTGTTTGGTTAGGTACCAAATGTTCACGGGAACACAGTACAGGGAACCGGTCCCTTCTGATGTGGACGTTGGCTGAGAGGGGAGACCACAGTCTAGAGCCAGACAGCTGAGGAGCCAGCCTCTGTCTGGAGATTTCCCAAAATACCACAGTGCTTAGTGTTTTTCCGGCTAGTTCGAGAGGCCAAGTGCTTGGAAGTCATGTTTCTCTGCAAGATGCAGCAGGAGAAAAGTTGTCATGTTTATGTCATGTTCAAAATGCAATTTCCCTTGCAGAAATTGAGCTCTAGTGGGTGAGTGCAGGAAAAAAAAATTCCCAGGACCTTTTTCCAAATGAGCTTCAGTTTCATGCTGGTCCAGAGAGTGAGAAATATCCCTCACTTCCCAGGGAGACCACTGATCCTTCACTGAGGGCCAACAGTATACCAGTGTTTTCCTTTAGATGCTGGGTAGCCATTTTTGAGGTCCCTAGGATGGTGACCATGACATCTGCTGCTACTCACTGCACTTCCTTAGCATGTGTTTTGCCTGAGGCATCATTCTAAGGGCTTTATGAGCATCCCAGTGAACAGGACAGGTGATGAACCTCTGTGCTAAAGATGAAGGAGTTAAACAGTTGTCCCCTAGTGGCATTGGAAGAGGCTGCTCCTCACTCCTTCTTTCAGTGGACCACTCCCCAGCCCGCTCTTCCTTGCTATGATTGTCCTTCTTTGCCAAGAAATGGGCATGCGGCTTTTGATCATTTTTTTCCTTATAATTTGGAGCACACTTTATTAGTGTCTGTAATAAATCCACGTGGACAAGTTCTTACACATTTATAGTAATGCATGATCCCTGAACAAATTGGGAAAAAAATAGCTTTCTGTTTCTAGGCTGTGGTGACTTGCTTTCTGTTGTTATGACAAACAACATGACTAAGAGTGTGAGGAGGAAAGGGTGTGTTCCAAGGGAGGCCAAGGCAGGAGCTCAAGACAGGAGCTTGAAGCAGAAGCCATGGAAGAACATTCCTTACTGACTTGCTTAGCTCACCTTCAACTTCCTTCCTTATGCAGTCCAAGCCCACCAGCTTAGGGATGGTGCCGCCCACAGTGGACTGGGTGCTCCTATATCAATTAGCATCTTGAGCATTGCTCCCCAGACATGCCCACAGGGCAGTGTGATAGAGGGCGCTCTGCAGTTGAGTATCCCTTTACCTGGGAACATCAAGCTGACGAGATCAGCCAGTGCACAAAGCAGTGGTTCTCAACCTTCCTAATACGGCAACCTTTTAATACAATTCCTCATGTTGCAGTGACCTTCAAGCATAAAATTATTTTCGTTGCTACTTCATAACTGTAGTTTTGCTACTGTTATGAATCATAATGTAAATGTCTGTGTTTTCCGATGTCTTAGGTGACTCCTATGAAAGAATCATTTGACATTCCCATAAGGGGCATGACCCATAGGTTGAGAACCCTTGACAGAGACCATACAGCAGTTAATTTTTGTACAATGCCACTGGACACAGTAAACCGAGGTACTTTTTGCCAAAGCTGACAGCACAGCTAAAGTTTCCAAAAATACAAATTATACACATATGTATGTATATATTAATATTTATACTAGAAGACCAATAATATGCTACAGATCATTTTAAAAAACATTTACCGAGTCATGAATCTTCTGAAGACTCAGTGATAGCCACAGACCCTTTGACCAGAAGAATACACACTAGCAAACACAACATTTATCATCCAACTTGAAGGGGCCATGGACCCCTAAGAAGAGAACCTTCATGCTCCAGGGCTGAGGAAGACAAGAAAGGCTTTTCTTGGCTTCAGTTAAACTTCATTCTCTTCCCTTCACTGACTTGAAATGTTTCCCTTAGCTGTTTCCCTGAACATTTTATTTTCCAAATGTTTATATTGATGAAAAGATTAAACAAACCTTAAGTATAAAAAATATTTCCTGGCACCAGGGAGCCTATAGTATTTCCAGCCCTTTTTAGCATCCGTCATCAAAGAGACCATCTTTCTATTATTAATAAATAAGTGGGGCCAGCGAGATGGCCCAGAGGGTGAAGGTGCTTGCTGCCAAGACTGACAACCTAAGTTCAGTCCTGGAACCCACACGGTGCAAGGACTCCCAAAAGGTGTCTTCTGACCTCCACACATGGAATACACATGTATGCGCACATGCGCATGCGCACACACACATAAATAAATGAATAAACATAATAAATAAAAACCAGTTTAAGTTCAGATTAATGACTCAGAGACTTCCTATTTCTCTTTCACTGAGTGACTAAACAGAATGAGGCATGTAAAGTAAAACATGTAGCATGGCTGCCTCGTGGTTTCGTAAGGCAAGCAATAGTTTGCTGGTTTACATGACCAGGAAAGCGTGGGCGTTAGGAGCAAGGAAGGAGACAGATGGGTGAGAAAAGGATGAGATGTTGCCATGTGGAATGATTTGGAGTCAAGTCTTACTCAATACCTTCTAGCCCCTAGCCCTCTCACAGGTCAGCAGCACAGCTCAGGGGAGCCCTCAGAAAGACCTTGTTGAACAGAAGGAAGGAAGAAAGGGAGGGAGGGAGGAAGGAAGGATGAAAGGGAGGGAGAGAAGGGAGGAGGGAGGGAGGGAAGGAGGGAGGGGAGGAGGGAAGGAGGGAGGGGAGGAGGGAGGGAGGGAGGGAAGGAGGGAGGGAAGGAGGGAGGGAAGGAGGGAGGAAGGGAGGCTGGCAAGCCAGCAGAGGATATATCATACTGGTAGAGCACATGCCTTGCCTAGTACACAGGAGACTGGAGTTTAAACACAAACATCTCAAAGGAAAAAGAAAGGGAAGAAAAAAAAAAGGAAGGGAAAGGAAGGAAAGGAAAGGCTCTCAGGCTACCCCATCCCCAGGCTGACTAAATCCAGTTTGAGACTGAACAGTCTGGCCAGCTTGGTGCTAAATGCCTGTAATCCTAGAACCCTGGAGGCCACTCCATGTGAGGCCAGCCTTGTTTATCTGGTGATTTTCAGGCCAGCGGGGGCTATGTGGTGGGATATTGTTTCCAGAAGCCAACAAGTTGGGCTGGAGAGATGGCTCAGGTTCACATCCTTGCCAAGCACATGACAGCTAGCCAATGGCCATCACTCCAGGAGATCTGACACCCTCCTCTGGCTTCTGAGGCACTGCAAACATGTGGTGACAAAACCTTGACACAGATAAGAACACATACACAAATACAATCTAAAATATAATAGATTTCAAAAATAATTATAAAAAACAAACAAATGAAGCCTTTGTTTTTTTCATAAATGAGATTTTTTTTTGGTGGGGTGTTTAATTTTCAGAACAGTTGTTCTTTCACAACCAAAGCGAGCAGAAAGTGCATCAGTTTCCCAAACAGGGCCCACCACACAGGCCCACAGCTTTCCAGTTAGTGCTACCCCACACTGAAGTATTCATTAGAACTGATAAACATTCCATGACATAAGTGCTGCACAGTGTCCTTGCTTCACATCAGGCTAATGTGTGTTCTTATTCCATGGTATTATGGCTAGGCTTGGTTGTGAGCTTGGCATAGCTGGGAAGATGGAACTCCAGTTCAAAAGTCTCCACCAGATTGGCCTCTGGGCATTTTCTGACTGTTAACTGGTACAGGAGGTCCCAGCCTACTGTGGGTGCTACCACCCCTAAACAGGTGGTCTTGAGCTATATGATAAAAAAGGGGGGAAGAAGCTGAACATGAGCCTGAAAAGGAACCAGGAAGCAACGTTCCTTACATTAACTGCAGTTCTTGCCTTGGGGTTCCTGCCTGAAGCTCCTGTCTTGACTACATTTCCGTCACTGATGGACTGTAAGATGAAACCAACCTTTTCCTGCCACAACTTGCCTCTTCTCAGTGTTTTAGCACAACAGCAGAAAAGCAAACTAGGACATATGGGCACTGAAAAAAAAAAGTACCATGATGTAATCTACCACCCTAGAGTCCAAAGAATGCTTCCAAGTCCCTAACCACCTGCATGTTCCACTTTGTCGTCCTTCTCTCCTTACAGCCTCAGGCAAACACGAGCCTTTCTTTGTATTATCTACACAGATTTCATTTTTCAGTCTATCATACAGTCATATACAACACGGCCTACAGACTGACTTCTTTCTCTCAGTAAATGCATTCAAGTTTTTTTCTAAGCCTTTTCAAAGCTAAATCATTTGTCTGCTTGTTAAGTTCTGAGTAATCTGGTCTAGCACACTGCTTCTATGATTAATCTACCTGTTGAAGACATATGACTTCTGCATGTGGAAGTATGTAAACCACTACAAACATGTATGTGGAACTTTTTGTTTAGGAAGCATGTTTGGATCACTACCAGGACCCACGAGATGAGTACTGAGGCAACATGGCCTCACCGGCATGAAGTGTTCTGAATTTTGACCAGGTAATAGGTATTTAGTGGCTGGCAGTATCTCCAGTGAGCCTCTACAGCCATTCTGAAACAGACTAAGGTTGAGAACCAGGGTAGTGGGCAGATCTTCTCTCACAGAGGTATCTCTTCTCACTGATCCTAAGCTAAACTCTTGGAACCACAATAGAAGGAATTCAAGAGTAAAAGAGCAAGGGACTAGTGAGACGGCTCAGTGGATAAGAGCATCTGCTACGCAAGCACGTATACCTGAGTACCAATCCCTGTGTAAACACTGGGCATGGCCATGCCCACCTGTATCCCCAGCACTAAGGAGCAGAGATGGGAGCTCAGTGGTCAGCCAACCAGGGTGAAACAGCAAACTACCCTGTCTCAGAAAAAATAAGATGGAGCATGCTAGAGCAACATACTCAATGTCTTCCTCTGACTTCAAACTGGCAAGTGCAAATAAATGTCTGATACACACACACACACACACACACACACACACACACACACACACACATGCACACACACGCATTCATGCACACACACAAAAGAACAAAATTGAGGAACCTAGTATGTACCGAGCAACAGCATGTTAGCTCTGCACACTATAATTTCATTCGCTTTTCCATTGGTCCTACGATTTCAATTCTTGTCTTCATCATAAAGACTTTTTCAAATGAAATACCGAAAGAGGTATAAGCCATTCAAGCTTCCAGATCTACCAAATAGTGAGTTCACAGTAAGAAATGTGAAAAGTACAGACTAATACGGGAGTTACCCCACACTTCATTTGGAACCACTATCACCACTAACACGCCCCTTCCTTCCCTATGAAAGGATTCTTTGTGGTCTATCATGGAGTTAAGTGTCCCTCCCCCGACACACACACCACCTCAGATTTTCTTTCTCTGGCATCTGGAAATCCAACAAAGAATGCCTCTGCTCCCAGCTTTGTTCTGACTCCTAACAATGTCTACATCCTTTGGTTCTCCGTCTGCGTTTGACAGCACACAGGCCGTAAGGGCTTGGCGAATTACATGGGCGAGCTGAAGTGGGTCCTGAAAGTTGATCTAAGATGAAGAGGGGCCTACGACGCAACTCTGACGTGGACCGGAAGCAGGGTTTAAACCCAAATGGGCGGATTATGCTCAGCTCTCTGGGAACTGTATGGAAGCTCTTCCTGAGATGTGAGGATGTTGTCCTGGGGACTGAGGGAAGACGCCGCTGTTTCTAGAACACGCTGCAAGTGTCTGCTCTGGGCCAGACGTCACTGTCCACACTGCGAGCCTGGCCCTGTGCGGCAGCAGAGTGGAAGCCACCTGAATTCAGGGTCCTGTTCTGTGATGTTTGCAGAGCCCTCGCTTTACCCCCCACGGAGGCTAGTGTGTATCTGTTCCCTTCCAGACTCTGAGAAAATAGTAAAGATGAAAGGCAGGAGGCTTAAGCTTATAGATGTTGTTTTCATCAAGTGTTTGTTTTCCTTACTACTAAGACCACTTGTCCAAGGGAACCATTTGGGGTGTGTTTTACTACAGTACTTTTAAAACACAAAGACAAAATGTTTTTACACTCTATAGCTGTGGGTGGCCAGACACAATGAGCTTCCTCTTCATGAGAGAAAGGAAAGAAAGTTGAGTTTAGGATTTCTTCTGCAGCGCCACTTCCGCTCCCGTCAAATCTAGAAGCACGTGTTGCCCTTCGCTCTCAAGCCCTTCATGTTTACTCAACATAAAACAAAAGTGCAGATAATCTGGAAGGGTTTTAGATGATAGGAACTGGTTATGTTCACATCGCAGATAATAGAAATTTACTATGACCTGTTTTATCAGAAGAATCCCTTTTAATCCCAGGGGTCTTTGATCATGTATGTTAATGGGGCAGTGCAGGAGAGGGCAGAAAGTTCTCCCAAATGTCAGCTGTACTGTGTGATCCAAGAGAGAATGCAAGATACTCACTTGGCACAGGGAAGTCCTCACACATTTTCTTTTTTTTTTTTTTAAGATTTATTTATTATGTATACAGTGTTCTGCCTGCATGTACACCTGCATGCCAGAGGAAGGCACCAGATCTCATTATAGGTGTTTGTGAGCCACCATGTGGTTGCTGGGAATTGAACTCAGGACCTTCGGAAGAGCAGCCAGTGCTCTTAACCTCTCAGCCATCTCTCCAGCCCACATTTTCTTTTTCTAATTTAAAATGTGTATTACATTCACATAGTTCATAATTTCAACTACAAAAGGAAAGAATCCTTTCTCATAGCTGCCTTCCACCTGCTGTTTCTCCTAGGGGCAATTGGAAGCTTTTTCTGTTTTGTCAGGTGTATATTATATATGATAAGCAATATACACATTTAAAATCTCTGTGTGTGTGTGTGTGTGTGTGTGAGAGAGAGAGAGAGAGAGAGAGAGAGAGAGAGAGAGAGAGAGAGAGAGAGAGAGAGAGAGAGAGAGAGAGAGAGAGAGAGAGAGAACAGCCATGCATGTGGCCTGCATGCAGAAGTCAGGGGACAACATTTCAGGAACCAGGTCTTTCCTTCCATCTTTGAGGCGGAGTCTCTCTTGTGTCCTCTTGTCTTGGGTTGTATGCCCCAGGATAGCTGGCCCTATCTCTGCCTCTCACCTCCGGGTAGGAGAGCTAGACTCACAGATGCTTACCATGGCACTGGAATTTTCCATGGGTTCAGAGGCAGAACTCAGATCATCACGTTAGCACATCAAGTGCTTGGCTCGGCCAGCTTGTGCTCAGGTAGCAAGACTGCAGAAACTCTGGTTTCTGACTTGGGAAAGGGAGTTTACAGGCTCTGGCACATCAAGGGGCTGCTCCTGGTCACATATTCTGCCCTCTGACCTTCCCTGCTGCCTGCTGGGAAGTAGGAGAGGCTAGCTGCAGGATCTGATGAAAGCTACCTCAGAAACCTGTACATGGGGACTCCGCCACAAGGGCCTGATTCCTCTCACAGCCCCTGCCATGCTGTCTCGCCCAAACAATCGAGCTCAGTGTCTGTCTTAAATGCTGAACTTGAGGGACTCAAGCCAAGGCAATGAAGGCCAACGGCAGGTGGGACCTTGAACTCCATGACCATAGTTGCTTAGCCCGGATGCTCTTGGCCCTGGATTTAAGTTGTTATTACACTTTGGGAACAAACACAGAGACCCATGGCTGGACTGTGTGCAGAGTGACAGGCTTTGAAATGCTCAGTCCTCAATGGGATGTCTTCAACAGACCCCTTCTCTCAGGGCCCAGGGAGCTATGCAGAAGAAAAGGTGGAGAAATTGTAACAAGCAGAGGCTGTGGTCGATTCCAGGAAGGAACTAGGGTCTTCCAAACACAACAGGCTTGGTGCACATGTGAACTCAGAGAAACAAAGGAAGCATGCATGGGGCCAACACAGGTCCAAACCCGATGGGAGGTTCCAGGATGGAGAGAGAGAGAGAGAGAGAGAGAGAGAGAGAGAGAGAGAGAGAGAGAGAGAGAGAGAGAGAGAGAAGTGGGCACCAGCTTCCATCCCTACTCAAGAAGCTCTCACTAACTGATAAGTGCTCGAAAAGGCTGGACCAGTTCCCACCAATGGAATCTCACTTGGTAGATTAAGCACACTGAAGGACGGGTCCCATGCCAGCTGTAAAAACTAGTGTGTTCGGTGTATGTAACATGGCCAACACAAAATGAAGCCAATGATGCTGTTGTAGATATTTTGTCTCATGTTGATTTGTTGAGGCATTTTCTGTCTTACGAGTCTTGTGCTTGTATATTACGCTTTCTTATGTTGTGGTTTTATGGGTCTTGATTTTGTGTGTTGTGCATGGCTCTTGTGATTTCTTTGTTTTTCTTCATTTTAGAAAATCTGGTCTATTTATTTTGTTTTTCTGTTCATTTTCTAAAAAATAGAGAGAAAGAACGTGTGGCCTTGGGTGAGTAGGTAGGCTCTGAGACGAGTTAGGGAGTGAAACCATTATCAGAATATACTGTATGAAAAATACTTTTCAATAAAATAGAAATAAAAAATTTGTTACATTTTTATTTATTTATTTGTGGTGTGTGTGTGTGTGTGTGTGTGTGTGTGTGTGTGTGTGTGTGTGTGTGTCTGTGTGTGTGTGTGTATACTTACCAGTGTGCATGTAGCATGACACATGTACAGAGGTCAGAGGTCAACCCAAAGAAGGCTTTCAGATTTCAGATTTCACCATGTAGGTACCCAGGATGGAATTCCCAGGCTTGGCTACACATGCCTTACCCAATGAGCAATGTCACTCACCCTCGCCCTTTATTTAAACCTAAGCCTCATGTCAGGAACCTAAAAATGGAGTTGGTAGGTCACTGGACCCCTTTATCATCCCTCTTCCCACTGCAGCAACATTCAGTAAATCTCCTTTGTCACCACTCCAGAGGCAATGGGACCTGGGAGAAAGATGGGTGGACTAAAGCCGCATGCAATGGCCAAGTCAGAGCCTCAGACAATTTATACTCTGACAGTTAAGAGAATTCACACGAGTAAAGTTCTCATGAGTTCAAGCTATATACAATGACAAGAGCAAGCCATGTGTGGCAGAATCATGTTTTTCCATAGAGGTATAAATATTTAATTTAATAATAGCAAGAGACAGTAATGAGTGATCTGAAGCAAACTCACTCCTATCTGCTACACCTAGGAGGCACAGGAAAACACAATCCAAGAACAGTTTCGTGTTTTGAAGAAACTGAGGTCACAATACTCTTGACTTGTTTTTTCTTCCTTCCTTCCTTCCTTTCATTTTTTGTTCTTTCTTTTTATTTTATTTGTTTTGTTTTCCAAGACAGAGTTTCTCTGTGTAGCCTTGGCTGTCCATTTGTAGACCAGGCTGGCCTTGATCTTTTTGCCTCTGTCTCCCAAGTGCTGGGATTAAAGGGGTGCACCACTAAGCCCAGCTATAAACTCCATTTAAAAATATTTCCTTTATCCTTATTTTTTTTTTAATGTGGATGAGTATTTAGCCTACAAGTATGTCTGAATACCACTTGCATTCAGTGCTTTCAAGGGCCAGAAGAGGGAGTCAGATCTCCTGGGACTAAAGTTACAAGAGCTGAGGTGTGGGTGTGGGAAATCCAACCTGGACCCTCTGCAAGAGCGATCCATTCTCTTAGTTGCTGAGGCATCTCTCCAGCCCTGAAACTCCAATTATTTTAAGGAAACTAGAATGGAAAAGGTTGTCATATTATTTATAACAGCAAAATTTTAGAAACAATATAAATATTTAATGTAAGATTTTAATGTAGTAAACTGTGGCACATTTATAAAAATGGATATTATCAGCTATAAGATACATACAGACATAAATCATGTTCTTCCTACATTTATGTATCTAAAAGAAAATGTGTTTGTATATTTTAAAAAGCTAGAAGAAAAAAATTTGAATATTTTTTAGAGTAAAGAAATGATAAACGTTTGAAGTGACTAATACATTTAAACATTATGTAATTATACACACATATTGAAATAGCATATTTCCTTCATAAATATGTATAATGTATACATTTTATATATCAGTTAAAAATAAACTTACTTTAAAAAGAAAAATACATATAGTGTCATTTCTCATCATCCATGGGGAGCTAGTTCTAGGCCTTCACAGTTATCAAAATACACAGACATCCAAGTCCTTTGCATATGCTCATCAACTCAAAGTCAGCAACTGTAAAAGCAAGAGACTTTATTGGGCATTTTTGGAATTATAGTCAGTAGCTCAGGGATCTCTCAGTAAGTTTTCCAAGGATGGGACATGCAAGTGGGAACTTCATGTCGAAACCCTGTCTCGAAAAGGCAAAAATAAAATAAAATAAATGGTGCTGTGTCTCAGGGTTTGTGTGCCTGAGAGAAAATAAAGAAAAGAGCATACATATGTTGTGAAATGTTCAAGAGCTCAGAGTCTGGCAATCTCTTGGTGTAGGGCTTGATTCTCTGGTAACCAAAAGTCTCCTCCTGGGAGGCTCTTTCAGTGTTCACATTATGGCTTTTATTTATTTTTCAAGACAGGGCTTCTCTGTGTGGCCTTGACTGTCCTGGACTCACTTTGTAGACCAGGCTGGCCTCGAATTCACATAGATTCACCTGCCTCTGCCTCCCAAGTGCTGGGATTAAAGGCGTGCGCCACCACCACCCGGCAGCTGTTTTCTTTCCATACATCTTCCCAATACATTGACTCATCTCTAAATCACTAACAATAGCTAACACAATGTAAGTGGTATATGAAGAGCTGCTTCCTGTGTGGTTTAGGGACGAGAGCCAAGAATAAGGTCTAGACAGATTACGCAGCCTGTACAGTACAGTGTAAACGTGATTTTCTACCCACAGTGGTGGTAGAGGGTCACCTGGACAGTAGAAAAGCTCGATCTGTGTTTGTTTTAGTGGACTAGAAATGGCAAATGCCTGTTGGGGCTTGCCATGTGCAGAAGCCCGTGGCTGCACATGGTAACTCATAAAAACTTACATCCCATAAAATAGGAGGCCAATAATTTCCAATTTGTCCACAAACCTGATATGCAGGACAGCTAAGCAACTAAAGAGATTGGCTTTGATGCACAGTTTGGCAAAGAGAAGAGCCAGGTCTTGCATCAGATCCAGAACCCAAGACTTAGCCACATGAGATAGCACCAAGCCAAGTGCGCGGAACGCCGAAACAAAACGGCGTTCGGTTTCTCAATAGGACAATATAGTCCAACATAGGGAGAAATAACCTTCAGGGGAGATTCAAGAAAGCAGATACAGGGGGCTCTGCCAGCATGGCAGTGATTAGTTCCAATACCCCAAAAAAGAGAACTGAAACCAAGGGGGAGAAGAAATTTAAGGTGGTCTAGGAGGAATAAAAAAAATTGCCTGAGTGGCTTAAAAAATAATTTAATTTAATCATAAAATATGCTTCAAGAGGACATTCAGATTTTTTTTCTTTTTTTTCTTTTTCTTTTTTTTTTTTTTTTTTGGTTTTTTGAGACAGGGTTTCTCTGTGTAGCCTTGGCTGTCCTGGATTCGCTTTGTAGACCAGGCTGGCCTCGAACTCACAGTGATCCGCCCGCCTCTGCCTCCCGAGTGCTGGGATTAAAGGCGTGCGCCACCACGCCCGGCCAGATTTTTATTTTTCAAGACAGGGTTTCTCTGTGTAGCCTTGGCTGTCCTGGACTTCTTTTGTAAACCAAGCTGTCCTTGAATTTACAGAGATCTGCCTGCCTCTGTCTCTCCAAGTGCTGGGATTACAGGCATCATTGAGCCTGGCTTCAGGGTTTTTTTTGTTTGTTTTTTTTTTATTTGTTTGTTTTTTGAAACAAGGCTTCTCTGTGTAGCCTTGGCTGTCCTGGACTTGCTTTGAAGACTAGGCTGGCCTCAAACTCAGAGATGTGCCCGCCTCTGCCTCCCAAAGTACTAGGATTACAGGCATGAGCCATTGCATCAGTGCCTGTGCCCAGCTCAGATTTTTTTTTGGGTTTCAGTTTGTTGTTGTTGTTGTTGTTGTTGCTGTTGATGTTTTGTTTTTTGAGCCTTGGCTGTCCTGGACTCACTTTGTAGACCAGACTGGCCTTGAACTCACAGGGATCCGCCTGCCTCTGCCTCCTGAGTGCTGGGATTAAAGGAGTGCACCACCACTGCCTGGCTATATTTTGTTTTGTTTTTTTAAGACACGGTTTTACTATATATAGTTGGCTAGCCTGGAACTTGCTATATAGAGCCTGGCTATCCTCAAACTTATAGGCATCCTCTTGCCTCGGCCTCCCCGGTGCTTCTGTCAAAGGCATGTCCCAGCGTACCTGGCTCACTCAGATTTTTGAAGACAAATATACAAGTGTTTGTATATCTGAACCTGCAATGGATTATTAACAAATAGGTTTTAGTCTTTAATGACTGCCTGGGGCACCTTTTGTTTAATTAGTACCTTTTGTTCTATTTTGGTCAGAGACAGAGTAACACATAGCACAGACTGGCCTCATATAAACTAGTAACAGAGGATGATCTTGAACTTGTGACTTCCTGCCTCTGCCTCCTCCCCAGTGCTAGGATTACAGCGGTCAGCCTCCATGCCTTACTCAGTGCTGAGGGCACTGGGTTGGGCTCTCTGCCTGTGAGCACTGCATCAGGTAAGTGGCATCTGCATCCTATAGGATGTCTTTAAAGGTGTCTCACTTTATGTATTTCAAATTAAATTGAAATATTCACGCACAGAACAAAATAAGACTCTTCCTTTTAAGGCAGAACAAAATCTCTCCCCACCTCCCTCAAAAGAAATCCCAACATTTAACTTTACATATTGAGTAAATTATGTAGAGGGGAAATCAACCCTGTTTTATGTTTGTTTTCTCCAATATTTGCTTTTGTGCAAACTGTCACATTATTCCATCAAGCATGTGACTTCATGTTTAAGTATAGAAATACAGCACAATTTGGCTATATGTATATAAACAGATATAACTCTTTCTTCCAGGCATATAAGCACCGAACATTCAGAAAGACAAGAAACACAATTTTCCACTCACTGAATAACGGCCTGAGGCCTTGTACAAACTAAAATAAACTACACTGATTTTTTTTTTCTTTCATTTGTACGTTAAAGCCTTAAATTCCCCCACCAAAAGATTTCCAAACTGTCTTGGCGCTTAGGCTGGCGGCTGGGAGAAGGCACAATTGGGGACTGTTCCGCGGCGCGGGGAGCGGTGAGGCACGCCCTGACCTTCTGTGCTCAAGGGCTCCCTCGCATCTGGTTTCAATTCTCTTGTTTGTGCACCTTGCCACATTTATTATTGAATTCCTGTTTTTTTCTCCCTTGTTGTTTCATGTTCTGTGCTCCAGTGATTTATGAGAAATAGCTGATCTAGATGTTATCTTTGGCATGGAGAGGTGCGCAGAGCCCCTTAAGGACTCCGAGAGAACAAATGTGTTTGGAGCTGCATAATGTCCAGGTTGAACAGATGTCCATCAGTGCCTGACCACTGCCAGCAGCAGGCTCTTTATGAAGATGGACTTTTTGTTCTAAATGCAGCAGCAGCAGCAGCATTGCTGCACTCAGAAATCATCTGCATTTCTCCTACGTGGCTGGCGCTCACTTGTGAGAGACAGCAAGACTGGATGTTAAGACAGCCTGGAGGCAGACACACCCAAAGAGCGATTTTCCCCCATTAACTCCAGTGGTATGTTTTCAGCATTTGTATTATTTTATTGACTAAGAAATAAAGTATACTACTGATATGTTGGCTATTTTACTTTATTGTATTGTTTTATTTTATTATTTCTGAGTTGATGTCTCATCACAATTGTCATGCCTCGTCACAAACTTCTGGGCTCAGAAGAACCTTCCCACTCCACCTCCCAAGTGGCTGAGGCTACAGGCAGGAGCTACCATGCCCTTCTCAGTTGACTTTTAATCACCACGAAGATGACTTATCTTGTGATAGTGTAGGGGGGAAAAGACTCCTTTTAGAGGGGTGCAGTGGAAGTTTCAGTTTCCTTAGAAACTCAGTTGTATTATGTAAATATATTTCTGTTTTAATCCCAAGTGTGGGATGTGGGACTGCCTTAGTTTGTCCAGAGCTGATAATTGCCTCATGAGAGACATGGTCTATACCAGCTAGTAACGTTCTCCTATGGCCCAGAGAGGGGTGTGGCCTTTGCCAGCTACAGTTAATTTAATTCTGAGGACTCTGAGAGGGTATAAATATCAGAGCCCGAAGAGAGGAAGGATGGTTCAAGGAGACGGACAGAGAAAGAAGAAGGCTGCTGGTTCTGCTGGATATCCTGATGACCGAGGTTGACATTTTCCCAAAGAACCTGATGACCAGCCAGAACTAAGCCTAATGAGGTCTATGTCCCTTCTGACCTTCCTTCTCTCCCACATAGGGAGTATGGGGGTAGGGCACTGGAAGAGAGGTAGAGGCACTGAGGAACCCCAAATAAAATTAGAGTTTTAAAAGGCACCTTCAGAGGGGGTTGTGGTGGCCAGTTTTCTCTTGTTTAACTGAATGAAAACTAATTACCAAGTATGCTTGAGAAAAAATCCATCTAATTAGATGGTTTTTATAGGCTAATCAAAATAGTTTGGGAATCTTCCCTGAACCTCTCCACTAGAGGAGGCAAACCATTCCCCTATAAAACATTGCTCCCAATTAATAAAAACATTATTTTAAACAGCAACAAAAAGTGGATGGGCATGGTAGCCCACACCTTTAATCCCAGCAGTTGCACAAACAGGCAGATCTCTGTGAGTTCAAGGCCACCCTGATCTACATAGTGAGTTCCAGGACAGCCAGGGCTGCATGGTGAGACTGTGCCCCCAAAACAAAACAAGCATTATTCTCATTGAGTTGTATGCAGAGTTTGTGTTAATCCTTCTGTGATTAAACTCATTAAAATATGTCAAACATGCTAAAGTAAACATATGTACAGATTCCATAGTAACAAGGCTTTGTGACTAAGCACATGTTTTTTATTCTGTTCTTGGCACGGCTAGGGTGGAATCCAGAGCCTTGAATCTATTAGGCAAATATCACCGAGCTACACCCCTACCCAAATTGAGTAATATGTGTCAATATATCAAGTCCTGATTATTTTAAATTATATTTTTCTTTGTTTCTCTCTTATCTCTCCTCGCTAAAGCAGAAGAGCAACCCAGGATAAAGACAACTTGCGAAAAGGTCAAGGGTCACTATAACAAACAGCCCAGTCAAGCACAATAGCGCTAACATCCTATTGTTTCATGGCAAAAAACAAACAAACAAACAAACAGAACTGATATTTTTCTCTGCTCCGTTGTGCACATGAATGAGCTCTGATCATCTGAAGCAATCAATTTCTTTCTACATAATTAAACAGACAGACTAAGGAACATAGTGGGGATCTTTATAAGAAGTCAATTCTAGAGGCTGGAGAGATGACTTAGCAGCCAGAAGACCTGGGTTTGGTTTTCTGACAGCACAGGCATGCAAATTCACACAGGCAAAACACTCATTACACACAAAATAGAAAATAATGTATTTAAAAAGAAATCAGTGTTATTTCTGCCGTTCCCAGTTCTTAAGTTCTGTGGTGCTTATGGAATTATAACAAAGAACAAGAAGTTCTAGGAATTTCAAGAATGTTAAAAAGATGAAGAGATGGCTACGTCATCAAGAGTACTTGCTTCTGCAGAGGACCCAGATCCAACCGTGTGATCAGCTCCTGTCAGCTTACTCAGCATTGGCGTTTCCCTCCCTTCTCCATTCTCCGGGTAGCTGCTGAGAGTTGCAGGTTTATACACTCACTGCCTACCTCACGGGTTTTCTTTAAATCCTGATATAACTGTCCTTGAGCTTCTTTTAAGTGAGTTCACTTTTTTTTTTTAAATAATGAGACTAAGGACTCTCTCTGTCTTAGTTTGCTTTCTGTTGCTGTCATAAACACCAGGACCAAAAGCGACTTGGGTAGGAAAAAGTTTGTTTTTTCACTATCAGGGGAAGCCAATATAGGAGCTCAAGGCAGGAACCTGGAGGCAGGAGCTCAAGGCAGGAACCTGGAGGCAGGAACCTGGAGGCAAGGGCTCAAGGCAGGAACCTGGAGGCAGGAGCAGAAGCAGACCATGGAGGAGTGATGCTTACTGGCTTTCTTCTCCTGGCCTCCTCACCTTGCTTTCTTATAAAACTCAGGACCACTGGACCAAGGGTAGCACTCCTTACACTGGTTGTGGGCCCTCCCACATCATCATTAATCAAGAAAATGTCCCACAGACTTGCCTGCAGTCCAATGTGACGGAAGCACTTTCTCAACTGAGGTTGCCTCTTCTCAGATAGCCCTGGCTTGTGTCAAGCTGACAACAACAGCAGCAACAGCGCACCCCAGGGCAAACTCCAGGAGGGCACTCTGATTCCCTCCATATCACCTGGTGGCCATAAGTAAGACATGACTTATAAAATTAACAAACATTTAGACTGTCACAGTGACAGGGACAGAGGCACTGCTCAACAGCCTGGTGAGTCTCCCTAATGTTTAAGAGCTCTTCTTGAGTAAAACTGGATCCTTAGGCTGGCCACGATGACACACACCTTTAACCCAGCACTTGGGAGGCAGAGGCAGGCAGAGCTCTGTGAAGCTGAGGCCAGACTGATCTGTTGTATATAGTGAGTTCCAGGACAGCCAGCACTTCATAGTAAAACCCTGTCTCAAAACAAACCAAGAAAACAAAAAACAGACCAACAAACAAACAAAAACCAGAACAAAACAAACAAACAGAACTCTGGATCTAGCTTCGATACTGAAAAGAATTTCAGGAAGAGGCAATATGTAGCTGAGTTGGGGTTTTGTAAAAGACATTGTAAACATAGATTTTAAGCATGAAGGCTAAGAAGTACTTAAGAAGAAATTACAACATGCTGGAGAGCACAGCTGTCGGCTTCTCAGGACATGTCAAGGATGGAGAACTGGCTTGGTGGTTAAGAGCGCTTGTTCTTGCAAAGGACTAGAGTTTAATTCCCAGCACCCACATAGTGGCTCACAGCCATTTTTCAATTCAAGTTCCAAGGAATCCTACACCCTTTTCTTTTTAAAAAAGATTTATTTGTTATTATGTATACAGGGCTCTGCTTGCATGTACTCCTGCAGGCCAGAAGAGGGCGCCATATCACATTACAGATGGTTATGAGCCACCATGTGGTTGCTGGGAATTGAACTCAGGACCTTTGGAAGAGCAGGCGGCACTCTTAACCCCTGAGCCATCTCTCCAGTCCCCCTTACACCCTTTTCTGACCTCCACAGGCACCAGGCGTATATAGATATACATTCAGGTAAAACATTCAAATACACAAAATAATAAAATATATCAAAAATAGTTTTTAAAGATATACTTTATCATCCTTACAATAGCCATGTATATCATTTTGTCTTAGCTATGATCAATTTAAAAGTTCTCTTACAAAAGGGAAAGGAGAGTATTAATATATTCATTTTCTCTGGTTCCATCCATACTGTTTCACAACCCAAAACTTTAGATAGGTTTCATCATTCTCAATTTATGTTGAGAAAAGCCACACATACACGCAGGCTCTGTCCAGAGCCTCAACACTGCACAATATCTGTTTCCTCGTGCAATCACAAGTTATCTAAATAAACCCCACACTAATGAGTATGAAATGGCTGAAAACCAACATCTGGACAGCTTCACATACATCTGGGTAGACCCAGATGACAGAAAAGGTGGGGAGGAATTGGGAGAAGTAGAGGAAGGGGAAACTGTAATCAGGGTACACTCATTATGTGAAGAAACAAGTCTATTTTCAATAAAAGAGAAAAAAAGAGTTTAACTTCATGTAATTCACTGCAAAATGTATTCAGCCCTTTTTCAGGTACTGTCCTTAGTCACCTGAAAGTAACAATCTCAAATAATTGTAACAGAACTACCTTAAAATTAAAACGTTTAAAGAAATTGGCTTTATCATCCAAACCAGAGCATCCGTAGAGGCTCTGGGCCCTGGGACCAGGAGGAGGGCCTGTCCTCCAGATGTACTCATGGGGTCACTGCTGGACCTGACTCTGTATAACCCCAGCCCTGCTGTATAGCCTCCATACCTTCTACATGTATGTAACATGGTTCTGGGGACAGGGCGACAGAGAACGGCTTTATTCCCAGTTATGGTCAAGAATGTGAACAAATCAATGTTTCCATATTTTATGCCCTTTTCTTTTAACATGGCGAATAAACTAAACATACAACCAGGTCTTTGACTGGAGGCTTGGTAGAGTAAACACCCATCAAAAGTTCTTAAGAAACAAATCACCTTATTTAAGTAATAAATAACTCTAGCAAGACCCACTTTCATGTATTTTTATGGAAATATAGTTTGGCCCAATTCTTTTGGAAGAAGATGGGGGATGTGTATTAAGAGGCTGAAATTATACTTCTTTCATTTAAAAATCAATTTGACTACTGAAAATCTAGCCTACAGAATACCAAATGTTTTAAACCGAAACACTGTGTTCATTGTCAAACTGTATATGGTGTTAAAATTATTTTAGTCAGGTTAAATCTTCAATACCAGATGAATTATTTAAGGAAATTATGGTAAATTTATATGAGATACCTATTCAAGCTATTAACTTTCAAAGCCATAAATTTTATATAGTGTGAGAAAAATCTAGGATGAATGCGTGTATCTGTGTATTATATGAACAAAATTCTTTGTACAATGGTGCTTAACAAGTCTCGCTTCCCTTCTGATATGATGCATTTTATGCTGACACAAGCAATGGACAAGACAGCTCCAAGTTTGTGGTGATGGTTCATCGGAGCTTTTAACTTGACGGGGAAAGCACACCTCTGAGTGCTCCTGTGAAGCTGTTTCCTGAGAGGATTAATGGAAGGTGAGGAAGGACTTTTCTGGATGCAGGTGGCACTATCTTACAGTCTGTGCATCTGGATAGAATAAAAAACTGTAAAGAGAAAGCCTGGAGCAAAGACAGTTTTCTCTCTGCTTCCTGACCACCATGATGTGAGCTGTTGTGGGGTCTACACATTTTCACGGTGGACTGAGACTTCTGCAAACCTGAGCCAAAAGTAATCCCTTCCCATTGAGGTGTTTTTGAAAGGCACACTGCCCCTGTGACAAGCAATCTGACGGCTGTAAAACTGGGAGCAGAGAAATGACGTGATGTGCACATGGCTCTCGGGCCTCTGCAGCTGACTTGCAGGAGGGGCCAGAGAAGCTGAGAGAAATGTGTGAGGAAAAAGTGGTTAATGCTACGAAAAGGGTGTAAGTGGAGAAGCTGGAGGAGACACAGGCGACTTCGGGAGGCAGAGGCAGGCGGATCGCTGTGAGTTCGAGGCCAGCCTGGTCTACAAAGTGAGTCCAAGACAGCCAAGGCTACACAGAGAAACCCTGTCTCGAAAAAACAAACAAACAAACAAACAAACAAACAAAGAATGTGGAAGATGGGGCTGGAGAGATGGCTCAGTGGTTTCGAGCACTGTCTGCTCTTCCAGAGGTCCTGAGTTCAATTTCCCAGCAACCACATGGTGGCTCACAACCATCTGTACTGGAATCTGATGCCTCCTTCCGGCATGCAGGTGTACATGCAGATAAGATCAGTCATATACATAAAATAAATAAATAAATCTTAAAAAAAAAAAAAGAATGTGGAAGAGGAAGCCCAGGCTCAGGAAGAATCATATGGAAAGGAATTAACTGCAAAGGAGACTTAAGGCCATTGGTCTCTTGTCTACACTTCGTGTGTCCTGAGACTTGTAGGGCTGAGCTTACAAGAGATCCCCTAATCAACCTGGCAAAGGAAATCAATGCGACCCAGCAGTCAGGCGGTAGCACGGTTACTGTAAGCTGCTTTTGGCCAGGCATACAGGGCAGGGCAGAGAGGCAGCAAATGCTGAGCTAAAATACTTGAAAACCTTGCAGTTTGGTTAGAGAAGGCAGTATAAAGTTGAGGCTAAGAAAGGCATGCTTTGGTGTGTGTGTGTGTGTGTGTGTGTGTGTGTGTGTGTGTGTGTGTGTGTGTGTGAGTGTTAGGGGAGGGGGCATGTATGTGAGCGCAAGTGCCCTCATAGACCAGAGGTGTCAGATCCCCCTGGAGCAGAAGTCATGAGTGAGTGCTTGTGAATAGCCCAGTGTGGGTACTGGGAACCGAACTTGGGTCTTCTACAAGAACAGTATGACTCTTAACCCTTGAGTCATCCCAAACCAGTTTATAAAAAGACTAAGCATTTTAAAAAGCAGCCAAGAATTCTGCATCAGGACAATGGTGCATCTCCAGAACGGAGGAAACACTGCCCACTGCAAGCTCAAGAGCAGGGAAAAAAGCAAATGCATGTCTTTCCCTTGAGAACGGAGCATCTCTAGGGCACCCTGCGCCTAAAGCAGACGAGGAAGCTATTTCCCTCTGCTTAGGCCCCCAGGAACCCGGAAGTTGCTACAACTGTCATCAAAGGAAGCCCTGCTACAACCTGAGATGGCAGCAAACCTCAGCAGTGTCCATTTTGAAAAAACAAAACAAAACAAAACAAAAAACAGGGTGGTAGAGATTTCAACTCGAGTTTCAAGGGAAAGCCTGGAAGTCGAGCAATAGGTGATATGGTCGTGACGTGGTCCGAGTTCCTGCGGGAGTCCCCGAGAGTGTGCTATGTGAGGCAGGGATAGCGAAGCTCAGAAATGAGCCGGAGATCCCAGGACGCGAGGGGGTCTGGGTGCGCATAGTGCCTGCTTAGAGAAGCCACAGGCAATGCTTCAAGCTAGCCCAGAGGAGAGATCAGGTACCTGGCAAATAGGCAAATGGGAAGCCATAGGGACAAAACAGCCAGCTCTCTTGGGAGTGAAATCTGGCCATGTGCTTTGGTTCCTTTTTTTCTATTTCTCCTTCTACCCCACTGGAGAGTTACTTGTTTCCTAAAAGCTTATGATTTGGTTTTTAAGTTGGTGTTTGTTTGTTTGTTTGTTTGTTTTTCGAGACCGGGTTTCTCTGTGTAGCCTTGGCTGTCCTGAACTCACTTTGTAAACCAGGCTGGCCTTGAACTCACAGCGATCGGCCTGCCTCTGCCTCCCAAGTGCTGGGATTAAAGGCGAGTGCCACTGAGTTTTATAAAGGCTCACACTTAAGTTCGTCTTCGGTCTTAAAAGAGACTTTGGGCTTTTGAAGAACGTTCAGACTGTTGAGGCTGTAAGAATTCTTGGCTGTGGAGACAATCTATTTGTGAACCAGAGGTAGAAAGTTTTAGTTTAAGAAAATGTGTTTGGAGGCTGGAGAGATGCTCAGTGGTTAAGAGCTGCTCTTCCAGAGTTCAATTCCCAGCAACCCCATGACAGCTCACAGTTATAATTGGAGTCCCCTGGGATTCAACGCTCTCTTTTGGTGTGCAGATGTACATGCAGACAAAATGTTCATATACATAAACAAATCTTTTAAAAATAAAATTTCTTTGGGTGACAAGTGGTTGTTGATTGTGTCAACTTGACTGCATTGAGAACGGCCAGGGCATTAGTAGAGTGCATCTCTGAGGACGTGTCCAGAGAAGATTAAGCGAAAAGGGAAGATCCATGTTGAATGTGCATGGCGCAGTCTCACAGGCCGGGGCATGCAGTAAAGGAAGATGGGGGGAAGCCCAAGTACAGCCATTGTGCATCTCTCTCTGCTTCTTGGCCGCCATGGCGTAGGCTGCTGTGTCCTGCCATGCCTTCCCTTTCCGAGGTAGACAGAAACCAGGGGCCAGACTAAGCCCCTCTTTTTTTCCCCCCTTCCTCTTTTAAGTTGTTTAACTCAGGTATTTTGTCATAGCAACAAAAGTCTAATATATATACTGACAACACAAATGCATTTGCTAAGATTTTGAGTTTACTTTTTACAAAGTGGGAAGATAGACACACAATGTATACGGGGCATTTATATACAAGAAAATCAGGGCATTAGGAATACATTTTATTAAAAAAACCTAATCCTTTAAAAATTTTATGTGCATGAGTGTTTGCCTATATGTATGTATGTGTACCACACATGTGCCATTGCTCTCAGGTGAGAGAAGAGAGCATCTGCCCCCCCTGGAACTAGAGTTACAGGATGCCTGGATGAGTAGCAAGTGTTCTTAACCACTGAGCCAGAACTTCAGCCCTCTTTTTAAAATTTATTAGAATGAATCAGGTTGTTATTAAAAAAAAAAAGACATGTAAGAAAAAGAGCCATTAGGAGCAGTGTAAAGACTGTGAGCATAATTCTGGATGAACATGAGATGTAACATGGTAAAAAGAGGTAGCCATTTCATATTCTAAAAATGCTGTTTTATAGTATATTAATGCTTGGGAAATGGTTATAATGAAAAAATCATAACGGGAACTAATGTCCAAAAAATAGAAACATAAAAAAATGATTTGGTAGATAAGCAAAGGATGCTTAGGAAAAAGTTGGACAATCATTTTTTCATAATTAATGTGTCTTTATAATTTCTCTTAAATGCATCCATGTCAGCACGTAGATACATCTATACACATGTGAAAAGTACAATGCACACACAGCAATGGAAACACAGTCTATCATCTTGCATTATGCTTTTTTTTGTCTTTTCTTCTGTCATTTAAAATTAATTAATTAAAATATTTTTGTTAATCCCTTGAGAACTTCATACAATACATCTTGGTCATATTCACCACAACTCTTTCCCCTAACTCCTTTCAAATACACTTCCATCTCCCATCTCCAACAATTCATATCATCCTTTTCTTTTTTAAAAACCCATCAACTCCAATGTGTGTTACTCATAGACTCCTGGGTGTGAGGGTACCTGCTGGAGTATGGTTGGCCCGCCAGGAGCCACAGAAAACTGACTCTCTCCCTTAGAAGCCATCAACTCTTCATAGCTCCTCAGGCACTTGTGTTAAATATGTGCCACACAACACACACAGTATAACGTTTATTGTAGAAGCATAGGGAGAGAAAGAAGGGGATAGACAGAGAGAGAGAGAGAGAGAGAGAGAGAGAGAGAGAGAGGAGAGAGAGAGAGAGAGAGAGAGAGAGAGAGAGAGAGAGAGAGAGAGAGAGAGAGAGAGAGAGAGAGAGAGAGAGATTGAGATTGAGATTGTCCTTTTTATCCTGGGGCCCTGGTGACTGAGGCAGGATGATGTCAGAGGTTGCTAAGCAACCTGGAGGAAGGCTTGTGAAACCGCTTATATGCTAATATGGACTCATAGACTCCTTTCCATTCTAAAATGTTCACGGGCTTGGTCTTGTGCAGGTCTCATGCAGGCATCCACAGCTGCTAGGAGTCCATGAACAAAGGAATCCTGTTATGGCCAGAGGACACTGTTCTGCTCTGGTCCTCCCTGCCTTCTGACTCTCAGTCTTTGCTCCCCTCCTCTGTGGGGGTCCCTGAGCCTTGGAGAGAGTGGTAATGTTGACGTCCCATTTATGCCCAAGGACTCCACTGACAGTCTCTGCACTTTGGCCAGTTTTGAGTTTCTGTGTTAACCACCACCCGCTGTCCAAAGAAACCTTTCTGATGAGGTCTCAGAGTGTTGCCGATCTATGAGCAGAGAGACAGAAATGTAGAGAGGTCAGTTTGTTACTCTATTCATTTGATAGAACAATGCTAATAGGTTTATACCTGGGTCCTGGGAGCTCCCTAACCAGAGATTTTTGGCCAAATTTATAGTAGTAAGTGTGTGTGTTTCCTCCTGCGGAGTTGGCCTTGATTCAGTGAGAAAGGTTGGTAAGTACTCACAGACGTTGGTGGCATGACTGGGTCATATCTTGCCACCCAGGTCATCATCACAGCTCACGGCTTTTCTTGCAGTACTGTGTATAAGCGAGGCCACAGGGAAGGAACCACCAAAAGACCACTCCACTGGTACGGAGGTTCTTATTGTAGATATGAGGGAGGGAACAAGCAGACTGGCAGTTGCCAGGGCTACCTCAGGCGGCAGAGAAAACAGCCAAAGTGGAGGGAGAGCCCTGTCAGGTGTAAGGGGCTACGTTGCAGAGGGAGACGGGTGGGTTAGTTGCAGCAGTCTGGGCGGAGGCGGGAGAAGGTCCAGGAGGCTGGCACGGGGCCTCTGATATTCATAACAAGTACATGTTACCAGAGTCTGGAGAAGCCTGGCGGTGAGCACGGGGCCTCTGATATTCATAACAAGTACATGTTACCAGAACCTGGAGAAGCCTGGCGGTGAGCACGGGGCCTCTGATATTCATAACAAGTACATGTTACCAGAGCCTGGAGGTGAGCGCGGGCTTTGATATGTGGCCACAGGGATATGCCAAGGCAAGCTGCTCTGAGGAGCAGAAACCCGTTTTACAGGTTCCTGAGTAGTGCTGACTGTATGCATACATCTCTCTACCAGCAAGCCTTCTAGAGTCCAGCTTTCATGGATCCAGATGGTCATTTTGGACCAAGTCAGTGGGCCTGCCTGCCTCTTCTGGTGAGGGTGAGGACCTGCAAGTCCCTTTGCACCCTGACACAGTGCAAGCCGGCAGGGAAGGAGCTTCCTGTTCAGTATCAAGTCAGTGTCCCAATATCCTGTAACCAATGTATGTGGACAATCCATCTTTTTTTTTTTTAAGAGTTACTCGTTTCATGTATATGAATGCTCTACCTGCATGTACACCTGCATGCCACAAGAGGGCATCAGATCCCAGTACAGATGGTTGTGAGCTACCATCTGGTTGCTGGGAATTGAACTCAGGACCTCTGGGAAAGCAGACAGTGCTCTTAACAGTAAGCACTCTCTCCAGCCCGTGCATTCATCTTTTAAGGTTAACACCTGTTTTAAGATTAGCATTAATTTTGTTTCTTTTGCTCTGATAAAATATCCTGACAGAAAGCAGCATAGGGAAAGAAAGGATTTATTTGTTTTATATTCCAGGTTATAGTTTATAATTGCAGGAAAATCACCATGGCAGGAGCTTGCTGCAGCCACACCACATTCACAGTGAAAAGGAGAGAGAAATGAACACAGCCGCCACACTCCCAGCTAGTTTCCTTTACTCTTACATGGCTCGGGGCTCATCCTGTGAGATGGTCTCCCTACCTTCATGTGGGTTTTCCCACCTCCAGTAACAATAACGACAATCCCCTGCACACAAATATCTTGGTAACAACACTATTTTGGAATCTAGTACTTCACATGCTTAAAAGAAGATTAATATGGAGCTGGACACGGTGACATGCGTCTACAATTCCAATCCCAGTATAGTGCCCATAATCGCAAGTGTGGGCTGGCTGGAGCGAGAGAGAGGGGGGGGGGGAGAGGGAGAGAGAGAGAGAGAGAGAGAGAGAGAGAGAGAGAGAGGGAGGAAAGGAGGGAGGGGGAGAGGGAGAGAGAGAGGGGGGGAGGGAGAGGGAGGAGAGAGAGAGAGAGAGAGAGAGAGAGAGAGAGAGAGAGAGAGAGAGAGAGAGAGAGAAGCGCCTATGCTCATGCAGATAGTCCTACTTGAAGGTAATTTAGTGGTCACAAAACAAAGAGACATGAAAGTAGGAGGGGCTTGGGAAAGTACGAGAGGAGCCAGGAAGAGACGGGCATTGTGAATGAAAGTCTGAAATAATTTTTTAAGTTTGAAAGATTTTTTAAAAAGAAGTTCTGTTTTTTAAGAGCACATATATATTCATATATTATAAACATGAACATATATGTATATATAGCACAAATATAATAAATCATGTAATATTCTTCTTGTAATCTGGGGCAATACCTTCATTAATCAAAACTAGTACCTTTGTCATGATACATATATTAGTGAAAACTTATTTAAGGCTAAGAAGAACTTCACCTCAATTTAAGTTATATTTTGCAATCAAATGGTAACAAAACCTTTATTTTTTAAAGTGGAGAGTTTAAAAAATAATCAGGGGAATTTTTATATAAGCAATAAATAAATTGCTTGCTTTGTCTGGTTAATTTGTGTTGTATTGGTAAGAGGGTAAGGGAACAGATATTTATTAGTATATACCACAAGTATTAACTGTAACACACTAAAAGGAATCAATTTATATCTCATAACCAAATGTAACTGAATGTATTTTTTTCTGCTTTACAGCTATGACATGTGGACTTTTGAGTTTCAAATAAGGGGTCATGGAAGTGTGTCTAGAAGGGGCTTAACTGAAATACCATGAAGACCACTCTCCTCATCTAAAGTGACTGGAGCGCTTTTGAAAGGAGTCAAAGGCAACAAGTTATTAAATATTGTCATATCCGCTTGAAGCCAACCAGATCAATGACTCAAAATATTTCAGATGGTTGAACTAACATGGCTGTTCTAAAAACAATTTATGGCATGCATTTTTATAAACAGTTTTTCCTGTTTTGCTTTAGAATGCATAATCTATACAAATATCCTCTTATATGGTCCTTTGTAAGAGGACAAAATATCCTCTTAGAATTGTGTCATATCAAGGTTACAGCTCCACCTAGTGGCAGAAACATGTGAATTCAGCCCTTCATGGAGCCTGGGGTGGGCAGTCCGTACAAAATGTTAGTACAAAAGGGCAAATGCATGAGGTCCACACACATGCACACACTTGCATGCCTTTTTGCACTTCTCCTTTTTCTAATTACATGGGATTCAAAACACCTAGTGTACTTCCTATAGGAGCCTCTCTTTTCCATGGGCTGGACGATGCCATATTGTGACATCAGCACCGTAAGCTCCTTTCTACTCCCGGGTCCTCATTCACCCACACACTGGAGCACTCAAAGTTTAACTTTCTGATGTTGAGAATCACAGAAGGAAAGGGAACTAGAAATTATCAAAATTATGGGTTCTGTATTTGTCTGAGAACCATCTAAGAAAGTAAAAAAAAAAAAAAAAAAAAAAAAAAAAAGATGTACCCGAGTCTGATATATTCTTTTTTTCTTTTTATTTATTTATTTTTATTTTATTTTATTAATTTATTCATATTACATCTCAGTGGTTATCCCCTCCCTTGTATCCTCCCATTCCGCCCTCCCTCCCATTTCCCCCTTACTCCCCTCCCCTATGACTGTGACTGAGGGAGACTCCCCCCCCCCATATGCTCATAGGGTATCAAGTCTCTTCTTGGTAGCCTGCTATCCTTCCTCTGAGTGCCACCAGGTCTCCCCATTTAGGGGACGTGGTCAAATATGAAGCATCAGAGTTTATGTGAAAGTCAGACCCCACTCTCCACTCAGCTGTGGAGAATGTCCTGTCCATTGGCTAGATCTGGGTAGGGGTTTGAAGTTTACTGCATGAATTTTCTTTGGCTAGTGCCATAGTTTGAACAGGAGCCCTGGGCCTAAATCTGCCTATCATAATGTTCTTCTTGTAGGTTTCTAGGATCCTCTGGATCCTTCAACTTTGCCATTCTCCCATGCTTCTCTCATCTAGAGTCCCAATAGGATGTCCTCCCCTCTGTCCCAGTTTCCTGGTAAGTGAAGGCTTTCATGGGACATGCCCCTTGGGCTAGTATGCAGATATAAGTGAGTATATACCATTTAACTCTTTCTGTTTCTGGGTAAACTCACTCATTATGATCATTTCTAGTTCAATCCATTTGTCCACAAATTTTGGGAATTCCTTGTTTTTAATAGCTGAATAGTATTCCACAGTGTAAATGTGCCACAGTTTCTTTATCCATTCTTCTACTGAGGGACACTTAGGCTGTTTCCATGTTCTGGCTATTATGAATAAGGCTGCTATGAACATGGTTGAGCAAATTTTCTTGTTGCGTGCTGGAGCATCTTCTGGGTATATTCCAAGGAGTGGAATAGCTGGGTCTTGCGGAAGCCCTATTCCCAGTTTTCTGAGAAAACACCAGATAGATTTCCAAAGTGGTTGTACTAGTTTGCATTCCCACCAGCAATGAAGGAGTGTTCCTCTCTCCCCACATCCTCGCCAGCACAGGTATTTTACCTTGAGGAAACCAGGACTCACTGCAGCTGAGTGATTCTGCCATCTAGGACGTTAGAGTCTCTGACAGAAAAGAAATCACAAGGTTGCCCCAGGCACAGTAGTGACCTTACCCACCATTTTAAAATTTCAAACCCTGATTATTATTTTTAATTATGTGTATGTGCCTGTGTGTGGGTGTAGGCACACATACACAGACTTGTTCCCAGAGGTCAGAGTCATCAGATCCCAGGAGCTGGAGTCATAGGAGACCACACGACACTCTGTGTAGGTTCTGGGAACCGAACCCAGGCTTGCAATAGCAAGGAGCACTCTTAACCCCTGGGCCACCTCTCCAGCCTCCTACCCTTTTGTGAGTAAAACTTTCCACTAAGGAAAAAAATACATATTTCAAAATTCAAACTCAATAACATCAAGTCAGAGCTGAGGAGAAGAGAACCCACTGCTCTTGTGAGAGACCCCGGGTCTGATTGCCAGCACTCATGTGGCAACTCACAGCTGTCTTTCGTTCCAGTTCTGGGGGATCCAGTGTCCTCTCTGGCCTCTGTGGGCACCTGGCACACACACACATACAGACAGGCAAAAGATAGAGATGCATAAAGATAATAAATAAGCAAATCTTAGGAAAAAAGTAAGGTGGAGAGCAACAGAGAAAAATACTCAAATTCTACCTCTGGCTCTACAGGTGCAAGAGTGAGTGCACACACACACAAAAGTGCACTGGCACACATATATACATATTCATATCCATAGAATGCACAATGCATACAAACAGGAATATATAATATATATAATGATATATATACACATATATGTATATATTATCTATAATTATCTATAATATATATGTATAATATTATCTATCATTGGGGGGCTTTACAGTCTCCACTAACATTCTTGATTCATGTGTCTGGAATAACAAGTCTTGAAATCAGGCACACTGTTATCTCCCATTGTACTCTAGTTCAAAATATTTTCACTATGATGGGCCCTTAATCTTTTCATATAAATTTTAGCATTCACAGTTTTTGTAATGAAAACTGAATGAACTTTTGATTTCCTTAGGGAAGACTGCCTCTCCCACATCACTCATGGTGAGGGTAGGGGAGACACTGCTTACACCCCACCTTCAGCTCCAGTGCCACAGCAGGACTGGCTTAGCGAAGGACACCTGGCCTAGTTCCAACCAACTAGACCTTAGCCCTGAACTTACTTTTCCTTATCAGATTGGGTTTTGTTGTTGTTTGGTTGTTTTGTTTTTTTCTGTCACTTGCAACTTAGCCATTAAGAGATAGAAAAGCAGCTATGATCTAGCTTGGCCCTCACAGGTGCATCCACACATTGTGTTAAACACAAACTTTTTTATAAAGCGTGCCCTGAGGACAACGTTGCTCTAACAATGAAACAGCAAAGCAATAACAGACAAGGCAATTTAGCATCATGTCTCAGCACAAAATCAAGAACACTGACAAACCCACAAAAAATAACAACACATTTCCTTTCTTAGCCAATATAAGGAATCGCTGCTGTTTCAACAGCCTTAGCTCTGACTCATCTCCCCACCTCTGAGGTAAAATCGTGAAGATGCCTGGGCTGGTTAACCTTGATTGCCAGCTGCTGTTAATCCCAACACTCAGGGAGGCAGAGGCAGGCGAATCTCCGAGTTCGAAGACAGCCTGCTCTACAGAGCGAGTTCCAGGACAGCCAAGGATACACAGATAGCCATTTTGGGGGCTACTCCAGCCGTATTGTGTAAGCCCCCTTCAATATACATTCATTCTGTTTTTCCATTCCTCTAGAGGAGCCGTGCTGTCATAGGACGAGTGGTACTTCCTGGAACCCCTGACCTGAGGAAACGCCTTCGACCTTGAAGCCGTTGCCAAATCACCCAACGTAAGTCTTTAAACATCCTTATACTCAGTAGCCCACCCTCCAGAACTGATATCTTTGTGCTAGTGTGTGCCCCCAGAATGACCCCAAACTTGTCCCCTCCCCCAACCAAATTGCCTCTTTCAGGCTTGTTTGCTTGTCCAGCCTTAGAGGCTTCTCCCTGTTCAAGAGCTCCACCCTAGTTCCCAGAATAGTTACAGGAGAGCTTCCAAATATCAAACGTCCCCATACGGCTTCCAGTAACCACCCTAGGGACCCTCGCTCAAGTCCCCACAAGAGGTCTCCCAACGCCAGATGTCCTAATGTCCATATAGTTTAACTTGATAAGCAACCCCACCTGCTTTGCGGTTTTTGCCTTTAAAACTAGCCTGTAACAGTGACTTGGGGTCCTTCGCCTTCTGAGTGCTGAGGGACCCTGACGTGTCAGCAATAAACCTTTGCTTTTGCATCAGTGCTCCGTGTTTCGCGTGGTCTCTTGCGGCAACCCCCTTCCCGAGTTGGGCATGAGGGTCCAACAGGGAGTGAACAAACACCCCACAGCATGGGTTTGGAGCCATGTTGCTAGGTAGTTTGGGAGTAGCGTCGTGTGTTTTGAGGTTTGTTTTGGCTTTCATTATGTGTGTTGGCTGGCACTGGGTATGTGCCATGAGTACAGGTGCCTACCTAGAGCCGAGGTAAAGGATCTGCTGGAACTGGCCTTATAGCTCTTAGTGAGCTGCTTCACAGGGGCCCTGGGGATCGAACTCTGGTCCTCTGTAAGAGCATCACTACTCTTTTTTTTCTTTTTTTTTTTGAGACAGGGTTTCTCTGTGTGGTCCTGACTGTCCTGGAACTCACTTTGTAGACCAGGCTGGCCTTGAACTCACAGCATCCAGAGTGCTGGGATTAAAGGCATGCACGACCATGCCCAGCTAGCATTGCCACTGTGAATGATGAGTCATCTTCCCAGTCCTCCTGCAGAGGGGAGGAGGTAACGGACAGTTAAGACCTAGCAGAGTTGGACCAGCAGGCAGGGGCAGGGAGAAGGTCCTCCTAGGTGTCATCTCTTCACAACTCTGACTTTCTCTTGATAGCTGTCATGGTAAATAAGAGAAACTCAAGATTCCTTGTAAAATGTATTTTTCCCAGTTTTACTTATATTTCTATATCACACTGGCTAGAAAGGAAAGCCCTTCTAAATGTATTTTCGTTGGGATTGCTCTAGTTTTATATTTTAAAAAGCCAGATCTTCCTTGAGATTTTTTTTAATAAGAAGAGTTTATAATCAAAGGGCAATTTATTTTGAAAGTATCTCCCTCTTGAGGACACTGCTATAATATACCAATATGCTGCAAACTTGAACACACTGATATAGATCAATGTATGCAAATGGAATCAAAGATGCAGATATTTTTAGAGCAACTGAACAGTATCTGTTAACATTTAAAGCCATGACTCCAAAGGCCTATCTGCTAAGGCAGACCGTGAGGAACTGTGGGAAGTCAGAAAAACACTAAACTGCTTATGGTGGTTTGAATAAGAATGGCTTCCAAAAGCTCGTGTATTTGATTGCTTAGTCATCAAGGAGTGGCTCTGCTTGAGAAAGATTAGGAGGCGTGGCCTTGTTGGAGTGGGCGTGGCCTTATTGGAGGCCACTGAGGTCACTGAGGCTTTGAGGTATGAAACACCCAAGCCAGGTCCAGTGTCTCACTCTTCCTGTTGCCTGCAGGCCCAGATGTAGAGCTCTCAGCTCCTTCTCCAGTAGCATGGCTGCTTGCATGCTGCCACACTCCCCACGGTGACAGTAATGAGCTAAAACCCTGAAATTGTAGGCAAGCCCCAATGAAATGCTTTCTTTTATAAGAGTTGCTGTGGATATGGGGTCTCCTCACAGCAATGGAACACTGGCTGGGACACTGCTTCAATGTCCGGAACTATGACCACACATATGAAAGGACAGCAATTGATAACAGGTAGTTTCTAAAATAATAAAGTGAATGGACTTACCTCAAAGACATATTTCTAAACACACAAGTGCACATGCAGGCCTTGCCTCCAGGTGAGTAACCGAGACACTGCCTCAGGAAGAGAAGGTCATCGGAGGTGAGAGAGAGCAGGGTGTACTTCTTAAGACACTCTTATGGTGGGAACTGGCTGCTTTGATTTTTAAAGACTTCATCCAGGACTGCATAATGAGACCATGTCCCAAAACTGAAAACAGGGGCTGGAGAGATGGCTCAGAAGTTATGAGAGCCAACTGTTTTTCCAGAGGATTAGATTTCAGTTCCCAGCATCACAGGGTGGCTAACAACTATCTGAAACTCCAGTTCCAGGGGATCCAATGCCCTCTTCTGGTCTCTCTGGGCATCAGGTTCACACTGCGGTACACAGACAGACATGCAGGCAAAACACCCATCACATAAGAATAAATAAATAATAAATAAAAACATAACTATAATATCACGATCATATCCAGTAAATTTAACAACAAATTTTAAAATATTTAATTCCTACTTTTTCTTTTTGGAACTATACTTCTTGAAGGTTGCTTATTTTCAGGAATATTCTACACAAACCACTCAAGGCATTTACATTTTTACTGTTAAGAGATTCATTTGGTTGGAATATTCAATCGTCCAAGCAGTGTTTGAACTTACTGTATTCTCCACATGCCTCACTTGTAGAGTCAGAGACCTACACTACCACACCTGATGCAACAGGGCACGTGGATATGAATCCCAGCACACACATGGTTCGCAACCATCTCTAACTCCAGCTTTTCCCTTCATGCACTTGCATTTTAGGGTTGATGTTGCTTTTGTGCTGGTCTCAAGATTCTCAATTTTCCCCTACTATTTTTTAAAAGTTACACTTATTTGTTTATCTGTGTGTATGCACACATTCAATGGTGTGCACGTGGAAGCAGTTCTCTATTGTGCAGTACTGAGATTGAACTCGGATCTTTGGGCTTGGCAGCAAGCACCATGGCCCACACTTTTCTTTCATACCTTGTAATAAAAGCAAGTTGCGGTCCTTTGCCTCCCGAGTGCTGAGAGACCCTGACACATCAACAATTGGGACTTCTGGTGTGTCAGTAATAAATTTTACCTATACCTCTCAAAAAAAAAAAAAAAGCAAGTTGCTCACAGACAGTGTCACATGACTCACTTGTATAACTTCTTTGATTCTGGGCCAGGGAGAAAAAGAGGTTGTTCACCTCATTGCACACAAGGAGGGGAGAGAGAGAGAGAGAGAGAGAGAGAGAGAGAGAGAGAGAGAGAGAGAGAGAGAGAGAGAGAGAGAGAGAGATAGATATCAGGTATGACCACCAATGTCATGTTCTCAGTCACTTGCCTCCTCTGGCCTGACAGACCTCCTGAAGCTTTCAGAACATTGAAAAGTAGCACTACTGGTGGCCACCAAGTGTTCAACACAAGCTCGTTGGCAGCTTTTCAAATTCAAGCCACCACAGCCACATGCTACAATGTGACTTTTGTCTTAAGCCCCAGCCCTTTCTAACATGGCTACATATACCCATTGTTAGCATTCTGCTTCAGTCCGCCTACTTGTGATGTCATTGCTTACCTGCTACGGGGGCGTGGCCCTACCCAGGGCCATATAAAGGGCACACCTCCACATGGCTCTTTCTACTTCCTCCCTCTCTTTTACCCCCATACTCTTACCTCTCTACCCCCTCTTACTTTCTCTTTCTTCTCTCTCTCTTCTTCTTCCTCTCTCTGGGGTACCCCTCCTCCCTTTTCCTTCTCCCCCTATGCTCACTTAATAAACCTCATATAATATAATATCTGTTGCCTGGCATCTTATCATCTTATTTTCTTTTTACTAATCGTAACACCCTTGAAGAACCGGGCTGCTTGTCTCATAGCCTTTCTTGAGCCCTGGTTCTAGGTTCGTGGAGCTGCCCTCGTGGCCGTTACCATGGGCTTTAACCTGAGTGTACGTTTGTTTCTTTTCATTTGGGATGTTGGTTTTGTTTTGTCAAGCCAGTATTTAGGTCTAGAGACTCAATGTGCTTTCTTCAGTTGGAAGCTAAAAGTGCACTTGGGAACTATTTCTCTTACACCGCTGAGCCCTCTCTTCAGCACCCACATCTTCCTCTTAAGACATAGGACTGAGGTGGAAACTCTGCCGTGTCTAGGTATAAATTCACAAAAGAGTTCATTGAAAGTCTAAGGCAGTGAAAACTCAGCTGTGTCTCCTGCAGAGTTATGGAGTACAGTGGCCTGGAAGGGACAACTCCGGAGCTCAGTAAAAGGATTTACAAGAGATCAGAGCCAAAACAATGCTAAATATATATTAGTAAAATACCGGGAGCCAGCTGATCTGGGCTCTAACCCTACAGAAGACACAAAGCCTGGAGATCGGCAGGGCCAGGCTAGGTGCTGTGGTCACCCAGGTCAGTACACCGTCTACGAGGCTTCACTGCAGAGGCCTTGAAGGTGAAATGTTTTGTTGTGCTTCCTCTTCCCTCTGGAAGCTTCTCTGGTCGTGTGTGGTAGTGTTCTCTTTAGCCTCTAAAGCACTGAGATATCTTCAAGTAGTATCTAGCTGTGAGCTTTTCTCTTCCTTCCTGGCTTACAATCAGCCGGGGGGAAACGTCCTTCTAGTCAGTTGTTTTTTTGTTTTTGTTTTTTTTTAATAATAGTTTTTTTTATTAATTTATTCTTGTTATATGTCAATGGTTATCCTATCCCTTGTATCCTCCCATTCTTCCCTCCCTCCCATTTTCCCCTTACTCCCCTCCCCTATGACTGTTCCTGAGGGGGAATACCTCCCCCTGTATATGTTCATAGGGTATCAAGTCTCTTCTTGGTAACCTGCTATCCTTTCCTCTGAGTGCAACCACGTCTCCCCCTCCAGGGGACATGGTCAAATCAGTTGTTTTAACTTATACGTCCTAATCATTTTCTTTGATGCTGTTGGCTTTGCTCATCTCCATGGATTGTGGTCACCTTTCTGCATTAGGAGGGATGGGTACTGTTTTAAATTATTTGACTGGAAGTTATTTGGGTTTGTTTATTTAGAAGCACTCACAGAGATCAATGGGGCTTGTGAAATATAAGGTATTTATACACAGTTCAAGGAGAAGACAACCGTTAGGCATGCCAATGTCAGAACTTTTGCCACGCGGCTTGCATTAAGATGCAGAGGTGCACGCAGGCATGTCTCCACTGGCTGTAGGAGGCTCCTGTGGCTCCTGTTGATAGAGCTGGAAATGCAGAGAAGGGAAGAACAGACCTTGGTTGATAGGAACAATGGGGTGATAGGGTTTCTGGGCTCGAAGAAAGGCTGAGGCTTATTCTTTTCTTAAATAATTCATATATACACTTCCAAAAAAGTGTCATCTTGAGTCTGTCATTGCAACATTTGTACTACGAACAATGTCCTTTAAAAGGCCCTTACAGGGGTGATAGCACACACCTTTAATCCCAGCACTCCAGAGGCAGAGGTAGGAAGATCGCTGTGAGTTCGAGACCAGCCTGGTCTACAAAGTGAGTCCCAGACAGCAAAGGTTACACAGTGAAACCTTGTCTGGAAAAAACAAAAATAAGGCCCTTACTTCCTAACCATGGCCTCTGAACATGCAGTGGACTGTGATGGCTGAAGAAAATCTCTTTTATATCAGGCATCCATCTTGGTCCCTTAAAGACATTTATCTCAGCTTCAAGTCCATGGGAAAAAAAATTCCCAGTAACCCCAACTCAATGACCTCACACCGAGAAATACATAGCCGTGAGCATCTGCTTTGTTATGAGATGGCTAACTGCTTTTTTCTTCTGTAACCTACTCGTGCGAAGCCTATCCTGAGGTCACCTTGCCTACCTAATCTTGGCAAAGCAGAACAGCTTTTGCCTTGCCTGTACAGATATTCAAAGTTTCCTTGTGGTTTTCGCCTTTAAAAATCCTTGCCTCGCTTTCCCTTCATGTTGCAGCTTCAGATTTGGTTCAGAGATTGCTGTCCTGCTAGCAGTGTGGCTACATTTAACTTATTATAACTCAGATTGCGTCTGTGGCCATTTGCCAGGGGTCTTGGACTCCAGAACAGGGCCACTCTCTACAGACTCTGCTTAGAAGTCCATCTCTGTCCCAAACAGTCCTTTAACCCTGACCTTCTCCTTGCCTGTGGACTCACTACACTCTCCTGCACTTTACGTGTCCTTGCACTGTCGTGGGCAAACTGCTCCAGCCACTGTCTTGCCTTGTGAATGATGACTCAGCCACCCAGAGCCGTTAAGGAAGGAAGGAAGGAAGGAAGGGAGGGAGGAAGGAAGGAAGGAAGGAAGGCTGGGACTCCTGGAAACGGAAGAGGAACTAGGATTACAAGTCTGGGACCTAAGCCTGCTCATGTCAAGTGCTGACTAGATTTGTAAAAGGAGGATATTTAGTGTCTTTAGTTTGTCCTCAGCTTCTAGAACCTCAGGTAAAATGGGAGAGAAGAGATGTATAAGGAATGGTCAAGTCATAAGGAAGCTTCTGCATTGTTTCTTGAAGAACTGATTTGTTAAGGAAAAATTGTGCTGGGCAAACATTTGCCACTCTGAGCTCTGAGTAGGAAGTAAAGAAATAAGTTCGACAAGCGGATCATGGCTGTGGTTCTCCGAAGATGTCAGTCAAATGTGTGTTACTAAGTGACAGGATGCTTTGCATAATTTAGATATATTTTCAAAGAAGGGCATTCATACAGCACCAGATTCAAAGTCAGACTTGGGTTGGATTGATGGATTAATTGGTTGGTTGGTTCGTTGGTTGGGTCTATGTATTCTGGGAATTTGCTAATGTAGCTGAAGATGACTTTGAACTGTCTAATCCTCCTGCCTCCGACTTTGAGTACTGGGATTCCAGGCTTGGGCCACCAAGTTTTATTCTGTACTGGGCTTTGAGCATGGTAGCCAAGCGCTCTGCCAAGTGAGTGTCATCGCCAGCCCCTTGTGTGTATTATAGACTAGCCACACACAAGAGTTTCCAGACAAGAGACAGGAAAATGACTGACAACCAAAACTCCATGAGCACTTTTCATACGGGTAGTGGTACAAGTGGATAGTTCCAGGAACAAAAGGTAAAATTGGGCCCTTTACTCCAGATGTTAGGATAAATTCTACACAGAACAGAGATTGGTATTTATTTATTTATTTGTTTATTTATAATAAAGAGTAGGGCAGCAGAGATTACTCAGCAGGTAAAAGCCTTTGCCATTATGTTTGATGGCCCAAGTTCAATACCCAGACCTCACACAGTTGAAGGAGAGCGCTAATGCGTACAAACTGTTCTCTGACCTCCATTCGTGGTATCTCTCCAAATAAATAAATACATACATGTAAAAATTAAACAAACAAACAAAAATTGGGGAAATAAAGACAGACTCTACAAGAAAACATCACTGAATTCTTCTACAACCTGGAAATGGTGAAAACTTTTCGAATGATGGTTCAAATTACTGAAACAATATGTACAATATTTAACAATTAATGTATAGTCAAATAAAAGTCCAGGATATAGAATAAGAAACAGATCAATCTGCTAATTGATGAGTACGTTTAATTACATAAAATTCTTTTGTAGTAAAAGGAAAAATAAAGTGCTACAATTAAATAAGAACAACACACAGAACTCTGAAAAATAGTGACCAGGGATCACTTCCTTAGTACAGCAGGAGCTTCAGAAACTTTCCAAAGACTCGGCTTCTATATCTACATAGAGGAGATGTAAGACAGGATGCTTACAGAACGAGGAATGCCAAGGCCTCTTAACTTATGCTAACCTCAAACTATCCTGTGAAATGTGTCTCATCAGATAGGCTGGATGAGATGCTAAGTCTATAGGAAAATAGTCTTTCAAGTATTGCTGGTGAGGAGACTAGTAGGAAAGGAAAACTATACAATGCCCATTGTGAGAAATCCATCAATGTCTAGTAAAATTGTTCATTCATGTGGAGAAGAAAGGTGTTATACAGTGCTGTGGGAATGTAAACTGAGGAAGCCACTGGAGAGTCAAGATGGAGGTGCCTTACAAAATTAAAAATATATAATTCGGCTATCTCATCACATGTGTCAAAAGGATTCAGTGCAAACATTCACACACCCATGTTTACTTCTGTATTTTTCACAATAACCAGGAAACGAAACCAGCCTAGATAATGGATCAAGAAAAGTGGTACACATACACAGAAAGAATTTGTTCAGCCACAAAATAAGTGAAATGATGACATTTACTCGGAAAAATAAATGAAACTGCAGATTCTCATGTTTTGTGCAGTAAACTGGACTCAAAAAGACAATGCCACGCTCTAGACTTAAATTTGGGATTGGGGAGGGCAGTGCAAGCAGAAAAAGCCCCTTGAGAGGGGAGGAAGAGATTTTAAGGGAGAGGAGTTTGGTGGGAAATATACACATGGTATAAGAGCAGAAGGGACTGTTTTTGGAGAAAAGGGGGCCAGCAAGAATGGACAGTGAAGGACAATAGGGAAGGGGAGTGAGTGAGAATAAAACATAACAGCAATATGTATTGCTACAAACTTGAAATTTTTTCTTTAAAAAAGGAAAACAGCACCATATGTCAACACATGAGTAAATAATGGTATTAGGTCATCAATGGCTGCTCACATGAGAACATGTAATTGTATTTTGCTTATGTGTTTCGTTTTGTCGAGACAGGGTCTCTTTGTGTAACTCTGGCTCTTCTGGAACTTGCTTTGTAGATCAGGCTGGCCTCGAACTCATAGGGATCCACCTGCCTCTGCCTCCCAAATGCTGGGATTAAAGGCATGCGCCACCACACCTGGCTGAGAACATAAACTCTTAATAGATACCTACCTATTAAGACACCTATATGTACTCAAACCTAAGAAATCAAATTTGAAAGCACAGCCACCAAAATGAAGTTCAATTCCTATGACTTCTGAGCAAAGCAAGAACGGCCAATGGTATCTCAACACACCTCACATTCGGAGCAAGATCACATCTTTCCCCGTTTCCAACGAGCTGAGACAGAAGCATAATGTTCAATCTATGCCTAAGATTCATAAAAATCCAATCCAATCAAAGCCAGGCAGCACAGCATGGGAGGAGGGAGACAGAGACCTGCAGACCACTACGCCACCCACAAACCTGCCCTCCCATGAACAGCACAGGCACTGCTGTAGACACCCACTTGCCTCCACACCAAGCAGCTTGGATGGAGGATGTCACCACTCAGCAGCCCACCAGCCATGTGTTGTTTTTTAAATTACCATTATTATTAGTATGCCCGGATAGTAATCAATTAAGACACAGACACTTGTTATATTTTAAAATAGCCTTAGTTAACCTGGGGCAGGGCAGACATTAATCCTCTAAACTACTTCCCATGGTGAGGCAGCTATAGGCTACCTGCCCCAATCCCATACCATCTGCTTCTAATAACTTCTATCAAGCTACCTCCCATCCATAATCCCAAATACTTGCTCATGTTCTTCATCTGGGCTGGATTCTCCATCCACACCGGCCATGTGCTTCTCCTCCAGCTAAACCCATGGCAGCCTTCCTCTCTCTCCTCAGCGGCTCCCTCTTGTCCTTTCCCAGAATTCCTCTCTCTCTAAGCTCGGGAACCTTAGCCACACCTATCTCCTCTGTCCTGCCCAGGTGGGATGGCCTTTTATTAATCAAAACGTGGGTCACAGAGACAGCAAGCGGTAATTAGCATCAAAATACATCAGACCATCCCCCAACAGCCATGTGTCCAGCCTGCAGTGGAGCCTCTACAATGTGCAAGTATGTGGTGGGCAGATGGGAGAGAAAGGGAAGTGGCGCAGCTTGAGCATTATGAAGAGAGGCTAGACGGTGAGTGGCCAGCCCTGCCACCTGGGGCCATGGTGAGGTCCCAGTCTGAGCTGCCACTGAGGGCCATGTCTGAGCCCACGGCTACACAGCAGCAGGGGTGGGTGTCTATGTCTGTGGCTCACATTACCATTATAGAACATAGGGACACCCCTGCTGGGGACCACCTGGATGTCCAGAGGCCGTTCATAGCTGGCCCCACCTCTCACCAGTGGCAGCCCTCCGGAGAGCAGGCTCTGACCCTCTCATGGGCTACATAATGGAGCTGCCCCTGATGGTGAAGGCACAGGTGAGTCAGCCTCAAGGGTGTGAGAGTCAGAGAGCTAGCCCAGCCCCTCACAGACTGCAGCACTTGAGAGAGTAGGCCCTGTTCCTTGACAGTGCCTTGACAGGGAAGCACAGTGGAGCTGTCTCTGAAAGCATGGATGCAGGAGGCAGGAGACCTGGCCCCACAAAGAGTGTTTGGTTGGTATCTCCGGCTGCCCTCCCCCTCCCCTACATGGTCTGTTAAATCCCACAGCTTTCTCCAACCCTGCGCCCTGAGAGGAAAGCCTCTGCACACTCTTAGCATTCTTGGGAACACCCTAACCTCCTCCCCTGGAGCCACCCAGCAGGTGGCATACATGTCATCACCCTTCAGCTGCAGTCCTTAAAAGCCTTGCCTGCCATAGCCTCCTGTGAGTTGTCTGGCCTCATCCCCTGAGGAGCTTCAGTTCCTAAGTAAACCTGCCTTTTTATACTTTTAATCTGGCTTCAATTGGCTTATTTAGTCAGTGGAGATAAGACACCACTGAGGGCATAAGAACAGAAGAATTGGTCCTGCTTCCTGCTGGCATTGCTTCCTGCTGGCATTGGGTGGCCTAGCCAGGGCAGTGCTGGAGAGCTTGCCCTGGTGGGGCAGATAATGGGGAGCAAGAGCACTGACCAGCTCAGCTGCCACCCAGGCCCAGATCCAGGGACTGAGTTGGCCCACCCCAAAATCTATCAGCTGCGAACAGTAGGGACGAGTGAAAGGGCCCGTCCTGCTGATCCAAGGCTGTGGGATCTCCATGACGACACAGGGCAACCACAGGATAACCCGGAGGAGGCCCGGTGAGGATCCAATATTGATGGTGTCACAGAAGACAGGGATCTTGAACTAGACCAGTGACCCATTGCAATGAACATCTGCAAGTGAAGATGTGTGGACAGAGGGGTAGAGTGTGGGACACACTGTGACACATCATCACACATGATGAGATGTTTTCTATGCTTTGCTGTTGTGGTTTGTGTGTGTGTGTGAATTTTGGGGGGGGGCAGGGAGGAGGTTGCAACAGTGAAGGGTAGATATGAGGGGTGGGGAAGATGAGCAGGATTGCGGTACACAATGTGAATTTTACAAAGAATCAATAAGAAGCTGAGAGGGAGGGCATGTAACTGCAACCATGACCAATATTACAACTGTCCCAAAGTTAACATATTACTAGACATCAGAGGAAATTTAAATACTGACTGGGTATTGAACAAAATAAAAATTATTGTTAATTTGTTACCAGTGTGATATGGAATAGCCATTTGAAGAACTCTTTATTTGTTAGGCACTAAAATTTAGAGTTATAAACTGGGTGTGGTGGCGCACGCCTTTAATCCCAGCACTTGGGAGGCAGAAGCAGGCAGATCACTGTGAGTTCAAGGCCAGCCTGGTCTACAAAGCACATCTAGGACAGCCAAGGTTACACAGAGAAACCTTGTCTCGGAAAAAAAAAATTTAGAGATACAATCAGAAGTTTTTTGGATGAAGTGATAGGATGTTGTAAACTAAGTTAGACCATGGCCTAAACAATTTTTTTGTATTTTTATATATAATTGAAATGTTCTATAGTAATAAAAAGTCGGGGCTGGGGGACAGCTCAGTGACGGGACTGCTGTATAAGCATGGGGACTGCTCCTTCACAGGACCTGGGTTCCATTCCCAGCACCACATGGTGGTTCACAAACATCTATAACTCCAGTTGCAGAACATCCAACACCCCCTTCTAGCTTCCTTGGGTGCTGCACACATGTGGTGTACTTATATACATGTAAGCAAGACACCAATATACATAGAACAAAAATTAATAAAAGTCTTAATAAAAAAAAACTAGGTAGAAAGCCATAGAGGAAGATGCTTCTAACATCAGCCTCCAGCCTCCATACCTGCACACAGGTGAGCGTAACTCCTCCAGCAAACAAAGCTAAATTCCCTGGCTGACGTAGCTAGAGACTCCACAAGGGGAAACATATATATATATAAATCTTCAGAATATCATGTCTAGAATGCTCAGCCTCAGTGAGGGCTTTCTCTGAATCAATGTGGGTTCTTGTCTTGTATATTCCTTGAGTCACAACATGCAACTCTATAACCATTCATTTAGTGTAAGCTAGCTCAGGACACTCTCACAATTACCAGTAGCTTCCGTAGGTCCCAGCAGTGTATCTGTACTGGATTCCACTTGGTGGTGGCCATCCTCCACAAGACCCATGACACCCCCTTCTTCCAGAACTCCTGTCCTTTGAGAATCCTTCCCCACTCTGTTCTAAGAATGGTTTGTGATCAGTAAAATAAGGCAAAAGTATGGCAAGTTGCATCTGAGATTAGTCTACAGACACAATAGCATCCATCTGGATCTTCTCCCTCAAGGTGTATCTCAAACAGCCCCGTGAAGGCCACAGGGATGATAGGAGTTCTGCTAGCAGCCTGCAGGTGTGCTTGTCAAATCCAAGGACTAGATAGTAGTCAACTGTGCTGCTACATTCAGTATACAAAATAACGGCACGGCTATGTTCTAAGGACATTTTATGCAGACTAGGAGAGGGAGCAGTATGTAAAGCGCTTGCTCTTCATACATGAGGACCTGAGTTCAACCCCAGCATCTATGTCAAATTTGGATATGGTGGTATGTGCCTGTTACTCTACAGCATCAAGGGTGAGACGCTGGTCTGAAGAGAGCAAATGGCAAGCTTCAGGTTGAACGAGAGACTATTTTAAAAAAATAAGGCGTGGCAGGCAGCAATGGAGGAAGAAATAAACCCATGCCTTCCACATGTGCAAGCATGAGTGAGCAGTCACACACACATACATGCACGCATGCACGCACGAACATCCTGTTCCCATTTACAGATGCAACCCTTTCTTCCTGGCCCCATTCCCATCGCCATTTTTTTTTTCTTAATAGCATACTGCCATGAAGCATACACTCCATTTTTTTTCCTTTTCTTCCTACACTGGACTTAATGTAGAAATTTCTGAGTAAGGCAGTATCCCAAAAATACCAAGTATGCAGCAGCCAAATAATGTAACTGGATACTTGTGTCTCTTTAGAGTACTGAGTATACTATATAGCCTTAGTACAGAGCATTACATCTAAAATTAATTTAGCAGCTTAAAAAATCCTTTCACACTTTTAATGAAAGGCAGGTGAAGAATCCATGAAGAGAACTTTGGGAAAATATGCACAAACAGAAGTCAGTATGGGAACTATGAGCTCACAGAATTATCGGCCTCTTTGACATACATACTTACTCACACAGGACAGCTGCCAGCCCTGAAAGGGTTGTTTTTGCTAAGCATGCACTTTCCTAGCACACTTAGAAGCACTGTTCCCTGGAATGGTGACCTCGTAGAAGTCAAGCTTCTGTAATAGGACATGAATTTTTATATGTGGCTCTTCCTACATGGTAGTTTGCAGTCCCAGAGGATCTGATGCTATCTTCTGGCTTTCAGAGCCATTGCTTGCAAATGGTGTAGAGACACATGTAGGCAAAACACCCATATACTAATAGCCCTTTAATACACGACTATCACGTTTCAAGTATTAAGGACTGAAGGAAGTGATTTGTAAGAGCACTTGATCCTGCCTGTATTCTCCAATTTAGGCCCCTGAAACCAAAGATGACCCTTAACATTTGATCTTCCTGCCTCCTAAGGGCACTAGTCATACTGACCCACCATGTGACATCAGAACCCTTCAAGTGATAGGGGGTGGGGCATTTGAGAAGTGATTTATTATGAGGGTAGACAATTTTGACTCTACAGGTGGTTCCATGAACCAGACAGGGGACCCAGCCTCCAGCATCACTGACCCCAGATATCATTGCTTCCACAATATTGCAGGCATGTTTAATCAGACGCAAACACCCTGGAATCACCATCCCTCCTTTCCTCCTTATATTGCCTTCCCTGTTTAGGACAGATCCCCTTCATGTTGCCTTATGTGATGAAATAGATCAAAGGTTCCTTTGTAGCACTGAGCTGCTTGCCAGTATGTTGTACTTGTGAGTAAAAGCAAACAGAAAGCTGGAGTAGGACACAAAGCTAAATGAACTCACAAGTGTAACCACACTAGGGTAGCTCGGGCAAGCACAAAAGCCAACACTCACATCTGCTCCATCAGTTTGGAAGACATTTGCACGAATGCAGGGACCTGAATACTGGAGACATACGACTCTCTTCAGTGCTGGCCTATCAAGTACATTTCCTAGAAAGGCAACTTGAAGATCTGGACGGTCAAGAACTCAGATGCCCATGTCCAGTGGTACCCAGCTGTTAGGGCCTTCAAACACACAATAAACAGAGAACTGACTCACAAGGAGCCTTTCTGTTAGAAAGAGCATCCTCCAGGGACAGCATGAACTCTTTTTCTAGGCATCCAGTATAGTTATAAACCACTCTTAATTTTAGAGAGTAAAATGATTTTTATTTGCTGACAAAGTCCGATTTCAGCATACTTTCATTTTATTAAAGGCAAAGGCCAACTAGTCCTCAGACTCTGATCCATCTTCATCTTGACTAATCTGGAAATATCGCAGTTCGTAGGTCTCCTTGTCAGATGCAACCACACGGAGCCAGTCACGGAGATTGTTCTTCTTCAGGTACTTCTTGGTAAGGTATTTCAAATACCTTTGAGACAAAAGCCATGATTTCATTAAGACATAATCCTACTATGGAGGCATGTCTTGTGACCCCCAATTCATTAGTCTTTTAGAAGAGCAGCCTCCCAGTACTATGTACAATTTTCATCTCACAAGCCTAAAACATTCCATGTTTGACACTAAGGAGAGCAATGACAGCTCATCCTATTCCACAAACACATCACAACAGACTAACACACCACGCTGTTCACACATGTTCTGAGACATCCCATTACAACTTAAAGCACAACTAACCTTTTAGAGAACTGTTTCTCAGAAACAACTGTGATCTTATTCTTCAAGCGTTCAATGTGAACAACATTCCCGAGATTTCCAGTTTTTCCATTGACTTTAACCTTCTCCCGTAGAAACTGTTCCTATTTTGAGACAGAAAAAATGCAAAACTAGGGAAGAAAACCCTAGATCATCACTAGGGAAGGTACCCTAGGAGCAGAACTTGGGTTAATATCAAGCACTAAACGCAAATGACAAGAACTATGCAATTACATTAAGACAGACACTTACAAAATTTCCAGAATCAAAAATCCCATCTTCTACCGGATGAGTAAGGTCCAAATGGAACCTCCAGGTTGACTTCTTAGGCTTCTTGTCTTTCTGCTAAAAACATAGTTATGCTGTTAAGGCAATTCATACTGCTTGCCTAACACCCCCAGCCTACCAATGCAGCATGCATGTTGTATAGTGACGCTATACACAGAACGACTCACTATCTAAGGAGCCTGAGTGTGTAAGGGCACACTCATCAACTTGGTTTAAACCAAGTCTTTGCCAATTCTCATTTAAACTTTCCACTCTGCCACTAAATACCTCAAGAATGTCGAGTTAAAATAGAGTATACGGTGAGGTTATCTGCTTGATTCCAAAGTGTTTCCTACTGTAACTGAACAGAGAACCAATGTGTTTCCAATTTCAAAGCAAAACACCCACCTGAGTGTTTTCTGGTTTAAGTTGTTTGAACTTCCAACAGCACGTTCAAAGCAATACGTTTATTATGCTTTGTTGTACTTCGTCCAAACAGATCCACCCAAATTGCTGCCAATTAGTAATAGTCTACGCCCCCCCCCAAGCCTTGTCAATTGCTCCCACCCTCCAATTATCACAAACCCGGAACTTTTGCCAGAACGAAGTGACTCGATTTACTTACTACTCATTGCTGTGCAAAGAACAGGTAATCCCGATGGGTTTACTGCCTCATTAACCAATAGTCAGCTTTGAGTCCTAACTCAGCAATCTTACTCTTAATACTATTTGGTTAAAATGACGTTCCGAAGTGTTTAAAACACCTTTCTCATGCTGCTAGGTGACTCCAAGAGCGCGCCTGGGCCTCTAACCTGTCCTCTTCCGGCCGTACAGCGGCGGCAGGTCGTCAGGAGCCAGGGAGAGAGCAAGCTCGGGCGCCCCATCACCTGTCTAAGCTGGCCCCGGGCTCGGTCCAGCTCCGCCAGGCCGCATGGCAAACATGGACGGGGCGGAAGCCCGGCATCCTATGCCATCAGTAGGGATCCCCGGGCCGAGTGCATTGCCTACTGCCTTCTCTAATAAGGCGCTCACACTTGCCAGACGCGAAAGCCACCTGCATCGCCTACGGAGGACGCCAGGCAAGCGCGTGTACTCACCGGAGCCATGTTGAGCAGCGACCGTGGGAAGAGAGCGCGCGACCGCGGCGCGCACGCTTTTATATGGAAGCGCTGCGTCATACGCAAGCGCGCAAGCGTGTAGCGCCTCGGAGCCGGATATGGACTGGCGTACGCACGTCACGTCACCAAGGAAACGTGGCGTGGCGTTGGGGCGCGGATGCTTCAGGAGTTCGCCATCTAGTGGGTGGCGGTAGTAGAACTGATTCTCTGTGCCTGGCTGCTGCTTCCCAAATTTACAAAACCAGAGTGGAGAATGTTCAAGGAATGCAGGAATTCTTTTTCTCAACTCAGGGCAAGGCAGAGTCTTAATGTTTTGTTGTTGCTCTTGTTGTTTTGTTTTGTTTTTTAGTATTTAAAGATGTTTTCATTATTTCGAAGATACATTTACAATAAGACAGGTTAACTCCTGGCAACTCCCACCCTACCTCAAAGAAGACAATGAGCATCAAAAAACCTACTTAAGGAGATGGCTTCAAACGTGGCAAACCAGCCACTGGGCAAAATGTCGGCTCTACAACAGACAGAATTCTGCACCAAAATGGGCAAGCTTGAATGCAGGTAGAGTCGCCAGACAAACTCTGCCAAGACAGGGCAAGCAAGTCCTCAACAGTTCCTCACAAATATGCCTGTCAGATACACTGGGCTGGAGGGCTAAAGATGATGCTCCACCGTTATAGAGAATTCTGGGTGGCCATTCAGGCAGCAAACCATCTCTGTCATCTTTTCATTTGGGAAGGTGCTAACCTGCACTTCCAGTTTCCTCAGGAATTAATGTCATTCCTTCTCAAGGCTCTGATGGGGTTGAAGATGAGATAGTTTAGTTTTACAATTAAGCTTAGTTGTTTAGGGGTTAAGATGTTTCTAGGTCTAGATAGATGTTCTAAGCTGACAGTTATGAGATATGATAGATATTAATTTATGTTCAGATTCCAGATGTCCAGATTCCAAAAGATGTTTGCTTCAAGGCTACCAAAGACAAATAGCCAAAACATTATGGATATAACACACACACATACACACACACACACACACATGCACACACGCACACCCCAATACTGATTGTTTCATGTTCTTCTTGCCACAGGTAGTCCACTGTATACATGTGCAACAAAACAAATGCATATGTAAACATATTTAATAAAAATGTTAAGAATAAAAAATAAAATGAGTGAAGTGTGCAAAGGCTTTACCATATTGATAACATTCATAGTTTTTCTATCCTGTATGAATTCTTTCATGATTTTGAAGACTACTGTCATGTGCAAAAGCTTTACCATATTCAGTAAATTCATAGGATTTCTCTCCAGTATGAATTCTTTCATGATGTTGAAGATGACTGAGATGTGAAAAGGCCTTATCACACTGACTACATTCACATGCTTTCTCTCCATTATGAATTCTTTCATAATTTTGAAGATTGCTATGATGTACAAAGGCTTTATCACATTGTGTATATATACAAAAGGTTCATTTCCATTATGACATTTCATGCCTTCTGTGTATTCTAGAATTTAGACTATGTTCTTCAATATTATGGTCTTCCAATTTATAACCTATAGCAGCGAGGTATCTGTAGGTGTCAAGCATGACATCTTTGTAAAGACTCTTCTGGAAAGGATCCAGCAATGTCCATTCTTCTAGAGTTTATGAGCACATTGTAATAGGTCACCACATCCATATCGAGGCTTCCAGGCTGGCCTGTGGATGCCTCACAGAGCCCTGCAGAGCTCTGACTGACCAGCAATTACTCAGCTTCACAACTGAGCCAGGAGCCAGAGTCTTAATGTTGCATTTTGATCATCTCTATTAAATTTCGATTATAATCCTCAGATAAAAAGTTCTGTGTTTTGTCTATTGCTTTTTAATGGTAGAGGATGTCTTTCTGAGCACACACTGAGTATACTCTGGGTTTACAGGATGGGCATAATGTACGTATTTCCTACTGACTTCACCATTCGCTGGGTCTTAACTACCAGTGTTTACAAAGTACACTAGATGGAGGTATCTTGATAGATGAGAGAAAGAAAACAAGCCTTTGTGTTTTGAGTGGTTGTAAATTAATGCTAGGCCAGAAAAGTGGCATACCTGCTGGTATTCAGCAATGGGATGGAGTGGATGATTTGGAAAAGGCCCTTGAATATAATAATTGTGTATGTGCTCTGTACGAGCAATTAATTATAGGTGTTAATACAGTGTAGGGCATGGAGCTAGTGGTTCCGGACTCTTAGAAGAAATCAAGTTCATTAAATTTAAAAATTTGTTAGCCTCAAGAACAGCAAGAATTTTCTGTTCCAAATATTAAGGCAGGACAGGGATTGGCCTCTTTTTTTTTCCCCTAAAGGGCTTCTCCTTCTGCAGAGAAAAATGATACTTGTGTTATTAGATATTTTGATAACAAGCCATGAATTGATATTTTAAGTTTTTGATTATCTTTGGCAACGTTCTCTGTCATAATAATAAACACTTGTGATTCTAAATAGCTAGTAATCCCCAAATACTAAATTAGAAACCACAAAGGATGAAAATGATTAGACTTTTTTTTTCTCTTGATTAGAAAAATATTAACCAGATAGCAAGAATCAATGTTGTCAATAATTCTTTCTAAGCTGTGGATTTCCTACAAAGTGTAAATTGACATGTACACCTTTCTTAGTTACAGACTCCAAGGGCAAAGCAATTTATAGAAGCAAGTTTGTTGGTCACTTACAGTTTCAGAGGGACCATCAGAGCAGGGACCATGGCGGCAGGCAGGCGCTGTACTGCAGCAGTAGCAGAGAGCGTCTATCTTGATCCACAGGCATGAAACAGAGAGGACTGACTGCGAATGGTGTGGGCTGTTGAGTCCTCAAAGCCCACCCTCTGTGACACAACTCTATCCGTCCCAACTGGGACCAAGTACTCAACTATATGAGCTTATAGGGGCCATTATTGAAACCATCACAGTTTTGTTTTATTTTTTTAAGCTAAAAGTCAAGAAAAATTAGAACTGGGGTGAATGTGCAGACCTAGCTACTTAAAATAAGTTATTATTTTACAAATACTTTTCTTCCCCCATTTTTGGACAGGATCATGATGTGCACCACCATGCCTGCTAGACCGATATCTTTCTAACAAATTATTAACTTAACTCATTGGATTTGCTTGATAATGGATTATGAATTGCAGGATCAGTTTGTTTTGAAAACACATTATATGGCCACCTAAAACCGCTAAGACACAATGTTGTAAATGACTTATAATGCATGGTTAAGCTGGAGGCCAAAGGCAAGCTATGCTCATACATATCTGGAGTTTGAATTAGCTCTGCCAATTTTAATAATAAAAAAGGAATCTCCTAAGGCTGCAGTTAATATGCGCTTGGATTGATGCCAGGAAGTACCAGTACTCTCTGGAGAAATGCACCTTTGACCTAGTCGGGAAGAATTCCCTGAGCTATGCTTCCAGAAATAGGAGCTGCCAATTTTTAAAATCACTAAATGCATAGGAAAACCAACTACTGTGAACAAAGATCAACCACCCATACCTACAAAATAAGATCTACAGAGCCTGCGTATGTTGAAAGTATCCAGGACATAAGTATTTTCAGTATGATTAAGAGCTAAAAAGTATCTCAAAATATGAGGGAACCAGAGATAGTTAAGTTTTGCCAGTATTTAAAACATGAACCACAATAGGAATTTCTTCCACTTAAAAATACAAAAGCTGAATTATAGAGTTTTTAGTGCTAAGCAGGAAGCTAGGCAGCTGAAGAGAAAGTTAAGAGATCAGCTACTAATGAGCAGTAGAAAATGAAGGCACCTGAGCCTAATGAGTGATCACAGTAATCTCAGCTCCTCCTGGGGTTGCAGCAGGATGCCTTGGCTCCATGATCTTGAGATCAGCTGACAACATATTGAAACTTTGAAGAAAACAACAACAAAAACAACAGAAGAAATAGGAAGGGGAAAGAAGGAAAAGGGGGGCTGAGGATAGACTGACTACAAGGTCCAGTGGGTAAAAGTGCTTGTTCTGCCCACTGAGCTCAATTCCTGAACTCATGGGGAAAGGAGGGCAGAAGATATATACTGTCTTCCAGCCACAAAACCAAAATTATTTACAAAGAGTCCAGAGAGGGGAAATCCAAAATATCACACCACCAACAATAAAGCCAGCGCTGTGACAGCTATACAGAATAAAACTTGAAGATGCATTCAAGACATTTTTAGACTACAAGACTCCATGTTTTTACACATAGATCTCCAGGAAGAAATACTGAAAGATAAACTTCAGAACAAAGAAAAATAATGTGTTGGAGGTTGGTCTGGTACCATGTATTTTAATGTACATATGTAAATATGAGCCAGGTTCTAAAATTGCCTTTGTCATCTCCTTCCAGTCTTTTAGGCAAGAGAGATAGCATGCAAAAACAGAGCCAGAGGAGTGGATGTTTCTAAGGACCACCTGCTTGGTGAAGGTCAATATGCTGACACAGACATATAAGCTCTATATAATGAGCAAACCTTAGCATTACATCATACAGCAGCCTTGGGACAAGGTTGAGAAAACAGGAAGAACACTTGAACCATTCTCTCAGGTTATGCAAGGTCCAAAAGAAACGGTCACTAACTCTTTGCAAAACTTGACCTCAGCTGTGGATAGAAGTATATCAGATCCACTAACTAGAAAGGCACTAATAGAATCTTTAGCTTTAGAAAATGCTAGCACTGAATGCAGAGGTAATAAGGCCACTAAGAGCAGGATCAGCATCGACAGATGAATAGATTAGAAATATGGTGGACATCAGACCTCATTCTCCTAATATGACCTTAATACGAGAAACTACTGCTAAGGACCTTGAGAAATGTCTTAATTGTGATGGGCAAGGTTACTGCTAAGAGAATTACAAGGAAAACTAAAATAATTCCAAAAAGGAGCCCATGCCTTCTAAAATATGCAGAAGATGTGGCAAAGGTCAACACTGGGATAATGAATGTAGATCAGTAACAGATAAATGTGGTAATCCCTTATCAGAAAATGCTCAGGGGGCCTCTCACAGGCGCCAATCCAAAACAGGGCTACTCCTCCACAGGCAATTAAACACCACTGCTCTGTAAATAGACATTTAAAAAATCAAGTAGCAAGATCAGAGCAAGTTCTATAGAGACATAAAAAAAAAATCCCCAAAAGGGGACAAAAAACAAGTTTGTTGGTAAACTTCTATAGATGATCAAAGGCCAAAATTAAAATTAATTTTTAAATAATATTGAAATTGAGAGCATGGTGGATACTTCTATATCCTGGTCTCTAGATTGGCCATTTCAAGATGTAGATATCCCAATTTCAAGGAGTTGGAACTTTATCTCAGATAAAACAGAGTGTCAGATGGCTTAAATGTACAGGGCAGAGGGTCAAACAGGAAAATTAAGGCCATACATGGCTGATATAGCCATGGATTTATAGGGAAGAGATCTGTTACAACAATGGAAAACCCAGGTTAACATCCCCTCCAACTTCAGAAACGAGCCAAAGACAGGTGATATTCCTGATAAAAGGGTTAGAATTATTTAAAAATGCCATCAGAATAGTTATGACCTGTCCAAGCTTTCCATAAACATGATACAACAGGGAAGACTCTTCAACTTCATGTTGGGGAGCCACTGCTAATAAAACACCTACAGCCTTATCACTAAAGTGGTTGACTGGCTAATCTATTTGGATTGAACAATGGTCAATGGTCCATGACTAAGGAAAAATTGCAGGCACTAGAACAGTTAGCTCAAGACCATCTGGAGGCTCAAACAAATAGAGGAGCCCAGCAGCCCTCGGAATTCTCCTGTGTTTGCTATAAAAAAGAAATCTGGCAAATGGAGGATGTTAACAGATCTCAGCGCAATTAATACAATTATTCAGCCCATGGGATCATTACAATCCCGAATCCTATTGCCTTCTTGTCACCTAAGGAATGGCCTATTATAGTGATTGACCTAAAGGCTTGCTTTTTCACAATTTGTGAACACGATAGAGAGAGGTTTGCTTCTCAGTACTACCTATAATACAAGCTGCCCAATAAAGAGATATCAGTGGAAAAATTTTACCACAAGGAATGTTAAACAGTCCTACTTTGTGCCAGTATTTTGCGCAATAGTCATCAGAGATAATTCGTAAGCAATTTCCTTAATCCATAATTTATCATTATATGGGTGCTATCTTATTGGCTGATTCAGATACATTAGAAAATTTTTTTGATGAAGTTAGTAGAACTTAGCCTTTTGGCAATTAAAGATTGCTCCTAAGAAAAAACAGAGAGGAGATTCTATTAATTATCTGGGATACATAATAGGTCTACAGAAAATTAAACTACAAAAGATATAATTCAGGAGAAACCAATTAAGGGTTCTTAATGATTTTCAAAAATTTCTAGGAGATATTAAGTGGCTGCGGCCTACAATTGGTTTAGCTACCCAGGAGCTAAGTGATTTATTTCAAACCTTACAGGGACTTTAATAGTCCAAGAAAGTTATCAGCAGAACTTGAGAAGGAATTGGCTCTGGTAGAGAGGAAATTACAAGATGCATGTATAGAGACTGTCTTGATCCAAAGACAGCCTGTATTTTAGTTATCTTGCCTTCTACTCATTCTACCATAGGAATTCTTATGCAGAGGGAAGATTACATCTTAGAATGGATATTTTGGCACACGACCAAAGTAAAAAATTAAAAACCTTTATAGTAAATGTTTTTGAGCTGATCCTAGAAGGAAAAATGAATAGATCCATCTGAAATTGTGGTACCTTTTACTCATGCTGAGATTGCTTCATTATGAGCATTATGAGTGACAATGAACATTGGAAAAGAGCTTGCAGTGAATTTTTGGGAGAAATCAACAATAGATACCCCCAAAGCAAGCAACTTCAGATTATAAAAAGGACTAATTGGATTCTACCTCATATAACAAAAAGAGCTCCAATTGCTGGAGCCCTACATTTTATGTTGATGCCAATAAATCAAAAAGGGTAGATTATAAGTCAAAGATATGATTTAGTTCAAAAAATGATTCAGTTCAAAAATCAGAATTATGTGCAATACTGATGGTGTTATCAGATTTTCAAGAATCTTTTAATATGAAGAAAGAGTTGTTCTACATAAAGAAACTGTTGATCTAATTCAGGTGATTCTGACTTAACTTCACTAGTTATTCAATTACAAGTGATCAGAAATATATCTGTATATAACACATGCCAGCTCTCACATGGGTCTACCAGGCCCTCTAGCACAAAGCAATGATGAAATTTATCAACTATTGATAGGAAGTGTGCTAGAGGCTTTGGAGTTTCATAAAAACACCATATTAACAGCAAAAAAAAAAAAAAAAAAAAAAAAAAAGGAATTTTCTGTCACTTGGCAACAAGCCAAGGAGGCTGTGAGAAAATGTCCTACTTGTTCTTTATATAAGCAAACTCCATTACCTGCAGGAAGTAACCTTAAAGGTGGCCAAAGAAATGAAATTTGGCAAATTGATGTCTTTCATTTTACAGAGTTTGGTAAACTGAAATATGTGTACCATACTATAGACATGTATTCAGAGTTTCAATGGGCAACAACCTTAAATTCTGAAAAGGCTGATTTTGTTATTATTCATTTATTAGAAGTTTTGGAAATTATGGGTATACCTATACAAATTAAGACTGACAATGCTATGGCACATGTATCTAATAAAATGAAATAATTTTTTACATCTTTTAATATAAAATGTATCACAGGCATACCACATAATCCTACAGGACAAGCAGTTATTCAAAGATCTGATTGTGCTTTAAGAGAGATGCTTAACAGAGAAGAGTATCAAAGACCCCCAGAAATAAATTACATAATGCTCTACTGGCTTTACACTTATTAAATGCTAATAAAAAGCAAACAACAGCTGCAGAGAGACATTAGACTATAGTCAAAACTGTTGAATTATTTCATATTTCAGTCTATTTCAAACATACCCTAACATCACAATGGAGAGCAGGGAATGTGCTAGCTGAGGAAGGGGTTTCTGTATGTTCATACAAGTGAAGGGCAATTATGAATCCCATCAAGACTGATAAAAATCAAATATGACAGGGGAAGACTCCCTGAAGAGAGAGAGAGAGAGAGATCAAGAAGACCAAATGGAACAGGTCACATAAATTTCTAATCTCTCCACATGGAAACAACTCTGAGACTGACTGAGACATAAAAATGTCCCCATCCAGAACTTCAACTATACATGGCCAATAAATCCTTGGTTATGGTATCATCAAAACTTATCATGTGATTCTTTTAAATGGCATAGATAAATTAAATTACAGTTTGGTTTAATCCAGACTGGCTTATGTTTTCTTCTGCTCATACAAAGAGCAGAAAATCACCCTTAACTAATCTGTGTATCCTGAACATTTCATACATTTATAATTTTAGGACTATATAATGCTTGGGAGAAATTATGTTTTTAAAACAAAAGAACTGGATACCAATGACTCTGGATCAGACTTAACAGGATTCATCTTCCAGGATGCTGAGACACTGACACATCTGTTCCGGCATCCTGTATGTCCCAGCCTCAACAACTGTTTCTCATCAGAGCCTGCTCCCAGGAGAACTTCAAAGAAAGCAGCTGATCTCAATTGATCCAGCATTTCAGATTATCCCAAACAGGACTTCTATTAAGCCTGGAATTTCTCAACCTCTCGAGACTGGACCACAATGCTATTCCTGGCTTTTTAAACCATTTTTTCCCAATTTTATTTGGGCCCCATAAAGACATTTCTCCATCCAAAGTCAGACCGAATTAGCCTTGGAAAAAAAAGACACCCCATTTCCCTAGAGGGGACTGGGTGGGTTTTTGGTTGTTTCCTTGGGCAATGGATGTTTACTGTCATTGGGAGTTGGTTATACATTATTAATGGTTTTATTCAGAGAGAAAATCAAGTTAGACTTAGGAATTTCTCTTTTCTTTTCTCTTTCTCATGTATGAAGTAGGGGTTGAGAAAAAAAAAGGGGGAATAAAGAAAATATATAGAGATGATAGGACAAAAAGTAGATTATTGAATCTACTCCTCAATTAAGACCTTAAATGTTGCTTACAAATAAGATTATTTTTAATTCATTGGTATAGAATTTTATATACTGATTCAAAAATAAGTAGTTTAATTTTGATACAATGGTATAGAACTCACATTTAGTATTATTCTTCACACACATTATATATGTGTGTATATATATTTCTACTTTAATATGAGGTATTGTACGCATACAACTCAATTTTAATGCAAGGTTTACTTACAATACTTTTGAAAGTGCTCTTGCACGCTGTTTAGGATAATTAAGTAATACTAATTAATAGATGGTAAACCAGGTTCATGGTTATGTCACATACTAGTCTAATTTAGCACAGGAATATGCAACCTAGAAAGAAGGCTGACATGTTAAAAAAAAAAAGTTGAGCAAAGACAACTAGTAATTTGCATATAAACCTAAAGATAACCAGTTGGAAATAGCAGTGATAATTGTGTCTAACTTGTGGGTTAGAGTTCTGTTAATGTATAGTTAATTAATGTTCTATTTATACATCTGGAGGATATATGTACATTACCAGGTAAGTTTAGTTGTGAAAACTCATTAAGCTCTAAAATTATGTAATTATGATGCTTATTTTAATACAAACATTACATCTGGAACTGGACTTTCCTCCAGCACTTGGGAGGCGGATCTCTGAGTTCTAAGCCAGCCTGGGCTACAGAGTGAGTTCCAGGATAGCCAGGGCTACACAGAGAAACACTGTGCAGAAAAACCAAAACAGAACAAACCCTTGCACGCGTTTCATATGAATCAAAATAGTTAAAAGTTAATATAAGTGATTGTGTGGGATAATGTGGCAAAGTTGATGAAAAATTTCCAGAAAGATGCAATTTAATTGAACTTACATTAGAACAAACAGAGTATCCAAATAGTGCTGTGCCTTTTAAGGGGACTCGTACATAAGACCTCCCAACAGGAAAAAGTCAGATAGCTTCACTAGTTACTTCTAATAAACATTTGAGGAAGAAATAACTCCAGTTATATCAGCTTTCTGTCCAAATTCCCATTTTGTCAATTTTTTTTGTCCTAGAAGAGGGGCTTCTTCACCCTGTTTTCTGCCCTCGAGGCTAGATGCTGCACAAGGAGGTAAACCTCTGTACTTTCAGGATGTCAGGGGGAGTTCCGGTAGGAAGTGTGAGCTCCCAAGAGTGTGCCATGTTTCATGTCCCAGAGACCCTTCAGCAGAAGTGTGTAGTGTGCAGGGCGGTCCGTGAAGCTACTAGATCTTTGCAGTTCAGAAGTGTTTTCTGTATGATCGTGTGGGCCATACCTATCCCAGTATACTGCTAGTTGCTTCTGCGGCCTCTTAGTTCCTTCCTTCTGTCACCTGGGATGATTTCTAAGTAAACCAGCTACATGTAGCTAATAGGTGAACTTTACACAAACCTCCAGATCACAGGAGCTGGCAAGAGGGATCAGCAGTTAAAAGCTGTATAAACCTAAAGACTGGAGGTCAATCTTTAGGTCTTAAGGCAGAAAGAGAGTATCAACTCCTCTGGTCAATGCACTCGCGCGCGTACACACACACACACACACACACACACACACACACACACACACACACAACCCCCATACACACACACCACACCATACTCACAGATTATTAGTAAACCATACTTAGTAATGTGTCATGCACCAAACTGGGCATTATATCATGATGTGTGGTTTAAAGACTTGCTGTTGTACAAACTTTAACAAAATCTACACAAAAATGTTCAGAGTTGGTATGTGAGCTTGTCAAGACTTCTGGCTACAAAATTTATGTGCAAAGCCAAATGTACCAGCACCAAGTTGGAAAACAGATTTTGAAGAAGGCATTATCTTTAATAGCATAAATTGTGGCAAACACTGAGGGAAAGGTGCCAAAAGATGTGCAGGATCTGTGTGCAGAAACCATAACAATTGAGAGGGATTGGATAAAGGAGGTTGGCTAAACACTCAGTGTTCACGGACTGAAGAATACATTAAGGAAGTTGGCTCCCCAGTTGTAGAGATGAACGCATCTCAAGTGACAGCTTCGTCCGCTCACCACCCTCTCTCTGGACAAACCAGTTAAAGTTTGCGTGGAAGCACAAAGATACCAGAGTAGAAAAGATATATTTGAAGAAAAATATACAAGAACTATTCTATGAAATGAAGAGATTTTCACACTTTAATTGCAACAGTAGAATAGTGTTTCATGTTTAGACATATAAAATGGAGAGTTCCCCCACACTCGTGTATGTTTGCCACTTATGGTAAAACAGCAGTTCTCAACAGTGGGGAAAAGAATCCTTAAACCCCCATTACTATTTGTGCTAAAAAGATGTAAACAAGTGTGTATCTGCAAATACGTCTTATTGGTCAATAGAAAACATTAAGTCCGCACTACATTTTTTTTTGTACTAGAAGGATTAAATGCTTATAAATATGTATAATCAACCTAATAAACACTCAAATGTGTGTTGATATGTATTTTGCACTATGAAAAACTGCAACGAGTGTAGGCAGGAGAGCTCCCAATGGGCTTTCATTATGACCCATGTGTGTTCCTACATCTGCAGCTCTACCTGTTCTGGGCTTGCGTATCAAGCAGAAGGTTCATGGTCTTCTGCAGGGCTTTTCTTTTGAAAGGTCTCTGCCCCATTAACAATATCACGCACCACACAGCATGTGAAGCAGATGCTCTCTGTGTCTCTGTAATTTATTTATTCCTAATGCCTCATTGATTTACTGGAAGCTGATTCGTAAACCGCCACATTTACTTGCTTCATGTTTCTGTCCTGTGATCTATGAATTTGCAAATACATGCCAAGGCACAGAGGGGACAACTTGTGGGTTGACTCCTTCGTGTGGCTCTTGGGGTCCAACTCAGGTTGGTGGCTAATAGCTTTTACACCAGCTGAGTTGTCACATCGTCTCCTCTTTGTTTTCTTTAACTTACTGATTTTTTTTTTTTTTTAGCTTTTGATGTGTGTGTGTGTGTGTGTGTGTGTGTGTGTGTGTCAGTTTCATCATGTAGGCATGGCTAGCCTGGAACTTGTTATATAAACCACGCTGGCCTTGAACTCACAAAGGTCCTGAACCCCACCCCACAGCCTTTAATTAGAAGTTAACTCGTCCGCTCTGCTTTGCTGGCTGGCTGTCGGGTTCAGGAATGAACTCACTTGTGTTCATGCTTCCATTTTCACTGACAGCGATGCTCTGAATTTTCCTGGGGCTACTTTACAGAGAATCTGAAATATAATCCTTTATTATCTTTAGGAACTTGCTACAGACTTTCCTCTTATTGTATGTTTCAAAATTTCTAAGCAGAAACTCCTTTTATTTTTCCAGCTTTGTTTTTAATTCCACTTGGAATTGGTATTACACTGTGTGTGAGAGACAAGACTTTTGCTATGTAGCCTAGGCTGGCCTTGTGTCCACCATCCTCTTGTCTCAGACTCAGGAGCATTTGGATTACAGTGATAGCCCTCTACTCCACATAATTTTAAAATCTCCACAGAACCTTGTATTTTCTTTGTGTTCTCAGCACTGTTTGTGTGTGTGTGTGTGGGAAGTTCCTATGCTTTTGAAGGAAAGCTATTTCTCTAATTCAGGATGCGAGCAATATGTATGCCTACACATAAATGAAAATGGTGGCACCACCAGTTAGATGAAAGCACACACAACTGAAAACGGGAAGACAGATATACTATGACCATACTTATACATAGGCCCATCACCCCACTGAAATTGTGTTGGGATCTGATGGTACCCAAGGCTGCCAGGCCTGTTGAGCTCTCCTGAACTCAGGACAAATCACTTGAGTGTGGGGAATCATCTCAGGGTGTGGTCAGAATGTTATTTTGATTATACTTATGCAGGTCTCCCAAGAGATGACTAAGACCTTGCTAGTTGGCCTTCTGAGACAATACATACCCAGTGGTTGCCGTTACAAACATCTGTTGAATGTGTTGTGGGAATAGATGGTTGAATCTCCCAGGGAGGCCGCATAACCTTAGCATGTGGTGATTCTACAAAAGGTCACCATTTGGAATCCTAATAACAAGGGAGCAGAGAGACACCAAGACTGATGGACAATCTATAGTCAACCCTTGTCACCTGCTTCCTCTCTGACATATACTTCTGGGAAATGGGATCCTGCTATCTGCAAGTGACAACAAAATGTGGGGACAAAGGACAGAGTCTAACTGGATATTTCTGTCACTGCCAAACTCTGGCTTGTAGATCTGGAAGGGTAAGGTTATTAGTATCTAATGATCACGGATATAAAGTGATAACAGACATGGTAGTCTGGCTTGGCTCATGTGCCAGAGAAAGTACATGAAGAACAGAAAGCATCGAGCTATGACAGTGAACTTGGTCACATGGTTCCCGGAGTGAGAACTGAAGGATGAAGGGTTCCTTTCAAGGACTCATGGCTCCACGCAGGCCACTGTGGAGAGAAGAGCAACCCCTGCTGGCAGGGTAGCGACACCCGAGGCCCTGGGATGGCAGGGGGGAAGGGACCACGGCCCTCTTTGGCACTTAGTGCCGTGGAATGAAGTAGAGGATGGTTAGGAAGGCGGCCATATAGTTCTGTTTTACACTGGATCCTGAGCCAAGTAACTGTCTTACATACTTAAAAAATTAATGGCCACATGTGGCGCTAGTATAAAACCAGCATTCAGAAACTGGAGGTGGGAAGACCCAAAATTCAGGGTCACTCTGGGCTACACAACGAGACCCTATATCAAAAACAAACAAATGAACAAAAAAAATTCCTGGATCAAAACCAAACCAAACCAAACCAAACCAAACCAAACCAAACCCAAACCAAACCAAACAGTTTTGTTTCATATGTATATTCATAATTAAAATTACCTGACATATATGCATACCACACACCCACCACTCTCACTCCCGTCCCATGATCCTGCTCTTCAGCTTTCCCTCCACTGTTTCTTGATGTTCCGTTTCCTCACTGAGTCTGACCAGGGCCATCACTGTGACTATGGGTTTAGAGATAAGTTGGAGACTAGTGGGCTCAGCAGTGGGTACAAAAGTAGAAACAATGGTTTTTCTCTCTTCCAGAAAACATAAATAGCTAATATAGTTCACAGCAAAGAGGTGGTCTTGTGAGCACTTCTTCCATGGTTGACAGCTCACTGGGTCAGTTCTGTGGGGGTTCAGTGCAGCTGATCACAGATGTGGGTTCATGATTGCAATAGATGCCTCTGTTTTTTGAGTCAGGATCTTGCTACATAGCCCGGGCTGGCCCTGAACTCAGAATTGTGCTCTTGCCATAACTTCCTGTATACCACCAATGCCTGGGTAGCAAAGAAATTCAGAATTTAAAAGGAAGACAATTTCATACCTAACCTGGAGCTCAAGGTTAGAAATTACTATTCTTAGCCATAAAGGTAGAATACTGAAATTAAGGACCTAGTATATGAAACAAGAAAAGAGGAAGACTTTCTTTTAGAAATTCTATACACGGTGAATACAATTTTGTGGTACAAAAGCACCTTAAGAAGATACACATATAAGAACTGTGCACTGCTGAGTTTATTTTCATTTAATATAACATGAAGTTAACAGACATATCTTAAGGTAACAAACATTATCATTGATAAGGATATTTTAAAGGATACTTAGGTATAGCCAGAGATTGAACATTCAAAGTTTACTCATTTTTAAAATGTAAAACACCAATTAACCAAAACATTTGAAAGAAAATTCAAGAAGTATCCTATATTTAAGAAAAAAAATACTAACAAAATGCCAATGGATTAGACAATGTCGTTTGATCTGTTTTCTTCTGGGAGAGGAGGGTAAAAGTACATGATAATATAGAACTAGTCATGTTTTTATTGTGGCTTAGAACTAGTAATTTTTAAGTATATGTGGCAATAACAGTGAATGCTTACTTGTACTAGATTAGCCACAATACAGAATCAGCTTAAGATGGAGCACAGATATAATCTTTAATAGGTTCTTCAGCCATTGATGATCAGTTTAATGTCTGATATTTTTAAAGTACATTTCAAACTAAAATGAACCAAATCCCACCAACATCAAGAATGGTTCTCAAGCACTTCCGATTAATGAAAGCATCTCGATTGCTACTGTAAAATGGGTTCAGACCTGTTTTATGATGTGAACAGTGGTGACGGGAAAGTCTGGCAATACGTATGTGTTGAGCAGGTGACAGCCTGTGTGTGCTGCCCTAAGACGTGCCCTCCACAGGAAGGCGCTATGCTTATCAGATGTCTACAGCTCTCTTCAGGTACTGACCTCACTTGGTAGTTATATTGGTGTTTGGGTGTTTAGTTAATGGGAACATTAAATTACATAGTGACTACAAACCCTGTTTCCACCCAACATCTGTGCTCCGTGGGCTAAGTCCCAGTGTTCCCTCGACAATCAAATAATAACGCCGTCTGTCCAATCCAGAGAACACATTTCATAGATTTAAGTTAATAGACTCAATTGTAGGATTTGTCTACCATAGACTAAAGCAAAACAAAACAAAACAAAAAACCCAAAACCTTTGTTGCCTATTACTTGTTGGAATGTTAACAGAAGAAAGGCTTGAGAACTATGAAATATACTTAAATATTATAAGCTGTGCAGGTTCCTATCAGCACAGTATACTGCTTATGGAAATATGCCTTGATAGGTTTGCTCTTATATTAGAGATCCATGGTTTCTCATAGCAAGTGTGAATTCAGTATGTAAACATTTTAAGATACCCAAAAGAGTTAAGAATTTCCTGTCTCTTCTTGAATGTGTCTGAGAGCCAATGTATCAATGTGTCTGGCTCCAAAACTCTCTTTGGGGTCCATGCCAAAAGCATGTTGTCGGATACATCAACAAGGGTAGGGTTTCAAGGTAAGACCCCTTGGATTTTTACTCTAAAGTAAAAAAATACGGCAAGATTTCCAGTCTAGCTGCTACTAATGCTCCCATTTAAAAAATACTTACCACATAGCTTAAATATGTTATACTAAGAATTTTATTTGTATGTATTATAGTATTATGACTTGGGAAACACTTGAAATATATTTGTAGGCAGCTAGCTTTAAAATATTGACACTTCAGCTCCTAGCACAAACAGCCCTGAGAACAATGCATTTGAATTCCAGCTCAACTAGAAACAATATAATTGAGAAGCCTTAAACGTACCAAAGCAAGTTTAAACGTACCAAAGCAAGTTCTGCAAAACTTATCAATTAAAACAAAGCAAAACAAAAACAAAAACCCAAACATACCAACATCTGAGGCACTACCAGCCTACTGTACTTTACAGTACTGTAGGACTTGGAAGGACTTGGAGGAAAGAGCATTATCCACACAGTCCCACTGTGCGGTAGGGAAAGCCATCTGCCCATAGTGCTGCAGCATGGTCTCCTACAGACGCAGACTGACTGTGAGAGCTCTGCTCACGACAGAAAGCACTGGGACAGGGATCGACACTGGGAAGAGAAGGAGTCAAGAGCTTGGTTGGTAACCATGTCAAGTGACTGGCAGCCCCCGAGGGGCATCGAGGATGCGAAGGCCAAGTCAGAGCCGCAGGGGTCTGACCTAGGTCAGAGGGCACACAACTGTACCAGTGTAGCAAAGTCTTCACAACAGAAATTAAACCTCTTATGCTAGAACAAAAAATTCAACCTGTTAATACTGTCCAAATGGCAACGGAATGTGAACAGACACGATACGTGGTTACATCCAGATCTGCTACACAAAGTACAACAAATACTAGGAATCAACTGTTAGCATTTCTCTGATGTGACAAAGAAGTAAGTTGTTCCATGTTTAAAAATCTATGCTCTCTGCTTCCTTTTAGTATAATAAAGCTTTGCTAAATGAAATATTTTGCTTTAAGAGAAACATCTATTGAAAATAAACAGTCCTGGATCTTTAAACTCTATAGTTACATGTTGGAGTATGTACACTTATGTAGTATTAAAATGAAATATTTAGGTGTAAGTAGCTTTTTCCATTCAAAGTATGGAGCAGAGCTGCACTGCTCTAGTTTACACACTTACAGTGCAATGAAAAACAGAGATTCATGTGGTTTGGAAGTTAGGAAGAGTAAGAACATGCCACTCCTGAGGAATGGGAAACCAAAACACCGCTGCGGCTACTAGTAGGCCAGGTAGTGTGACCAGAAAACAGCAGCGAGAAATAACTTCCTGGATTGCTATAACAGGCCAATCAGTGCCATCAAGGTTCACACCACACAGCAGAAGTCTAAAGCACCACGCAGCAGACACCCGGGGAGAATTCAGCCTAATTTCTAATTGTGCTTTGCACGGACAAAAGCTAGAAGGTCAGGTTAAAGTCAACTGGCTACAGCTTCACTGATGCCCGTGCTTCGCAAGTCTCTTCCCGGCTCGTCTCCTACAGGGTCTGGCCTCTTCTCTGAGTTGGTTTGTGGAGGACAAGACAAGACTTAAAACTGCGTACAAATTAAGCAATTAAAATCTTGGGACCTTTTTAATCTGTTTCAAGTTGCTGACCTGTTGAATTGCATTGTCCACATTTCTTCTGGATGCGAACAAAGGACTCTGAGGGTCCAGGCATGACAGAAAGCACCCGAGCTGGGGTCAGAGAGTCAAGATGTTACCAGAGGGCTTTGCTCTAAGCTGCATTCCAATGGGTGATTGTGACTGTCAGTTCCTCACAAATCCACAACTATGTCTACAATTCTGGACATGATCTATAGACAGTCCAAAAGTCTCAAGAGAAGCGGAGGCCATCACCTACAGCACAATAAAGCAATGCAGTTCACAGAACCCTTTCCTACTGATACCTCACGGCAGTACCAGAATTAAGTCACAAGAGAATAAAAAAGCATTACACACTAAAATAATTTTCAAATAAGGTAATATTTCTTTCATGGTTTTCTTCTATTCCACTTTAGAAAAGTGTACATACATTTAACAAATCAATTTAAAATCAAGAATTGCAAAGCAACTTAAGAATTCCTAATTTTCGTCTAATGTCAAAAACCAATTACTTGAACCGTTGCTGAAGGGCTGGATTGCCACCATGCCCACCTAGGCACCACTGCAGAGTCCCGCAAAGGCCACTCATCCCTCCTGTGCTGGAGCAGAGGCTGGGGACACAGCTAAAAGCAAATACAAACAGAGCTCCATCTGCTTTGTATGCGCATACAGGGTCTTAGAGAAACCCTGCAGTTTCAATGCCCGCTTCGCAGCTGCCCTGTGTCTTCTTTGCTACTTGCTGGCCTTGCTCAGACTTATTCAGCAGTCTGTGCCCTCTGTGAAGGCGCGCGCACACACACACACACACACACACACACACACACACACACACACACACACACACACACACTGGAGCTCTGTCACCAATCTGGCAAAGAAAACCATGATAGAGGTAATACATGGGACACCTGGCCACCAAGATAATGACACTTATTGATAACAAGAGTTTAGTTTCAGGATGCAAGTTTGCCACACAGAGCCTGGAGCTTTGACAATTCCACTTAATAATCTATGAATTCTAGATATTAAGTCTGAAATTAGCACAGAGCAGTTCAACTAAAATGCATGATATTTCCATTCCACTAAATGCTACATTGTTGATTTAAAACCCTGGTTTGTTAACCACATAAGTTCAGGAGTGATTTGCTCAGACAGTGACATCGACTGAAGCTGTTGTATCTGTTTGTTATGGTCACACAATGAAAACCACAGGAAAGTAACAGGAAAGATACTTACAAAATTATACATCTTGATATGTTCTCTTAAAGTTACTAATTGCCTGCAAAATGAAGCTAGCACAATTTTAAAATAATAAAAACATAAAACATGAGGTTGCTTGTGAAGGCCATAGCTTTGGAACGGCTAGATGCAGACCTAGTGGACTTGCTTGTGTGGACGGTCCTACTTGCAGGGCTTTATGGCCACAGCATACTCCTCGCTCATGGCACACATGACAGACACCTGCAAGGAGAAGGGCAGGCAAAGAGTCACTTAGGAGGCAACACCCAGAAAAGACGCACTGTGTTCACCAAATACTGTGTACTCGTGGATCTTCTAATGTTGAACTGGGAAAGGGGTAATCGGCAGTAGTTAGCCTATCTTCTGGACAGTTTCCTGGAGTGGAATTCCTTAGGTGGTTCAGGACAACTCCCAAGTACCTTCCAGTAAACTGGAAACACTGTTACCAATATTTCCTCCATGTTATGCTTTTGAGAGTTATAACACAGAATTATCTTCCCCCCTCCCTCCTTCCCACCCTGCCTTCCAATTTCCTAAACTCATAGGTAGCTCTCTAAAACAAGTATGGAGTTTCACGTCAATCCAGAAGAAAACAAATACACCAACCCCCAAACTTGATGCTTTCTTTGTCAGAGGTTTTTAAGTTATATTTCAGTTTTTGAAATTTATTTTATATGTTATATATGATTGTTGCATGTATGCGTGTGAACAGATGACAAACACTATTGAAGGTGAAGAAGCAGACTTGACAGCAGGGCGCAGAGACACAGACCGGGGTGCTTGGGAAGCAGACGTCTGCACACACAGTCTTTTGCGCTAACTTCTTCAGGGCCAAATTCTTATACAGTGTTTTGAGACCGATGTGCCATTGGTCTTACCTGCACGTCTTCACCTGCATTGTATTTCCCTTCTATTTCTTTTCCCAGCTCTCCTTCTGGCAGCTTAAGATCCTCGCGGACTTCACCAGTTTCTGTCAGCAGGGAGAGGTAGCCGTCCTGAATGCATATGAGCTAGTAGAAGAAATCGCAGGTGCGCACTGATTAGGCCATATCCACTCTGTTGTGCTATTTACACAGTTCAACTGCAACACACAGTATCTTGGATAGGAACACAGCAATGCATTAACAGATCCGTGGCATTTAAAAATGCCAAAATGGCTCATGCCTTTGGGAGGCAGAGGCTAGCCTGGTCTTCATTGTAAGCTCCAGGACAGCCAGAAATAAATAGTTTGAGACCCTGTTCCTCCAAACTCCCACAAAAAAGTAAAATGCAGGCATATAGAACAAAAGACACATATAATTCACTCCCCTGTACTAGCCTTGTCAGTCTCTGCATTGCCAAGGTATTTACATTCAAAGACACATTAAAGGCAGAGGTATTTTTTAAGGAAAATAAGGTATTTCATAAGTTTTTGAATGAATAATATGTTTTAGTAATTTTTCAAATGAGAAAATAGAGACCTATTTTCCTCTTACCACTACATGTATACTGTATGCAAATTTTTATGTTAGTGGGCATAAAAGTTATTTTTAGTTTTTTACTATTAAAATGATGCATTTTATAATTTGGTTATAAGCAAAGTTAATTGGAAATTTTTGGTCTTCAGGGCACTGCTAATAGATTTTAAAAAACATTTTCATATATATACAGTACCTATATATTATTTATAATACAATATATAATGCATTTTTGTCTTATTTACCCCGTTACCATCCATTGACCCCTCCACTGCAGCTGGTCCCAATTAGTCCTTCTTCTATTTTCATGTCTTCTTTATTTCTTGGTGACTTGGTAAGTTTCGTTAAGAGTTGCTTACAGAAGTGTTGGTGAGGGATTATTTACAGGAGCATGGGCACCTTCTCAGTGGCTACACTACATGAGAAAATATCTCTCCCTCCACTTATGGCCACTGACTGTCTATAGACCCCCAGGGAGGGGTGGTGGTGACAGACTTTTAACATTGTTACATCTTATGGTATTAATGAAACAAACCCAATCATGATCCAACTTGTAAAATAGCATACTTTTTGATACAATGCTTTTTAAAATTGACTTTTCTTTTCTTAATTTATTAATAAATTAATAAATCTTAATTTATTCAAATTACATCTTGATTATTATCCCCTTGCTTGTATCTTCCCAGTTCCTACTTTCCCTCCCTCTTTTACCCTATTCCCCTCCCTAGACCTCCGACAGAAGGGGACCTCCTCCCCACCATATGACCACAGATTATCAGGTCTCATGCAGATAACCTGCTTCCCCTTCCTCTGAGTGCCGCCAGGCCTCCTCACCAAGGGGAAGTGATCAAATGACGGGGGGGGGGGGGGGCACACCAAGAGTTCATGTCAGAGGCAGTCCCCTGCTCCCCCACACATGGAGAATGAGCTGTCCATCGGCTACATCTGAACAGGGGGTTTGGCTCTCTGCATGCAATGGCCTTGATTTGTGAACAGTTTGTGCAGGCCCCCCTGGGTCCAGATCCTTCAGCCTGGATGGTCTCCTTGTAGGGTAATTTTTTAATTGTGTGTAGCTGTATGAGCATCTGAGTCTGTATCTGTGCCGGTCACCAAGCTCGGCGGTGTTACGATCCTTTGAAGATGGATTTATAGGAAGCTGTGAGACTCCCAATATGGGTGTTGGGAACTGAACTCGTGTCCTGTAGAACTCCCCTGCTCTTAACTGCTGAGTTGTGTCACCAACCCCTTGATACAACTCTTCTATTACAGGAATGAGGAACCATCAAGTCCCCACCACCAGTGTGCTGACGATTCCAAGACTCTGCAGAAGTCTACTCTATTGGCCATTCATCCAGACTATTGGCTGCTAACACACATAAAAGGAATGAGGCGTGGGCCCTGACACTGCTAACCAGAGCACAGAAGCCAACACACAAGAGCAGGTTCCAAGTGCTCTGGTGCCTCTGAACAGGTCTGCTCTGCAAGTGAACAGATTCCACTCCATAGGGGAGTCTTTGCACACGTCGAAACCTAAGATTCTACACAGTGAACTTTTAATCACTGAAGTGTTTGAGAGGGAGCTGGGGAAATGATGAAGAACGAGGAGTCTGAGGCACACAGGCAGTGTTTCAGTACCTGAGGACAGATGCTCACATGTGGCCGAGTTGGCTGCCCTTGTAGTAGCTCCCAGGGAGGAATGTGATACTTCAGAGGGAAAGAGTCCTATTGCCACCAGGGACTGAAACACAGGAGCCAGGTAAGAATACTGGGATCCTGATAATCATTTAAAATGCCATTTTTTTTAAAGAGCCAGAATTAATTTTCAATGAATGTGAAATACATTAAGACAAAAACATGTAACTGTAATATAAGCATCTAGTGAAGCCATATATATGTATATGAACTTAAGGAAATTACTTAAAAAGTATGCATCTTTTACCTAGATTCATCCCTTGTTAACATTTAACTGTCTATGTATATCCGTGTGTGTGTGTGTGTGTGTGTGTGTGTGTGTGTGTGTGTGTGTGTACATAAAATACACTGCTATACATTCCTGGTTTTGCTGAATCATTTGAGGCTAAGTTTCATAGATCACGATTTTTCAGATATAAATTCTTCAGTGTGTTTACCCCAAGAACAAGGACACACTCTTACATAAATCTTCAAACTAGTCTATTATCCATTTTCCAGGGTGCCAGTTGTTCTGATGCGGCTCCTGGGTACCACCCTGCAGCCTGTGCTGTTGTGTGGGTTTTGTTTCCTTTAATGTGGAGGAGTTCTATCACCCATCTCTCAGGGCATTGGCACTTACTTGTTTTACAGACTGTCCGTCTGGGTCTGCCTTGTAGTTCATGGAATGTGTGCTTGGAAGAAATAGTATCTAGATGATGTCTTCTCAGAGTGTCAGTAACACCAGGAGGCAAATGTATCTGCTAATGGTGATGCTAACTTCCACCACCTGGATGCTGGGGTGGTATCTGCAACATCATTACAGTCTAAATATAGCTCTTTCTCTTTAAAAAGGAGGAAGGAAGGAAGGAGCCAATGGTGTTACTGTTAAATCTCAAGTGTATTTTGTGCAAAATTCCATCTTTTCTCAAAGCTGTTAGGATTAGAACATATGTAATACATGCAATGGGTGTGCCAGACGCCTGACCAACGCGGTACTAAACTAAAGAAATCAAGGGTGATTTCACATCCAAGTGGGAATCCGGAGTGAGCTGTTTACTAGAGAATGAGGAACTGTCCAGACCATGCATTAGGCACATTCCAAAGGGACTCATTTAGGAACTAGTGTAAGTACGCTGCCTTTGGCTGTAAGAAAATACCAGAAAATCAATGAGTATGACAAAGATAATGTGCTAAAACTCAAGTGTGCTGTTGTCTGAGTTCATAGTAACATGTCAGTTTAGTGGTCAACTGCAGTGGGTACTAGGAACAGGTCATTTCAAATCTGATAACGGAGAGGGTGAGACGGCTCAGTGGGTAAAGGAGCTGGCTGCCAAGCCTGACAATTTGATGCAATGTCTAGGATTTGCATAGTAGAAAAACCAACTCTCCCAAGTGTTCCTGACCTCAACAGTTACATCATAGTATATGTAAGTGACCCCCTGTGCATACATATATGCACACACACACACACATACACAGAAATAAATGTTTTTTAAAATATTAAAATCACTGATAATGAAAGGCAGAGGGAAGTATTTGTCCTGGCTTGCTAGTATATGTACACACACATGTAGGAGAACACACTCAGGAGGTATATGCCCTAATCCTCAAGGTAAAAACAAAACAACTGATGATGAGTTTCCATAGAAGCAATCTGTCTTTCAAAGAAACAGAGGAACACCTGATTATTACCTTGTTTCCTTTAAATTAATGGAGTGGGGCAATGATGATATATGTCTAATAATCTTAAAGAAGAAAAATAAGATTCTGTGGGCAGTGGTGAGCGCCCTTGACCCCCTCATCCCAGCACTTGGGAGGCCGAGGCAGGTGGATCTGTGAGTTCAAGGCCTACAGAGTGAGTTCCAGGACAGCCAGGGCTACACAGAGAAACTCTGTCTTCAAAACAAAACAAAGCAACCACAAAAACAAAACCAAGAAAAGTAAGATTCGTTTACCCCTGAGAGGTGCACAGAACTTCACCTGTGGACAGCCTTACTTAACAACAACAACAACAACAACAACACCACAAAAGAAAACAAAAGCTAACCGCCCGGAACTCTTGTCTCACCTTAGAAATACACAGAAGGAACCTGGAAATGGTAAAGAAATGCAGTTAGTAAAATCTAGACGCCTGAGATTCAGTCTCTCACAGTGGGAACAAGAGGGAGGGAAAGGGAGAGAGAAGAGAGAGAGAATTCAGTGTATGTGATAGAGGAGAAATGGCGGAGTAACACAGATTCAGGAGCCCTATGAAGCAATGTCATTGTGTAGGCCTTATTCAGGCCTGCGTCAGCTTACTAAACCATGAAACAAACCCAGCTACTATCACACCCACAAAGGCAACACAAAGCAATTAGGGAGGTGCAGGAATGAGGAACTAACATCTGTTTTAGGTATGGTATTGTGTCTGGCTTTGTTTACAGTTCTTAGCCTTTAGATAACAAAATACGGGCAAAAGGGTAAAGTATCTGAGATTAGCTTCAAAATAATCAAGAAGAAGAGAATATATGAAGGAACAGCAAATGCTGGACACAGGCCAGCATGGTGGCACATGCTTTTAATCCTGGCACCTGGGAGGTGGTAAAGAGGTTTGTGAGTTCCAGGCTAATGTTAGTCACCTGTTGAGATCTTGTCCCCCAAACAAACATATAACAGAAGAGTTGGGGTACAGCCCAGGCAGTATTACAGAAAAGGAAGAGGAGACTTTGAGGACCAGGTATCCAGGATGCTTGTGTGCAGCAGTGTCATCTGGACATCGAGCCTTGCATGCATGAACTCACAGCAGGTCTGCCTGTCAGCACAAGACCTGCACGAGGTCAGCCGTCAAGTCAGCACCAAGAGGGAGAGAACGCATGAGGCGCCAGCTCTAACCACTGGGGAAAGGAAAGCCAGTCTTCTTCAGCAGACAGAGTGGCCCCTGGTTGACTTCTCACACTCCTGTGGATGATGCATTTATGCCATGTGCATATGGCAGCACTTACTGGGCCTAGTGGGTTATATAAATGAGAAAGGGGGGGCTGTGAAGTTGGGAGGAATTTGGGAGGGGAGTGGGCATCATCTAACTGCACTGCATTCATGTGTGAAATTACCAAATAAATAAAATGTTTTTCAAAGGAGTGGGGTACAGATAAAGCAAGATCTGTCATATGTTGATAAGTGTAACACCCAGGTGATATGAATGTGGGATTTTGACACTTAGATAATTCTCACAATAAAAAGCGAAGTATGGGTGGTGAAAAGGCTCAGCAGGTAAAAGTGCTCGAGGCAGAAGCCTGGTGGCTTGAGTTTGACTTCTGAATCCCACACGGTGCGGGGAGCGCTGACTCCTTCCATGGCATGCATGTGCATGGGTGCACATACACACAGAAGTAAGATAAAACAGCAACATGGGGAAAAGATGCAAGATTCTAGAAAGAGAGAGCACAGAAACTATTAAACTCTGGGAGGCACAGGGGCTGAGAAAGGAAGAGGAGATAGGAAGGGTGCAGGGGGCAAGAGTGACTACAGATCCTGCCAATGATGTGTCCATAGTAAGAAGGAACATAGAAAGGGGGATTGTGGGAAGGATAGTTTTTTGTTTTCTTTTCTTTTTGCCTGTATTTTATATACAATAGGTGGAAGGGGAAGATTGTTACTAAGTGCTTCCTTAGCCCCAGTTTCCAGTCCATTTCAAAACAAGCAGCCATCACTATGCAAGTTCTTTCAACTTCTGCCTTCCCTCTCTGGCCCTCTTCAGCTACTTTTCAAAAGTTGCTGGTCCCTGGTAGAGTGCATTCTTCAACATTATGATTATATCATCTAAATAAATAAGATGAGCGTCACCTGGGCGTTAGCTGACCCAGCAAGTCATTATGTTGGGTGTGTACAGTGACACAGCATCACCAAGTGGAAGGACCACATACGAGATAACATGAGTGGGCCGGAAAAGCACCAATAATACGACAGTGGCTCAGATGCAGAAAGCACTTTCTTCTACACGGGCCACTTGTCCCCCATGAACTTATACCAATGGCTTGATGGAGAATTCTCCCTGACTAGTTGACTGTAAAAACAAGAATTTCAAAATGGCTTCTAGTGGCCATAAACAATACGAAGGAAACCTGTACTGTGTTGATTTCTACTGAATATAGACAGAGTCAAGAGTTGGGTTGGAAGTCAAGGATGCTGGAAAACCAAACTAGAGAAATTGTTAATTTGAGATCTAGAGTTATGGTATATGCACAGATCTCTGGAGATGCTAGCAGATGTTCACTGGTGGGTGCAAGCTATAAACGAGGCTCTTGATTAAATAAAAAGGTAGTTCTTGTAGTGAATGACATTCAGTCTCTTGTTACTGCTGCCTCAGTACTTGCTCAACAGGCTTAATGACATGGGCTTTCTCTCACTAAGGCTGACAAAGCCACATCTGAGAGCCTCACAGAAAGGAATAATAAAGGTCCCCTGACTTGGCAGTTTTCCCCAGTGCGAACAGCAAGTCCCTGGGAACACTGCAGAAAGAGTGAGGAGGGCTTCTTGCAGTAGACCCAGTCTACACATGGACCTGCTTTTCCTGCCCATGGTGCTTCTGATAAAACTCCACCTGGCTTTAGAGGATGCCTCATCTTTCTTACAGCACCTCATGTCCTCACTGAGAGGCAGAATAATGAGACAATGAAATGCTGCCCCGAGAATTCCATGGCTCCCTACTGGACTGACCTTGAGGACCTTGTACTGTTACAAGTTATAGTATATTAGATGCTGCTACTTTTCCTGTAAGTAGAACACACTAACTTAGCAACCTAACATGGCTCTTTTCACTGCGACCCTGAACGATCCTGTAGCATATTTGTTGCTTCTCCCTAAAATAGTGGGCTCTTCTGGTTTAGTGGTTCTCCATTTCCAGAGAAAGAATTGTTTCATGAAGAATATGAGGTATTCACAGAAAACATTAAAATGATAAGGGACTTTAAAGCACAGGGAAATCACAGCATCATTATTTTCTTTATTATATACTACTATCTTAACTTGCAACATGGAGGCTGTGCGGTGGCTCAGGGGGTAAAGGTGCTTGCCTTCAAGACCAATGTCCTGAACTACAGCCCTACAGCCCATATCCCTAGGAGTGAGAACCAACTCCTGAAAGTTGTCTTCTGATCTCCGTGTGTGTGTGTGTGTGTGTGTGTGTGTGTGTGTGTGTGTGTGTGTATGTGTGTAGTGTGTATGTGTATGTGTGTAGTGTGTATGTGTGTGTTAATTTGGATTTAAATTACATAGTTCTGGCAATCTACCAAGTATTTTATATGTCTTGTACTGCGTAGTTTTCCCTACAAGGCATGTTTTTTCAAATGACAGATACAACTGCAGGAAATCCAGAAAACATTTATTTTGTGGTAGAATGTACAGTAGTAAAGAAATTTCTATACACTATGATTCCAAAGGAGAACCTAAGCAAACTATTTCTACGTTTAATAAATTGGGAATTCCCCCCAGAGGCCCTGAAAGCATTTTCTCTTTTACACCACCACAGGACCCCAGGCAACTGTAACTTCTTCTGAGAAAACTAATGAATATTAGCAATATCAATCGGAGCCAATCCTGGAATGGGAGCCAGGAGACACTTTCTTGCATCCTGAACTCATTTTAAGAATATACAAGTTCTATCTGTAAATATTAACATATTTTTCTCCAAATCTTTAAAAAAAATTATTACAATGAATAGATGTACACAATCTACTTTGGCTAGCTGCCGTACTGGCACTGAAAATACTGAATTCAGCAGATACAAAGGAACTGCTTGCAGCCAGATGCTACCAGAGGCAGGGACTTAACCAAGGTGCAGTGGGAGAGGAGTGAAGACCACTAGAGCATGACAAACACACTAGAAAGTTCCCAGAACCAAATTTCTAAACGAGTGACCGGAAATAAATATCTGATGCCAATTTGATAAGAGGGAAGCCACAGACCCTGAGTACTTCCTGTGCCATGCATGGCCCTCAGTGTTCAGTAAGCCTCGAAACAGCCTTGTGAGAACTTTGCTATTCACATCCCATTTTACGAAGTAAAAGAGGCAAGAGATGTCAAATAACTGGCCAGCTAAGGTCACACCACAGTAAGTGGCAAAGCGGAGACCTAGATCCAATCGACAGAGTGATGCCATGCTTGGCTATCGGCGCCATGTGGACTACTAGGGGTGGGGCTAGGGGGATGCATGCTTGAGAAGGCACCATACCATCTCAACCATGGAACACTTTAAAGAAAAGTTAAGAATGAGAACGTAAAAATCACACAACAAACAGACTCTAAAAAGGACACACAATGACCTGTTCTCCCTTTGCCCTAGGCTACTAGACGGCCTGCATTGTTATTAGACCTGCCTGTGCTTAACTTCTGCACACGAGGCAAGGGGCATGCGCTTGGGCCTCACTAAACACCACATAAAACCCAAACCACATTAGTCCTTTTATGTTAAATTTTAAGGTTCAATCAGTGACTCATTAATTCGATAATAAGCATCCAACAGGTAGAAGCTTTGAATAAAAAACAACTATATAAGTACTGAGTATTCAAAGCATTCACAAGTCAAGATGAGAAAAGAAAGCCATTTTGGCTAAAGTAAATTCTATACTTAGCCTTAAGCTGACATGTCAATCTTATATGCCTCCATACTGAAAAAAGATGCACACGTTTAGGTAGGTTTACTGACTAGCACTGTGTACCACATCTAAAGCCTGTCACCTAAGAATAATGAAATGATCAAATAGGATTTTTATATAGAAAATGTGAAGCAAAGCAGAAGTACTTGTTGGTGTACACAGCTACTAATGGGCACACGTTTTCTCATCCATCGTGCATGCCACCCTGGTGTGTAGACTGAAAGGCAGGAGTTCAGAGAAAACACAAACTTTGTAAAAGACCATCTAGCTAGAAAAGTGCCACTACCAGATCTACTTGACTCAAAACATCACTTGCTTTGGTGTTTGATATAACTATCAAAATATTCTAAATCTGTACAGACTCAATCTAGAAAACACAGTGAAAATATCAAACTGCTCAGCAAATTAAAACTAGAAAAATAGGTTTACACATGGATCGCGCCGAAGGAAAATATTGAGCAAATACAGTTGGTACCAGCCTCTTCAATACTAGGTAAGTGATATAGAAAGGGACCCACTTAAGGATTAGGGTCAAGCTGATACTTAGAGAAGATGACAAGTTGTTTTACTTTGTATTTGGTATTAAAACCCAGAAGACTTTCAGGTCCTGCTTTAGCTATGATCAATCAGAACTTCCATATTCCAGAAAGTTGGTTAACATCAACACTCCAAACCACAAAATGCTGTCATTGAACACGACCTACCTCCAGGTGTCATTGCAAAAAAGCTCGAAGGTTATATATATACAATTTAATAAAAGGTCACAGTTAGTGGATATAAATAAACCAGTTACACAGCTTTTCATTTCTTCTTTGCACTCAGCGACCAGGCAACTTAGTTATAGATTTCAAGTTATGTCCCTACTTGAGAATACAAGATTGTGACTTAAACTTACTAACGTAAAAACCTTGTCAGTAGGAGTATGAATTCCAGTCTTGAAAGTCTTAGGTCTGTTCAGTGAAAAGAAATAACACCTGGGAAGGAGTTATCTAAATCTGAAATATTTACAAGAGAGAATAGCAGTTTTACTAAATATTGGATTTATTCACAGTAAGTACATCTTTGCACACTTGAAATTTTTACTTACATTTGTTTATTTACCTACTGGACGTATGTATGTGGGCACTTGTTTCCCAGCTCATGTGTGGAGGTCAGAGGTCACAGGAGTCAGACCTCTCGGGAACTGAGCTCCAGGGTCAGGCCTGACAGCAAGCTCCCAATACAGCATTTGTAAAATGCAGGGATAGAGGCTGCAGATACAGGGCAATTGGAAAGGTACTTGCCTAGAGTACGGGAGGCCTGGGGTTTGATCGCCAGCACAAAATAACCAGGCATGAAGGTACACACCTGTTAGTGCAACGTGAGGCAGGAGGATCAGAAATTGAAGGTCATCCTTGAATGAATGGTGAGTTCAAGGCCAGCCTGAGACATACGATCCCGATTTCAAAATTTAAAAATACTAACAGAAAAACAAAACACATTTTCTCCGATCTGGAAGATGAGCGGATTCTAGTAGTTGGTGAGGAAAATACCCTATAAAACCACTCTCAAGTTTTGTCTGCACACGACTGACGAGGGTGCCTGCACACTTCTGAAACACCGTTAAGGAAGTCAGTACTTACTTGATAATCATTTCTCTTAATGTTCGGGACATCCATGTTGTGAGTAGAAGGGCAAATATCCTCATATTTTTTGCCAGTGAAAATATCAATTCCAACAAGGTGTACCTAACCAGAGGAGGGACAACAGGAAGCACGTTTACTCTGTCAAGCACGGCACGCATCACACAGGCGCACAATCCCAATCCTGAAGGGAACGGATCCTTTCACCTCTTCCAAGGTCATCTTACTTCCTTTTAAAAAGTTGCAGCGCCATAGAACTGAGATTCGGTAAAACACCTGAAACCTGAACAGTTTCATGGCATCAGAACTCAATGCTCTACAGACCTCAGCACGTCAGTTACAAGAGTCCATAGATAACGAAGACCAGATCTCTTAGAACTGTAAGAACAGGTTTGTTTTCAACTATAAACTATAAAGATGTTTTGGACCACCCGGATCAAGAAAGCTTTCGTTTCCCGTTAATGCAACATTCTAAGGGCCCAATTAAAAGAGAGGACTCAGATTAATAGCTGGTCACCCAGAGACTGATGGAAGAAAAAGAAGTTATTTTAAATCTAGAAGCCTCCTGGTGTAGAATGGGGCACAACTGATCTTATTGCTGAAGCCAAATAAAGACTTGAAAGGGCTTACCTTGGCGTGACCATGCTTTCCAGTCTTGGAAGTTGACATCTCCACGATTTTGCATGGTCGTCCTTTGAGCACCACGAAGCCGTTTTTGCGCAGGGCTGAGCACTGCATAGGGTAAGTGCTAGAAGCCCCTGCGTCTCCAGTAGTGAAATCAATTTCGTCTGCCATGGTGGGCTGCGGAGATGTGTGGTTTTCCTGAGGGAACTATGCAAAAAGTTTGTTTGCTTTTTAATAACGGGCAGGCAGGCAGGGGAATGTCTCATTTTGGGGGCAGGAACAAGGCGAGCATCACTGGCTCGTTAATTTTGCATTTATAGGACACTCGCTATGAGTGGTGTGTAGTTTGCCATTCAGGCCTCTAGAAACTTTTCCAGCCCTTGGTGGTAGGTACGGAGGGAAGCCGCAGAGAAGCTGGCTGGGGAGTGAAGGCGACACTAGCGCTGAGCCAGCAGGTCCGATCGCCTCCGCCCCACCACAAGAAGTGCCCACGACCTTCCTGCGCCGGGCTGCGGGGCCGGGCGCCTCCACCCCATCCCCGCTGCCAAGGCGTCAGCCAGGCCGCAGGTCCGCTGCACCTGGCCCTCAGCGCGCCTAGCACCCGCAGCGGCGCCGCCCTGGCATCCCGGTTCGGCCCAGAGGCGAAGGGCCGAGCCCGGGCGGTCCCGCGCTCGCCCTCCCGCTAGGTGCCGAGCATCTCGGCTCCGCCCCTCGCCCGGACCCCAGCATCTGGGCCGCAGCTCCCGCCCTGCCACCCCGGCCCTAGGTCTTCACCTTCCGGCCCGCACCGCAAGCCTTTGCTGTGTCCGCCGGTCCCTGCGGCTGCGGCGGCGCTGGCGGCCGCGGCTGGTCCAGGAGACGGGGCGGGGCCGCCACGCTTCCCACACCCGGCTCCCCGCCCCGGCCCGCCCCGCCATGGCCCGCCCCGCCGCGGCCACACTTCCGGGATAGGCCCCGGCCCGCCACAGGCCCCGCCCCCAGACCACCCATTGGCTCGAGGCTTCCAGATTCCCCGCCCCGTCACGTGAAGCGCGCCCTGGCAACCCCACGTGCTGCGGATTAGTGCACTTCCGGCGTGCAGAGCTGGTCGCAGTCGACTGCTTGAAGCTTCGCTGTGCTACCGGGTGGGTTGCGCCCTCATCTTGAGCTCAGGGTCGGTTGGCCTTGGGGACAGCCTTTAGGGCCAGGTCCTGGCACTCAGGTGCAGGGATGCAGTCAGTCACTTAATAGTGTTCAGAACTGGGGAGTCAACACATTTTCCAACCGTCCCGAGTGGTGATGGAGTGGAACTTTGATTTAAGCCCCCGGTACAGCTTGCAGCCCTCCTTGGGGTTGGGATCCGTGCTTGGAACTCGAAGAAGAGTGCGAGGTGCGCTGTGTTATTTCATGACTCTGCATTGTAGGTCCTCAGAGGACTCCAGACACCTTATGGTGAGGTGCTGGTATAGCCTGGCCAGAGCAGCAGTGTTCCCAGGGTTAGGAAATCCTTCAGGATGTGAAGTGCCTAGAGACGCTACTCTGCCTTTCAATCTTTCTTTCTTTCTTTCTTTCCTTCCTTCCTCCTTCCTTTATTATAATTATTCACATTACATCCCAATTGTTATCCTCTCCCACTCATCTTCCCATTCCCACCCTCCCTCCCTCTGCCCTTCAATCTTCCTGGCATTGGTGTGCTCTAGAGTTTGGGTTTTTGAGCTGTTTGTGTTGTTAAGGATTAAAGACAAAGATTCTTAAGAGGTGTGCTTTCTTTTCATAGTTTCATCATAGTTGCTGCATTTCTTTTACCTTGAAGAGAATCTAGGTAATTAACTTACATTCCACAATCAAGTTCATGTCCTTCAGTGATTTGGTAGTGCTGCCTTGTAATTAAATCTAGACTCATATTCGTGTATACATATAAACATGTACACAGAATGTATTTTGCTTGTGTTGTTTAGAAGCGATACGCACATAGCTTCATAAAGTAAACATCACTTATTGTTAGTATGTGAAAGCCAAATTAGAGCCCCAGGCTATTGAGTTCTCTCTGCCTTTCCTTATACCACCCAACATCCATTATTATTATTATTATTATTATTATTATTATTATTATTATTATTATTATTATTATTGCTAATGTTTAAATAAGAATTACATAGTATACTACGTAATTTAATCTTGACTACTAATGTTGTTTAAACTAAGGTTAAAATTAGAATTTATATAAAATAAGATTTACTTATAGTTCTGAGTTTTGAAAAAAAAACCAACCCCATAATCAAAATAGAAAAATATTTTCCGCATTCCAAAACTTCCTGTGCCTTTTTGTCACCAGCCGCTTTCCGTCCCCACCTCACACCCAGGCAGACCGTGGCAACCATCAGCAGTTACTCTTTTAGCTGGATTTTGAATTATGGGAAAAGGCAGGGGAAAAATGAAGCAATTTGCCCTGAATCATGTAACTTGTATTATCAGTCAGAGAATTAAAGTTGAAATTACTGCTTTGTCTATCACCATATTCACACATTCACATAAAATTTGTGTATGGAATTAAATTACTATTTAATTCAACAAGTACAGGGTCTTCTCTTGAGGACTTCAGAACACAGAAGTAGCAAATTCTGAGCCCTTGATTCTAGGAGAATAGCAGGATTAGGTTCCTTTTTATTCTTAATGGGAAATTGTTCACATTTATTTTTATTAAAAAACGCCTTATCCTATGTATTGTTAACAATGGGCGTGTGGCTTACAGCACTGTAGTTCAAACATGAAGCTATTTTATGTATACTCTTGTCTTCTCTATTTGGAGCAACACAGGCGTGCGTGTGGAAACTCCAGAGAACTTTTCAGCATGATACTTGGGGGCATTTTAAGCAGGGAAAGAAACAACCATAGCCATGGTACTGGATGGACTGTCTTGAGATCACCAGTGTGTATGTGATGGTGTGATGGTTATAGCCATGGTACTGGATGGACTGTCTTGGGATCATTGGCATGTATATGATGGTGTGATGGTTATAGCCATGGTACTGGATGGACTGTCTTGGGATCATTGGCATGTATGTGATGGTGTGATGGTTATAGCCATGGTACTGGATGGACTGTCTTGGGATCATTGGCATGTATGCAAACCCACAAATGTGGAATCCAAAAATACTGAGGACTGAGTATTTTATTTATTTATTATTGCTTGTATTTATTTAATCTTTATTTTTGGCATTATAACTTCTGGAATTTCCAGGTAGATAAGAGTCAGACCCTTGTCTACTTGCTGCCTGTCAGCCCAGTAATTTTCAAAGGTAAATAGTACAAACATAGCTATAGAATGCTGACAAAAGGAGAGCCTCCTTGTGTAGCCTGGGTTTGGTCAGGAGGAATCTAAGGCAATCTGCATGCAGTTTTGAGCTTCCTACAAACAGGTTGAAAGGATTTTTTTTAAAGGCTGGAATTAACATCTCATTAATGTGTCAGTTTAACCTAATAAATATGTCCAGATATTCTTTCACATGTAACAATATGAATTTATTCCTAAGCTATGGTACATTTCCTTTTTCATAACAATATAAACAATTTCCATCATCATCCTGAATATTACTTTTTATAAAGATATATATTTAAAGGCTTTCAAACAGTTTTATCATAACAATATAAACAATTTCCATCATCATCCTGATCCTTTTTCATTAGTACTAGATCTTTACAACCTGGTGTGTATTTTCCCTTAACATCTAAATTCAGAGTAGCCACATTTCAAGTGCACCGTGAGCTGTATGGGGCTGGTGGCTTGTCTGTGGACATCACAGATGGGAAAGCACAGCTATGGCTTCTCTGGAGGTGACAGTCTAATTTGAGGGTTGGAGTTTGGGTAGAAGCTAACAGTAAGAAGCTGTTTACAGTTTGGATCTGTAGTCCTCCTCAAAAGGCTGATAGACTGAGGGCTTGGATCCCCAGCTGGCGGCATGACCTTGGGAGCCTGCTGGAAACGTCAGTAGGTGGTGCCTGGCTGCTGGAAGCAGATCACTAAGGTGTAGATGTTATCGTACCTGCCATCTTTCTGTCTTCTCTGTGTTTCCTGACACATACGCCCAGGCCCTAATGTTCTCCAGCACATGGGGCCAAACCATGAGCCAAAATAAATACTTCTGGCCTGAAGGCGTTAGGTCAGGCATTTCGGCCACAACAATAAAAAGCTAGTTCAGAAGGAGCTTGGAGAATGTGTTTAAACTAAATGCAATGGGAGTAGGAGAGCCCAGATGACACAATCTTGATTTTATCTTCACTGTAAAGGCTTAGTATGCACTGTGAAGAGGTGGGTGACCTTTTCTTTGTTTTAAGGACAGTAAACACTAAAACAATACACGTGATTAAATGACAACTGTTTTTTTTTAAATTTAGAAAGACCACTCAGTAAGACACCTTTGTAGGGGAGAAAACTATTAGGAGTAGGAAATTAATTATAGATAAAATAAAGGTTATTTTAGTGAACAAAGTTGTGATTGTAAAGAAACAAAATCAAGGGAGTTAAAAGGGAACACTGGGAAGAATGTCATAATTGAATGTTAGAGGCCAAGGTGAAGAAGCACACATGTAAAGAATGAAACTACGACACATTGTTTTATCTTATTACTATTCCATCTACTGGGATGGAAAATTTAGAAGAATTTAGGAGAACTGAGTTCACTTTGAGGGAAAGTGAATTGAAAATTCTTATAGATATACTTCGGTGAATCATCAGCATGTATGTGATGGTGTGATGGTTATAGCCATGGTACTGGATGGACTGTCTTGAGATCATCGGCATGTATGTGATGGTGTGATGGTTATAGCCATGGTACTGGATGGACCGTCTTGGGATCATTGGCATGTATGTGATGGTGTGATGGTTATAGCCATGGTACTGGATGGACTGTCTTGAGATCATCGGCATGTATGTGATGGTGTGATGGTTATAGCCATGGTACTGGATGGACCGTCTTGGGATCATTGGCATGTATGTGATGGTGTGATGGTTATAGCCATGGTACTGGATGGACTGTCTTGGTATGAGTAGGCTCAGTTGTTTTATTACTTTTGTTGCTTGGTGAAATACCATATCAATAGCAACTTGAAGAGGAATGGGTTTATTTCAGCTTCCAGCAGGTGCTCCATCATCCAGGGAAGTCAGGGCAGGAACCTGGAAGCAGGGACTGATGCTGAGGCAGTGGAGCAGTGCTGTTAATTGGCTTCCTCTTCATTGCTTGCTCAACCTGTTTTCTCTTTGGTACTCAGGACCACCAGCCAGGCGTGGCAGCACCTACACTTATCTGAGCCCTTCCAATTAATCACTAACCAAGAAAATGCATGACTGGCTTGCCAATCTAGTAGGACATTTTCTCAATTGAGTGTCTCTCTTTCAAAATGACTTTAGCTTTTGTCAAATTAATATAAAATTAGCAAGCACAATTAGTACCTTGTTAATATGACACATCAACTAGAACCTTTCTTTTCTCATTTGTCCCCAATATGGCATGTTAATATTAATATCACAACATAAAGGATAAATAACTTTAAAGGTCCCACGGTCCTTAAAATTCCAAATATTTTGAAACCTCAGTCTTTTAAAAAATAACCAAAGTTCCTTTCAAAGTTCCAAGTTTCTCTAAAATTTCTATAGTCTCTCTAAAACTCTTAAGTCTCTTTAAAGTTCAAAGTTTCTCAACCATGATCTCCTGGAAAATCAAAATAAATATGTTCTTACTACAAGGGGGAAGATCCAGGGCACAGTCACAATCACAGCAAAAGCAAGGTCAACATTATAAGAAGTTCAGTGCTAAATCTGGGACCCACTCATGACCCCTGGGCTCCAGAGGGCCTGGGCCACTTCTCTGGCTCTGCCGTCTGCAGCACAGACAGCTTATCTACTAGGTTCATCCGGGCACCACAGCTGCTGCTGTCTTTGGTGGTGGTCCCACAGTACTTGACATCTCTAAAATGTTGGGATCGCCACACCTTGTCCTGGGCTCTGCCCTGCCCTGTGGTGCTGACTTTAACTTCTCTCCCTGAGTGCTTTAATCCTGGGATTTTTACTGCTACCGAGTGTGCAACTTCACCAATGCCCCGCTTTCCCATGGTGCCAAGCCTCAGCAGCTCGCCATGACCCCTTCATGCCTTCAAAACCTATTAGCACATAGAGATGCTTACCCTTCCTTCTTCTTTAAAAATTATTTAAAAAATTAATTCATTCATATTACATCTCAATTGTTATTCCATCCCTTGTATCTTCCCATTCCTCCCTCTCTCCCTCCCGCTTTCCCCTTACTTCCCTCCCCTATGACTGTGACTGAGGGGGACCTCCTCCCCCTGTATATGCTCATAGGGTATCAAGTCTCATCTTGGTAGCCTGCTATCCTTCCTCTGAGTGCCACCAGGCTTCCCCATCCAGGGGATGTGGTCAAATATGGGTCACCAGAGTTCGTGTGTAAGTCAGACCCCACTCTCCACTCAACTGTGGAGAATGTCTTGTCTCTTGTCTAGATCTGGGTCTGGGTTTGATGTTTACTGCATGTATAGTCCTTGGCTGGTGCCATAATTTGAGCAGGACCCCTGGGCCCAGATCCACTCATCATAATGTTCTTCTTGTAGGTTTCTAGGACCCTCTGGATCCTTCTTTTTCCCCATTTTCCCATGCTCTCTCGCCTAAGGGTCCCTCAGTAGAAGATTGGATAAAGAAACTGTGGTACATCTACACCATAGAATGCTACTCAGCTATTAAAAACAAGGAATTCCCGAAATCTGTGGACAAATAGGTACTGAAGAAGAGAAGTTAAAATCCACCTCTTACTAGGATAAGCATCAAATAATTTGTGGACATGGTTAAGGAGCCCCCAGATTAGTAGTAAATATGTTGAAGTACATATTCAGTCCTTACAGATGTCCTGTTTCTTCTTAGTAATAAATAGAGTGTTCACTTGTTGGTCTTATGCACATAAATTGTTATTGTGGTTTTTGCATAGTGATTTTCTATTTCCATTTTCTTTTCTTCATTTATTACTTGAAATTCTTTAAAATCATTATAAATATTGATTTTGTGTGTAAGGGGTGTACTATAGGTGCACATATGGAGGTCAGGAGACAACTTGGGGGAATCCTCTCTCTCCCTATACCACATGGGTTGCTAGGATCAAACTCAGCCCATCAGGCTTGGTGGCAAAGGCCTTTACTCACTGAGCCATCTTGCTGGCACTTGACATTCCTTTATCAATATTTGACACCAAATTACCTTTCTTTAGATGACTAATGTGCTCAAGGGTATTAATTTTATTCTTTGTATATTTAAACACCATGATCCTTTTTTATCTTTGTCCAAACTGCAAAATATTGTTCACTTTGGTTTTAGGATGGGTTCTCAGTCACTCAGTCACTCAGTCACTCTGTCTGTCTGTCTCCTTTTTCCTCCCTCCCTTCCTCCTTCCTTTCTTTGTATCTTTCCATTCCTCTCTTCATTTCTGAGCTTATACACTGCACTCAATCCCATGATCCAATAATCAAACAGTTTGTACTTTCAAATACAATATTTACTTATAAATATCTTATTGCTACCAGACATGCTTCCAGACCCTTTCAATGGGCAGAACAAGATAAACAAAGGTATAAATATTAAAACAATTGTATACATTTCACATGTGTTGGGAATTCCCAAGAGTACCTAGATTCAGTATTTTGAAAAAGTACTTATAAAATGTCAAACTCAACATACTCATGAATAGAAATCAAAATAAGCAAAGGGGAAGGCATCTTGAAATGAAGTCTGAGGGAATTTCATTGGAAAATTCTCCAGGGAGTGCAGAGCTGATTGCTCCAGCAATACCCCATGGCTACCTGGCAGTATTCACAGTGCTGTCTACTAGGGAAGTTTGCTTGAGCCTAGAAATCAAGAGTTCTGATTGGATATATACAGTTGTGTACACTAAGTGGTTTCTAAAGTTCCACGTCTGTGGAAGGAAAGCACTTAGCATAAATCACACTGATTGCACAAATTACCTTGATTGCACACATCATCTCAACAAAATAGTGTAGAACTTCAGAGCCTCCAGTAGGCAACATGCTCTTCGGAATATTGCAGGCCCTCAAACTTCAGGAGCAAACCAAGGCCAGTCATGGAAATGGGTCTTCTAGAACAGGAAGGATTTAAGCAATAGTCCAGCTGAGCTAATTCTCCATTGCACATACATTAGATATTTTATTTTATTTAACCATTAATGTATTAAACATGAGCTCAGACTCCTATTTCTGGTGAAAACAAGATTTATTCTGTGCTCCCATTGCTTCCCTCTCTGACAGTGAGACACAGTGTCCCTGTCAACTGCAATGTATTCACTTGTCTAACTCTAATATATATGTAAAGTAGTTTTGAAATCGCCAGCATGCACTCTTGTGAGAATCAGCAGCTAGGATACTGTTTTTACTGCAATTGCTCTTGTCCTCTTAGCCTTACAGAGTCCCACCAAAGCACTGTTGTCTGTAATCAATCAATTCAGCTCCTTCCTTCTGAGGTTGCTATAGTGAAGTTACGTATTTATAATCCTTTTGGATTATTTCATTATAGTCTGTGTTACATCTTAGAATTCTCCAAAACACTGATTGAATTATAAATTAGTGGCCTATGGCAAGGCTTCCTCCATGGTAATGCAGTTTTGTGCCTTTTTTCCAAATGTATAAATCACCCAGTTTAGTCACAGCACCCTCAAGCTTCCTTTCTTGTCATTTTGTAATCAGATGCTTTCCACCTTCAGCCCTCTAGCAGTTATCAATGGGTTTCCCTTGCTTGTAGTTTTATATTTTCCTGAATGTCATATAAATGGAGTCATAAACCATAATAGTTTTCCTAGCTTGTCTGGATCTTTTGTCTAGCAAAAATGCATTTAAAACTAACCTGTCTAGCCACACAAATCAATTCTGAATTCTCTTTTACTGCATAGTATTTTCTGTTCTGACTGTGCTGTGTTTATCCATTAACTGGAGGGTTGTTGTTCAATTTCAAGAGAGTATTCATAAAGTTATAGATATTTGTGTCTGGAAATTGATGCAAACTTTAGTTTTCATGGCTCTTGAAAAAAATAGCTGGGATTGCTGTGGTTGGGTCCTGTGTTCAGAAGGAACTGTCAGGATGTTTTCGGCAGTGGCTGTGCAGTCTTGTGTGCCAGCCATGTGTGAGCATGGATTCTAAATTATTATTGTCATTTATAACAACTGAATGTCTTTATTTTGGCTATTCTGATTTAGATTTGTCAACTCAACATGAGCTAGAGTCACCTGAGAGGAGGGAATCTCAATTTAGAAAATGCTCCCCTCAGATGAGCATGTTGGATGTGGAAGGACCCAACACACTGTGGGCAATGCCATCCCTGGGCAGGTGGTCCTGGGCGTGTAAGAAAGGAGGCTGAACAAGCAGTGTTTGTCTGTGGCCTTCACTTCAGTTCCTGCCACCAGGTTCCTGCCTTGAATTCCTAGCCTGATGGGCTTTCCCACCTTCAGCCCTCCAGCCTGATGGACTACAACAGTAAGCTGAGGTAAACCCTTTCTTCCCAACCTGCTTTTAGTTATAGCATTTTATCACAGAGACACAACAAATGTACTGCATTTCTGATATATTATTTGTATTCCTTTTTTTTTATTATTTGTATTCCTAATAATGAAGGTGCTCTTTCTTCCATATAGCTATCGCATTTGAAGAATCTGCTCACCTCTGCACTTACGTTCCTATTCAGCTGTTTTCTTATTTTTCATTTTAATGGTGCCACAGATTGATATGGGGCCATGTACAAACTAGGCAAAAACTGTACCATTCAGCTATATCTCTAGCTCAAGTTGCTTTTGATAGCATTTCATTTATTTGTTCAGTGTGCGTATATTGGTGTTTGTGTGCAATGGATCTGTGGGTGTGCATGTGGACATGTGAGTAGTGTCATAAGTTAACTTTGAGTGTCAGGCCTAAGAATCCGTTCACTTTGTTTTGAGGTACTGCTTCTCCCTGGCCTTAAGCTAGGCTATCTGGCCAGAGACATGCTTATTACTATCTCCCTGGCCCTGGGATTTCAAGGGCACACCACTATGCCTGTTCTTATGTGAGTGCTGGGGATAAAACTCAGGTCTTTGCACTGCATGACAAGTGCTTTGCTGACTGAGCCATTGTCTCAGCCCCTATTAATTTATTCTTACATCTGTTGTGTTCTTGGCATCAGAGCTGCAAATCTTTGCCTGAGTCAAGACCACATCACAAAGATTTCTTCATATACATATGCATACATATACTTTTTGTTATTGGAGAATGAATATAGGATCTTGTGTATTCTGGATAAATTCCGTACCACTAAATTAGTTGCAGGTCTTGAACTTACTGCATATCCCAAGAAGCCCTTGAAGTTATTTTTGAGTCCTTCCCCACCCCCACCCCATCCCCATCCTGAGACAGGGTTTCTCTGTGTAGTCCTTACTATCCTACAGCTCGCTCTGTAGACCAGGCTGGCCTCCAACTCAGAGTTCCACCTTCCTCTGCCTCCTGAGTGCTGGTATTAAAGGCATGCACCATCACCGCCCAGCTTTATTTTTGTTGTTTATGTGCACATGTGTTTGTATGCATGTATGTGCACATGAGTGAAGGTACTCTTGGAGGCCAAAAGAGGGCATCAGAGCCCCTGGAACTGGGGTTTACAGGCATGTGAGCCTACAAATATAGGTATTGGGGAACTGAACTGTAGTGTTCTGGGACAGCAATGTGGACCACTGAGACATCCCTGCAGTGTGGACCACTGAGCCATCCCTGCAGTCTGAACCACTGAGCCATCTCTGCAGTGTGGACCACTGAGCCATCACTCCAGTGTGGACCACTGAACCATCTCTGCAGTGTGGACCACTGAGCCATCCCTGCATACCCTACGCCTCCAATGTAGTTGGATTCCTGTGCCTGGATTACTACATTTTCTTGTATGCTTTTTCTAAAAGATTTTCAGCACCATGTTTTCCATTTTGTTCTGTAATGCATCTTCATCTCCCCTCCCTCTCTCTCCCTACTCTCTCCCTCCCTCCCTCCCTCCCTCCCTCCCTCCTTATCTCACTCCTTTCCTCTCTCTTCTTCCTTTTGGTTATTGTGCAAGATATGAATATTAATTCTTTGTAGGCAGATGGGTATTCAGTTATTCTTCATCTTCTGAAGAAGCTCTACCTTCTCCACTGTGTTGCTTTTAAGCTTTGTGCATCAGTTATCACTATATATGTAGATTTGCTTCTGGTCTTTCTGTTATGTACCTAAATCTATACTACTATCATTTTTGCCAATATTGTTTCGATTTAATTGCTTTAGTTCTAAAATAATTCACAAAACAGCTAGTGTTTACTTTTCAACTTTGCTTTTCTTTATCAAACTTGTTTGGTTATGGTAGCATAGTTTTAAGAATCAGTTTAAGAAACATAATAAAGGCAATATACAACAAGCCAATAACCAAAATCAGACAAAATGGAGAGAAACTTAAATCAGTTCCACTGAAATCAGGGGCAAGACAAGGCTGTCTACTCTCTCCATATCTCTTCAATATAGCACTTGAAGTCCTAGCTAGAGCAATAAGGCAACTAAAGGAGATCAAGGGGATATAAAGTGGAAAGGAAGAAGTCAAAGTATCACTATTCGTGGATGATGTGATAGTATACATAAGTGACCATAAAATTCTACCAAAGAACTCCAGCAAAGTGGCTGGATACAAAATCAACTAAAAAAAAAATCAGTAGATCTGCTGTATACAAATGACAAATGGGCTAAGAAAGAAATTAGTGAAACTATACTCTTCACAATAGCCACAAATAATATAAAATATCTTGATTTAACTCCAAGCAAGCAAGTGAAAGAATTGTATGAAAAACTTCAAGTCTCTGAAGAAAGAAATTGAAGAAGATATCAGAAGATGGAAAGATCTCCCAAGCTCATGGATTGGAGAGAATCAGCATGCTAAAAATGGCCATCTTATAAAAAGCAATCTACAGATTCAATGCAATTCCCATCAGAATTCCTACACAATTATTCACAGACATTGAAAGATCAATTCTCAACTTTATATGGAAAAACAAAAAACCCAAAATATGTAAAAACAACCTTATACAATAAAAGATCTTCTGGAAAAATCTCCATCCCAGATCTCAAGCAGTACTGTAGAGCAACAGTAATAAAAACAGCATGGCACTGTCATAGAAATAGTCTGGTTAGGCCAGCCTGGTCTACAAAGCGAGTCTAGGACAGCCAAGGCTACACAGAGAAACCTTGTCTCAAAAAAAAAAAAAAAAAAAAAAAAAAAAAAAAAAAAAAGAAATAGTCTGGTTGATCAATGGGATCGAATTGAAGACCTGGAAATAAACCCACACACCTATGGACACTTGATTTTTGACAAAGAAACCAAATCCATACAATGGAAAAAAAGAAAGCATCTTCAACTCATGGTGCTGGTCTAATTGTAGAAAAATAGACCCATATTTATCACCCTGCACAAAGCTAAATTCCAAGTGGATTAAAGGCCTCAACATAACACTAGACACTCCAAATCTGTTAGAAGAAAAAGTGGAGAAGAGCCCTGAACTCATTGGCACAGGAGACAACTTCCTGAACAGAACACCAACAACTCAGGTTCTAAGGTCAACAATTAACAAATGGGATCTCAGGAAACTGAAAATCTTCTGTAAGGCAAAGGTCACAGCAGAACAAAACGAGAGCCTACCATGGGCTTTGAACTTTTTCAAACCTACTTTATTTGAAATTCTTTAATGCTTACACCTCCCTTCCAACCCACCTACCCTAGATAGGAGAGAGAAGAAATGAATAGGAAGAGAAGAGATAGAGCTTTTCTACTCAGTTCCTTGGAGCGATTCAACTGGCATAGTCGGCAAGATTCCAATAGACCAGTTAAACAGTAAACCAGCAATTCAGTGAAGGTGACTGTAACCGCAGGCGCTGGAACCCACAGCAGCTGTCGGAGCCCAGAGCCTCGAAACCTTCATTGTAGTGGTTCTCTCTAGGAATGTCTTGAAGTGGAGTGATGAACAGTCAAGACCAAAAAAAGCGCGCACACGCACACACACACACACACACACACACACACACACACACACACACACACACACACCCTCTCAGATTATATACTAGGATGTTTATTATTTGGCAAATACCATGCCCCGAAAAGAGGTAGTTCCTCTTCCAGTGGACAAACATCACCTGTTCTCTCACAAGTCTGTTTTCAGTGGAAAAATACCTTACACCCTCACACAAGTCTGTTTCATATTCCGCACTTGGGATCAAAGCTAAAACATGTTTACATCCACTATAGCCTACAGACTGGGAAAAGTTCTTCACCAATGCTACATCCAACCAAGGGCTAATATTCAAAACATATAAAGAACTCAATAAATCAAACAGCACCAAACCAAATAATCCAATTAAAAATGGGGTGCAGAGCTAAACAGAGAATTCTCAACAGAGGAATATCGAATGACTGAGAAACACTTTAAAAATGCTGAAGTCCTTTGTCATCAGGGAAATGCAAATCAAAACAACCTGAGATTCCATCTTATACCTACCAGAATGGCAAAGATAAAAAATTCAAGTGACAGCACATGATGGCAAGGATGCGGAGAAAGGGAAACACTCCTCCATTGCTGGTGGGAGTGCAAACTTGTACAACCATTTTGGTAATCAATCTGGCACTTTCTCAGAAAATTGAAAATAGTGCTACCTGAAGACCCAGCCATACCACTCCTGGACATAGACACAAAACATGCTCCACTATGCAGCAAGGACATTTGTTCAACTATGTTCATAGCCGCTCTATTTGTAATAACAAGAATCTGGAAACCACCTAGATGTTCCTCAACTGAAGAATGGATAAAGAAACTCTGGTATATTTACACAACGGAATACTATTCAGCTATCAAAAACAAGGAAATCTTAGAATTTTCAGGCAAATGGATGAAACTAGAAATGATCATCCTGAGTGAGGTAACCTAGACCCAGAAAGACACACATGGCATATACTCATTTAGCCCAACATAGATGTTCTCTGAGAGACTCCACCCAGTGGGGAATCAGGGCAGATACTGAGACTTCTTGCTCCACTCTGGGCAAAGGGCTGTGAGTTGTATGGAAGAGTTGGGGGATAGAAAGATGGGGCAGGGAGGGGGTATTGTCAGGAGACAATAATGAGACTATCAAGAGCTGGCAGATCTGGAGCCAGGGAGGCCTGCACAAACTGATGCATGAACTGAGAGCATTGCAAGCAGAGAGCCTAAAACCCCTATTTAGATGTAGCCAACATTCAGCTCATTCTCCACATGGGGAGCGGGAGAGCAGGGGACTGATTCTCACACAAACTCTGGTGCCTGTGGTTTGATCACTGCCCCTTGGTGGATAGGCCCTGTGGGAACTCAGAGGAATGGGATGCAGGCTGTCCAGATGAGACCTGATAGGCTGTGGTCAGAAAGTAGAGGAGGAGGACCACACCTGTCAGAGGTCTAGGGGAGGGGAATAAGGGAAGAAGAGGGAGGGAAGGAGGGTGGGAATAGGAAGATAAGGGATAACAATTGGGATATAATGTGAATAAATTGTAATAATAATAAAAAAGAACCAGTTTAAGGAGAATTGATATTTTAATAATATTGAATCTGCTCATCCATGAACAAAAGATATTTCTCAGTTTATTTAAGTCTTAATTTTATGGCAGAAATATTCTGAGAGATCAGTATATATTTTTGAAATCTCTTTAGATTTATCTCTAAATATTTAGTGATTTCAAAACTTTCTCTTTACTGTTGCTCCTAGTTTATAGAATTTCTTAAATTTTTATATATTTTATGTATATGGGTATTTTGTCTGAATGTACGTTTATGTACTATATGAATGCCTAGTGCCTGCAGAGATGAGACGAGGCCATTGAATCTGGAACTTGAGTTCTAGATGTTTGTGTGCCACCATATGAGTGCTGGGAATTGAACTTATATCCTTTGGAAGAACAACCAGTGCTCTTAATGGCTGAACCATCTCTCCAGCCCCATATAGAAATTTTCATTAAAATTTTATTATAAAGAACTTTCAAATAAAAAAGCCATATACTAAAATAAACTAGACTTGAATGCTGTACATCTCAATTAGTTTTAATACAGCAAGTATTGTCAAGGCTGGCTCAGCATCCAGTGGAAAACTGAGGTGAGGTGTACATTAGGTGACTGATTACCCAGCCGACTTTTCTCTAAGAGAATAAAGCTTGATTCACTGGGGTCGGTACTCCCTATGCCTGGTGAAATATTCTTTTGACTTACTGGGTCTGGTACTTCTTGTGGCTGGCAAAATAGAAAAAGAAAAGTGGGAAACACACACACACACACACACACACACACACACACACACACACACACACACACTGGATGGATGGAGCAAACTCCAATGAACAAACTCCAACTAACTTTATTATTTCTCCCACAGCTTATATATCCCAGTAAGATCTTTCAAGCAGTATAAAAATTACAATGTCTTTACATTCTATTTTTCTTTTAGTGAATGGTCATGAAGAAACAGAGTGTTCCCCAGTACCTTTACATGAAAAACAGTTTACATATTACAGGGAGGAAAACAAATTATTCCCAAGAACCCACATACATTCCTAACTAAGAAATCTGTTATGGATTAACAAACTGTAAGCAAGCAAGGTAATTTTCTCAGTCGGTTTCTCTTTACTGGCAGGCTGCAATTTGTAGTTACAAAGAATCAATTATTTTGTTATTTATCTTAAAAAGTAAGCTTATAAAAATCTTAAAAGAATCACAAATCTAAACTTTTGTATAAAAACAATCAGTCATTTCTACCTTAAATCTTCAAGCTGAACATTTACTCATAACATTTTTATTCAACGATATCAGGAAGTTGAGGGCAAAAATGAGTACAGGAAATTAATCATCACCTCGATCACCAGCCCAGCTGTAACCAGAGTCCTGTCAGCCAGTGCCAACTGGGCTTCAATTGTTCTTTTTCTCTATCCTCAAAAAATCCCTAGTTCAACTTTTAACAGTGTGCCTTTCTGAACTTCAAATTGCTCCCCAAGATTTTCTATGTCAAGGCCATTAATGAAAACATCTTAACCTAACCTTACTAACAGTCTACTTCTCCAAATTCTTTCTAAGGGTGATGGGCATTGCTACCAATGTACAGCTCTCTGTGCTTTCTGACAGTGGTGAGTGAATCATTAATCTGCTCCAGCAGCAATGCTTGGAAAAGATAAAGCACCATTGTTCTAAGTGTCAGTGACACTGCCCAACGAAGAGCCGGAAGCCCCCTTAGAGTTTTCATACAATTCGTAAAGTAAGAAGGATGTGAAGATCGCAAGGGCAGCAAGCAGAGTTGTACTCCACAACAGCGTAAAGTCGTCAGGACAGTGGTCCTGGGACTCTGCCTCTCCGAGACACACCCATCGAGGCTGTGCTAACTGAGGGCCCACATTCCATGAGTTCTCAAGCTGTGTTGCGGTTCCTCCTGCACAGTCCTTGACAAAGAACAGCCATTTTGAATAGAAATCTAATTAACTTTGTGTATCAGTCTTGCATCACCCCACCTTGCTAAACACATTTATTAGAGGTTTGTAAAATCACCGGAAGAAAGGAAGATCGCAGTTATAGAATTTATGTGAAGGCACCCCCGTCAGGTTGGGCCACCTCCTGATATATTAAGGACCATGCCATTGCTCTTAGCTGTGTGCCAAGACTAAACGGCGAATCCCCAGTGTTTAACACACCACACACTATAGGACGTGGAGAAATCTTGGGATGGGATCAGTTCCCTCTTCTGCTGGCTCCTTTTCGCAATGCCAGGAAGTGCCTGGCAGTGTGTCAGGGGAGAAGTGTCACACGCTGGAGAGGATGTGCCTGTTGCTTTAATAGTCCCATAGGCATCCACATATAGGCATACAGTTTAAAAAAAAAGTCTCTTAATGTTTAATATTTGTAGATAATGTGTCATGGCAAAATCTTTGGTTGAGTCTGGTTGGATGCTTTTGAGCTTCAAGCACTTACATATTCCTGTCTTTCTCCAGGTTTGGAAATTACTCGCTCATTCATTTAAATAAACTGTGTGTCCCTATATTTCTTTTGTTTCTATATATTTTAGCATATGAATGTTTCATATTTTCCCCATTTCTCTTTTTTTGTGTGTGTTTTTTTCTGCTGTTTGCTTTTAGAGATTATCTTTTTAAAAATTTTTTAAATTAATTTATTCTTGTTACATCTCAATGGTTATCCCATCCCTTGTAGCCTCCCATTCCTCCCTCCCTCCCATTTTCCCCTTACTCCCCTCCCCTATGACTGTGACTGAGGGGGACTTCCTCCCCCTGTGTATGCTCATAAGGTATCAAGTCTCTTCTTGGTAGCCTGCTATCCTTCCTCTGAGTGCCACCAGGCCTCCCCCTCAGGGGACATGGTCAAATATGAGGCACCAGAGTATGTGTGAAAGTCATACCCCGCTCTCCACTCAATCACCCTTCTCAGCAGCCATTGATTGCCTCTTTGTCTAGGTAGGGAAGGGGCATTGTGTAATGACCCCATCCAAGTTAGCAGTCAGTTGACGGTGTCATTATGCAACTGCACCAGTGAGATGCCGTGAATGCAGTGCCCCTGTCACACCTAGGAAACACTGCCTAACGGTGGTTGTCCTGGTCCTCTGTCCATGAAATTCCCTGAGCTCTTGTGTAGGGTTATACTGTAGGTGTACCAGTTGGGGCCGGGCACCCCATGGCACTTGTTTTGTGCATTTTGGCTAGCTGTGGGTTTTTGTAGTAGCCTCTACTTGCTGCAAAAAGATGCTTCTTTGGTAAGGAACAGGAGCTACACGCATCCGTGGGTATAAGGATAAGCGCTTAGAATGCAGTTAGAAATGATACTGGTGTGTGAAAATTGAGACAGTAGGTGCTCTCTAGGGTCTGTGACCTTTTTAGCCATAGAAGTTGGCTAGGATTACAGTATCAGGCATTAATTTTCTCAACTTTGCTCTTCTTTGTCAAACTTATTTTTGTTTATTATATTACATTAGTTTTAAGAATCAGTTTAAGGCCAGCCTGGTCTACAAAGCAAGTCCAAGACAACAACCCTGCCTCAAAAAAAAATCAGTTTAAGGAGAATTGGTATCTTAATAATGTTGCGTCTGCTTATTTCATGAACAGAAGATATTTCTCATTTTACATAGGTCTTGATTTTATGTCAGAATTTTCTCCCACTGAGTGGGCTGTTTGTCACCCACCACATAATATGCCACTGTTGTGTCACTGGGGCTGCCTTGTACATCTCCTCATTCTTGCAGTGTTTGGTGTATAGCTGTGTAGGACTAGCTACTGCTTGTTTCCCTCAGCAGCTTCCATAACACTTTCTGTCTTTTTTAATTTGTAAATTTTTTACATATAAATTTATATTTTTACACATATGTACAATAAGCTACCTACAGCAAGAAGAACCATGAAGCAATCAGGAATTATATAAATGTTACATTCTTAGTGCTTTGGCTATTTTTATTTGGCAGCCTTGAAGAGAACATCTTTCCTATCTTGGTGCATCTAAAATTCTGAATGTAAACCAGTATCTATCATATCTTGTCATTATCAACTTAAAACATCTATGTAGACCTAAAAGCATCTTATCCCCAAAACAACAAAGCTTAATTATAAAACTAAACTATCTGGTCTTCAATCCCATCCGAGACTTGAGAAGGAATAAAATTAATTACCTGACTATACAGAGGCCTTAGCACTTCCAGACACTACAGAGTTAGTCACCACGGAGGAGCTTCCAGGACAGTTCCAGCTCAATTGCTCCACATGTAGGTGAAAGTTTTTCCCATTGCTATCAGTCAGACAACTGCTCCATTAAATGTACAGACATCAGATTGCTATTTATCCCTTCAGCAATAAGAACTATGAAAAAACTGAACTGAAGAATGTAATAAATAGCGAGAAAAAACACACAATAGAAAATGCCAACAGGAGACTTGATGAAAGCAATGTGTGAAGAAAAGTCAAGCAAGCCATCACAGGGAGAGGGAGGAAAGGACAAATAACAAGAAGGAGATTTGAAAACACCACGGGGGAACATATTCTATAAGCTTCCAGAAACACCGGTGGGCATGAGGGTATTGACTAAGTGCGGCATGGCATGGTGGCTTTGGTGTGAGTGAGGGGACAGTAGCTTGCTCTCTGTGCAGCTTTGTCCCTTGACCCTTGTGAAGGCTGTGGGTGTCCATAAGGAAGTGCATGGCAACAGGGACTCTGGAGGCCTCTGATAGTGAAGGCCACAGGAATGGCTCTGATTTTTCTTCTCCCACAGGAGAATTCATGATTGGAGTCATCTTTTTCGGAGCGGGGTCCTGCTTATTGGCAGTGACTGTGCCAGCATCTGATGAGTGATTCTTACTTGGTGGCCCCAGAGCCTGGGTATGGAGCATAGACAGGCATGTCTGAGCATAGAGGGACGTGGTAGTACAAGTGCCTGGAAAGCAGGGCTGCTAATGTTTGCAAGGCACACAGGTGCACACACGCTGCAGCTCTGGAGGCTGGAGTGGGTTCATGTCGCATCAACTGGAACAATCAATGCAGCCATTGATCCAGAATCTGGAGCACACACACACACAGAGGCGTGGCCCGAGCTCCAGGGCCAGGCTGCCTTGCTGTGGCGATGTCTGTGAGGAACATGGCCTGTGGTTTGAGCATATTCAGTGATAACAGCTGTATGGTGCAGGGTAGGGCTTGCCTGCAGCACGGGTGTATGTACAAAAGCCACTGGTCCAGAGCCCAGGATACTCTCGGAGCTGGGTAAAGTGCCCGTCTCAGTGGTCAGTGGCTCTCGTGTCTGCAGCATGGGTGTATGTACAAAAGCCACAGGTCCAGAGCCCAGGATGCTCTCGGAGCTGGGTAAAGTGCCCGTCTCAGTGGTGTAAGAGTTGCTTCTTTGGATGGTGTGTAGTAGTGTCAACTTCTTTTGGAGCTCATGGCAACCATGGATTTTGGTTATCTCATGTGAGGAAACTGCCGTTTTTTCTTTTTTTCTGTAGAAGAGGCCACTGGGGCGTGTGGTGACACGGGTTGATGCCGGTAGCCTCCTTTCATCTGTTCTTCACCAGGTATCATATCTGTGATGATAGGCCATCAGTCTGCTCAACGCTCTTTTCCTGTCCTTTGCTCCACTCTGTTGCTGCAGTCCTTAACTGAGCCCTTGATCCCTCTGTGATTCTTTTCTTTTATGGATGCCTATCTAATGCTTTGTTTTTGAAAGGCTGGTGTCTCCCACTGTGCCATAGGCATGTCCTAAGGTCATAGTCTGGATGCTTAGTGGAAAATGGGTTGGTTCCCGCCATAGGTGGGTAAGCAGAGGCAAATGAGATATGTGTTTTTGTTGCTGTATGGCCACTAAATGGTTAATTCAATGATGTTTAAATAAAATTAAGATTAAAAATTTAAAATTAAACAATTTAAAAAATGTATTAAAAAGAGGCAAGGAGAGACCCTGGCTGTGATCATAGCTGGAGTCTGGGAGGGTTGGGCACAAAAAAAAAAAAAAAAAAAAAAAAAAAAAACAACCTGGCTGATACCAGAATCAGCAGCAGGGAACAGATTAGAAAAGCATAGAGTTCTATCCTGATGTCCTTGTTTCAGCTTCCCTGCCTCTGCCATATCATCAGGTGGGGGAGCGGAGAAGAAATTGAACATAGCCCTAAATTAGAACCCTCTTGGCTTTTGTGTGCTCTCTGCTGAGCCATGATAATTTGTTATTTTTCTCCCCCATTTTCTTACACCCTGCTAGTCAGAGCCTGGGTCTATATACACCCTTGGGCAAAGCCTTTTGGCCACTTCAGTCCCTCTCTTATCCAGAGCCCAGCTTGAAGGTAGAGGGAGCTCCCACATATGTCTGCTCCCTGAAGGAGGACCCCTGCGGCAGCCTGTCCTGCAATCTTCACCAACTCCAAAGGACAGACCTGCTCCCTGAGTTCTGGGGGAGTGACGTTTTCTGGTTGTCAGTGCCACTAAGAGCCTTAGGTTGACACTCCCACCTCTGTGCCCTCTAGTATTGGTATCCTGCATCCACTCAGAGCTGAGATCTATTACTAGTGGCCAACATAGCAGCTAGCAGCCTGTAGCCAGAGACAACTCTGTTTTCACTTCTACACACACACACACACACACACACACACACACACACACACACACACACACACACCGATTCTATCAGTTCTTCTACTGGCTAGTTTTATGTCAGAGGTCCAGCTCTAAGGCATTTTCTTAGTAAGTCATCAATGAGAGAGGGCCATGTGCCACATGTGGGCTCGTGGTCCTGGATTCTATAAGAAAGCAGGCTGAACAGTCATAGGGGAGGGGAGTAGGGGGAAAGCAGGAGGGAGGGAGGGAGGAGTGGCAGGATACAAGGGATGGGATAACAATTGAGATGTAATATGAATAAATTTATGGATTTTTCAGCCACATAAGGTCTCAACTTCCCTGTTGGCCCTTCTAGTCCCACACATGTGATCTATTGTACACTTTGTCTTATTTGAGATGATTTACCAACTCTAATAAACGGTGTATAAACCTTATGAAGTGGCCAATCTGGATTCCAAGACTTTTGGGAAAGTATATTCATATTTGCTCTGGTTTCTACCAAATCTTCTATTTCAACACCATTCATTTGTACCATTAATTTTGCTGTCTGATCGCTAACCATTATTTGCCAGAGTACGTGTCTTCCAGTATTTCCAAATGCACCTCTTCTTACTGCTGGAGCTGCTCTGCCCTTGATGTAAGGAAATAGTTACAGCTGAGCATTCTAGCCCCTGCATTAATTTGCATCTCCTTTTAAAACATATGCCACGATAGTAATTTCTTCCTTATAATCCTCATCTATAATACCTGGGTGTACAATAAAGCCTTGAGAAATTAATATACTTCTTCCTAAGATTATTCCTACTGTTTCTGTTGGTAAAGGACCATAAACACCAGTGGTTATTTTGTAACCTTCATCCTTTGGAGAGCACATAAGAGATTTATCTGAGGCCAGATCCAAAGCCACACTGCCTTCAGTAGCATGCATTAAATCATCAACACCTAATTCTCATCTTTCTGTCTACTTGTTACGTCCTAGCTGACCAAAGAAAGATGGCTCATATTGTTTGCTGTGGTGTCTCAAGCTAACAGGCCCTTCGTTTCATTTCATGATGGCAAGAGATTACCTTTTATGTCTCTCTTGGATTGACAATCCCTAGAACCAATGTTTTCCCTTCCCACAGTGGCTACAATACCCTGGAAGTCTTGGCATACCGTTACCATTAGGGCCAGAATCTCCTTGTTCTCTCCTACAAATACCATTTTCTCCAAAGCTAATGCACCTGTTATTTTGAAGTTTGCCTCCTTTAACCTTAAAATTTCTTTTTACATGGCCAAATTCACCACAATTAAAGCACCAGGTATTTTGATATGTGAGACCTCTAGCTATGGCTTGTCCTATGATATTGGCATGATGCTCCTGAGAGCCAAGGTGAGTCGTGTCTCTTATCCATTCATCTATTGCGGCTGCTCATGCTTTTAATGGTCTAATTGCTTTCTGACATTTACTATTTGCATTTTCAAATGCCGAGGTATGTGTCAACTCCTGTCTGACATGAGTGTGTGATACAGTTCTATTTATATCTGAAGTCAATCTCTGTAAGAGGTTAATCTCTGTAAGAGGTCAATATTGCTGTAAGAGGTCAATCTCTGTAAGAAGTCTGTGAAAGTTTCCCCAGGTCCTTGTATAACTTTAGTAATGAAGTAAACCTCTTACCTGGCTCTTCACCCATATCCCAAGCTCTTAGATCTGCACTGTGACATTGTTCTATCACAATGTCATCAGATCAGATTTGTTCTCATAGGTCAGCACAAGGCCATTTACCAAACAATTGATCTTTAACAAAATTTATCCCCCTTGCTATATTGCGCTGTTCCATTTTTGTAGCTTCAGCTCTTCACCATGACAACCATTGTAATTGCTGACCAACTTCTAGTAAAGCTCACACCAATCCCTTCCTATCTTGGGAATAATTCTATTCTGCAGAGCCCAGTTACGTAATATTTGTTTAATGAAAGAGAAATGCATTCCGTAGGACACAATAGACTATTTAAAACATTTGAAGTCTAACATTTCTATTGGGCATCATGTCACCTCATCATAAGTGTTACCATTATCATTAGGAGGTGTATGTTGTACAAACACTGGAAAAGCTGAAGGTGCCTGGGTAGTTCCAGGCAACTCCTTGGCAGAGCACTTGCCTCAATATAAGTCGTTTTGCCCTGTACAGCCTGCTGTTCTTCCCAGGCCCTTGCCTCAGTCAGAGGCTCCTGGCACCTGGCAGTGAAAGTGTGTGGAGCATGGCAGGGTGGCAGGCTGCCTTAGACACCAGTTGGCTTCCATCTTTCAACCTTCAATTATTTCCCACCTTCAGACAGCAGGCCTTAATTCCCCCCTCTCTCTAGCACTTTTTGTTTTTAAAGTATTTCAAACTTCACCTGCAAACTCTCTTGTTGCACAGCTAACTCTGCACTCCTTTCCAACAGCAGAGAAGAGATTGAGCCTTCTCTGCTCAATTTCCTGTGTCATCCACTTTTTGTTGTTCAGACTCCTCCTTATCAACTTGTAACTTTTCTAATTGTTCAGTAACTTTTCCAACCTTTTAAAAAAATGGAATATAGGAAGACTATGAAACAAAACCAAAATCTCCTCAAGGTGCAAGGCAGGAGAGAGTCCTGTGTCAGAAGCTGTCAGTTTACTGACACTCTGAAACAGTGTCTATACCTTCAAAACCTTCAGTTTCCTTTACAGCATTAGAAATTAAATTACCCATTGTGCCCCAGCCACACTGGGTGCCACCTGTATGCTTTGAGCTTTTACAAACCCATTTTATTTGGGTTCTTTAATGCCCATACCCCCTTCCAACACACCTACCTTAGATAGGAGAGAAAAGATGTTAATGGGGACAGGAGAAGTAGAACTTTTTAGACTCAGTTCCTTGTCAGGATTCCAGCAGACCTGTTAAACGGCAAACCAGAAATTCAGAAAGTGACCACAACCACAGCAGCTGGAACCCAGTGCAGCAGCTGGAACCCAGTGCAGCAGCTGGAACCCAGCGCAGCAGCTGGAACCCAGCGCAGCAGCTGGAACCCAGAGCAGCAGCTGGAACCTGGAACCTTGAGGAGTTCTTTGGAGCGTTTCTCTGTAGGAGCGTCTTAAAGTGGAGCAACGAACAGTCGAATGATAGGAAGCAATGCCAAAAGCCAAAAGCTGAGCCTCTCCTTTTGGGCTCATATATATCTCATGTTAGAGTCTGTACTAGGATGTTTATCAGCTGGTAAAGAGCATGCCCTGCAAGAGGCAGTTCCTCTTCTAGTGGACAACACCATGTGTTCTCTTGAGTTTCTTTCCAGTGGACAAACACTGCACGCTTACACACAAGCATGTTTCACTTGGGATCAACACAAAAACATGTTTACACCCACTGCAACTATGACCACAAATCTTTGTTGGAAACTGGTCAGATTTCAAGCCCACATCTAAGAACTCTCTGGTTTTTAGCAAATTGATATTGTGCCCAACATATATTGTGCTCTTTGAAACATAATTCTCAATATTTGATGTAGATTCAGATTAAATATAATGATTTTCCAAAAATGTTCATTTATTTTCAATTTTGTTTATTACGAATCTCAGTTACTACTGTTTTTTTTAACATTATTGCTTGATGTGTGTGATGGCAACACTTGGCTGTTGTCCCTAGCTGACTCATTTATTCACAGGGATCTTAAGTGCTTTCTAGGTAAAAGCTATGAGATATATATATATATATATATATATATATATATATATATATATATATATATATATATATATATATACACATATATACCCTGAAACATGTAATATGTGTTTTGGGCAGAGTAATATTCATTTAAGTAAATATATATTTAAATATTCAAATTCTATGAGCGTGGCAAAGTAAAGAAACCACCAAAACAGTAGCTACTACATTATTGTAGGAATTATGTTATTATGATCTGAGAGGAAAAATGTTAAGAGACATCTGGATGAGTTCGGAGCAGAGAGAAAAAGAAGCAGACTTGATGTGACCAAGGCTGTCAAGATGAGGGAGAACATAGCAGAGATACCTGGGACAAAGACAGAAACTTTGCCTTCATAAATGCACAGGCTGGACTAGACCTCTTACACATATGTAGCAGATGTGCAGCTTGGTCATTATGTGGGTCCCATACAATTGGAGGGCTGTCTCTGACTCTGTTGCCTGCCTTTGGGCCCTCCGTTTTAACTGGACTGCCTTGCCTGGCCTCAGTGGGAGAGGGTGCCCTTAGTCCTAGTGCGACTTGATGAGTTAGGATGGGTTGGTTGTCATGGGGATCCTCCCCCTTCTGAGGATAAAGGGAGAATGGAATGGAGGGTGTTAAGGTGGGACTGGAAGGAAAGGATGGAGAGGGGCTCTGATGAGGGTGTACAATGAATATATAAATAAATGAATGTGTTTAAAAAAAGACAGAGGTGGAGTTTCTAGAACATTTTGGGAGTTAGCGTAGTGCAGAAGGAGATGAGGATGTTTGAAAAGGGACAGAAATCTAGGTGGGGGTTTTGAGAGGTATAATAGTACATGTACTTGAGGGATCCTGGACACCAGCATGGATGTTGCAATCCTGATAAGAACCATATATCCCTTTTGTCCTAGGCAAAGGAAGTGACTTCTTTGGCTTGACATAAACTATCTCACAAAATCTTGATGAATGCTGTTGCTTTTCCTGCTATTCATTTGTTTCTGATCAACAGAATCCTTCTATACTCCATCTTGAGTAGGTCCAAGGCTGGCGTTTCTGAATATATGCACTCTGTGACATCTAACAGGTTTAAATTATTAGGGAAACCTGATAACTTTTTTTTTTTTACATCTACTTGCTTTCTAACAACCTAATGCATTTAGTTCTGGCATTTTCAATACATACATTTCTTCCTGATTTGTTTTCATTTACTGTACTCCAATGTATCATTCATTTGCTATTGGAATTATTCAGCAGAAGAACTTTATGAAGAACTTCCCAGTTTGGTAGAGTTTTGTTATTTTAATTAGCAGTGTATAATCACATATATCAGTGAAACTACAAAGATTGGAGAAGGTGCAATTTATTACTATCAGCCAAATTCAATCATTTTAAAGATACAGGCATTCTTACGTATAATCATCTGTCCACGTTACTGTGTGTATAATGTGTACTACATCTTAAATTATGAGATTTACAGAGTCCTTTCTAGGTAGTTTCAGTCTGAATTCATTGTGTTAATAGTCTTCAAAGCTGCCTGACTTCTCTGTACAGGAAGCTTTCTGACTCTATCCCAGTAAAACACATTCATTTTAAAAATATGCTCTGATTTTTGTATCTGTTAGACTCTAAGGTTCACAATGGCAATGACTTCTGCATGCTGCCTTTTTGCACATGGACTTTTAATAGTTTAAAAAATTAGGAAGTGAGAATCTTTGGGAATGATTATAAATTTCACAATATTGTAAACATTAATTCTGCTTATTTCTTTACACATGTTATCTATCCTTCTAACATGTCTATCTATCATCTATCTGTATATTCATCTACATTTCTATCTATTTATTATCTATCATATATATTGATAGCATATGGGTGTGAAAATCTGTTATTCCTTACAAACACATGTGTTTCAATAATGGTTCAATAATACTTTTGAAATACAAAAGTGTGAAAGGAAATGAAATGCGTCACCTTGTCAGTTATGTCATGACTTTGGGATCTTGACATCACAGTGGTCTCTCACCCTGACTACTACAGAACCCTCGGACTTCAGTGTTTGGACTACAAACTGCTGTAGCCGTTTTTGGTGTTTAGTTCCAGTTAAGAAAAAGATAGTTACATGCCCATTGAAAGGATCTCCATTCTTGTAAAGGTATTTTAAAATAACTATTATGATTCTCATGATAGTCTAATGGTTTCCAGAAGAGTTCTATCTTGAATTCTGTAGATCATGTGAACTAATTCTTGACTCAGCAGTGGATTCATGAAAAGCTGCTCAATAATATTCAGTACCATTCCCCCAAAGAAACAAGGTTATCATGTCAGGAGAGGTATGCTCTGAGCTACACAGGAGAATGGTGTCTATATATCCTCAAAGAACACCTGCTCAAGTATAAGAGAGTATTATTTTCTGCTTCATCTAATTGCTTTATCTACTATGACCTAAAATCTTTGTTAGAAACTGGTCAGATTTTAACCCCACATAAGAACTCTCTGGTTTACAGCACATTGTTGTTTTAAACGTATATTGTCTTCTTTGGTGCTTATTTCTCTATATTTTAACATTGATTCTATAAGAAATGACCTCTAGACTTTCAATTATGTTATCATGAAGAAACGATTTGGTACTATTTTTCTTTTTTAACATATATGTTTATATTATTACACATAAATAAAATAAACTACATACAGCAAGAAGAACCACAAAACAATCAGGAATTATATAAATGTTACATTCATAGAGATTTGGCTATTTATATTTGGCAAACTTGAAGAAAAAAATCTTTCCTATCTTGTTGAGCCTAAAATTCAGAATGAAAAACAATATCTATCATATCTCCCATCTATCAACTTAAAACATCTATCTAGACCTAAAAACATCTTAACCCCTAAACAACTAAGCATAACTATAAAACTAAACTATCTGGTCTTCAACACCATCAGAGACTTGAGAAGGAATAAAACTTTTTTAAAAAATTAATTTATTCAGATTGCAACTCATTTGTTATCCCATCACTTGTATCCTCCAGTTCCCCCCTCCCTCCCGCTTTCACCCTATTCCCCTCCCCTAGGTCTATGATCAAGGGGCACCCCTCCCCCACTATATGGTCATAGGCTATCAAGTCTCATCTTGGTAGCCTGTTTATTCTTTCTTTGAGTGCCACCAGGCTTCCCCACCAAGGGGAAGTGGTCAAATATGGGGCACCAGAGATCATGTCAGGTCAGTCCCCACTCTTCACCTAACTATGGAGAATGTCCCGTCCATTGGGTAGATCAGAGTAGGGGTTCGATGTTTACTACTTGCGTTGTTCTTGGTTAGTGCAATAGTTTGAGCAGACCCTCCTGGGCCTTGATCCACCCGTCACGATGTTCCTCTTGTAGGTTTCTAGGACCCTCTGGATCGAGAAGCAATAAAACTTAATTACATGTGTAAATCAGAAGTGCATGTTAGCAGCTTCCAAAATGAAAAAATGACAGAGACAGTTTGCTTTTGAAAAACATACATAAGTATTTTACCTTTTATATCTATAGAATCTTATCTATTTGCTAAACCTAGGATATATATTGTTTTGTTTTGTTTTTGTCTGTTTTTTGTTTTTTGAGACAGAGATGTGCTTGCCTCTGCCTCCCAAGTCCTGGGATTAAAGGTGTGTGCCACCATGACCCAGCTAGGATATATATTCTTGTGATAAAAATAGACTAGTAATTGACATGACCACGATTTGATCAACTAACAATTAGCTTGTATTACCACTTTCAAGGCATTGGAAACAAACCTTGTATTATAATCGAGTTGAATGGGTACAATACCTCATGTTAGAGTGGAAATATATATAATGTGTGTGAAGAATAATCTTAAATTTGCATTATATACCAATGTATAAAAATTAAACTTATTTTGCATCAATATACAAAATTCTATATCAATGAATTAAAAATAACCTTATTTGTGAGTAGCAATTAAGGTCTTATGTTGAGAAGTAGATTCAATAATCTACTTTTTGTTTGATCATGCCTATATATTTCTATATCCCCCTTCTTTCTTTTCAACTTCTATCTCCATAGCTACAAAAGAAAGATAAAGGAAAAGAGAGACATCCCTGAGTCCCACCTCTCTCTATAAGATCAATAATAACTTATAATCAACTCCCAATAAAAATAAGCATCTGTAGCCCAAGAGAACAAACGCAAGCCCTCTTAGGGGAAATGGGGCATCATTTTCTTAAGGTTTCTTCTGGCTGATTTGGGACAAAAACCACCTTTGTAGGGGCCAAAATAAAATTGGGGAAGATGGTTAAACAAACCAGGAATTGCATTTGTCATCCAGTTTCTAAATGTTGAGAAATTCCAAGCTTAATAGGAGTCCTGTGTAGGACAGTCTGAAATGCTTGACCAATTAAGATTGGAAACTTTCTTTGAAGCTGTCCTGGGAGCTGTCCTGCTCTGATGAGCAGCAGCAACTGAAGCACCTAATGCTGGAACATGAAGGATGCAGGATGTCAGCATCCAGCATGTGGAGAGGAATGGACGCTGTCAAGTCTGATCCAGCATCAGTGTTCAATTCTTTTGTTCTGAAAACATAAGTTCTCACAAGCATTATACAGTCCTAAAATTATAAACGTATGAGGTGTGCAGGATGCACAGAACAATTAAGGCTGGTTCTCTGTTCTTTGTATGAACAGAAGTAAGACATCTGCAAATCTTCATTCATGCCATAGGAAGAATGGCATCTAATAATAAGTCACAGGGATTCTGTAACCAACAAGAAGCCTTGTCTATGCATAGACATTTATGTACCAATCAGTCTGAGAGCTATTCCCATGTAGTGGGATTAGCAATACGTTACCTGCTTGTTCTGCAGTTTGAATTCTTTACATTACAATTGTAGTCCCCTCCCTCATCACCTCCTGACCTCAGCCTTCCTCCCTCAACTCTTCTTCCTCCCTCCCCTAGTAAAAAGGTGAGCCCTCCTCCCCTAGTATCTGACCTCAGCCTATCAAGTGTCATCTTTACTACCTGTGTCCTCTTCCTCCCTGGCCTGCAAAGCCACCTTGCCAGGGAGAAAGTGATCAACGTTGGGAGGCCTGACTCCATGTCAGAAGCAGTTCCTACTCCATGTACTGTGGGACCCACAAGGAGACTGTGCTGCCTATCTACTACATCTGAGCAGAGCGCCTAGGTCCACATCATACATGGACCTTGGTTGGTGCATCAGTCTCTGTATTGTAATGTGATTAACCTGAATTAAGTGGTTAACATCTGCTGATGAGTGAGTATATACCATGTGTGTCTTTCTGGGTCTGGGTTACCTCACTCAGGATGATTGTCTCTAGTTCCATCCATTTGCCTGCAAATTTCAAGATTTCCTTGTTTCGATAGCTGAATAGTATTCCATTGTGTAAATGAACCATAGTTTCTTTGTCCAGTCTTTGGTTGAGGGACATCGAGGTTGTTTCCAGATTCTATCTATTATGAACAAAGCTGATATGAACATAGTTGAACAAATGTCCTTGTTGTATGTTGTATGTTGTATGTATGTATCTTTAGGGTATACACCCAGGAGTGGTATGGCTGGGTCTTGAGATAATTTTATTCCCATTTCCTGAGAAAGTGCCAGATTGATTTCCAAAGTGGTTGTACAAGTTTGCCCCCCACCAGCAACAGAGGAGTGTTTCCCTTTTCCCATATCCTTTCCAGCACATGCTATCACTTTAATGTTTGATCTTATCCATTCAGATAAGTGTAAGATGGAATCTCAGAGTTGTTTTGAGTTGCATTTCTCTTATGGCTAAAGATGTTGAGCATTTCTTTAAGCATTTCTGGCCATTCAATATTCATCTGTTGAGAATTCTCTGTTTAGCTCTGAATCCCATTTTTAAAATTGGGATATTTGGTTTCATGGTGTTTATTTTCTTGAGTTCTTTATATATATTAGATATTAGCCCCTTGTCGGATGTAGGGTTGGTGAAGATCTTTTTCCCAGTCTGTAGACTGTCATTTTGTTCTGTTGACTATTTTGATTGCCTTACAGAAGCTTTTCAGTTTCATGGGGTCCCATTTATTAATTGTTGATCTTAGAGGCTGAGCTGTTTGTGTTCTGTTCAGGAAGTTGTCTCCTGTACCAATGAGATCAAGGTTCTTCTCCACTTTTTCTTCTAACAGATTTGGGGTGTCCAGTTTTAAGTTGAGGTCTTTAATCCACTTGGAATTTAGTTTTGGGCAGAGTGATAAATATGGATTTTTTTGCATTTTTCTACAATTAGACCAGCACCATTTGTTGAAGATGCTATCTTTTTTCCATTGTATGGATTTGTCTTCTTTGTTGAAAATCAAATGGCCATAAGTGTGTGGGTTTATTTCTAGGTTTTCAATTTAATTCTGTTGACCAACCAGCCTGTTTCCATGCCAGTACCATGCTGGTTTTTTTTTTATTACTTTTGCTCTATAGTACAGCTTAAATCTGGGATGGAGATTCCTCCGGAAGGTCTTTTATTGTACAGCATTGTTTTAGCTATTCTTGTTTTTTTTTTGTTTTCTCATATGAAGTTGAGATTTTATCTTTCAAGGTCTGTAAAGCTTTATCTTGGAATTTTGATAGGAATTGCATTGAATCTGTAAATTGCCTTTCATAAGATGGACATTTTTACTATGTTAATCCTTCCAATCCATGAACACGGAAGATCTTTTCATCTTCTGATACCTTCTTCATTTCTTTCTTTACATACAATTCTTTCACTTGCTTGATTAGAGTTACATCAAGATACTTTATATTATTTGTAGCTATTGTTTCACTAATTTCTTTTTTAGCCCATTTGTCATTTGTATACAGCAGGGATACTGATTTTTTAAAAGTTGATTTTGTATCTAGCCACTTTGCTGAAGGTGTTTGTCAGCTTCAGGAGTTCCTTGGTGGAATTTTTAGGGTCCCTTATGTATACTATCATGTCATCTGCAAATAGTGATAGTTTGAATTCTTCCTTTCCTATTTGAATCCCATTGATCTCCTTTAGTTGTTTTATTGCTCTAGCTAGGACTTCAAGTACTATATTTAAGAGCTACGGAGAGAGTGGATAGCTTTGTCTTGTCCCTGATTTCAGTGGAATTGATTGAAGTTTCTCTCCATTAGTTTGATGTTGGCTATAGGCTGCTATATATTGCCTTCATTATGTTGAGGTATGTGCCTTGTATCCCTGCTCTCTCTCAGACTTTAAACATGAATGGCTATTGGATTTTGTCAAATGCCTTTGCAGCATCTAAGGAGATGATCATGTATTTTTTCTTTCATTTAACTTATATGATGGATTACATTGATGGATTTCTGAATATTAAACCACCCTTGCATGCCTGAATGAAGCCTTCTTAGTCATGGTGAATGATTTTTTAAATATATTTTTGGATTTTGTTTGCATGTATTTTATTGAGTATTTTTGCGTTAATGTTCATAAAAGAAATTGGTCTGATATTCTCTTTCTTTGTAGAGTCTTTCTGTGGTTTAGGTATCAAGGTGACTGAGTTTTGTAATGTTCCTTCTGTTTCTATTTTGTGGAATAGTTTAAAGAGAATTGGTATTAGCTTTTCTTTGAAGGTTTGGTAGAATTATGTGCTGAATCCATCAGGCCCTGAGCTTTGTTGTTGTTGTTGTTGTTGTTAGACTTTTGTTGACTGCCTCAATTTCCTTAGAAGATATAGGACTATTTAATTTGTTTACCTGGTCTTGATTCAATTTTGGTAGCTGGTATTTATCAAGAAAACTGCCCATTTTGTTTAAGTTTTCAAATTTTGCGGCACATAGGTTTTTGAAATATGACCTAATATTCTTTGGATTTCCTCAATGTCTGTTATGTTTCCCTTTTCATATCTGACTTTTTTGATTTGATTACTTTGCCTTTTAATTAGTTTGGCTAAGGGTTTGCCTCTCTTGTTGTTTTTCTCAAAGAACCAGCTCTTGGTTTCATTGATTCTTTGTTCTCTTTGTTTCTAATTTGTTGATTTCCGCCCTGAATTTGATGATTTCCAGCCATATATTCTTCTTTGATGAGTGTGCTTCTTTTTGTTCTAGAACTTTCCGGTGTATTGTTAAGTTGCTAGTATGGGATCTCTCCAACTTCTTTATAAAGGCACTTAGTCCTATGACCTTTCCTCTTAGTGCTGCTTTCACTGTGTCCCATAAGTTTGGGTATGTTGTGCTTTTGGATTCATTGAATTCTAGGAAGTTTTTAATTTCTTATCTCATTCCTTACCCAGATATCATTGAGTAGGGATTTATTCAGTTTCCATGAGTTTGTAGGCTTTCTGTTGTTTCTGTTGTTATTGAGTTCCAGCTTTAATCCATTGTGGTCTGACAAGAAGGAAGGAATTATTTTGATCTTTTTGTATCTGTTGAGGTTTGCTTTATGCCCAAGAATAGGTTCTGTGAGATGCTGAGAAGAAGGTGAATTCTTTCATGTCTAGGTGAAAAGTTCTGTATATATCAGTTAGGTCCATTTGATTCATGTTGTCCATTAGTTTTGTTGTTTCTCCACTTAGTTTCTGCCATGATTCTCTTATCTATTGGTGAGAGTGGGGTGTTGAAGTCTCCCACTATTAAAGTGTGGGGTTCGATGTGTGATTTACCTTAGTAATATTTATTTTATGAATGTGGGTGCTTCTGTATTTGGGGGCATAGATGTTTAGAACTGAGACATTATCTTGATGTATTTTTCCTTTGATGAGTAAGAAGTGTCCTTCTCCATGTCTTTTGATTAGTTTTGGTTAACAGTCTATTTTATTTGATTCTAGAATGGCTACTCTAGCGTATTTCTTAGGTCTTTTTCCTTGGAATACGTTTTCTCAGCCCTTTACTCTAAGGTAATGTTTATCTTTATTGCTGAGGTGTGTTTCTTATATGCAGCAGAATGATAGGTACTCTTTTTCACATCCATTCTGTTAGCCTGTGTCTCTTCATTGGGGAGTTGAGTCCATTGATGTTAATTGGTTCCTATTATTTTGATGTTGGTAGTGGTAGAGTGAAAGCTTCCTTTCTTTTGTTTTTGTGTAAGTGGCATTATTTCCTTTGCTTTCCTGTGTAAAGTTACTCTCCTTGGGTTGGAGTTTTCTTTCTAGTATCTTCTGTAAAGCAGGATATGTGGTTAGGTACTGTTTGAACTCGGTTTTATCATGGAATATCTTGTTTTCTCCATGTATGGTGATTGAAATTTTGTTGGATATAGTAGTCTATGTTGGTATCTGTGGTCTTTTAGTGTCTGCAGGACACTCATCCAGGCCCTTCTGGATTTCATAGTCCCTGTTGAGAATTCAGGTGTAATTCTGATAGGTTTGCCTTTATATGTGACCTGACCTTTTTCTCTTGCTTATTTTTAATATTTTTCTTTGTTCTTTACATTTAGTGTTTTGATTATTATGTGGCAGGAGGATTTTCTTTTCTGGTTCAATCTATTTGGAGTTCTGTAGGCTTCTTATATATTTATGGGCATTTCTTTCTTTATGGTAGGGAAGTTTTCTTCCATAATTTTGTTGAAAATATTTCCTGGACCATGCAGTTGGGAGTCTTCTTTTTCTTCTATCCCTATGATTCTTAGGTTTGGTCTTTTCATAGTGTCCCAGATCTCTTGTATATTCTGTGTCAGGAGTTTTTTAGATTTAACATTTTCTTTGACTGCTGTATCCATTTCTTCAGTCATATCTTCTATCCCTGATATTCTTTCGTCCAGCTCTTGAATTCTGTTGATAATGTCTGTGTCTGTAGATCCTCTCCTCTTCTCAAGGGGCTTTCATTTCCAGGATTACCTTGGATTGTGCATTCTATCTCCATTTTTAGGTCTTGAAACCTTTTATTCATTTCCTTCTCCTATTTAATTGTAGTTTCTTTAAGTGATTTGCTCAATTCTTTCATTGCTTTTTTTTTGTGTATTCATGTTCTAGTTTGAGGGATTTATCTTACTCCTTTAAAACCTCTATCCTTTTTATAACCTCAGTTTTGAAGTCTTCCTTTTGTGCATCAGCTGTGATAGTATCTCCAGGGCTGCTTGTGGTGGTGAGACTGCTGGTTTCTGGTGGTATCAAATGGTCCTGGGGAGTGTTGCTTGTGTTCTTATGCTGACTTCTTCCCATTGTGATGTCTGTGGTTGGAACATGGGTCCAGTGTCTGCTTGGACCTCAGAGCTTTCTGTGGATTTGCTGGGTAACCTGAGGTTATATTCACTGTGGTATCTGCTAGGTGCTAGAACCCACCAACGATGGTGTTTTTGCAGGCCCAGGCTTTCTCTGTGCCCCAGGGAGATCAAGAGCTGTCCACCAGCCATGCTTGTGGCATTTGCATAGGTTCGCAGTGAGTGCTTAGACACCCGGGAGCTTTCTGTGGCTTTTCTGGGTGACTTAGGGTCGGATCTACTAGTGTTCCCAACTGTGGTGTCTGCTTGGTGGTAGACACTGGTGATTTTTCAGTCCCTGGCTTACTCTGCACCCTGGGAAGTTCAAGAGATGCCCATCAGCCAGGTGCGTGGTGTTAGCCTTCAGAGGCTGAGTGCCTGTTTCTGTGGGACCGGGGACTTTGTGATTTTGCTGGGTGGCTGGAGGCTGGACCCAACTGTGCTCCACATAATTTGGACCCCTCTCATGTATGGGTCACTAGTACTGGTGTTTTGTGGTTCTCAGATTGATCCTTAGGTTTCTGAATAGTCGCTGCCGTCATTTTGGTGCATGCATGGAGAGACTTGAGGTTTCTCTGTTTCTCTGGGTTCCTGGTCTAATCCCAAAGTGTTGGGCCAGAATCTTTACCCCCCAGGAGAGGGGATCAGTAACACACCCCTTCCAGTCCCTGGCTATTTCAGGGCTTCTTTGTTGGTACAATTTTTTTGACATACTTTTACATTATTGCTTGACGTGAGTCATGATAACCATTGGCTGTTGTCTCTCTTTGACACTTTGATGCACAGGGATCTTTCTTAAATGCTTTCTAGGTAAAAGTTACGGTATCTCTGTACATATTCCTTGAAAGATGTAACATGTTTTGGTCAGATTAATATTCACTTAAGAAAATATAGATTTTAAATATCAATTCTATGAGCTGGGCACGTTAAATATACAACAAACTCATAGCCATTCTATTATTAGAGCAAAGAATTTATTGTGGATAGTGAGGAAAAATGTTCAGAGGCACCTGAAAGAGTTCAGCAGAGAGAAAAAGAAACAGACTTGATGGGACCAAGGCTGTCCAGGGGAGAAGGAGGAACATCAGGACAGAAAAGTATAGGTAACTGGGACAGGGAGAAAAAATTGACATTATTGAGTGAGTGAGAGTGGTTCAAGGACGTTTTAATAGTTAGCATGGTGCAGAAGGCGATGAGGATGCTTGGGAAGGGACAGGAATCTATGAGGGGGTTGGAGATGTACAAGAAGTACTTTTACTTCCCCTTTAAGGAACACAGCATGGGTGTTGGTACCAGGATAGGGTCCACAGGACAATGGAATCCCATATGTCCCTTTTGGCCAGAGGCAAGGGAAGTGACTTTTTCCTGGAGAAGAACCATTTCACAAATTACTAATGCAGTTTTTGGTCCATTATGTTTTGTTTGATTTGTTTGTTTCTAATCACCAGAAATCTTTCTATATTCTGTCCTGAGCTAAACCTGAGTTATATCTGAATATATTCACTCCCTAAGCCCTAACTAGTTTAAATCATTAGAAAATCTGATTGTTTTCTCTACATTTATTTATGTTCACTTACAAAGTACTAGATGAGTTTTAATATGTCACATCAATGCACATATTTTTAAAAGAAAATTTTCACTTTAATGTATCTGTAATTTGAAACCAGAATTATAGAGCAGAAAACCTTTATGAATAACTTAAGAGTTAGCTAAGGTTTTGCTATCTTAATATTGTATAATTACACATATTAATGAAACTACACAGTTTGCAGAAGGCACAGTTTATTACTACCAAATTCAATCACTTTAAAGACATAGGCTTTCTAATTTTAGATGGTCTGTCCATGATTATTATGTGTCCAAGGAATACTACATATTTAATTAGGAGATCTACAGAGTCTCACACACATTTTTCAGTCACTACTTTTTGTGTCTCTAGGATTTAGAATATAAACTTTACTATATACACTAATAAGGATGTATCCTCCTCTGTACTCTTTGAAGCTGTCTGACTCCTCTGTGCAGGAAGCTTTCTGACTCTATCTCAGTAAAGCGCATTCATCTTTACAATACGCTGCGATGTTTGCATCTGACAGGCCCTAAGGTTCACAGTGGTAATGACTTCTGCCTGCTGCCCTCTTTTATTTGCACCTTTAATAGGTTAAAATAATTAGGAATTGAGACTCTTTGGAGATGAGTATATATATCGCAATGTTTTACACAAGTATTCCTCCTATTGTTGCACACATTATTGCAGTTATATATCTAACATTTTCCCATATATCTACCTATCTTTTATCTATCTATCATATATCAAACCATATGTTTATTATACATATTTGTACATACGGTTGTAAAAATCTGTTAGTCCTTACAAACACATGTGCTTAAAAACTGTTCAAAATTAACTACTGATAGTAAAAAGTATAAAAGAAAATTAAGTGTATGTGTCACCTTGTCAGTTATGTCATGACTTTGGAATCTTGACATCACAGTGGTCTCTCACCCTGACTACTACAGAATCTTCAGACTTCAGTGGTTGGTCTACAAACTGCTGAAGCCATTTTTGGTGTTTAGTGTAAGGAAAGAAAAAGATTATTATGTGCCCATTGAAAGGATCTCAGTTCCAGGCTCCACTGTAAAGGTATTTTTAATAACTAATATGATTTTCATGATAAACCAGTGGTTTCAGGAAGGGTTCTGTCTTGAATCCTCTAGATCATGTGACCTGATTTTGAGTCAGCAGTGGCTTCATGGATAGCTACTCATGTTAATAATATTCAGTACCATTCCCCCAAAGAAAAAAAGCTATCATGTCATCAAGGTGTGCTCTGAGCTACACAGGAGAATTGTGTCTGTATATCTTCAGAAAATATCTTCTCTGGTTATGAGAGAGGATTATGTTCTGCTCCATCTAATTGTTTTATCTACTATGACCAGAAAGCTTACTTGGAAACTGGTCAGATTTCAAGCCAAAACAAGAATGCATTGGTTTTCAGCAAATTGTTATTGTTTCCAAAATATTTTTTGTTCTTTTGAGTCCAATTCTTGATATTTTTACAGTTTCAGATTATGCAGGAATGACTTCCGAACATGTTCATTTACTTTCAATTTTGTTATCAATAAACTCGTTGGTACTGCTTATTAACATACCTTTACATCATTGCTTGATGTGTGTGATGACAACCATTGGCTGTTGTGTCTTTTCCACACTTTGATTCACAGGGATCTTTCTTTAGTGCTTTCTAAGTAAAAACTATGGTATACATGTACATATTCCTTGAAAGATGTAACATGTTTGGTCACTTAAAATATATGGATTTGAGAGGAAAAATGTTCAGAGACATCCAGAAGAGTTCAGACCAGAGGGAAAACACCAGGCTTGATAGGACCACGGTTGTCTAGGAGAAAAGAGAGACTATCAGGAGAGAAAAGTGGAGATGGGCGGGGGAGGGAAAAGACCTGTCCCTTCATAAGGAGATAGGGGTTTAAAGCATGTTGGGAGTAAGCAGAGCACAGATTGAGATAGAAATGTTTGGGAAGGGACAGAAATAGAGGTGGGGTTTTGCGGTGTATAACAAGCACTTTTACTTCCCTTTAGTTAACCTGGAGGCCAGCATGGGTGCTGATACCTTTACAGGAGGCACAGGTCAGTGGAGAGCAACATGTCTCTTTTGCCAGAGACATGGGAAATGACTTCTCGTGGTAAACACATCCTATCTCGCAAATCTTGATGAATGTGGCTGGTTTTTTTTTTTTTTTTTTGGCTTGGTTTATTGTTTGTTTGTTTCTAACCTCCATAAACCCTCTGTATGCCACCTTGAGGAGAACAGAGATTGTTATTTCTAGATATGCATGCTCCCTACGAACTAAGTAGTTTAAATAATAAGGAAAGCTTAATTATTTTCTTCACACCTATTTATGTACACTCCCAAAGGAATGGGCGGGTTTAGTTATGGCATTTGGATACATAGGTGTATTTCTCTAAAAATTTTTTTTACTATATCAGTCATTTAAAAGAAGAATTATTCAGCAGAAAATGTTTGCTATTATAATTATTTCTGTATAACTGCACACATTAATGAAACTGCACAGTTTTGAGAAGGCACAACATCACCAAAATTCCATCATTTTAAAGACCTAGGCATTCTAATTTTGCATGATATGTCCATGACTGTTATGTGTCCAAGGTATACTACATATTGAATTATGAGTTCTACGTAGCATTTCCCAGGTTGTTCCTGTCATAATTCTTTGTGTCTCTAGGCTTTATTATATGAACCTTGCTATATATGAGTAAGCGTGTATTCTTCTCTATGCTATTGAGTATGCATCCTCCTCTATAGCCTTTGAAGCTGTCTGACTTTGCTGTGCATGCAGCTTTCTGACTCCATCTCAGGAAAGCACTTTGCTCTTTAAAATCTCCTGTGTTGTATTTTTCAAGTGGACCTTTGATGGTATAAGAGTATTAGGAATTAATATATGGGAATAAATGTACATTTCACAATGTTTTACACAAGTATCCGTCCTGTTGTTGCACACATACTGTTGCAGCTAGATTTAAACAACAACATCCATGTTGCTACTCTAATAGCTAATTTTTAGTAGTCACCTACTTTTGCCTTCATTTCCTGTTTGCCACGAATCTGTCTTTTTTTTGTGAATCCCTCTGGTATGTGATTATTTATTCTTCTCTCCATTGTTATGCCTTGCAATGTGTTTGCTGCTTTTATTTTTAAGTCAAGAATAAACCCTATTCTTAAAATAAATGGGTATTCTTTATTATCCAACTTTTAAAAATGATTTCAATTGAAATAGAATTATGTTGCTCGGCCCTTTCCTCACTTTGGACCAGTGGTTCTCAACTTGTTGGTCTTGACTCCTTTGGAGTTGGCGTAGCAGATGGCTGCCTATCAGATAGTTACAGTGGGATTCATAACAGTAACAGCATTGCAGTTATGAAGTAGCAATGGAATACTTTTATGTTTGCATGTCACCACATGAGGAAGGTTGACAGCCACTGATCTGGTCCATACCAGCCGCGATCTTCCAGCTCTCAAGTCAATAACTTCTGAAAAAAGTCTGCTTCTTCAATCTCTGCCTAGCACTTCTCTCCTAAGTGACCTTCTCTATTCTATTTTAAATCTGCCTGTAACACAGCAGAATCCTGCTGTGAGAGTTGAGCCTGCGTTTTAACACCATGTACCCTTTGAAATTTGGTATCAGTGTCGGTCTTCTAACTTATCCACTGAATACTCGTTCTCTTAGGTGGACACCTGGGTAAGGAGAATTGTGGTTAATTCACCAGTATGGCCTAAAATATTCATTATTAAGCCTATAATTACTATTACGACAGTATTTTCTAACCAGCTAGCAATCAATCAAGACACAAACACCTGTTATATTTTAAAATAGCCTTAGTTGACCTGGGGCAGGGCAGATATTAATCCCCTAAACTACTTCCCATAGTGGGACAGGTATGGGATACCTGCCCCAATCCCATGCCATCTGCTTCTAATAATTTCTGTCAATTTACTTCCCATCCATATTCCCAAATATTTGCTAATTATCATCATCTGGGCCAAGTCTCCATCCATGGCAGCCATATGCTTCTCCTCCAGCTAACCCATGATGGCACAGCCTTCTTTCCCCTCTTCCTCCCAAGACTCTCCCTGTCTCCCCAGGCCCCCAGAACCTTACCCACACCTATTCCATTTGCCCTGCCCAGGTGTGGTAGCCTTTTATTGGTCAAATAGGTTAGGCTCTAGGCAAGGTACAAGTGGGACAAGACAGCAAGCAGTAATTAGCATCAAAATACATCAGACAAACCTCCAACAGAGAATCTTTATTTTCCTACAGGGAAACCCTTGAGGAGTTTGCCACCGAAGGAAGGAATATGTCAAAACTTGCTATGCCAGGGCTTCATGGAACTCAGAAGAGGCTGGACAAGGAGCAAATGGCATCTCCTTGTTCAATGATGTTTTGGTGTCTAATAACTTGTAAGTATGTGCATCATGCCTGCCTTACTATGATAGGCTACACTTTGATTAGGTCTTAACATATAGAAATAAAATTGGGTTTTTATTTCTTTTATTTTTTGATATCATAATTGCTTCATTATTTCTCCTGCTTTTTCCTATTCTAGACCCTCCTATATCCCCTTTCCTTGTTCTCTTTTAAAATCATGGCTTTTCAAAATTATTAATGGCTGTTGCACACATATGTGCATATTAAGATACATGTATGTCTGTGTGGAAATATATATATTTCTAACCACATAAATATAATCTACTCAATATAATGTTACTTTTATGTATGTTTTCAGACTGTCCATTTGGTATTAGATAACCAATTGGTCTGGTTTTCTTTTTGCAAATTAGATGATTTATACACACACACACACACACACACACACACACACACACACACACAACATATGCAGAGGAGGATTTCTCTTACTCTCAGAATTTCTCAGCAGTACATACTTCTTTGAGTAGAGTCGGGCCTAGTGGATAGTGGACTTTCCTCTGTACACATTTTTCACAGATCTTTTAGTCAAAGTTTTAAAACATAAATGATTTAAGATGCTGTTCTGCTATTTGAATCTGGGAAAAGTACAGCAACAAGCTTGAGAAAGGACCATGTGTGGTAGCACATGCCAGCAATTCTAGCAACTCTGAAGCTGATTTTTGAGTATTGCAAGTTTGTGGAAAAAATTTCAAAGTAGCATATTAAAAACATTTACAGATAGAATATAGAAGCAAGAAGGGAAAATCCCTGATTATAATGGTTGCTCAGAAGGGGGCCACATATGTAAGCCTCTCTGAGCTCATAACTTCCAAATTAGTGTGAAGAGATGAAAAACAGACACTATGCCTACACTGATTGGGGAACCTGTTGGTACCAAGTAGGTCTTGCTTGATGATCCTGCAGATGCTAGAGAAAATGGCTGTGATTGAAGCCATATACACAGTTGTATTGTCATGTATGACCATGGACATGTTTCATGTGACCACATCACATATAATCTCCAGCGGCCATGATCATAGCCTTCATATTATTCTGAGAGATATGAAATTGGCAGTGACCTCATCAAGTAAATATTATAGCATAAGTGTGTAAATGAATGACCTGTAGGACACACATCAATGAAACAGTCTATCCAGTGTTGGGGGTACACTTTCTGGTCATTGGTGAATAATATCCCTGAAGATCTACTCCACAAATTGTGAGAAAAGTGAAAAGTGCAAGACAGAGTGTGTCTACACATTATAGATACAACCAACTGGGCACAATTCCTCTGATCAGTCACTCTAAGCTCCAGCCTTGAAACTGGTGACTCAGTGTCTGACTGATGCAGGCCTGAAGTAAGTGAAAGGCCTAGCTGTCTGTCGGTCTGTCCACCCTTTTTGGTTATTTCTCCTCATCTCCTCTTCAGTCTATGGTTCAAGACCTCACATTTTATTTTAAAAGATAGTAATCAACTCATTTGAAACTTAAAAAAAGATACTGGTCATTTGGCATATAGTGTAGTTGCGAAAGTAAGTGAATTTCATTTTTATATTTGAGAATAAAGGAAATTAAAATGGTTGGTTTCTCAAAAGATAATGCATTTGTTCCCCTTCTCTTGTGTTGCAATAGTAGTTAAAACTATTTTGAGATTGTTGTTTATATTATGGGAAGAGGATTACCAAGCATATAAGAGATGATTGTCATTATTTCCATTTTCGAGGCAGATTATCTCCTATCAGAAACATTGGAATTAGTAGTTACAGGTTAGTTTCTTTAGGTCTGTGGTTGTAATATTGTTCTGTATTACATGGCTAATATCCCCCTGTGAGTGAGTATATGCCGTGGGCTCTGTTGCCTGCAGGTGGATCACCTCCCCCTGGCAGGTGCCTTATCGTATCACAGATAAAGATAATGCAGGAAGTTCTCATGAGAATTGATAGGCTAAGGTCAGTTGGTAGGGGAGAGGGGCGCCCCCTCTCTGAGGACGAGGGGAGGGGAATAGGAGAGAGAAGTGAAGAGGGAGGGAGGGTGGGACTGGCGGGAGATGAGGGAGGGGTCTATGATTGGAATGCAAAGTGAATACATTAAAAATAAATTTAAAAATTTAAAAATTTACAGGTTTAAGTTTGATTAATATATATACATATGCATATGTAATGTATACACACACACATACACACACACATATATACACAATTAGATGTCTTGAGGGTGGAAAGCAAATATAGATAGAAATGTTTTGTATATTTGAGATGTGTGTGTGTGTGTGTGTGTGTGTGTGTGTGTGTGTACATGATATGCTTGTATTTTGACTATAGCATGTTACATTAGACAGGGTGGGAAATCTTTCTCCATAGTATCATGTTAGTCATCGCATGTTTTGAATTTTAGAAATATTTGCATGTAGGGTTTTTGAATCAGGGTTTGTACTTGTGACATACTGTCTCCTGCATCTGAGAGAGGTGAATCACGACCTTTAAGTTGTGTATGCACATATAAGCTCATCAGCATCCAATCGAGAGTTACATATCCAGGTTCACATAACAAACAAATGACTCAGACAATACTCATTCCAACATAAATTTTTTTAAAAACGCACGAATCTGGGAAGGAGAACTGTCAGAAGATAGAAAGAAAAGGAGAGTGACAACAATAATCAGAACACATTGAATACGTATGTGAGATTCTCAAAGCACAAACATATAAAAAGAGTGAAGAAATAATAAAACACATGCTTCCAAGGTAATTGTTTTGCAAGAACACTTTCGATAACACCCGAGTACTTGATAGGAAGTCGTATTTGTAATCTTTTGAACAGGTTATTGGAAAACAGTATCCTCTTGGTGCTTGCTTGTATGAGATGCACATTGTGTCTCTAAGACAGCAATTACATCGGGAGAATAAAAGTTACTTTAACAATGCTGAATAGAGAAGATTGCCCTCTGCAGTGCAGCTTGCATCACTCAACCCAGCGGAGACACAGATTGGTATTCAGACCCAACCTTGTGTCCATGGATTCCTCCTGCCTCTGAATCAGTATGCAAAGAGGGCTCTTAGCATCTTGTAGCTGCAATGCTTATTTGTGAAGACCAAGGGGAAACTGGAGTGCTAGGATGGCTGTGAAAGTTTTGTCTTACCTTGATTGGGCCATGACTTACTCATAACGATTCCACCTATAAATATTTGGAAAGCATTTAAAAATGTTTTGGGTAGGCAAAAGCTTTGGTGGTAAAATTTCAAAAATCATTAGGCATTAAAAACAGATAAATGAGCCAGGGATGGTGGCGCATGCTTGTAATCCCAGCACTCAGGAAGACAGAGGCAGGTGGATCTCTGTGGGTTCGAGGCCACCCTGGTCTACAAAGTGAGTCCAGGACAGCCAAGGCTACACAGAGAAACCCTTTATCAGGAAACCAAAAAATCCAAAAAACAAAAAACAAAAATCCAAAAAAACCACAAACAAACAAAAAACGAGATAAATTCCTTTCAAATTTGATGAAACATCATCTAAGTTTATCTGTGAAGTTGTCTCTGGGTGAGATTATCCTTGAACTATCAGAATGAGCACAGCAAACTGTTCTCTCTGATATGGGTGAGTTTCGCCTACTTGGAGGCCTGACTAGAGCAAGAAGATTTCTGACCATCTGTGAGCTGGGCCATTGGTCTCTTCTGCCTTTAGACTTATAAAATCAGCTTTCCAACTTTTTAGGCCTATGAATTCTAATTATCAATATCTCTTTGGTTCTGTTTTTCTGAGTAACCTATGTGAATATACTTCCCAAATTATTTTATAATGCCAGCATAAATCTAACATGCTACATATAAAGAGTTTACTCAAAAAATGTGAATCAGCATCTCTCATAAACTTAGTCACAAACATCTATAATGAAATATTAACACATCAAATACAGCATTATATAAAAGCATATTGTATATGCTAACAGAAAAAGAACACTATGAAATAGAAAAAAAACACATGTTGGCAAACTCCATTTTTTAAAGAGAAAAACTATTAGAAGCTACAAATGAAAGAGAACTTCCACGCTACTATTGACATGAAAATCTTGAAGCCAGCAACCTCCTTAATAGTACAACATGGAGTGCTTTCCCTAAGACAGACAAATAGGCAGGTATACCCACTGTCATTTCTGTTTTTTTTAAAGGTCCTCACCATAGCAATAAGGCAAGACAATGTTACTGATAAAAGGTCAAGAGAAAATGTGTTGTATTTTTTCTTTCCTTCCTCTTTCTTTCTCTGTCCACTGCTCTTTCTGTAGGACACATGACAGTATAGAAAATAATGGGGAATTTATAGCACAACTATCATCAGTGTCTCAACACACAAATCATGTGCAAAGACTCATTTGTGAGCTGGGAGGACGGTTCAGCAGGTAAAGGTACTTTCCGCCAAGCCTGATCGTCTGAATTTGTTTCCCCACTCTGACCCAAATGGGGGAAGAGCCCATGAAAATGTTCTCTGACTGCCACACGCACACGCTAAACAAATGTTAACTGTAAATGTATTTTTATATAAGTAATATTGATGGAAATTTAATTTTATTTATAATACCATCAGAACCTAAGTACTTAAGAAGGACCCTTGAGACCCATGGGTTTTCCTGCAGCTGGAGTCACAGGCATCTGTGCACTGCCTGCCACAGCTGCAGGGAACACCTTGCTTGCATCCTCTGCAAGGGCAGTGTGCACTCTTAACCACCGAGCCATTTCTCCAGCTCCCTCAGGACAGTGCTTTCAACTAATAATTTTGTAATTACTGAATATCCACAAAAGAATCTTAGTGTCTGGTCTAGGATCAAATACAGGAATTGAGACCAGTCATAATCTTATAATAAACCTATAAAGACTCAAGAAATATTTAAATTATCTTTTGGGGATAGAGAAATGCTTTTTGGGCAGAATATAGACAAATAATTGCCATTAAACAAGTGATTTTGACCACATCACAATTAAATGTTCATTATTAAGAGCATAGAAAAATTAGTAGTATGGCTCACACATTCACACACATATATATGATAATTAATTGCACCTTACAAAGTCTTAATAAAATAATTCTCTGCCCCCAGGTGCCACTGTGATCTACACTGTTTTCAAGTACAACATCTCACAATATTTGTGTCTACCTCATTTTAAGTGCACTTTTGAAGAATGTGTTTATTTGCTTTGTTTTACAGTGCACATAAAATGACCCCAGCATTATAATACTGGTGTGATCACACACAATATGCCAAGTTGTACATGTTTTTCTGTTGTCAGGGCAATAGATTTGACCAAGGGTATTTAGAATACTGCCAGTACCACAGTGGTGCTCTCCTTTTTTTTTTTTTTTAATCATCTTGGTTTACCGTTAGGGCAAATCTGCTGTCTGTTTAGCCATACATCCTAAAGGAATGCCAGCCATAGAGATCTAGTCTAGTGTTGCAACTGACTCAAGCAAGAATCACCAGCATAAGTTAAAACTTTGCATAAAGCTGTATTGGCAGGTGTTCACACTCTCTAAGTGGCACACCGCACATGACACTAGTATCTTGAGGTCCCACGTTAGCCAAACGACCAACTAGCAGACCCTTAGTAGAACAGTCTAGCATTGCATTTCCTGAGACGATGCAGCAAGAAAAGCAAAAACTCACGTAGGCAGGATTCTTGCCAGAGTAGTTCATGTTAATTTATTCACAGAGTGATGACTTAGATGCAGAAAGGGGGCCATTTCACAGCGTGGCTGACCATATAAATGTTAGTACCGTGGGAGCCCCTCACAGTGGGAAGGATCATTCTAGGTCGAGAGAGACCTCTGAACCACAGCCAAGACAAAGGGGGACGTTTTATTAGATCCCAGTTTACAACTTACAAACATGGAGATGTCCCAGCATTCCACAGACACTCATTCTCTGTTTTTACTAATTGTGAGTTTCTTTGTTAAACACTATCCACTACACACAGGAAAGCCTCTCTGATAAGGACTGCATGCTCCACTGATCCTGAGTAAAGAGATTCATATTTAGAGGGTGCTTTGATACTTTGTTCATTAGCAAACAATAGTAGTATTTTCACTCATTGTCAGATTTAAAATTACCAGGCACCTGTTTCCTCCTTCAGAGCCTGCCTTAAATCTAATTAGAAAGTGATTGGTTGGTTACCCCATAATTAATATGCATGCCATTTTTAGCATCTGTAATCTACTTGCAAATGTCTAGCATATATATGCAAATATATCGGTAGAAATATGGAAAAATAGCTGATAGCCATGGCTGAAGTTATAAAAGTGTTAATTGTAGCATTCTTTCACATTTTATGGATGTTCAAAACTTACAAAAGAATGAAAAATCCCTCAGGACTCTCGGAGTGGTTCTGGGATTTTGACACCAGGGGGTGCTAGCGCTTTTCAAATAGAGCTGACCAGGCGAGCGGCTGATGAGGTCACTTGGGAAACACTGGGGTGGAGCCGATTTCAGTTCAGCCTTTGATTTTGCAGCCCTCCGTTCTGGTTTGCATTGTGATTTTCTACGTAACTTGAAGAACTGCAGGATACAGCTTTATTACCATTTTATTTCTGCGGGCCCCTTCCGACCCTTTTTATTCCCGGACCTCTATTAGCATCTCACAAAGCCTAACAAAATAATTTCCTGTCCAGAGCTGCTGAGGTTCAAACTGTTATAGAATAACTGACCCTCTCTGTCAGCTCCCTACTTGGACAGGGGTAGTTCCTACTCTTCAGCAGTCTTAGGGTCACAGTAACCACCCCATGATGTTCTCACTATTATTACTATCAATTAACTCTGCTTCTCCTGACACACCAGGCTGTCATGTGTGGAGAACAGAGGACAGCTGTTGAAAGTTGGGATCTGGGGATTGATTTAGGTTGTCAGGCCTGACGACAAGCGCCTTTACCCACTGAATGTGACAGAAGAGATCCACACCTAAATCTGTCCTGTGACCTTGACATGCAGGCATGAGCACGTGTATACACAGGTGCGTGTTTGACACACATTTGTGTGTTTGTGTGCTTGTGTACAGACACAGACACACACACACACACACACAGAGAGAGAGAGAGAGAGAGAGAGAGAGAGAGAGAGAGAGAGAGAGAGAGAGAGAAGAGACGAGAGAGATTAAAAAAGAAAAATACTTCTTTGCTGTAGTCACTAGCCATGACAGCATTGCTGCCTAGCACCCAGACGTTTTCTCACATGTGATGGTTTGTCAATTGCAATTCTTCTTTTGTGAAATGTCTGTTGTCTGCTCTGCTTTTTGGCATCTTTCTGAGTTATTTCTGCCTATGCAGAGGTGGAGAAGGAAGGAAATAGAGCATTGCTTGGGGTTCTGACTGGTGGAACTACCTTTGGGTAGTGGAACTCAAAAACAACTTTTCAAATTATAGCATGTTAAGCTTTCCCACCCAGTTATAGAGTATGGATTGGTTGTATTAATCCAAATTTATTTTTGAAAAATATATCATTTTATTAACAATTCATCTATAACTTTTTACAGTGGGAATATACTCTGCATCATTTGTGCTCAGGACCAGGGGCTGGCTCCCTCTTTGGAAGGAAACCACAGTCAATGAGTGAGTGTTTATTAACGTGTCTCTGTATCTGGGGCTTTCTTTTCATCAGTTCAGTTACAGATGAGAAACCAAAGGCTTGGGGAGCAGGTGTAAGTTCCCAGAGCTGTGAGGATGTCATTCATAGTTTGTTCTCTGCCTCCAGAACTGTGGTCTCTGTACTTGCTAGTCCACCGAGGACACTGGGTGAGCATTTGCTGGGATGCTTGGAGGGAGAGGAAAGGAAAAGGAATGATCCATGAGAATCCTTGGCTGTCATAATGGGACAATAATTGTGTTCACCTGAAGATGACATAATAGATGTACTGTAGGTAAATTATTTACAGAGATATCTGGTACAGGGGCCTGTGCAATACCTCAGTAGTAAGAGCACATACCACCAAGCCTGATGACCTGAGTTCTATCCCCACTACACATATGACATGGCAGGCTGCCCCTCAAATAAATGCAGTTAAACCATTTTGCGGGCTATGTGGTGCATAGAATATACTTAATTTATGCAGTGGTTGTCTTAAAAGGGAACTCAAAGGCTACAAGGTGTTTGGGTTGTTACAGGTCACTCTGGGACTGAAGGGATGGCTTGGTGGTTAGTGCTCATACAGAGCACTCACGTCAGGCAGCTCACAGCCTTCGAGGCCAGAGGGATCCAACACCTCTGGCCTCTGGAGGCATCTGTATCCACGTGCACATATCCTACACCCATACGCACGTGTGCTACCATAAGCCAAATCTTCAAGAAGTCCCTCACGGATGGGCTGAAATTGGGCTCCTGTAGATTTTTATCTGGAATGTATTTCCACCTGAAAATGGATTTCAGTAAGGTGGATTCCAGTTACATTTAATGAAGTAGCCTGCGCCATTTAGCTCTGTCTACCTGGAAGAAGCAGACTCCCTTTGTGAAGGATGGATGAGTGGTTTTTAAAGGAGCCTTTTTCATTTACTTAAGATTTATTTGCTGGAATTGCAGATGACTGTTAGCTACCGTATTTGTGTTAGCCACTGAACTTGAGTCCTCTGCAAAAGCAATAATTATTTTTAGCTACCAAGCCGCCCCTACTTTATTCTTCAATTATTTATTTATTCATTTACTTTTAGAGCAAAATCGAGAGGACCCCCTAAGAGTGCCTGCGCAGCCTTTGCCTTTGTGCAAGCACGGCCTCCCTCATTACCAACGGTCCCTGCCACAGGGAGCTGCTTGCTGGCTCACCTACAGACAGGTCCTCAGCACCTAAAGTCCATGGGGCACGTCGAAGTTCACTCTGGTGTGAAGTCCATAGCTGCAGACAGATGTACTGACATGTTCCCATCAGTGGAACATGGTGCTGAGCAATTAGCTTCCATGTCCTAAAAATTCCTTGTGGGATCCAGTGGTTTCGCAAGAGAAAACAACCAGGCGTGTATTGCAGAATCAGTCGGGTAAAATCCACAGTGAGAGGTTTCAGGCCTTATCTGGGCTGCAAGTGGACTCTGAGATGCACTAGGAAAGCACACGGACTACAGCACATTCAACTTTGCCTTTGGGTAGAGTGACGCTTTTAATCAACAAGCCAAACTTCACACTACAGATCGGCATCAGCCCACGTGCACACTGGCTAGTGCTGAATCCTACAGAGAAAGGAACGTGACTCTCAGATTAAACTCTGCTCCCTGGTAAGGGAACCGGAGACCACCCTCCATAGCCACTCTCACGCCCACTAAAGACATGTGGTTTAGACTGTGATGTACAGTCAAAACTAGCCGACTGGGGTGGGAGGACAGCACAGCAGTGAAGTTCTTGCTGCAGAGGCCTGAGGAGCTGAATTAGGGTCCCCTGTCCCTGTGGTACAGCAGGTGCACACCTGTACCGACAGCAGAGTAGACACAGGTGAGTGTCAGGATTTGGTGGCCAGTCAGCCTAGGTGAAACAATAGGCTCTAGTGTTTACGGGAGACCATGTGTCAGAAAATAATAGAGTAATAGAGGGAGATTGAGATAATAAATAATAAATAATAGAGGGTAATACAGGGAGATAGGTACCTTTGGTCTTCACACACATGTGCTCATGTGTACATGTGCTGGTCCCCATGCCCTCCAATACACATGGCCTCCTATTAAACACCCTTTAAAATATTTCCCTGTAATGAGGATACACTGGAAATGAGACAGAAAAAGCCATGCGACCTTGCGTTAAGCTCATTTCCAAGGCTAAAGTGAAATAAATGTGCTTGCTCCTGAGTGAGATTGCCACTGTGGGTTTCCTCATGACATTTTGGATTAATGGACCACCACTCTGCTCTGGGATAGACTTTCAAGTGGAAGTTGATATGTTTTCATCAGTTTTGAATTGATTTACAATTCATGAAGCCCTCAGATGGCAGAAAATAATGATCGCTGGTAACAGTCACAGGCACCATTAATGGAGGTCAGTAGTGTATCGAGGCAGGGCCTGGGTCTGGTAGAAGCCTAGCACAACTGCTGAACAGGCCATTTGGTGACAGGGTGGGGCTGACCCTGAGACAGGTCTCCTTCCTGCATGATATTTTAGCAGCCAAGATGTAACACTTATGAAACTGTAGTTTATGTTTAGGAGATATTGTTTAAATCACATTATTTATAGAGTCAAACTAATATAATACCTAGGATCTCTGTGGAAATTAACACTGGAGAATCGGAAGCCGTGAGGTGTAGGGTACCATGTAGTATAGGAATGTAGTGTAGTAAGGGACACCGTGGGCTACTGCATAGCATAGATGCCATCACAACAATTTGTGGTCTTTATTTCCAATAAATAGCCTGGGCTACAGTTGACTTTCACTAGGAAATGGCTTTATGATCTTGGTTGCTTTTGAGTGAAAGGTCTGCATCATTTTGGTTTAAGCCAGTCCACACTCAAACCTGGTGCCCCTCAGAACCCTGGTACCCCTGAAGTAGGATGGGCCTCAGCTACCATCTGTCACGTGATGCTCCCATCTTTTACAGTTGTACAACTCATGATCCCCAAAATCTGAGAGCCTCATCTGTCTTAGTCACTGTGCTCATTCTACTAGTCATGCCTGTAAAACACTGAGAGCCTTCTGGAAAGAGAGAAGCTTTGCTTGTAGTGAGGTACGGCCTTGCACCAGCGTAGGCTGAGGGCATTGTCATGTGACGCAGTGAGTGCTTTGTGTGGGTAATGGTGAGGACAACTGGGAGAGATGGGACGCATTGTCAGGGCAACTCCAGAAAGCAGAAGCTGGGGCCTGTTTTCCAGAAAGGGGACCTAGACCAGTCCTAAAGGTTGAGTAGGTGACTGAAAAATTTGTGTGCTCCAGGAAAGGAAACTGAAAAGACTCAGAGGGTGAAAGCATAAAAGAGGAGACTGAAGGGAGAAAATAAACGACTAAAAATCATTGTATATGGATGAAACCGTCAAAGAATAAAAACAAAACTTCAGTAAAAAATTTAAAAACTCAGAGTCTATATATAGATCTCTCAGCCTGGTTTTTTTTTCATTTTTTCTTTTGTGTAATAGTATTTATAGACAAGTTGTGAGAGGAATTTGAGGCTATTTGTGTTTACAATGGATGTTGTCACTGATTATGTAATTATTACCGCTGCTACAATAGACCAGTGGAGAAAGAACCCTGCAGTGACCACATGTCTACAGATATCACCAGACAAACGCCCAGGCACACCTGTAGGAGAACTGTCCAGTCTGAAATGATCACGGAGCCTGCTGCAGCCAGGTGATTAAATCACAGCACTGGTGTTCCGTGCTCTCCAGAGCCATGCTGAGTGGATTCTCCTGGCTCAGGGCAACTTGAGCCTCCAGTTGCACAACAACTTTTATTTCCCCATTGCAAAATCATTCGCTGTTTAGCTAGTTAGTCTCCCCTGTTCTCTCACGTAGACCTTAGCATCCCTAAAGTATTAACTCGTAGCAATCCCAGAAAGCAGCTCCTGCTAGCGCCACCATCGACCAAATTCAGAGATGGAGATAGATGAAGAGTGCTTATGTAGCTTGTAGCTGGCACAGAGCTCAGAACCAGCCTGAGGTCGCGACTGTTGACCCCTGTTCCCACCTCTTTATACACTGGATCCCCGATGTGGGACGTATCGGGGAGTCCCGAGCCCACCGGCCGAGGATGGATGATATGGTAAAGAAGAGCAAGACAGTAACCGGCGCCTTGGCCGCACTTCCTCCGCGGGTCTTGGCAGCTCCTCTTCCATGGTACCAGGACACCAGCCTTGCGCTTGGAGACGAAAGGGAGCAGGAGTCATCTCTTGCTTTCAAGCTGTTTCGCGCCTTTGTGGTAATTTTAGCTGGCCTGCGTGGAACCCAGCATTTGCCCTAATCTAAGCCGAAGGCCTGGATTTCTGATGAAGGGATCTCGGGTCAGTAACAGAACAGTTGTACTCTATTCTGAAGGGAGGTTTTCATTTCTCAAGGTTGGAAGCGGTTATCCCCTTCATACGGGGGATCTTATGATTTGAACTTATCTTTGATGAAAACATAGGTGGTGAGCCTCCCACCTCTGACGGAACTGTCAGGAGCCATCTTACATGACACAGTGCATTGCTCCTTATAACTCCTATGACACATTCTGTCCTTGCTATGCCTGGCTAAGCTATGTGTCGGTTTTATGCCTACCTCGAGGCCTTTCCAGAGATGGGATAGCAAAGGCTGGGCTCAGCACTCCGTGAAAACACCAGCATCCCCTAAGGACAAAGAGAAGGAAGCTAAGAAGTGAGAGAGACTGGAGAGAGCCTCTCCAGCCAGACTGAGAACTTCTTAATAATTTTATGTGTTTGGTGGTTTGCCTGCGTGTACATACATCTATGCACCGTGTGCATGCAGTGCCCATGGAGGCCAGAAGAGGGCATCAGATCCCCTGGAACTGGAGTGACAGATGGTTGGATGAGCCATCATGTGGGGGCTGGGACTCAAACCCTGGTCCTGTAGAAGAGCAGCCAGTGCACACAACTGCTGAGCCATCTCTTCAGGACCACACTGAGAGTTCTGTTTCTCTAAACCTGCTTCTGACCTACTGAAAGCAGCAGCGGCAAAAACGCACATTGAGTGTCATCAACACTGTTTCTTGAGGGCACGTGTGGTTTTGAGTGAATATGGATGTGGGCAATAAGAGAGCAGTGATGCTCAAGCACCCTTGGAGTCGGCTTATGCTACCATATAAAGAATAAATGACGGGTTCTTCTTATTTGCTCTTAAAATTTATAAGACCAGTGCAGTATATTGCAGGAGAAGGAGCAGGGACCTAAGAGCCAACGGACTTGAGTTCAAATCCTGCCTGATTCTGTACCAGGTGAACATGCGCGTACAATTTGTTTAAACTTCCAGTGACTTGGAGTCCTCGTGTTAAAATGGCAATAATTGGGGCTGGAAGGAGAGTTCAGTGGTAAAGAACACATACTGCTTTCCCAGCAGGCCAGAGACTAGCACTCGTATCAGGCTGCTCACTCCAGCACCGCAGCACCAGGGGTCTGACCTCTTATGGCCTGGGTGGACACTACACACACACACACACACACACACACACACACACGCATGCACGCACTTAAAATTAAAAATAAAATCTTTTGTAAAAAAGATGATAATAGCAGAGTCCAGAATGGTGAAAGTGTTGGAGAAGACTGCGTGTGACAGGGACACGGGCTATATAAGTCAAACCCGTCTTTGTAGCTAGAGAATTCAACACTTCTATCAGGAATCCACAGGACAAGTAAGACCTCACTCCTTTCAAAACAATCAGTAAGGATACCAGAGCCCCGAACAACATTGCCAACCCACAGGACACTCAGCCCATGGTTCCGAGCTCTCAACAGTCTCTCCACCAGGGCCCTGGTTGGAAGGAGTTTCCTTTGCATCTAATTTTGGCTCAGTTAGAACGGGCAGTTTATACCGTTGCAGAACAGTAGGATGGCAGCTCTTGGTTCTCATTATGTGCGGCATGTTTTCCTTCCCACTTGGGTCATTCCGTATTTGTACCACTGAGATTATTCCTCCTTCAGAAAGTTGAGAGGGAAGCTATGTCTGCTGGGCCTGTTTTTCTGAAGTACGAGGTGAGAGGGCTTGGGGTAGGGGGAGTGCCAGAGACGGGACGGAAGCTTGAAGACGGGCACTGGCTGCCAGAAGTGTTTCTGTGACATCCAGCACATGAGAGAAGGGTCCAGTCACAGGCCACCAGTCATGGGCAGGGATAGCTGCTGCTTCACCAAACTGCCCTGAGAAATCCTCACCGCCAGTTTCATAGTCCAGCAAGAGTGTGTAGATGATGCAATAGTTGACGGGTTAGGAAATCCCAGTTGGTCTCCCTATGTGTGAAACCAGCGTTTTACCAACTAAGAGTAATAATGAGACAATACAAGAAAAGTTTATACATCATATGTCAAATATACACAGTATATTATGTGCTGTGTGCTACGTATGGTCTGAACAGATGCATATGAGTAAGTGGAGAAAGTAAGCCATTGGCCTGGCTCCCCTGGGCTTCTGTGTGCTGGGGCCCTCGTGGTAACCCAGATGCTCTTTGCAGGGCAGAGTGGGAGGTGGGTGAATAAGATTGGGGCTATATGCTTGAAACAGCCTAGCACACGTCAGTTCCAGAAACTGCTCACGGGAAAGAGTGTTTGAGGGTTTTGAATTAGGAACTAAATTACATTTAGAATGAAAGAATGAGAGTGAGGGATAAGTCCAGCTACTTATTTGATGAAGCAGAAGAGGCCGGATGGGCCGCCCTAATGTATTAGGCAAACAACCTCCGGCTCCCGCTGACAGGACACTTTTCTCCAAGTGCTCTTAATTAGAATGCGTCATTAGCTAACAGCAGGGAGCAGACATCCTTTGCATGTTAACTAAAGTGCAGTCGCCATTGAGCTAGTGGGGCTTGCTCAGCCTTTACAACTGTCTTAATCATTAGTGAATTAGTTAAACTATAACATCATGAGATAAAAATAATCACTGGTGTCACTTGGGAACAAGTTTGAACTGGACTGGCTGTCAGATGTCCTCTGTGGAGTCAGTGCTGACAACGCTGATTGCAGGGTGACAGTAGACCCAGGGGTAGCCACTTTCAGCCTGCTCTCCAAAGGTCACACAGTAGCTTGAGGTCACTGTGGCGGGTTCATTTCTGCTGTGCTGAAGTCGGGGGGTGAGGGGCTGGTACTGGAGCCTTCATCTTCAGTTCTCAGTAACCCAGAAATTTACAATATGTAGTTGCAATATATGTATTTCTGATGTTTTGTTTTCCTATTAATTATTAATGACTCTCCCTTGGGAGTTTTTGAAATGATGATAAAGTGCAGTCAAGCCTTCTTGACAGATCTGGAAAGATAGTTCTAATATCGGTCCAGAGACTGTGAACAGAAGCTGGCATTTTCATTTAGGGATGTCTCTTTTTCATTTAAAAAATATTGTGTGTGTGTGTGTGTGCATGCTTGTGTGTGTAAGATATATACAGAGACAGAACAGTGAGTGTATATATGCCTATAAGACAGAGAGATGGGTAGACAGAATAATGTGTGTATGTTTTCTTCATATCAGAGGAAATTTGTCATGTTTGCCTTTATGTAGCTGCCTTCCTTAGTTTGCTAAATATCTCTTTTCCTGCAGTGGCAAATGTTATTGTCCTTCATGGTGGAAGCAGTACTCCCCTGCATATGCTTGTGTGTGTCACGTTTTTAACCCATTCATTTTTTTCTGAGGGCCATCTAGTGTATTTCCTTATCTTGGCCATTGTGAACACTCTTGCATACGCAGGAATATCTTTGTATCTCTGTGATATTCTTAGATTCCATCTTGTCTGTTCCCAGGAGTGGGGAAGCTGGATCATATGGAAGTTTTACTGTATATTTTTTCACAAATACTGATTGTCACAGTGCTTGCATTAATGTACGTCCTCACGAGGAGTGTGTAAGAGATTCTTTCCTCCACATCGTTACTAGCATTGGTGGTCATTTCTGGCTTAGGTAAGATGGAAGCTCTCATAGTTTTGATTAAACATTTTTTCACATATGTATTTGTTGGGCTTTTGCATTTTTTTCTTTTTAAAGATTAGTTTATAGGGGCCAGCAATGAAGAGCACTTGCTGCTCCTGCCGAGTTTTGTTCCCAGCGTACACATGCCGCGATGAAGGCTCAGCCATGCAATGTGGCTGGCCCTCCACGTCAGTTATCACGTCTCCTGCTCAGAGCAGGAGCCCTTCTTATCGCAGGCTTGTCTGCTGAAGGCTGTGTATCCAATAGGAGTAACCCCAACTCTTCCATGCTGTCTCAAATGTCTCTACGTTATTACCTTTCTCCTATCTTTCTGTCCTCCTCCTAATAGCAAGCTTTGTCTTTTCTCTCTCTCTCTCTCTCCCTCCCTCTCTGTCTGTCTCTCTCTCTCTCTCTCTCTCTCTCTCTCTCTCTCTCTCTCTCTCTCTCGTGTGTGTGTGTGTGTGTGTGTGTGTGTGTGTCTGTCTGTCTGTCTATGGAGCAAGTACATTTATTCATGCTGCATCTTGTCAGCCCTGAGAACAGTAACTTTAATGGCAATATATACCACATTCTGAAGAGTTACGTCTTTGCCACTTATTTAAATGTAAGAGGAGAAATATTAAATGTCACATTAGTAGTTTGGCAGCCTTGAGCCGCAGTTCTGGTTGTACTTGTGTGTAACACTGAAGCCGTTGCCACTGAGTCTCGGTCCTTTGATGAGAGCGCAGCCGACTGAGGAGCAGAGCCATGTTTCTCAGTCTTTGCACTGTTCACGGGGCTCAAAACTACCCTGCTCACGCCAGGTGTCGGAACAAGAAGCTATCGAATTAAGTGTATTTCACCAAAAGGAGTTCCTCATTCCTCCTCCACCGTGCCTAGCCTTTAAGGTAGTTATCACTGATGAAACCATAGCCAGGTGGAAATAAAATTTGAGCTTAAAGAACAGTTGATTTTTCGAACTGAAGACCCAGAGATGAATCCACACACATTTGCTCACTTAATTTTCGACAAAGAAGCCAAATCCATTCAATGGAAAAACGACAGCATCTTCAACAAATGGTGCGGGTCTAACTGGATGTCTACATGTAGAAAAATGTAATTAGACCCCTAATTTTCACCATGCACAAAACTCAAGTCCAAGTGGATTAAAGACCTCAACCTAAAACCACAGACATTAACCCAGTTAGAGGAAAAAGTGGGGAAGAGTCTGGAACTCATAGGCACAGGAGACAACTTCCTGACCAGAACACCAACAGCCCAGGCCTTAACATCAACAATTAATAAATGGGACCTCATGAGGCTGAGAAGCTTCTGTAAGGCAGGTGACACTGTCAAGAGAACAAAGCGACAGCCTACAGACTGGGAAAAGATCTTCACCAACTCTTCATCTGACAAAGGTCTAATATCCAAAATATATAAAGAACTCAAGAAATTAAACACCACCAAACCAAATAACCCAATAGAGAAATGGGGCGCAGAACTAAACAGAGAATTCTCAACAGAGGAATATCAAATGGCTGAGAAACACTTAAAGAAATGCTCGACCTCCTTAGTCATCAGAGAAATGCAAATCAAAACGACACTGAGATTCCATCTTATACCCATCAGAATGACTAAGATCAATAACTCAACTGACACCTCATGCTGGCAAGGGTGTGGAGAAAGAGGAACACTCCTGCATTGCTGGTGGGAATGCAAACTAGTACAACCACTTTGGAAAGCTATCTGGTGCTTTCTCAGAAAAATGGGAATAGAGCTTCCTCAAGACCCAGCTATTCCACTCCTTGGAATATACCCAAAAGATGTACTACCACACAATAGGGACATATGCTCAACCATGTTCATAGCTGCCTTATTCATAATAGCCAGAACTTGGAAACAACCTACGTGTCCCTCAATAGAAGAATAGATAAAGAAACTGTGGTACATTTACACTATGGAATACTACTCAGCTATTAAAAACAAGGAATTTCCAAAATTTGTGGACAAATGGATTGAACTAGAAATTGTCATAATGAGTGAGTTCACACAGAAGCAAAAAGAGCTAAATAGTATATACTCACTTATATCGAGACACTAGTCCAAGGTGTATGTCCCCATGAAAAACTGTACCTACCAGGATAGTGGGTAAGAGGGGAGGACATCCTATTGAGACTTTAGGTGTGAGAAGCCTGGGAGAAAGAGGAAATAGATGGATCCAGCGGGTCCTGGAAAACTACAGGCGAGTCTGGGCCCTGGGGTCCTCCGCAAACTATGGCAACAGCCAAGGAAAAAATAGGCAGTAAACCTCGAACCCCTACCCGGACTAGCTAATGGACAGGACATTCTCCACTGTTGAGTGGAGAAGGAGATCTAACTTTCACACAAAACTCTGGTGCCCCATATTTGAACATGTCCCTTGGATGGAGATGCCTGGTGGCACTTAAAGGAAAGATAATAGGTCACCAAGGAGAGACTTGATACCCTATGAGCATATACAGGGGGAGAAGGTCCCCCTCAGACAGAGACTTAGGGGAGGGAAGGGGAGTAGGGGGGAAGAGGGAGGAAGGGAGGAATGGGAGGATACATGGGATGGGCTAACAACTGAGATGTAATATGAATAAATTAATTTAAAAAATAAAAATTTTAAAAAAAGAAAAAAAGAAAAGAAAGAAAAACTATAATCTAGAATATTTAGGACTCTATCAGTCTATTTTATATGTGATAACCTCTAAGGAGGAATAAAAGGAAAGGGACAGGAAAGGGAGAAGCTGATAAAAGAAAATGTGTATGGTATAAATTTAACTATGATGAGTGTATGTTGTTTTGTAATTAAAACATTAAAAATCAAAAATATATATATACAAAAGAAAAAAAAGAACAGTTGATTTTTAATCTCTAAAATAAGAATAAGGGAACATACTTTGAGAAAAAGAACATGCACAGTAAATCAATGTAATAATTTTTTTATTAATGTGGGCATTTCCATATGAAAGTAAACAGCACCCACCATTCAGGAACATATTTAAGGGAAAAAAATAGTAGTCATACGTAAGTATCTACCTTAAGAGCAGTTTCGCTTTATGACAGCTTTTTCATGTTCAGCAAGTTAGATGTGGTCAGAGTGGCTGGTGACCCCCTCCTTGTTTTCTTAGTATAGAATATTAGTGACAAATCACATGTCCATGTGCCTCGCACTTTATTAGCTGTATCCATTTAGCACACAGATATCACCTTACACGTTTTCATTTACTACATGTGCAACAAGCGGGCAAATAAATGTGTTTGGTGCATATACCTTGATAAATAACATTTTTATAGTTTTTAAAAATTTTAAACAAGTTTTGATTTTTGTCTTGCTGTTATAATCCTTTTATATATATTGCACACAAATACAATGCACAGTATTTTGTTTTGTTTTTAATATTATCCAAAGAAATAATATTATACATAGGCCCCTTAGTATAACATAACTTAGACAAAAGCACATTTAAAAAAAAACTATTATATATTGGCTAACTTGGAAAATATTATACGTAGATTTTAGGGGTTAGATTAGGATCTTCTGTGGTATGTTGTCATTGGCTTGTTTTGTGATATTTTTCCTTAAAGTAAGAAACTATTATCCTGAACTTATAAACTCCTTTTATTAGAAAGAAGAGCTGGAGCTGTCTGATATGCCACTATCTTTATCTTGACAGCATTTCTGTGAACACCAGTTCTAGGCACTCTTGTGGAGCGTCCGCTAGCTAGGCCCTGCCATAGTTAACACGTTACAGTTGCCCCTCAGGGCAGCTTGCTGAGGTAGGAAAGGATGTCATACCCACCTCCAGCATACACAGCTGAAGGAAAGCAAAAGGGAGCAAATTCCCTTGTCTTCCTTAATTTGCCATTAGACTGTGAGCTCCCCAACACTGTCTCCCTACAGCTCAGAATGTACCACACAGCAGACCACGTCCAGGAAGGCTGGGGTGGGAATTTAGACAAGACCTTTTCCTGCGAGCCTGGACAGCAGGCAGTAACATGGTGCAGCAGCTACGTGGCCAGACCAGGAAGGGAGAAAAATTGCCTTCATATGAAAATACTGCTACAAAAATGATACCTGGGAATTGAATGTCCAAACTCACATCTAAATTTCCTGGAAATTAGTATAAGTAGAGCCAGAATAATAATAATAATAATATGATGATGTTAACTAGTACATTGGTCATCGCTGTATGAAGCTTTACTTACTTTTTGTTTCCCTTTAATGTTTCTTCAGCATATCCATACAGTTGACTATTGATACTGGTCGTTCTGTGCTTTTAGATGCAGTTTTTAACTGCATCTGCAATGAGCATGCATGCATGTTTTTCCTGGCATTACTCTCTAAGCCAGAGAGTATAATGACTATTTTCATAGTGCTGACGTCGTCTTTTAAGTGACCTAGAGATGGGTTAGGATTTGGGAGGATGCGCCACTTTGTCTGAGGTCTTCAGCATCTGCTGGTCTCAGTAGGTACCGCAGTGGGTGGGGAATGCCCGTCTCAGCCAGGAGCACACTGGAGGGCACTTACATTTCTCTGAGATGGAAAACTTCAGGATTGCAATAGCTTGAGTTTATGGTCAGTTACAATAAGTAGTTATAACTTCAAAATGATCTTTTGCTACTTTTTTCCTCAGAGGGTGGAGCCAGGGCCCGTGATTTGGTAGAAAGGACACTGTTCATGTAAAAGCATTAAGTTCCTGCATCACTTACTGGAACTTTGAGCTTCCCAGGGCTGTCCACATCCGGAAGCGGAGGCTAAGAGGCCCTGCCCTCCCTCCGCAGAGAGCTTCCGTTCTGTTCTGCATCCACAGCCTAGCGTAAGCATCTGCTGAATTACTTCAGTTTACTATTGACTAACTCCTGAATATTCAAGTAAGAAGAGAGAAAGAAAGAATGAAAGAACAAAAGAAAGAAAGAAAGAAAACCCCGAACTGCCCCCAAAGGAGAAAAAAATTCAAGGTTAAAAAAATAGAAATAATTTTATGTTGGTTTGGACTGAACAAATTTGAATGGGAAAAAACAAAGAAATACCAGAAAGGGTCAAGCATGGGGCACAGGCCTGTGATTCCACACCTTGGAGAGAGAGGCAGGAGGGTTACCACAAATTTGAAGCCAGACTTGACTTTATAGCAGTTCCAGATCACAGAAGTCTACACAAACTTTCTTAAATGGGGAGATGGGGGCAGAGAAAGAAGGAGGAAGGGGGGGGGGAAAGAAGGAAGGGAGAGACAGAGCAGAGGAAAAAAAGAAAAAGAAACAGGTGTCCAGTGAGATTTTTCACGTATCAGGAATAGTTTTTGAAAAGGCGCTTTTCACAGGGTGAGAGGGTGGCACACTTCTGGAACCCTGCACGTTGGAATCAGGGCAGGGGTTCAGGAGCCCAGACAAGGCTGCCGAGACCTTGACTCAACCTCTTCCCAAAGTGAAAAAATTAAGTGTTTTTCTATCTGTTTGTCCATCTGTCTGTCTATCCATCATCCATCCAGCCATAAATGATTGATCTCCTGCTCGACTTTGTGGGCAAAACAGCTTGGAGACATTTTAGCCGCGTGCTGCCCATCAGACCTGTGCACCCTTCGCTGTAGTGAGGGCAGGACTGCGCGCTCCCTGCACGAGTGAGGGCACTTGCCCTGGGCACACTGATAGCAAACAGCAGATGTTAGTGCCAGCAATAAGATCGTTTATATAGGACCTGTGCATGGTAAAGACGAAGAGAAACTGGTGACAGGTGACTGTTACAGGTCAGGGAACCTGCTCGGTGTTTCCAGAGAAATTGAGGAGGAGAGGGGCTTTGATGAGGTCTGAGAGTAAACTTCTTTTGAGATGCCATAATTTAAAAAATTTTGACAGATTTTTTTCAAACAAAGCAACATTTTACTGCAGATTTTCCTGTGAGATTGATCCAGTTTATTAGAGTTTGGAGGCCATATGCAAGATGCCTGACTTAGTATATCTTATCACGCCTCAGACAAAAACACTACGGGCAATTTAAAAATAAGTCAAAGCATAACACGAGGGACTGAGGAGGGGAGGGAGCAGTGTGGGTTAGACGCCAATGTTAACAGATAGTCTAGGCTCTGAGGACAGGAAAACCTTGCAAAATGCACCAAAGAAACCAACGTGTTTTCTCTCGCTGTAGGGAGATTTTGGTAGCTATAAAAAGGTTTGTTATCACAAATATAGTTTAACATACTCAGCTATTCTATATAAAAATGCAGAAAAATAGTTTAAAGCAAAACACAAGCTCTTAATACATACGACAGAAGCTGAATTACAACAGAAAAGTCAGTTTGAGTGTGAGCCTGGTGGGCCCTAGCCATGTCATTTAGCATCCGTTCTGGGGCTAAGAAAATTCACACACACACACACACACACACACACACACACACACACACACAAACACATACACACACACACACACACACACACACACACACACACACACCAGTTATAGCTTCAGATTTCTTAGTCACATGCTTTAAAAGCAGCGATATGTCGAAAACACTTCAATTTCAGTTTGAAAAAAGCGAACAGGACTAAGAAGATGACAGCACACTTTCCCTGTAGAGTAGCAAATAACAGCCTTTACCATCAAAAATAGATGCTGTAAGTTAAAAAAAATACTTCCGTTGGTAATATTTGTTAACATTTCTAATCAGAGTCTGTAGGAATTCTTCAAAAGGAATGGAACAATACTCTTGGGTGTAGATGTACACGTGTGAAGAATCCGTTAAGAGGGAAACACGTGATTCCCCTCGTGTCTGTTCCTGGGCCTTAGGCAGGTCATCCTCACGCTGTCTCTGAAGCCCGCAGGAATTCCATTTGTACAGCAGCTTTGCGGGGTGGGGCTGACCCACTCTTCTTCCGGAATTCTGCAGCGATTTCCTCAAAAGACTTTCCTTTGGTTTCTGGAACTTTAAAGAATGTAAACAGAGTGAAGGCCAGGACCACCCCGGCAAAGAGGAAGAATACATAAGGCCCACAGAAGTCCTGCAACGAGAGCAAAGAGTCGAGTCAGCCTCTGCGTGGCCTGCCCTGAGCGCCGTGGGCTTGCACAGTGTGGGCGCTTACCGCGATGTACTGGAAGCAGAGCGCGATGATGAAATTGCAGACCCAGTTGCAGAAGGCAGCCAGTGCCAGAGCAGTGGGACGCGGTCCCTGGCTGAAAAACTCAGCGACCATGAACCAAGGGATTGGACCTGGCCCGATCTCAAAGAAACTGACGAAAAGGAAGATGGCTGTCATGCTCACGTAACTCATCCAGGCGAATTTATCCTGGAGACAGAGAGAAAATCCTGAGTGGGTTTGGCGGTGGTTGGCCGCCGCTGCCCCGACCCAGAACCCTAAAGTCCTCCTTCCAAGATGGCCAGACAAGGTCCTATGACTCCCTATGGCGTGCTGGATGAAGACCCTGGGCTGAGAGGGAGGTAGCCACAGAGCCTAGCTCTGACGTGGAATATTGCGACTGCCCTGGATAACAGGTGACATGCTGGTACTTAAGTCTCTAAATCCAGGAGCATGTTTGCTCATCGCTTTACCTTTCAAGTGCTTGTGATGGACAGAGCTCTTTAACCTGGAAGCCAGAGATGTTTGCCTGTAATTGAAAACACCAGTCCGGGTACCAAACTCACCAGCAGCACGAGTCCCACTGACATAAAGATGGTGCAGAAAAACATGCCAATCATCCCAGCGAGGAACAGGGACCTCCGCCCGGCTCTCTCCACAAGCAGCACCTAGCAAAGTGTACAAGCATGACCTCAGCATTCTGAGCCAAGCAATAATGTCCTTATACTTACACACCTTCCCACGAAGGAGCTTGTTTTACAGTATGTAGTAGGGCAAGACACTGCTGTGACCCTGTTTTACAGATGTGCAGCTGAGATAAGTGTCACTCGTGTGATGGTGGCGGGGGTCGCAGGAGATGGTGGATATTAAACATTGGCTTAGTGTGACTACTCTTGAGATAGAGTAGTGTTCCCAGAGCTCTGGGGTCACCCCCTTTAAATACAGTACTAAGAGGCTCATCGCATTATCTCTACAGAGAAATTGTGAAAGATTTGCATTTATCAGGGCTCAGGTGGTGGTCAGGTGTCAGCCATTCTTGTCCAATTATGACCACTTACCTGGTGACATACAGAATTTGATTACTGTGCCAAAAATAGTGAGCTCTGTGCTTTCCTGGTGTGCTTAGGTGTGCCTGATGTGGGAGTGAACTGTGCAGAAAAAAAAAAAAAAGACAGCAGCCTGTTTCTTATCCTGAGGGAGCCTGTCATCGGCTCTGTGACTCCTGTGCCTTTGTATCTATGGGTAAGATCTGCTATTAACTAAGATCAACATTTGTTGACTGGAGTCTGACCCATGGGATCTTGTCAACACTGGCCACACACACACACACACACACACACACACACACACACACACACACACTCCATAATTTCCCATCTCTGAGTAAACTGGCTATGTTTATCAATCTAAGTACATCAACAGCACGCCTGCCCCCATAGAGACCGAAGACACCTGTGGATCACTTGTCTTCACCTTCAGGGAAAGCCCTTTTTGTCTCAGAGGCACACACTCACATCAGGGGGTTCAGATCACTCTAGAAAGGATAAGCCAAGAGCCTATATTAATTGCTGAGAAATAAGCAAGAAAAAAATTCTATATATTTCTTCAAAATTATTACTTAATTTTGTGTGTGGTACTTTATGTGCATGTATGTCTGTGCTGCACACCCCTGCAGTACTTGCAGAGGTAAGAAGAAGGTGTCAGATGCCCTGGAGCTGGAGCTAAATAAGGCTGTGAGCTGCTATGTGGGTGCTGGGAATTGAACTCAGGACTTCTGGAGGAGCATCTGGTGCTTTTAGATGCCGAGCAATCTCTCTAGCCCTCTTATACATTAAACAACAACAAAACATCTTCTCTCATATATTACATCCCAATGGCAGTTTTCCCTCCCTCCCCTTCCCTCAGTCTTTCCCCACAACTTCCCTCTCCTCCGGATCTCCCCCACTCCCCAGGCTTCTCTCAGAAAAGAGCAGCCTCCCAGGGACATCAACCAAGCACAGCATACCAAGCTACAGTATGATCAGGCTCACACTACCACAGCAAGGCTGGACAAGGCAGCCCAGTAGAAAGAAAAGGGTTGTCAACTAGGCAAAAGAGTCAGGGAAAGCCCTCCTCCTGTCTGCCGTGCCCACGGTTAGCAGTTCTGCAAGAACACCAAGCTACTCAGCCATAACATATGCAGAGGACCTGGGTCAGACCCCTACAGGCTCCTGCATCCCTGTAAGTCCCCATGAGTCTCAGTTGGTTGATTTTGTGGGCCCTGGTCTCATGCTGTCCTTGACCCTCTGGTTCCACCGACCTTTCCCTCACTTCCTCCTCAGACTCCCCAGGCTCCCCCTAAGGTCTGGTCTCTTAAACATTGTTGAGTCTTTCAAAGCTGGTATTGACTTAGTATCAAGGTATGAGACAACAGGGATCTTTCTGCAGGAACTAAGGCTCTTTACATGCTTCATATGTCTGTGACAGATATTAGCCAGATCATAAATGATAGAAATTCGTGTTTTGAAAATTGAGTTACGTCCTGTCCTGTAAGCTAGGTGGCACACAATGACTAGTGGAGCAGCGTGTCCGAGCACTGGGCATCTGCAGCAGGACAGCCCTTGTCTCTGCCCCAGGCTGTATGTCCCTCAGGTTCTGGTGCCTTGCTGGAGCTGGACACCCACTGATTTGCTCCAGGAACCATCCTGCCTCTCGGGTACCCCATCTTTCTTCCTGATTGGTTTTTGTCTCGATATCATAAGCACCCTTCCATCAGTCACTATGGATGCAAACCTGGGGCCTGGGCGTCATTCGGAGTGTAACTGGGAACACCACAGTTCCTCAAGCTCGCAAAAAGATGAGACCAGTGGTTTATGCTGTTCCTGGGTTAGTGAAACAAAAATCACAAGTGCGGATTCTGCACAAGTCAACGTGAACGTGGTTTTCAAGTTCAGAGACACAAAAAACCCCTCCTTTGTTGTGTTTTGATATGGTTTGGTTTGTTACAGTGTCCTGCTGTGGAGGTTTGGCTGTACTTGAGATCCGCCTGCCTCTGCTTCCAGGATGCTAGGATCACGGATGTAGACTGCCACTGTTTGAAAAACCTACATTTAAAAAACCTTCAATACGTTCTGCAATTGTGGAGGGTTAATTAAGTGATTAGAACTGATTTTTTTTTGGTGTGTGTGTCAGTCATATACTTTAACACTTTCATAAAAGAAGAGAAAGAGCTCAAAAAGTTTCCATATTCAAAACAATTGAGATGCTGACCATAATTACAATTTATAATAATTATCAATTAAACCATTCCTGCATTCAAATGACGCTGGGTACAGAGGGAAGAAATAAAATTCTACACAATTTTTTTCTTTGTTTTGTTTTTCCTCAGAATTTGGGTCACTCAGTCTTAACAACTTGATGCTTTACATAGCAAATGCTATTATAATCAATTTGTATTTTAATAATAACGTCCATTTTGTAAAAATAAGTGCTGCTTTTCAGGACAGAGAAAAGACAAAGCAACCCTGGATTGTGCCCCAGCAGTGCCCTGTATTGATTCTAGCCGGGTGGCTTGGACAGGGGCCGTATCTGAGGTGGAGTCACAGGTCCAAGACATGTTGCTTTGTTTGTGTATCTCTGCTCTCTGCGACCTTGCACTGTGTAATGAGAGCTGGGGAGCCAGGTTGTAATTTATTGACCACCCAGAGGTAACAGTTAAAGTCCAAGCACAGAGGGGAAAAAAGGTGACACAAACTAGCTGAGTATAGTATTATGACCAACCTAAAAACTCAAAAGTATTTGGAACATGTTCTATTCAAAGTTAAAAATGAGCCAAGTTGGTCTCATTTTGAGTGAATTCCATTAGTTGAGAAGACTTATTCTATGTCAAAATATCAAACTAGTTGTTGGCTTTAAGAAATAAGTAACCTTTTCTTTCACTGGAATTTGGAAACAATGAAATGTCATATTTTATATCATTTCAACGCAGATTTCAAAGACTCCACATGTGTGTGGGTATTGCCAGGAGCTCGTGAACTGCCTAGAGGTTCTGCCTAGTGATCCAACATCACAGGAATTTGCCAAGTCCGTCTAATTCCGTTTACAGTGTTAGTTATCTATTAGCTTTGTAAATGTTTCCCCGAGATGCCAGGGTGTGATATCTCCAGCAGGCAGGGGGAGGCTGGGGAACAGCAATGTTGTTATAATGGCAGACTGTCAGCATGCTCTGAGGGGCTTAAAACAGAAGTGGGACCAGAACCCAGAGTCTCATACAGAGGGAAAGGCTTCCCGTGAGTTATCCACTCACCAAATGAGGAAGTGGCTGGCACCCTCCATGATGGGCGAGCCACTGACACACCCCGTCAGCCAGGAGGACTCCCCCACTATTCACTTATCTGCACAGGCACAGTGCACGTGGACAGAGGTGCTGATCGCTGCTTGTCACAGCCGCCAGCCACCTCCACCCCTGAGAGAAGGAACTGGCAGAGTGCTCCTCGGCTAGTGACTTACGGAGACGGCAGTGAAGATCATGTTGATGGCACCAACACCAATGGTCGCGTACACAGGTTGGCTGACACCAGCCGTCTGAAAAATGCTGGTTGAATAGTAGAATATCTGCAAAATAAGACCAGGCCAGCCTTAGGCAGGGAGCCTCCCCCCGCAGTGCTGGAAGCAGAGCATGGCTGCTTAGTTTTAGTGTTTGGGGAACCCCAATCTCAGGAACCTCCTAAGTTTTACCTCACCCTCTCTGCCGACAAGGTTTCCATCAGTGTTTAAAGCCCCTGGTTGCTTAAAAGTTCTTGACTGAAGCTGAAAACTCCATTACTTCATTCTCCTTATTTGTTCAATTTCTAAACTTTTTATTAATGTGTAACATGCCTATAAGAGGTACACATAAGTGATCAGCTCAATTATGTTAAAAGACTGATTATAACCATGTAAAAATAACTCAGGTTAAGAAAAGAAATAACTCATTCTCAAGCCTGGTGAACCCATATATCTCTTTGTCCATTTCCCAAGAGAGTTACTCTCCTGACATCTGACACAATGGGAGAATTTTGCAGAGTCCTGTACCTGATGAAAGTGGGAAGGTATCATACAAAGTGCCTTCTTCTGGTTTCTTTCACTACACATCATCTCTGTTAGCATCCTTGCTGTCCTGTGCACTGGACACTGTTCAGTGCCACTGCTGTGAAGTGGTCTGATATACCTACATATTACATTTGTGGTTACCTGTTCTACTGATGGCCATCTAGGCATCTGCTCCTTTAGGGTGTTTAAAAATAGTGCTGGTGGATATATACTTTTTCATTTCTTTTTTTGAGACAAGATCTTTCTATGTAGTTCTGGCTGTCCTGGAACTCACTATGTAGACCTGGCTAGCCTTGTACTCATGGAGATCTGCCTGCCTCTGCCTTAAAATGCTGAGATTAAAGGTGTGTGCCACCATTCCTGGCAGGCATACATGCTTAACAGTTATTGTTTTGGTGGAGTATGTGACTATACCCAGAATTAGAATAACTGGGTCATAGTTCTGTTATAAATTCAGCTTCTATATGGATGCTGACGGATAGTTATAGAAAAGAAATAAACATTTTTTATTCTCACTAATGTATATAAAAGGTCCAGTTGCTATTGTGTCTATCTATATCTATCTATCTATCTATCTATCTATCTATCTATCTATCTATCATGTATGTATGTATCTATGTATGTATGTATCTATCATGTATGTATGTATGTATCTATGTATGTATGTATCTATCATGTATGCATGTATGTATGTTTCTATTTATCTATCCATTCATCCATCTATCATCTATGTATGTATGTATGTATCCATCCACCATCCATCCATCCATCATCTATGTAACTATCTACCTGAAGTGTATCATCCAAATGGAACCATGTACTTCTTTTTCTGTAAAGTACAAGAAATCTGAGATTTCATATCCTAAGAAATATCCTAAGAATCATCTAATTTAGGTTGGAGGTTGGGAGTGACTTACTAGTGTTATTTCTTCTCCTTGCATTCATTACAGCTTTGCCTTTCACTTCTACCGTTCCCCTTGTGTATGGTATATGCATGTGTACATGTCTGTGTTCGTGCTTGTGTGCATTTGAGTGTGCATGCATGTGTGTATGAAAGTAAGAAGTCCATGTTGGTGTCTTCTCCAGTGGTTCTCCGCCTTAGTTTTTGAGACAGAGTCTTGCAAACTCTGAAGCTCACCTATTGGCTAGGCTGTCATGCTTACCATCTCGGGGATCAGCACGACTCCTACCCCCTAAGCTCCAGGGTTTTATATAGAGTTGCAGCTGTACCCTGCTTTGTATATGGGTGCTGGGCTCTGGAGTCACATCCCCATGTTTGCAGTGGGAGCAGTCTGCCAACTCAGCCCCTCCCAGCCCCATCGCCACCTCCTTAATAGATCTAAAGACCATTGTTAACATTAGAGAGCCACTGAAACAAAGCAAGGGAAGTCAGTTATTATCAAGCATGTATTAGTAATATTTGATGACGGTGTTTACAGCTGTCTTTTATTGGCTGAAACCTGAGCCCTTTCTCTCTGTCTTAGCTCCCTTCGCTTACTTGACGTTGCGAGTTCTTAAACTTACGCCATTGATTCCGGAAAACTGCTGTGCCATGTGCAGCATCAGCGCCACGACGATGGGCTGCCGGTAATTGGAATCCGTGAAGAGCTGGATCACGGAGACTTTCTGCTCAGTTGATGCCTCCTCTTTCTCCTTTTTCATCTCATTAATATCTTTAGTGACATCCTCAGTTCCTCTTAGTCTCTTCAAGCCTGTCCCACAAAACAGTCAGGTTAAAAGAGCCCAGATCAAACAAAAGTAAGCATTTTTATTCTGGTCACAAAGGTGCTGCATGCCCCACTCTTTGACCTAACAGCATAGGGACTGGCTGTGTGTGTGTGTGTGTGTGTGTGTGTGTGTGTGTGTGTGTGTGTGTGTGTGTGTGGTTAAATTAAATTCTGTTTTTGATTAAAGAAAGAAAAGCAAAGCACCATGTCTGACTTCATCTGGAGAGAGAGAGAGAGAGAGAGAGAGAGAGAGAGAGAGAGAGAGAGGAGAGAAAAGAAGAAGAAGAAGAAGAAGAAGAAGAAGAAGAAGAAGAAGAAGAAGAAGAAGAAGAAGAAGAAGAAGAAAAGAAAGAAGAGGAGAGCTAGGCTCTTTATCATGAAAGCACAAGTCTGGAGATGGTCATTTGATGGCTCTGGTTAAGTCTAGTAGGCTACATGTGAGCTGGTGTAGGTAAATACACGACACACCTGTTACTTCTAAGTAAAACACAACACAGCAGCCATATCTAATTTCCGTATGTTCTTCTGAGCAACTGTAAGGTTACTGTTACTGTAACTGTTACTGTTATGAGAACCCATTCACACAGATTATTTCATACTGGCTGATAATTCCTAAATAATACAAGCAGGCCGTTCCCTACCACAGACTTACTTTTCTTTGCTTTGACTTCCTCTTCCAACTTGATATAAAGGTATCTGGGGCTTTCTGGACAGAAGAGTAGCAGCAGACACTGCAGGAGAGCTGGTACGGCAGAGAGGCCGAGTAGGATGTGCCAGTGATCCTGGTTGCCCAGAATAAAGCTGAGGCCCGCAATCTGAAAAGACAAGGAGGGCGCTTGTGGGCGACACAGTACTTTGGGCCTGCCTTCTACAGCGGTTCATGAGAAAACGCATTAGCTTTTTAATAGTGATCCTTGACTGTTAGTTAATGGCGGCACAAAGGGGAGGCCATCGTTGAGTGAGTCCCATTTTAGTCAAGTCAAGAAAAGAATTGTGAGTAAAGAATTCATCTACACTTGTCTTCATACACACCAATTGGATGTTGATTCTGAACTCAACTCTTAAGAACACATTTGATATCAAAAGCAAAACATCCGGTGTTCTTGCAAGCAATCAGATGGAATTATACTCTTGGGATTGCTGCCAGGTGTGCTGATGTGTGTTTGTAACAGCAGCCCTGGGAGAATACAGAGACAGGCAGATCCTGGGAGCTAGGTGGCCAGTCAGTCTACCTGAAACAGCCAGCTCAGGCTCAGAGACTCAAAAACAAGGTGGAGAATGACAGAGCAGACACCTGACACCAGCTTCTAGCCTCTAAGCTGCGCCTGCACGTGGACATGAACGCGTGCACACATACAGGGACAGGGTGCATGATTTCAGGCTCTGCCTTAGAATCCCTCATGCAGAAATGAAGCATTTCACAGATAGGACAATTACATAATGACAATCAGCTTTATGACAACGATTACGTCATGATTTATTATATTTATGATACTCCTTAAGGGATTTGCAGACTTCCTTTTAGATATCGTAATTGGGGAATTCCAAAGATCCTTCTGGGGTCAAAGGGGAGCAGGGAGAGAGAGCCAGGTGGAGAAGGGTTTTGTAATAATTGTTTGAGTTTAAATTTCCAGATAACTCACTGAGAGCAAAGAAAACTCAGGCAGTCAAAAATCTGGAGTTGGCTAGTTGTTGAAATTCAAACATTAACTCCAGGACAGGATCAGGACTTTCACATGCATGGCCAAATCCCACCAACAACTCCAAGACGGTGCAAAGAGTGGTGATAATTCATGGTAGAGCCGTACAGCCTGCTGCTTATACAGCCTTTTTCTGCTGTTGGAAACAGCATCCCAGTCCCCATGGCCATGTCGTCTGCAATGAGAAGTTCTAGCAGGCCGAGGGGAGTTGAGGTAGAACGTGGTTACAGTAAGGGATGAGGAGATTTTACCTGACTAATAAGAATGCCTGTGACAATGGCCAGTTGGTGAAGCGTGCCCAGAGCACCCCTGAGCGTGGTTGGGGCAATCTCACCAATGTACATAGGGACCAGTCCTGAAATTAGCCCTGTGTGAGACACAAATACATAAATGTTAAAATGCAACCTGGGACATTTCAGTAACAATGACGTAGTTCAAAGACGACCAGTGTCCTTGCCGAATGTCACTCCCCAGATGTGTTGGAGGAAGCCCTTGTTCCCAAACACAGTTTATGCAGAAAAATTTGGATGATATTAGTTTATGCAGAAATCCTTGGTTGATATTATACTAAATGAAGGTGTAGCTGGAAGTATTAATGGAAAGAAATGTTTAGTTATATTTTTGGCAGTTTCCACCGCAGGGAAAAAAAAGAGAAGATTTTGCTTTAAAACTTTTCATGTTAGTGTTTAGTTCGTATCACAGTGGCTTAGGTTGCCTTGCGAAGGGAGCTCAGAGGATGTTTTAGTAATTATCTAGACGTACAGGATTAAAGGGAAGTGACATCAAGGAAAGCCAACTTCTTGCTAGAGGCAAGCAGTGACTCACAGTGGAGCAGAGCTCTGCCTAGCTGAGTCCACACCACAGGGGGATACTTGAAGATCTCTGTTGGGTGGTATCGAAGTGCAGAAGGGAGAAGAGGGCAAGGAACTCAAGGGCTTTCCCCCAGCTGCTCAGTAAGCACAAGCTAGCTTTATTGCATCAAAAATCTTAGGCTTCAGATGCTCACAAACTGAATCCAAGAACACATCGAAAAGATCATCCACCATGATCAAGTAGGCTTCGTCCCAGAGATGCAGGGATGGCTCAATATATGAGAATCTGTCAATGTAATCTACCGTATAAACAAACTGAAAGAAAAAAGTCACATGATCATCTCATTAGATGATGAGAAAGCCTTTGACAAAATCCAATACCCCTTCATGAGAAAAGTCTTGGAGAGATTAAGGATACAAGGGACATACCTAGACATAATAAAGTCAATTTATAGCAGGCCAGCATCAAACTAAAGGGGGAAAAATTCAAAGCAATTCTACTAAAATCAATATCTATTCAATACAATACTTGAAGTTTCAGCTATTGAGACAACTGAAGGAGACAACTAAAGAGGATACAGATTGCAAAGGAGGAAGTCAAAATATCACTATTTGTACACAATATGACAGTATACATAAGCGACCCCAAAAATTCTACCAGGGAACTCCTGCAGCTGATAAACACCTTCAGCAAAGTGGGTGGATACTCAAAAAACAATAACTCAAAAAAAAAAAATCAGTAGCCCTTCTATTTACAAATGACAAATGGACTGAGAAAGAAATCAGGGAAACAACACATCACACAATAGCCACAAATAATATAAAATATCTTGGGGATAACTTTAACCAAGCAAGTAAAAAACTTATATGGGGCTGGAGAGATGGCTCAGAGGTTAAGAGCACTGACTACTCTTCCAGAGGTCCTGAGTTCAATTCCCAGCAACCACGTGGTGGCTCACAACCATCTATAATGTGAACTGATGCCCTCTTCTGGTGTGCAAGCATATATGCAAGCAGAATATAATTAATAAATACATCTTTAAAAAAAAAAAAAAAAAACAAAAAAAAACTTATATGACAAAAACTTCAAGTAAAAAAGAAAGAAATTGAAGATATCAGAAGATGGAAAGATCTCCCGTACTCATGGACCAGGAATACTAACAGTAAAAATGGCCATCTTACCAAAAACAAGCTACAGACTTTATTTAAAAATAAACTTAAACACGAAGGTTTTGAAAAGTACTGAGCCATTATGCTTTCTACTATTTTTCTTTTTTTATTACATTGATTGGTTGGTTTAGTGTGTGTGTGTGTGTGTGTGTGTGTGTGTGTGTGTGTGTGTGTGTGTGTGTGTGTGTCCGTCCCTCTGTCCATGTGAAAGAGAAGAACTTGTGGGAGCCTGTTGTCTCTTTTCAAGCAGAACCCAGCAACTAAATTCAGCTTGTCAGCCTTTGTGGCAAATGCTTTTACTTGCTGTGCGTTCTCTCTGGCTCCTTCTTTTTAAAAATTGAACTCAGGGTGTGAGCTGTCGCGTAAATACTGGAGATTGAATCCAGGGTGTCTGGAAGAGCAGCCAATGCTCTTAGCCATAGAGCCATCTCTCCAGCACTCCTGTAGCTTTCCTAAACGCACAGAAAATTGGTTGTAAACGGTGGCATATGCAGGCATTTGTTAATTGCAGAGTTTGCTGTTTTCTCAAAAATTTAAAAATAAGATTTACTCCGGGCTTCTTATTTGAGGAATGCCCACCTTCTAAAGGAGAACAGATGGCCTTTGTAAAGGTACTTTTGTCAACTATTTTAAATATATAATTTAACACTCCAAATTCTTTTTAATGCCTCAAATGTATACTCACATAGTAGAATTTTAAATGTGACTCTATCTTGTGGCCTGTGGAGCTTGACTAAGAGAAAACCACATAGTTGGCCCTTTCTCTAACAGCAAATGCCTGTATTTGAAGGACAGTATGAGCCAGATAAGTTTGCAGGTCTGAGGTCACAGGAACTTCAGCTTAAATTCTGTTTCTTGTAATGTTTATCGAACTCTGGTACTCAGAATGCGGTGAGCCAAGCTTTAGATCATCGTGGAGAGTGCAAGGCACTTGGCGGTGCTCACTCCACCTCCTACAGAGCGTGTTTATAGCACTGGTTTTTAGTTTTGGAAAAAAAAAAGTGATGTTTTCCACATTGTGCTAAAAAGTGGGAGGGAGGAAGGGAGGGGGAGAGGGAGGGAGGGAGAGGGGGCATGATTTGAACCAGTTTCATAGTGCTATTATTCATCTTTTATAGGAGAGACCGAGGCTGAGTTTTAACTAATCTGTCCAAGGTAGAGATGACACCAGAGTTGACCCCTGTGACTCCACGGTGTGTCCACGCTGATCTGCCTCTCCTCTTTTAGTTGTTTGTGTTCTCATTGAAAATAATGAGAAGAGATATTTGACTACATTACGCTTTTGCTTCCTTTGATGATTGAAGACACGTGGAATTATCATCTTCTCCGTAGGTGAAAGGATGAGACGTAATCACAGAGATCATGCGTCCCCCTCGCCGTCTCTGTTCTCCCCGTCATGGATAATGTGTGCCCTTGAGGTCAGTCCCACTTTATGACAAACAGGGTGAAATGCCAGCACAGAGCCGCCAGCAGGAAGGGTCACTGACACCGGGGAGTCCAGCATCCATCCGTTTGTTTGCAGTTGAATTTTCCTATCTCTGTTCAGACTCCTGCCCCTGAAGGTTTGGAATCCTGTCTCCAAAAACTAGTGCCGCTTCTCAGATCAAAGTTCAGGGGAGGAGGGATTCCCTAGCTGTTTCTGTCCTATCCCTCTGCCTGTGGACACCACAGTTTCACTGCTGCCGCAGCCATGTCTGGAATCAAACAGCGCTAGGTATTAGGTAGTGTGGTCTAAGAGATGAGTCTGGGAGGCCAGGCCTTACCAATGAAAGACAGAGACACCCTAGCACAGGCCGTGCGTGCAGCGTTAGAGTCAGCAGGGAACAGTTTCCAGCTGTTGGTTACAGCACAGGAATGGTAGAACTAGCTAGTGTTTCTCTACAGCTCATCTCTCCCATGCTATGCCCGACACTTCACATATATTCTCCCAGTTCCACCAGAGGCAGATGTTACTGTCATCTTCATTTCACAGATGAGGAAGGATAGCATTAGTTAAATAACGCGCCTGAGAGCAAAGAGCTGGAAGTGCTGCTATTGGAGTGGGCTGGCACAGACAGCATCCCAGTTCACTCTGACTGTGCCCCACCGCTTTCCTTCTGTCGTGACGTGTTACACCCACAAGTCCCTGCCTAGCCTCACTTTCAGACAACGGATCATGTGCACGTGTGTCACTCACCACAGTACAGCCCTGATACGCTTCTTCCAGCAATGATGAGGATGTGTGACGGTCCAAATTTGGAACACCCCATCAAGAGGGCTCCAGTCAATGAGAGACTGTTTGCTGCCAACATAGCTTTGATCCTAAAATTAAAAAAAAAAAATTAAACTCAACACCAAAATGTGAAGAAATGAGTTGTCTTCAGACCATGTTGAGTCTTTCACCTGTGAATAATTATTTTTAGTTTTGCTTAGAAGCTAGTTCAGGATTCTTGAAGTGTGCCTGCTGCTCCTTATCTGAGCTGAGGCAGGAGCACCCCAGTACTGTTGATGATGGGAGACTTTTCCTCCACCTTCTTCGTATTTTCATAGACACAGTCCCTTTGTTTTGCTTTGTTTTTGTGTCTTGGAGATGAGGGACTCACTCTCTAGCTTTGGCTAACTGGACCTTAGCCCAGGTTATCCTTGAGCTCTAAGAGATCACGCTGCCTCAGCCTCCAGAGTGCTGAGATGACGGGTGTCAGTTCAAGATGGTGGACACTCTGGGTCCTTTTTGGTGGTCGACTTTTCTATGACTTGTTTGTTTTAAAGAGCAGTGTTTGGGTGACAGAAAAGCTGACTTCTGCGTTTGTTGCCCATCATTTGTCTCTTGTTGATGGTATAGAGGTTGTTAGTTGCTGCTTCAAACTCAGTTCCTTTTGTGTATTGTTTGGAAGTAAATTAAAATGTTCTTCTAAAGATTGTCACAATAATAGTTATCCTCATTTTCCCACAAGGCCGACATATTTCTTTTTAAAATCTATGAATTAATATTAGCCAAATGTAAAGAATTACATTTTTTTGAGACAGACTCTCATTCCAGAGTCTAGGCTAGAGGCAAATTCACTCCATGGTCTAGCCTGGCCTTGAAGTCTCTCTCAGCCTCTGGAGTGTTGCGCATATAGGCATGAGACACCACAGCCACCTGCTATAAAATAGATGTAAAGCTGACAATAGCAGCTCAAACATCACTAACAAAACTGGTCCCATGAAAACCACACACAAGCATTGTTGAAAGTTAAGTCAGCAGTAATGACCCTGGCACAAGAATATAAGCAGGCAGGTTTGGCAGTGTTCATGCCACAAGGATGTGCACTTTCCTTGCTGTGTCCATGCTGTCATTTTGTCTATCAGTGTCTCAGACTAATGACAAGCAGACTTTGCTGAGCAAATATCTCTAAGTCCAAATATACTTCTTCCTTAGAAAATAAAACTAGGTGTTTACACCATGGGAATTGCCTTGTAGCCAGGCCGAATGGTGTCTCTCAAGATCCCAAGTCCTGGTCCTCAGGCTGCATAAACGTCACTGTATGCAGCAGAAGGAGTTTGCAGTTTTGCTTACAGTAGCAGTCCTGGACAGGGATAGTCTTGAGATACGCAGATAAACTCAAGGAAATGGAAGGTGCTCTCATAAGAACAAGGCAGAAGAGAAGGAGAAGACGTCAGAGAAGTGGAGAGTGGTGGGAACCCCTTCTAAGATGCTGTGCTTGATGGTTTTAACATCAACTTGACACAAGCTAGAGTCATCTGAGACGAGGGAGCCTCAATTAAGAAAATGCCCCCATAAGATCAGGCTGTAGGCAAGCCCATAGGGCATTTTCTTAATTAGCGATTAATGGGGGATGGCAGAGCCCATTTGGATGGTGCCATCTCTGAGTGGGTGTTTCTGGCTCACCAAGCCAGGAGGAACAAGCCCGTAAGCAACTCCCCTCCATGGCCTCTGCATCAGCTCCAGGTTCTTACCCTGTCTGAGTTCCTGTCCTGACCTCCTTGGGTGATGAGCAGTGCTATGGAAATGTAAGCTGAATAAACCCTTTTATCCCTCAAGTTTCTTTGGTCATGGTGTTTTATCACAGTAATAGTAATTCTAACTAAGATAGAAGTTGGTACCAGGAGTGGGGTATTGCTCTGACAGACCTGACCATGTCTTTGGGAGGACCGTGGAAGGACTTTGGAATTTGGGGCTAGAAAAGTGATTGGATGTTGAGAGTTCAATGGGCTCTTCTGCAGGAGCATCGAAGATAAAAACATTGGTGGCAATGCAGAAGATGGCGGCCTTGCTTGAGAAGTTTCAGAGGGAAGTTTAAAGATTCTGTTGGGGCCATTTGTTATTTTAAATTAAGGTTCTGTGGTTCTGGTTAGCTGGAGCTGAAGAAGCGGCTGTCATCCACAAGATACTGGAACTACCTTAGCTCAGCTAGGTTGGCTGGAGCTGAGAACTTAGCAGTGACTAAGGAGGCTAGCATCGTGGAGATGAAATCTTCCAGGAAGTGCTTCCTGAGAGTAAACAGAAGCTGCGTTCCAGGCGTTCAAGGCTGTACCTCATGCTAACAGCTGAACTCGGTAGTGTAAGAGTCACGCAGGTGGTCCTGGATTTGAAGGCATGAAGGGGTCATAAAAAGCACCTGAGAGCTGGCTCTATTAGAGGCAAGGAAAGGCCATTGGTGAAGGTACAGCCATAGTGGCAGTTGAAGGCTCAGCGTAGAAGACGTAATGCAGAGAAACTGAGGTTGGCATCCCAGAGAGAGCCTATGAGAGGCTATCCGTGAAAGTGCAGCCCAGTTGCAGCAGAAGTTCCTAGCATTATGTAGGTGCCAGTACCATGGATGACCATCAAAACCAGCAGTGGAAGTACAGTGGAGCCTGCCCGAGCTTAAGAAGACAAGCTATGTGTGCCGCAGAGGGTGACGTGGGAGGAATGACCTGAGCCATTTGGAGGAAAAGACAGTGAAACCCAGATATTGGACATGGAATTATTTCTATAGCTGGAGTCTGGTTTTGTTGTGTCCAGATTGTGTCTCTGCCCTAGTTCTTCCCTCTTAAAATTTGATTTTATTACAGGAGCCCACAGTTAAGACATTTCCAACTTTTAAAAGAGATTTTGGATTTTAAGAGCGAATGGACATGTTAAAGGGACTGACTGTTTAATGTGTTTGACTTTGTTAAGACCATGGGACTTTTAAAGGTGGGGAGGAGCTGAGAGCCAGGGATGAGGCAGGGTGCTATTCAGTGGAGAGGACAAGGCAGGGTTTGCCCCTTGGAGGTTCCAGAAGGAACCAGGCCTCCTGACACCTTGGCTTCAGCCAAGTATAATGGGTGTTGGAGTTCTTAAAGAAAATCAATTTGTGTTGTTTGGGCCGCTAAGCTGGTGATCATTCATTACGGTGGCATAAGGGTGTAAGGACATCACCAGCTACCTTAGAGTAGGCAGTGTTCTAGCTCTGGATAGCAACCCCCAAGCTGCAGTGCCGAGACCCAGGTGAAGGGCGACTCTCTGCTCAGACTACTAGGCAAGAACAGAGGATGTGCAAATTCAATAGTTTACCCTACGATGTTGTTACAGCTGGATAGAGTCTATCCTGTCAGGCAGGGCAAAGACAGAAAGCAGAAGATTGGGCCAGAGTCATAGTGGAGCAAGGGCCCCATGAGGCCACATCCCTGCCTGGGATCCATAGGCAGCAAGTGCTTGCTGGAAGAAAGGGAGGGTTTTGTTCAGCGGTATAACAACTGTTAGGTTGCTCATGCTCCTGAAAAAAAAAAAAAGCATTCCTCTGTGCTCTTCTAAGTTACCTTAATTAAACTCATTGATTCACTAAGAAAGAAAAAGAAAGGAATAAACAAACAAACAAACAAACAAAAACCAAAGGAAAGGAATTCATTGTTAAGAAGAAGGGGTCTAAAAAAAGGAAGAAGAAGAAGAAGAAGGAGTCTGAGAGAGAAAAACAGATCTAGTGGGACAAGGGGGAATGCTGGCAGTAAACATGGTAAATACATTATGTACATGATGAAGCTGTCATAATTAAACCCAGTACTCTGTAAATTTTATAGTCAGGTAAGGCAGCGCACTAATTTAATTCCAGTACTTGGGAGGCAGAGGCAGGCAGATCACATATAAAACCAGCTTCTTTTGTGAATAGTCAGTTTTTTACATTTTTATTGTTTCTTGAGTTTTACATAATTTTAGTAGAAGAAAGTATTGGAATTTTAATAACTAGTGAGTCCAAGGCTACAATTTATAGTAGGAAATGAAAAGGTGAAATGAATTAGAAGATAGCATTATTATGCTAATTATCAAATTCCTTTTTTCTCTTTCAATTTTTTTTTTGCATTTCCTAAATTTCCCATGTGTTAATTCTATTGTGAAAATAAAAGGTAATTAACGCACACACACAAAACTGGATTCAGGTAACAGGAAATCAGTGTAAAACATAACAACTTGCTATTCTGACTTTATCAGAAGCCCTAAAACTTTTGCACATCTGTTGGTAAATGTATGAAGGCTACCGACTCCACCGATTGTTGCTGTTTAGAAATTTGAGTGTGTGTGTCTGCGTGTGGGTATGTGCAAGTGTGAGTGGAGGTGCTTTTGGTGGCTTTGAGTGTGAACCTGATTACTGGTAGCTAGAGTTGCAGGCAGTGGGTCCTGGGAACCAAGTTCAGGACCACTGCAAGCAGAGCATTCACACCTCTTGGCCACTAAGTCATGCCTCCCCTCAGGACACTGATGTTTTTAATCTAAAACATGGCGCAGGAACTCGAGTTCCGCAGTGCCTCATTAGCTCCCTCTCGAGGTGGGGCTTGGGATAGCATCAGGTTGACAACAGGAGGTGGAAGCCATGTGCCTTGTGTGCAGCGATCTGTCGGGATATTAATGTGGCCACAGGACTTGCCTAACTCGAGTGTCGAATTTTAATTAAAAAAAAAACCCATGCTTGAGAAGTAGTGTAATGTGGTGGGACTTTCCTTGTGAGATTTAAACCTTACAAAGTCAGAGGATCAAGCTCTCTGGAACTATCCACAGAGTTCACCTTTTGGCCCACACTTCCACAGCAACTGAGACTTGGTAGATGGTTATAACAACATTTTCTATTGATTAGGCCCAATAGTGACCTAGCTCAGAGGATTATGTTGAAAAGCCACATCAAAACTATCCCACACATGGGAAGATGGTATCTCTCCATAAAAGTCTCAGCAGTAACAAACTATCAAAGCTGTACTTATATTTATTTATATAGCTTACCTTCCAAGCTTGTCGCCTAGCCACCCACCGAAGAACGAGGCGACCATTCCACCCACTGCGAAGCTGGACACAGACAGAGACCAGAGCATAGTGACGATGTGGGCGGATGCTGCAGGCCCGTCTTCCTCCCAGGACGCTGGTGTGCCATATGCTGGCGTGACTATGAATGGGGTGTCTGTGCTGTTGACAGCATAGTTACCAATAGCTCTTCGATCATCTAGTTCAACACCCAAAACATGTCGGTAATGGGACAGTATTACCTGAGGAAGTGAGAAGGAAATCCATGACCTCAACATCCCACAGAGGGCATTTGATATGCCTTTGAATGTTTGTTATCCTAGTTACATGAGCTGCATCATACAGCTATGGGTAGCCTGATTTACAGTTGGTCGTGTCCTATGATAGAGGTGACAAACACAGCCAACGGGAGTGAGATGGGAGCAGATGCCTGAAAGAAGTGTATTTTATCTTCTATTTTCTCAATGGACAAGTGCAAATTTTAGGCTCATGAAAAAGTGTGATTTAAAAAAGACCCTCAAGTGTTACTCAACCAGGAGAAAGTGCCAGTGGGGGGGGGGGATCCCTGTTCTTAGCTCTGACTCGGAGGCTTGGGCTGAGGGAGGGGCGATCTCAGCGTAGCCTTTCTTCTGGTAAGATTAGAGAGGGAGGTTTGAGTGGGGTGTGAAAAGGGCCTTCCAGAAAGGAAGGGTTTCTAGGTTGCTCTGGAGTTTGGGAGGCTTGCCGAATTGGCACCGCCTTTCACCATCCATTGGAAGACAGCTGCTCTGGTGTCCCGGCCGCCAGTGTTACTCCCCAGGAGCCAGAACAAGAGGCGTGGCACACTTAGCATGATGTGCACTTAATAAGAAGACATCTCCTCAGGCCAAGGAGCCCAAGGAACAACAGTCCTTATCAGCGAATGGACTGTGGCCAGCACGCATTCCAGTTCATACCCTGTGGCACCTTACATTTCTCTTAGAACCATAGGAAAAGCAGATAAGATGATAAAGTGTGATGGATGTACTTAGGGCACTCATCACCCCTGCAGTTCCCTTTTTCTTATTGCACCCCTTCCCGGGGTGTGTTTGCTCCCAGTCTGAGTTGGGGCACAAGGACCTGGGTCCTGGTCCTCTAACTAAAGGACTGTTGCGTGTGGGAAGAGTGAGCGCTCTCCCTGAGCATCCACTGCAGAACAGAGAGCAGATACATAGAATACGGACAGAAATGGCAGGAATCATCCTACGTGCTTCCTTACAAAGTGCGCCGCCCCCCCCCCCCCCGTAGTACTTTCTCCATCACAATAGAGAAGATCCAAACCCCTTGACTGTCCATCTAGCTTTTGTTTTGCAGAAGGGCCGGCCATGGGCACAGGTAGAGGGAAGGACAGCCATTGTTCTATGTTAGGTTTCTGAAGTTCCTAATCTACCATAAAAACGTGTCTAAGGTTGGGATGATGCAAATCAGTAGGTGCTTATGGCTGTGCATTGAATGGAACACGCCCTTCCGTTGTTTGTTCTTGTTCCCTGACATTTTTTCATTCATGCGTGGGAGACAACTGTTACTGAATTCTTTCCTTTAGACTTCCTGAGCAGGGGGTATTGAGTTAGCATTTTTTCTGAGCTCAGACAGCAGCAGTGTCAGAGATAAAACATTATGCACTGTGTTTCTTTCTTTCTTTTTTTTTTTTTTTTGACTTACAAGGTTGTTAACCCATGAGTCAAGGCCAATCAATGCACATTGTACCTGGTGGCCTGGGATCACTGCATGTCTCCCATGTGGACAGATTATCTCAGTGTGTGAGGAACAGACGATACTCTGGGCAGGAGGAAATGACAGAACCCAAAGAACTGTATGCATTTCACTTGCCTCTTGAGGTGCATTGATCACGCCAATGTCATATCCAAACTGGAAGGAGCCCAGCACAGCTGTGAAGACGGTGAAAGCCAAGGTCCCAGTGATCTGAGGGATGAAAAACAAAGCTGGGAAGCCCCATTCCTGGCGCCCCACCTCCCGTCTGCACAGCATGGACGTCTTTCCCTCCCACAGCCATTCACAGTAGCCCTGTGCTCCACAGCAAAGGGGTTGTGTGTAAGGGGACTGTGAAAGCTGGTCACCCTTTTCCTTATATTGCTAAAACCTAAAGAAAAAAATAACTCACAAAACAAACAAACAAACAAAACTCAGTAGGATGGCTTTTCTAGGGTACAAACTTAACATTCTCTTTGTTTCTTATACACTTGGCATGTACACACACACACACACAGACACACACAGACACACACACATACCACACACACACACACACACACACACACATACACACATGCACACACACACACACACACACATACACACACACACACACACACACACACACACACACACACAGAGAGAGAGAGAGAGAGAGAAGAGGAGCACAGAGAGGTAGACAAGACAGGAAGACATCGTAGACCAGGCAGGTTCTGAATTCCCGGGTCTGCAGCTGAGGATGACCTTGAACTTCTGATCTCCGTCTTCACCTCCAGACTGCTAGAACTACAGGCATGCACCACCGTGCCCAGTTTATGGCCTGCTAGGGGACAGACGCATGCCTTCATTCATCTCAGCTGAACACTTCAGCCCCATGTTAGAGGGAGAAAGAACTGCCAGCCCAGAAACAGTCGTGCAGCCGTGTTAGTAAGAGATGGGAGCTTTCTAGACAGCTCCACACTACAAAAGCAGCCGAGAGTCATCACCTTTATCGTTATCTGTACCGCATCAAGGCAGGAACACCATCCGGGATGCCCCAGGACCGAGCATAGCGTTGTGAGCTAAGCTACATTGCTTTCCCTCCAACTTGAGGAAGCTACACTAACGGCCGAGCATTTGGCTCACAGCCACTCATTCAGCCAGCTGGCGGGAAGCACATGGATGCACAGGTCAGGCAGCTTAGAACAGCCACTCGCAGAAAGAACCCAAGTGCCATTCAGCAGGGATGGTCAAATAGACTCACTCATATCATGATACACGTCAGATACGTACAACACGCTATGCAACAACTCAAAAGGATAACGTGAACAAATGTGTTGACCTTTGCTGTTGTTTGCTTTAGTGGTTGCTGAGACAAGGCCTTACTGTACAGCCCTGGATACCTTGGAACAAATAACGTAGACCAGGCTGGCCTCAGACTTACAGAGATCCTCCTGCCTCTGCCTCCAGAGTGCTGGAGTTAAAGGAACGGAGTACTATGCCTAGCCTGAAGTGTTTTTAAATGGTAAGTGAAACTGTAAACCTTACTAAGTGATTAATTATATGATTGATTCATTGATTTTTTTTTCTTACAGTGCTAGGCATCAGTCCCGGTGCCTTATGCATGCTAGGGAAAAGCTCTGCCTGTAAGCTGCAGTTCTAGCTCATTCATGTTTTTAAAAGGACTCACACACAAATGCTATTTGACTTGTACATAAATGAGTCTTTGAAAAATAAATAAAAATGTGAATCTTTTGACAAAAAACATAGGGCTAGAAAAGTGGAGGTAAAAGGAATATTCTTAAAATGATACTGTTAAGATATTTTATAGGGAAATGTTGTATGTGTCATCATATAGTTTAAAATTTCAACCGAAAAGCAGAGGATACGACAGGTATTTTGATGGGTGAATAAATAAGTCACATCAGCATGGATTTTGTTTCCTTGTTTGCTTGGTTGGTTGGTTTTGCCCTAAGTGACTCTGCCTATTTCCCAATATAGGCTCTCTGTTTGTTTTCTGGAATTATGAGATTCTAAATCTCTGCATAAAGAATAAATAATTATCCCAGACCCCAATTCTCTAATGAACCTCCAGATCAGTGTTACTATCAACAAAGTATCACAGCCTTCCTAGGGACCCTGGACGTTCTTGGCCACTGATGCTGGAGCAAAGCCCCACTGGGGACTTAGTACATATGCAGCTCTTAGAGCCCTCCAGCCCCGCCCCCAAGTCCTTCTATTGGCTCAGGATCTCACTTAGGTATCTGGACTCCACAGCTCTCTTCTTTTTACTAGGGTTAGGTGGCCTTTATGTATGCTGGTTCTGTCAGCAACTTTATTCCCTGAAAGGACTGCAGAACACGTGCAGAGTTGTTCATTCTCCGCCCCTTCTCTCCCTCTCTTTCTCACTCCCAAATATACATATGTGCACTCATGTTACATATATTATGCATTATTTCAAGTGAAGAATGTACACATATTTACACATAAGAATTTCTACAGACATACTGAATAATTGTCATATAATGTATGGGCTTATACAAGGGTTTGAAAGACTTTCTAAAATGTAGTGACATCTATAACTCAGAAAATAAAATAAAAGCTAAAATGGGGTTTCCTTTCCTGGGTGAGTGGTTTATCCCCAAGTCATCGCCCCCTCAAGCATTTCCAAGGATCAGGATTTCCTTGTTTACAGGAAGTAGTTAGCCTCAGCAGCGAGGACCAAGTGGGGTAGGGGGTGCTGGGCTCTAACACCCTTTCCATCATAGTAGTGTGGACACTGATGTGAGGGGCAGCACAAACACAGCTCTAGAGCCCAACGCTAAGGGTGCTTCCCGAGTGCCTAGCTTCTCCTTTATATGGCTTATCGTGTTTATTCCTGGCACTAATTTTCTACTGATGCTATAAAAAGTCCCTACCAACTCAGTGGCTTAAACAATGCAACCCAATCTGTCTTACAGGGCTGGAGGCTTCCTCTGAGTCTGTGACGACTAAAATCAATGTTAGCAGGCTGCACACTTCCTGGAAACTGTAGAAGAAAACTTCGGGTCGATTGTTGAATTCACTTCCTCCTGCTGGACTCTAAAGTTTGCTACTTGCTGAGAACTGAGGGCCTCTCAGTTGCAGAGGCTGGCATGCTCATTGGCTACAGATGTTATTCCTCCGTCTTCACAGCCAACAATGGCAGCTCATGTCCTTGTCACATTGCTTCCTCAGACACCAGCAAGTTCTTCACTTTCAGGAATGCACCATGGTAGATTTAATGCCTCTGGGTGAGGCAAAAACGTCTCTCTCCATGTCAAGGTCCTGAGCAGACACAAGACCCGAGCAAAGTCATCTAGATAGCATGGCTGTGTATTCAGTCTGAGAAAGTTTTGTTTGTGATAGGAAGATCTTACAAAAACTATTAAGCACAGAAGTGTCCCAACTACCTCTATCCACCCATCTTAATGATAAAGAGATCGTCACAGGCAGCAGGTAGATAGTGCTAATCAAAGTAGCAAGAACTCAGAGGGCTCTCATGTAGCCCAGGCTTTGGGCCCCTAAAGGGTTTGCCTGTTCTCCAAAAACCCTGCAGTTATCCATCAATTCACACACAGGGAAATGTGTAAATGGAAGAAGCTTGTACAGAAGGCAAGTGGAAGAAAATCTTCAAGTCTTTTTTTTTTCCTAAACTTCTTCATGGGCCATTAAACACTAAGCTGGAAATTAAAAACTAATTTTTACTTGGAGTTTAAGAAATTTTGCTTAGGGAAACTGGTTTCCATGTCCATGTCTAGTTTAAAATATACTGCAGACACACGTGGAGGGACAGACTGGAAGGGAGCAGGCCCAATGAAGCAGCTCAGCAGCTAAACGCAGGTGCCACCAAGCTTGATAACTCACATGCAATTCCTGGGTCCTACATGGTGGAAAGTGAGAACCTGACTCCTGAAAATTATCTTCTGTGCACACACGCACTGTGTCAGAAGTACGTGCACAGACACACACACACAAACACACACACACTAAAAATTGTAAACCGAATAAGGAGGTAACTGACTTTAATGGGAAACAAAACGCAATGTTTATTTTGTGGCTTAGCGGTCATATGTCATCTATTGGCAGAGACAAGTAGTTACAAACGTCAGAAAACCAAGGAAGGGGTCCTCGATGGCCTCTAGTGTCCCTGTGCCTTCATTCCTTTACCTATGAAATGGCCGTGCTAGCCGGTGATAGGTGGGAATATGAGCCTGGCATGCTGTGACTGATCTGCAGGCGCCTTAAATAAGATGTAAAAGCAAAGAGATAAATAATGTGGTCTCCTTTAAGTAGAGGGCACACAGCGAATGCATTTCATCCATATCACCATCATCTCATGAGCTAGTCTTATCCAGCAGCCACTGATCAGTTTTTTATACCTTGTTACAAATATCCAAAATGGCATGGAGAGCAGGTGAGGTGATCTCCACTCTGTGGCCCGAGAATGCATGCTCAGGGAAAGTTAGCCATCGCTACTGAGGCACATATCCCAGCAGGGAGCATTTAAATGACCATTGCTAAATAAAAGAATAGATTTTTCCAGAGATGGCTGGTTGACTAAGAAACACGATTTGCCTCTATATGCTTCCAAAAGCCAGGCCAAAAGTGATTTCACATCCAACTTTGAAAATGGCCAGATACTTCTCATACTAAAGAGTTCTCAGACTGAAAGGAATTTAAAACGTGACAGATGTTTGTCTGGCACCTCCATTATTTTAGTGGAAGAAAAGGAGAACTCAAAGACTTTGGTTTTTGTTTGGGTTTTCTGTGCATTGTGAGCCATGTCCAGACTGGCACTAACTTTCCGGGGCGCCACCTACTGGTCACCCTTCCAGCTCCAATGATTCACATCCTCACACAGTCTCTGTTCATGAGGCAGCTTCGTGGTCCTTGCAGGAGGGAATTCAGCAAAGCCTGAGCCTGTGCCCTGAGATGGTGCTGTTAAGCAGGGGGTGTTTCTTCTGACAACATCATCTAGGTACATATACAGCTGCTGCCTTACCACAGTTACTGAATCTGCACACCGTTCCTGTAGTTACTAATGTAATATCCACCGTTAATGAATCATCACCACAATTGTCCTTACTACAGCTTTGTCCTGAGCTATATACTCACAGAATCATGATTCTGCGGTCATTATTGAAATGTGCATTATACAAATACATAACTAACATTTAGACATTTGCCCTCTACGCCTCTTGCATGTTGACTTTTACTTACTCTCAAGCTCTGAAGAGATGACTTCATTCACAGGTCACTAAAATAAAGCCTCGATAGCCCCTACCATATCCCAAGAGTCCTTATTTTAGCACAGTACAGACAACACAAAGCTCAGTTGATTTAATCACAGCTCAGCAGCACACACAGCATTAGAACCCACACCCAAGCCTGGCTGATTCCCCAGCGCATGGTGCCACTCATGAAGGAACAGCGGCAGAGTCCTTACCAGGTCAATACATAAGAGGCCCACTCTCAACAGGGGTATGGGTTTTTCAAATTCTGTTATCATATGCAGGGATTGGGGAGAGCTCAAAAGCACACAAGAATGACATCCATTTGAAGGTTTTATTTGGAAAAGGATCCTATCTGCGGAGACGGAGACGTTGAAATACCAGAACAGTGAAAACCGCAGGGCCCTCACTTCACTCACCAATGATTACTTAACAGTCAACACATTTGTTTCTTAATGTGCATTGTTTTGGCTGAACCATTTAAAAACTAAGCTTCAGATTGCTTGTGTCACCCCATTCCTAATGACTTCAGCAGGAGCTCTCCTTCAGAACTGAGGCATCTCCCTGTCTGGCTGCAATACTGTCATATGGTAGCAACCCAGAGTGTGCTAGCATCAGCTAAGAGTGAGCCGAAAGGCACAATCCCCCAGATTGTGTTTCATCGGGCCTTTCCTCTTCCCGTGGTCTAAGGTAACCTGCAGCAGTGCTGTCAAGTCTCGTCTGTTAGTCTAAAACTGTCTCTCTCTTTTTGTCTTTCGGACGGAGTTTTGAACACTCCAGATCCACTTTCATGATTAGATTCCCGTTAACGTGCCCTAGGTCTTGGGGGGCAGTAGCGCATTCCTTCAGTAACAGGCTGTTCAGAGGCACATGGGAAAGTTACGCAGACGAACTGAAAAGCAGCAAATGTCCTTAAAACTTCTATTGCTGAAGAAGTCGGGTCTGTTTAGCAGCCAAATGGACCAGTCATTTGCCCAGGTAAAGAGGCAGCTTGAGTCTGTGGTAACTGCATCCAGGTCACCAGCAGCATTATATGCTCATGAACATGAACAGATTCCCACCCTCCTCAAAACCAAGGCTGCGTTACCTTGTCTCCTGCCATTGTGTGTGTGTGGAGGTGTCCTCTTCACCCAGGTCCTGGTCTGAATGTGCACTTGTAGCTGACCAGGCAGAGTCCTCAGCTGGTTATACATTGTAGGAGGAGGAGGAGCAGCAACTCGGCTAAGAAGGTTAGAATTCATGAGCAGTCCAATCAATATTCCCCTTACTTCAGGAACCTGCAGTTTGAAAGCCTGTGTCCAACCAGGAAAGGAAATGTGGGCACAAGTTACAAAAACCAGAGGCCAGCACATTTTAAGGGCTGATAAGTGAGGTGGGAATGGGACTGATGAGGCCATAGGGCCTTTTGTAGAAGCCGAGGTATGCTGTGATGTGGGGAAGACCAAGACTGGAGGGCAGAGGGTGCAGTGTGATTTGCTCTGCAGAGATGTAGCCCTGTGGGGCTTGTCCTTACAGACGGGCTCTGTGGCCATACGTGATGTTACCGAAATGAGGCTGGGAAGGGGTCTGCACTGGGGTTTGAATCACAGCGTTTTCCTGAGGGTGACCTTAAGCAAGTGAATCACTCTGACTTTTCTGTGTCCTAGGTTTTTCTTCTTGTTTGTTTGTTTGTTTGTTTTTGACCTGATAAAATAGAAATAATAGCACTCATACTATTTTGTTGAGATTATAGGAGATAACATGATGTGTTTGGCACAAAAAAGTTCTCAGTAGATGGCAGTGGCACATTTTCTATTGTTATCAGTACAGTATATTTCAAGACGTCATTGCAGAGCCAGATGTGATGGCGCACATCTATAATGCTAACTCTGGGGAGACTGCCACAAGACGGCTGTTAACCGGAGGCCCCTGGATCACACAAGAGTTGCAGGCTAGCCTTGGTTACATAGAGAGACCCTGATTAGGGAGAGAGTGCATTTGGAGTAGCCTTGAGTTCCCAGTCAACTCTGCCTATGCCTTAAGCTGTTTCTAGGATCCACCTGTGACATCTGCTCCGAAAGTAATGGAGGCAAGAGGCCATAGCAAAGTTTGTGTAGCTCCATCGTGACCGGCAGCTGTGGTTACTGGGTTCCACAGAGTCCAGCGGAGGGAATGGAAGAAGCAAGAGCATATGGACAGGAACAAGAAGGTGGAGAGGAAACTGGGTTTAATTTGCCTCACATTTCCCCCGCTTCTCCTTATTTCTTCTCTCTCTCTCTCTCTCTCTCTCTCTCTCTCTCTCTCTCTCTCTCTCTCTCTCTCTCTCTCTCTCTCTCTCTCTCTCTCTCTTCCGCACACCCAGGGTATGTATGCGCATGCGTGTGTCCTCTTCTGTGTGGATGCCAGATGTTGATGTTAAGTGTCTTCCTCTACCACCCTCCATCATTATTTGAGATAGCCTCAGAGAATCTGAAAGCTGCACGTTCCAGCAGATTCCCTCCAGTGCAGGGACTATAGGTACTGCCAGACTATGCCTAGATTTTATTTTATTTTATTGATGTGTGTCGGGGACTTGAACCCAGGTCCTCTTGCTTTCACAGCAAGTACTCTTACCCACTGAGCTCTCTCTTCAGCCCCTCACTTCTGTAAGATGACAACATGTGAAACACCCGGTTTTAGGAAGCAAATAACTCAAAGCCCAAACTTCAGCGGAGCTCAGCACGGTATGCTCTAACATGTCACCTTCGCTTGCCAGGACTTTATACTGAAGAGAGAACACAACGTACAGTGTCTTAGAAGGCCCGCACTCAGTGCTAATAACAGTGGCATTAATCTTTATAGCGTTTCTTTCAGTGCCAAGAGCTGCTCAGCACTTTTCAGGCCTTGACTGGCTTAATCATCACAGAGTGCCCGGTGTGGTGGCTTTAGTAGGTAGGTGGTGTCAAAAAGGTCGCGAGATCTGCTTTAGCACCGGGCTTTCCAGCGCCCCACGCAATGCGGTGCGCGCAGGCGTACACTTACAGTCCTCCGCAGCACCACGGATGATCCTGAGAGGAGATCCCTGGCAACTGTTTTCCACGGACTTGGCTCTGCACAAAACACACTTGTGCCACGGTCGGTCAGGGATGACAGCTCCCCTGGGTTGCTTTTCTACCTTTGTTTTTTTGAAGTCTGCTTTGAAGAAGCGGCGTTTGTCTTCATCGAAACTGTGCCCGGGAGTCCCGCGACTACTGTGCTTCTCTCCAGAGGTGGCCAGAAGCCAGGGATGCGACTCCTATCCCATTGGAGGCGTGACTCATTTAGACTATGCACCAGCTGGGGGTGGGCTAAAACTCCCTGCAGGCTGAGGATGGAGGGAGCGAAAGGCGCAGGTTGATTTTGATTTGGGCACCTAAACGCAGACCACAGCCGGGATCTGACGAGGAGCTGCAAATGTAGCTTCAGGGCTCGCAAAGGAGCTTCTGTGGGATAAAGTCTGGCAGTGAAACCTGGCTTTTTGCACTTTGCCCCAGGATCACGTGCCCAGAACCTTTCAGAGAGCTCTGCTGCACAGCGAAACCAGCTCTGCTCCGGATCTGCCAGTATCAGTGCCCTGTGCTGAGGTTGCAGGCAGGCACAACCAGTCCCGGGAGCTAGGGATTGAGTCCAGACCTTGATGTTTGCAGAGCAAATGTTCTTATCCACTAGGCGGTCTCCCCAGACCTAGCTTTATACTTTTAAACCTTTCCGGTCACATCCTTACATCGTTAGTACACCAGGTTACATCGTTAGCACGCCGGGTTACATCGTTAGTTCAGAGAGGAAACGCCAAGAATTGTAAATGGCAACCTTGCCCCCCCCTTCTTCCCTTTATTAATCTTTCCTTTTAGCAAAGTGAGAGCAATTTTTTTTTCTCTGTAAGAGAAGCCTGTTGAATTCCTCTCTGACTGAGTCAGGTGCAGGGAAGGGCAAAAGGTGTGGGTGCAAACTTAGGTAAACCAAGAGGGAACACTCTTCATGGGAAGAGCTTTGTCCTGACGGTCAGGTCCCCCTGCCTGGCCTCCCTGGTCCTCTTGCCCAATTGCTCTTTCTTGATGTGGCAGTCGAGACTGATTTTACAAGTTAGGTCACATCATGAAACCTATTTGCAAGTCTCCACAGGTCTAGCTGGCACCCCTGGCCCAAGCAGGGGACTCTCACACAGTACCTTGACTTAAGAGGCCTGCTTGAGGTAGGTCTGACCACGAGGCTGTCTTTCCTACTCAAGGTTCAGCCATCTGCCTCGAATTTGTCTATTACAGTACTGGGGAGACAGACGGCAGCCATGGATATGCAGGACCTCATGGACCACGGGGAGTGGGCTGAATTCACATGAAGGGCTGTGGGAAATCGCCAGAGAGCACAGGCCTTTAGTGGCTGGCATGCAGCCTGGCTGATAGAGTGCATGCTTGGCGTGCCCAAAGCCCTGGCTGAGTCTGATGGCAGCACCTCAGAATATCCAGTGTTGTAGCACAGATTTGCATCCCTGCATCTGGGAAGCAGAAGGGGGGGAGGTTCAAAGTCATCCTCATCTACTTAGGGCCTTCCAGAACACTTAGGGTACATGAAGCCCTGTCTCAAAACAAACAAACAAACAAACACAAAACAAACAAACAAACAAACAAACCAGAATAACAACTCCAAAATAGAACAAAAAGATAATACCGTCTATTGTGTGAAGGGTGGACTGGGTAGGAGCATCAGCAGAAGAGGAAAAGCAAATTCCAAGAGCATGGTGACCCTTCACGCTTGCTTCTGGCAGCCGGCAAGGAGAAGGAGAAGTAACGAACTCAAGGTGTATTTTGGTGCACAAAGAAAAGGGTGATGCTTTTAGGAGACTGGGATGGGGGTGGCGTGGGGGCGGGTGGGAGATGACAGGTCACTTTCTTACTTGCTGACCTGGGGTAACGGGACACTCTTTACAGCCAGAGGTGCTAGAGGTTTAATCTGGAGCAGCAACCCAGAACTCCTTCCTGGGCCCCATGAAAAAGAGTCCGTCTGCACTCAGTTCTAAGAGACAACATGGAGAGCCTATGGGCACGTTGCCTTGGTTCCTGTAGTGATAGTGTCTTGGAAGACCATTGCCATAGCACGAGTGGGTACAGTTCGCCCCTCTGAGCACAAGGACCTCCAGACTGTCTTCAGTAGCCATACCCACTTTCCTCTTATACTTAGGGACTCCTAAATCACAGCTATCATCACCTTCTCCAACTGTATGGTTTTACCATCATGAGCAGGATTTGAAATGTAAGTGAACATTGTGATTCCCTCAAGATCTACCAGTGAAAAGGCAAATCTCATCTAAAGGCACCTTCACAGATGCATTTGTACGGTGCTTTGAATATAAATGCCCTCCTTCCCCGGTGGGCCCATAGGGAGGCACACAATTAGGAGGTGTGGCCTTGTTGGAGTAGCTGCGGCTTGTTTGGAGGAAGTGCGTCACTGGCGGTTGGGCTTTGAGGTCTCAGAAGCTCAAGCCAGGTCTAGTGGCTCATTTCCTGCTGCCGGCTGATCCAGATGCAGCACTTGGTTCCTCCTCCAGCACCATGTCTGCCTGCATGCTGCCACGCTTCCCGCCATGATGACACTGGGCTAGATCTGTACGCCAGCCCTAATTAAATGATTTCCTTTATAAGAGTTGCTGCGGTCATGGTGTCTCTTTGCAGCAATAAAATCCTAATTAAGACAATCTAGAACAATCTGTACACCTATGATGAACGGTGTCATACAAATTAATCATTATCATCTGTTGTGTTCCATGTTTCCACTCAGTAGCATTCCCTCAAGATTTATCCAGGCCTTGTGCGTAGTACACCATTGTATAGATATACTGCTACTGATGCATTGTCTTTGGTGTATATCTGAAATGTTCCCAGTAGTGGGCAGTTAAGAATAAACCCGCTGGGCTAGAGAGATGGCCCAGTGGCTAAGACCACTGATCTCTCTTCCAAAGGTCCTGAGTTCAATTCCCAGCATCCACATGGTGACTTGTGACCATCTGTAAAGGAATATCATTCCCTCTTCTGGTGTGCATGAAAACAGAGCACTCACATACATAATATAAAGCAAGAAATCTTTTAAAATATTTTTTAAAAGAATAAAGCTGCTATATACGTCATTAGAAAATACCTGTTAGCCTGGCGAGGTAGCTCACACCTGTAATCCCGGCACTCAGGAGGCAGAGGCAGGAGGATCTCTGTGAGTTCAAGGCCAGCCTGGTCTACAAAGTGAGTCCAAGACAACCAAGGATACACAAAGAAACCTTTCCTCAAAAAAATCCAAGAAAAAAAAAGAAGAAAATACCTTTTATGTACGTAAACATACATCTTTTTTTCTAGAAAAGCAGTTGATGAATTATATGTTGGTTTTATACTTAGTTTTTTGTCTTTGTTTTGTTTTTGTTTGTTTTTTTTTCCAGAAATTGTAGGACTGTTCCCTAGCAAATATGAATGATTTTTTTCATTTACTCAGCATCACTAAAATTTGATTTAAAAAAATTCAGCCTTTCTGAATAACATGTAGTGATACCTCATTTTTGTTTTAATTATAATTTTTAACTTCTATTATATTATTATTTTGTAGGTATGGGTATTCTATCTGCACGTACTTCTGTGCATCCCATGCGTAACTGGTGCCCTTGGATGGAGGCTAGTGATGCTGTGAGATGGGGTAGGACTGGAGTGACAGGCAGTAGTGGGCCACCATGTAGGTTCTAAGAACCGAACCTGTGTCCTCTGAAAGGGAAGCCAGTGCTCTTAACTGCTAGTCACTTCTCCAGTCCCTTGATTAGAACTTTCCAGAAAGCAGCGGTACTGAATACCCCTTCCTTTCCTTGCTATCTGTCTATCTTCTTTGGTCATTTGATTTTTTTTTAACTATTTATTTGTTTGGTGTATGCTGTGTGCCTTTCCCCACTTTGTTCATTGTTTAACTGGACTTTTGTTGTTGTTATCTGGCGTATGTTTGTTTTCTATTGAGTTCTGACAGTTCATTACACATTTTAGACACTAGTCCTTTACTGAATATATATGTAGTTTGACAAATGTTTTCTCCTAATCTTTAGTTTCATCCCCTTAATGGGAGTTCTCAGAGCAAAATGTTTTAGTTTTGATGAAATCTAATTTACTGATTTTTCTTTATGTGAATTTTGCTTTTGACATGGCATCTGAGATCTTTTTACCTGGCTTTATTTTCATCTCATTTTCCCTCTCTAATACATGTTTCTCAAAACTCTTCTGGTTTCCCATTTACTTTTACACCTGCAATTCATTCTGTGTGTCTTTTCTTTTTAACAAACCATAAGCATAAGGCCCTGTAAAGTCATTGCTCAGGCAGCACTCCTTCCTCCTTCGAGTTGCCTCTGCAGTTTTGAAGTGTGCTTTGCCTTTTGTTTTCTTTTACCTTTCTTTCTTGTTTACTTACTTAGTTGTTTGTTTGTTTCCTGTGAGGTGGTGGTACATGATTTGGTAACCTGTGCGGGTCAGAGGACAGCTCCCAAGACTCTGATCTCCCCTCCCACCATCTGAGTCCTACGGATGGAACCCAGGTCTCTCTGGCTGGATGGAAAAGCACTTTACCTCCTGATCCATCTGGTCTTGTCAGTGTATGCATGCGTGCGTGCGTGCGTGCGTGTGTGTGTGTGTGTGTGTGTGTGTGTGTGTGTGTGTGTATGTATGTATGTATGTATATATGGATGTATGTATGTATGTATTTTTGTAATAAGATCAAATCCAAGACCTTGTAGACATGAGTTTGTGGGTTTATTTTTGAGTTCTTTTGTTCTTTAACTTTGGTCTATTGTCTCTTCACCAAGATCACCAGGTCTCAATTGCTTTAGACAAATATAACAAATACTGATTTCCTTTCTGAAAAGTTTTAGTGTTGCTGCTTTTCTGAAAAACCTTTAGAATAAACTTGTTTCTATCTGTCCAAGGATTTTGATGGGAATTGAATTTCGTTTGTGCAGTAGCTTGCCATGAACCGCCATCTTTGCTATGTTGAGTTTTCCAACCAAGAAACACTTTTTTATCCAGCCGGTTCTGGTTTCTTTGATTAGTGCTTTTCACTTTTGGCAGACCAAGCCTCGTATGCATTTTGGTAGGTTTACAAGCAGTTCTGTTTTTATCCAGCAGCTGAAGATGACCTTGTGCTAACAGCAACATGAATGGGAGCCAGCCACAACTGGAGGCAGAAGCCGTAGCAGCCTGAGATCTCTCCAGAGAACTGCGGTCAGGTGGAGCTGGGACTCCTGACTGTGGCAGAAAGGAGCTCCAGGTCTGTCAATGCGAAGCCACGCTGGAGTTTATCAAGAGCTTCTAGCACACAGACACGCACTCGGTATCAGCGAGCTTCTCTCCACGGTCCACTGTGCTCCTGTACAGTCACTCCGTGGATAATTTGGGTGGCTTCTGAAGCTGTGGGATCCGGCTTCTCAGTGACTGAGGTCACAGAGTGCCTCCTGAGGAGCACTGGGTAGGATTACAATCTGATAAGGTTGAGCCATGAGGCACGAGGTTGCACAAGAGGATTAAGACAAGCCCTTTGCTGAAAATGGAGTGCATCATCTTGACAGTGACATTCCCAGTGCAGGTTTACATCTGGAGAGGAAAAGGGCCAGGGTCAAAGGTCACAGGTCATATATACTTAGGCCTGAATTGTGGCTCACTGGTATTTTAACACTCTTATTTTAGAATATTTTTTTTTATATAGAATGGATATTGTCTCCATGTCAACAACCCTCACAGCAAGTGTTAACTGTGCATAAATTCTTGACTTATCAGGGGTGAGTGGCCCCAACCACAGAGGTAGAGAAGCTCTTCCTTTCATTTTGCTTATGTTTTCTGTCTATCTTGCTTTCATATTCTGTTTTACATTTTGATGCCCGTGTGTTTGCTAGAGCTCATGAAGTGATGATGTCATCGAGACTTTGGTTGAGTTGCTCTATCGGTTGAAGTAGGGATGCTCAAGTCTACAGTTATGAACTTGCTCCTTGTTGTCGGGTAGAGACTGAAGTCCAAGTTACCGATGAGTCTGCTCCTCCTGACACCATGAAGGATGAGGTTTCTTGCTGGGTAAGCGTGGGCTCTCCAGCTCTCAGCATGGTGTTTAGGGTACCGCAGTAGCAATGGACATCATTGTCCACCAGTGATGGCCCAATGGTGATTCTTAACTCTCTGCCTAAACGCCCCTGACAGTGCCCCCAGGAGGAAGAGAGGGGATTTTTTTTTTTTACTGGAGCCAAAAGTGGAAGTCCAGCTTCCCAGTGGTTTCTGATAATGACATTGGGTGCAGCTATACTGGCTGAACACACTGTCTCCTTTTTTGTATTGTTGGCTTTGAGAATTTCATATACACATACAATGTGTTCTGATTAAGTCGGTACCTCTCATTCCTTCCCTCCAACTCCTCCCCATCCCCACTGCCACCCTTTTCTTTCCTTTCCCTACTTGATATACCCTTTTAAGATTTAAATTTATTATATTTTTATGTGTGTAAGTGTTTGGATGGCATGCGTGTATGTGTACACAGTGTCTACCTGGTACCTGTGGAGGCAGAAAGAGGACACTGAATGCCTTGGGACTAGGCGTTCAGGGTGTGGGTATTGGGAACTGAACTCAAGTCTTCTGCAAAAGCAGCCCTTGCTCTTAACTTTGAGCCATGTCTATAGTCCCAAGCACTTTGTTTTCCTTTTTAAATGTACTGAGTTACTATATGAGAACAATGGGTAGCCGCCCAGAGTCCACATCCCTGAAGAAGCTTGACGCTCTCTGCCAGCAGCCGTCCATTGCCAATAGCTCCCCCACTGCGGATGGGACTTCCTGAGCTGTGCCTGATCCATGCTGGGGTTTTGACTGGCTTGATCTTGTGTAAGACTTGTGCATCTAGTAACAGCCAGAGCTGTGTACAACAGAGCCAACAACACTAGTAAATACTGTTTCTCTATAGACAGTTGTCCCCTCTGGCTCTTACAGTCTCTCTGCTCTTTGTTTGGACATGATCCCTGAGCTTCAGGGGAGGTCTCATTTAGAGTTGAGCACTAGATAGTCTCATATGCTCTGCATGTGACCAGGTTTAGATGTCTGTATTATTATTATTATTATTATTATTATTATTATTATTATTATTAATCATTATTATTATATTTTGTTGATGCATCCTCATGAGTAGAAGTCTAGGCTTCCCTGGGCCTATGCACAGATTGGGCCCACTGTGATGTGTGTGTGTGTATATATATATATATATATATATATATATATATATATATATATATATATATTGTGTGTGTGTGTGTGTGTGTGTGTGTGTGTGTGTGTGTGTGTGTGTGTGTCAGTTGGCCAGACTAAAGCAGTTACTGTATAAACTCAAAAGCTGGTATCCTGGGTGTTATACTTAGCAAAAGAGTTCGGCCAGGGATATCTATTCTCATTTCCCAAGAATAGAAGTCCAATTCTACTTTCTAAAGACCTTTATGGAAGAAACTTAATTATCTACCAGGCAAACTCATGAACAAATAAAAGACTAAGTGGGGGGGGGGGATAAGCAGAGATGGCTCCGTGGTGAAGAGTACTTGCTACTCTTCCAGAGGCCCCGTGCACTCTGAACAGTGTCGGGGTCTAGCCTCAGCAGGACAGAGAGGGAAGGAGGAAAGAATAGACACATATGGAGGTTTTGCTCCCTCTGATGAGGGGTACCAACTGTAACAGCAACCAGGAGCTCCGTGAAGGGACTCCACCAGGCTCGAGCACAGCAAACATGGCTCTGGCCGGCCTTGCCCTTTTCTGTCCCTTCTCCCTTGCTACAAAACATTAGACTACACTCTTAATTAACACTAGTCACTAAGGTCTGTACCCTTATTTGTCCGCTTTCTCCTCCTGAGGCTAACTACCAAAGTCCAATTATCAAAGTATTGAAGCGAAGCAATCAAAAGCCCCTTTTGGCTCACCCGATTAACCTACCCAATTAAATTTAAACAACTCATTCTAACATGGGGTTTCCCCTTTTACCTTTATAAACTAGTCATTGGCCTATGGGCCCACTCCTGTCTCCTCTCTATCCAGGGACAGTCCTTTGTCCCCCTTTGGGACAAATATCCCTTCTCCATCTCCCCTGTTCCCTTCCCCTTCTCCCCTGACTTCCATCTCTTGTCTTTGTCTCTTCTTTCCTGCTCTTATCCCTTGGGAGCAAGTAAATCTCTTTTGTGCTTAGAAATTGGTCTTGGGATATCTTGTGTCAATACAGGTCCCTTCCGTCCGTGTAGGGGGCAGAGGAGCAGGCTGTAAACATCCTGGAGGAGGATGCTGTGGTGATAGGTTCTTTATACACTGCTCAGTCATTAGTAAACACTCATATTTGAACCAGAGTGAGATTTGCCATCCTCCTGAGCCCCACCCAGGGAGGGCTTTTCCGCTTCCACGTGTCTGAGGCAGTGTGGTCCTTTGTATGGCCATGCTCATGTCAAGCAGGATGCATTACTCAGGACTTCATCCACTCTCCACAGACACCTAGGAGATTATAAAGTACACTGCATGGTGAGTCTGAGGGCCATTTTCTAAGGAGAGTAACTATGGAGAAAGCCTAAGTTAACTGATACCGTCCTATGGACTGGAGACCCACATGGAGTAAAAGGAACCAGAGGAAGTAGCCATGGTTGTCATGGTGGGAGGTGCTCCGTCATGCCCCCTTCTCCAACAACAGAGCCAAACTGCTGTCCTTATCAGGAAAATAATAAATCTTTTCTCTTGAGTTAGTTTGTTCTGTCATTGTCACTGTCATAAGAGTCTGTCGCGTATGAGCTGCTCAGCTTTCACTGCTAACCACGGACAGCAGGAAACCGAAGCTTCAGAACCATCAGGCCTCTGCTCTTGTGGTTAAACTCTTGATCCGTAACTTAGTTAGGAAGCACACACCTACATGAGTAGTGCTGCGCATTCTAGAGGAGCTGCAAGCCACAGGTGGCCTCACACGTGCCATCGTGCTAAGAAGGACACAATACATTCAGTGTTACAGTTTATTAATCTTTACCTATTCCTTCTAAGCAGAAATTAGCATTAGAGCAGTGCAGGTGGCGTTGGTGTTTCGCTCAAGGATTTGGTAAGAATGGTTAAGAACATCTATACTCTTTAAAATATGCATTTTTAAAGTATACTGTACAAGAGATCATCATGACATCTTCAAACCGTTTGTTTTAGTAGGTTTTCCCTCCCTCTCCCCTGCTTCCTAATCCCTTATTGTAACTCCACCCCCCCATTTCTCTTCTTCTTTTGTGCCCATGTGTGCTTTTGTATACCCCCATCTTTCTTCGTCACCTATATTTGACCTCTCTTGAGCTGCTTTCCAGTTACACACCACATACACGTAGACACCACAGGTTAAGATCTACACCTAAGAGAGAGTGTGGCCTTGGTTTCCTGAGGTTGGGTCCCTTGCATCTCTTTCCCACGGTATAACCCAGAAGTCCCCAGACAAATAGTACACCCAGCACACACTTCCTGCGTGCAAGCCCAAGGCTCTGGATACCTTTCCCCAGCACTGTGCACTCCCATTTGTCTCAGATGAGCACAAGGAAGATCCCGAGGCCGCCACCACTCCTGCTGTGTCCGATGAGCCCCTGGGGACCCCTGAACGTACTGAATATGGCTTTGGAAAGAAGGGAAGTTAACCCTTCTAGGATATTTCTTCAGAACCCATGGCGCCTTGTGAAAGAGAATTCACACTCGTGAGGCTTTGGCACACTACCCCGGGGAGGAGAGACCTGGCTTGGCCTTTCTCTGCAGGGCCCGGATGGATGTGTGAGCGTGGGCAAGACTTGCTTCGCTCCTTTAGCTGTCAGCTGTAAGACAAACCAGATGCGATCTCAGTATCCTTCCCATGCAAGATGGGGGCAGTATCGGCTTCCTGGGCTTGCTGTTGAATGAAACAACCTCGTCTGAACGTGGTGTTCAGAACACAGCGCAAGCCACAGTGGTCGCTGGTGTTTGCTGTTGATACTTTTTATGCTCTCAGTTTCTTCTCAACAGAGCACCCTCTCCAACAGCTGACGTGGATTCCGAGGAACCTCTGAGCTGCTAGCTAGCTGGGCTGCGCTGCTCTCTTTCTCCATTTGCAGTTGGTGATATTTGACCATCACGGAGTTTTTAACGGGAAGAGCAAGGGGTCACTCACTGAATGGGTGTCCCCTGGATTTGTACTGCTCATACCCTAGAGGGCTGACAGTCTGTGGCAAATTGATTTGACAGATATGTATTGATGGCAATTTCTCCATGAGCACCGTCCTAAATTAATTAATCACCAGGCAATTTAATCTAAATTGGGTGCTACTGCTGTACACAGAAAAATTTTGTGCATAATCCCTGAATCATCCCAGTTTAAATGAAGTCAATCAAAACCCTCTGTTCCTAACCACTTTTCCCAATTGAACGTCCTAAATGGACGCAGTTCTCTGCGGGGCATCTTTCTGTTCTGAGCGTGTGTCTCTGTAATGTTCTCAGGTTAATTATTTTCAGACACCCTTGGAGCTATTTTCTGCCGTTGCCTTGGAAAGCAGCTGCAGCTCATTTGCAGGCTGCTGAGGGAAGCTGATGAGGTGGACATAAAAAACGGGAGTGAAGATCATGAGGTCCTTGTTGAGGGTTAACAAACAATGTCGCTCGGTGTTATTGATCAACAGGTCAGCAGTGAAAGGAGCAGTGTCAGGGCCAGAGGAGTCTCATGTCAGCTGTTTATGAGATAGGAGTTCCAGGAATGTCCGGAAACAAGCAGACGGTGCAGTCCCGTGCCGACAAGTTGTTGACCCAAGGGCTCTCCTTTGCCTCATGGATAGCTGAGAAATGACCAACTTCATTAGGCCTGTCCTCCCCGTGAAAGCCCTAAATGCATGTGCAAACACTGAATGTGCCTTTTCAGATATCCGGAGAGTCAGTGGTAAGATTAGGGTAATGAGCCCAAAAAAGCGTGTCCCCTTTCTTCACAACCTGACGTTACCTCCTGCCTTGGAGCAGGGAGGGCTAGTGGGTTTGGTGAAGTGCTATGAAGTGTTTGGGGTGAGAAGGTAGCATTTTGGCTTTTCAGAGATCCAAAGCAAGGCTTGAATCAGAATCCAAGGTCACTGCAGCTGGTAGTGCATCTTTGTGGTCCTTGGAGCAGTATTGTGAGCTTCTCTGGATATGTAGGGGTGCACCAGAGTGGAGCCATGGCACGTATGGGCCATCTTCTCTTCACAAAGTCTGCAGTCCAGCCTGCAACTACACTGTCTCTCCCCTCGCCTCTTCCTGTCTTTTAAAAGTCTCCTTCAGAGATTCTTTCTGTAATGAAAGCACGGGTACATGCCTCTTTCTCTCTGAGCCATCTGCCAGAATCCATCCAACACACCAAGGCCTTTGCCTTGGCCCCTGATGGCAACAAATGGCTCCATGTTTTGCAAGGTAGAGGGCTGGGTGTCTGGGACAAGTTAGGTAATATGGAAAGAGTTCAAGCCTGTGCCATCTGGCACCAAGCCTACTTCCTTCTCCTGCTACAGCCCCTGGGCCATTTGAGCTAACAGGTGGGTGGGCTCTGAGGGGCTAAGCACTAAGTTCCCAGGAGGCTTTTAGGTTCTTATGCTTTGAGTGCGTGCAAGGGTAGGGGCTGGGTCTCATGCTGGTGCTGGCGAGTTTCTAATGTTCCACTGGGGTTAGTATCCCAAGTGGCAGAGTGACAGCAGCTCTTCCAGTTCGTGTCCAGTGATGATCACCCTGGGGTGTAACCTTCCAGTCCTTCTCTCATAGACTGGCCAATGGACAAGCTTTACAGGCTTCTTGCCAAAAGGGAAGAAAGCCTGCTTAGCATTTCAGTCCTTTAGCTTGGTGAGCAGAGTCAGCTCCACCAGAGATAACAGTTCCAGATGCTGAGACCCTGGAGACTGAGAGTGGAAATGTCTGTTGAGTCAGGGACGAAAACAGCATCTCAGTCGCAGATGTGCCAGGCAAGGCTTTGTCTGTTGTCACTGTGAACTTTCGCAAAGATTGCAGCTACATTGTTAGTGGGAATGCTTGAGGGAAGAAAAAGATCAGGAAGAAACTATGGTTTTGCCACAAAAGCTGCTGTATTGACAAGGCGAAATTGAATCTGAAGAGTAGGCTTTTTTTGGTAAAGTGTCTTTCATTGAATTAGTTATGTTTAAAAAAAGAAAAGAAAAAGAAAACATAGCAGGAGTATACACTCAAAGACATCAGCTAGGGGCTGGAGAGATGGCTCAGCGGTTAAGAGCACTGACTGTTCTTCCAGAGGTCCTGAGTTCTATTCCCAGCACCCACATGGTGGCTCACAACATCTATAGTGAGATCTGGTATACACTGTGTACACAATAAATAAATCGTAAAAAAAAAAAAAGACATCCGCTAGAATGTGCACCAAATAATAGTCAACACAGTGATTTGGTATGTTTTGTTTTTGTTTTTGATTTCAAGACAGGGTGTCTCTGTGCAGTCCCGGCTGTGCTGGAACTCACTATGTACACCAGGGCTTGAACTCACAGGGAGATCCAGTTGCCTGTGCCTCCCAACTGCTGGGATTAAAGGCGAGCTCTGCTGCCACCACCAGCGACTGGCTGTGCTTTGGTGTTTTAAAAGTGTATGTATGAGGACAGGGAAACATTTGATCTTTGTTACTTAGAACAGAATAGATAATAATACACACACATATACATACACACATACATCCTCACACGTGTACACATAAACTCATGTACATACACACACATATATGCACTCACAAAATCTTTACACTCACACATATATAAACACAGATTTCTTTATTTAGATATGTGGATATATAGAATAATTTAATAAAAATAATTCTTTTCTATAGTTACTCCTCTAAACGTTCTCTTGTGCCTTATGGTACATTGTAAAAACAACTGTGGAGCAAGTTCACACAGATACTATCCAAGCACAGGCGGGGATGGTCTGACCCCTGTAGCAGGAACAGGAATCAGGCCTGCAGAAGCTGACTCACCGGAGTCACCACTTGATTCACTCACGCGATTTTGACTTCACATGTCTGTCCTTCCATTTTGGGGACACTATGTCCCTTTTTCAAGCCTTCTCTTTTCATTGTATTTTCACATTTCCTTTTCTTTTTTAAAGATTTATTTATTATGTACTGTGTATTTTGCCTGCATGTCTCCTGCACACCAGAAGAGGGTGCCAGATCCCATTATAGATAGTTGTGAGCCACCCCGTGGTGGCTGGGAATTAAACTCAGGACTTTTGGGAGAGCAGCCAGCACTCTTAAACTCTGAGCCATTTCGCCAACCCCCCACATTTCCTTTTAGATAAAGGGCAGGGAACAAGCCTTTTGCAAGTGCTGTCAGTGACATTTGTAACACTGATTTGGATGTTACTGCTTTTTGCTGAGCTATTGTGAAGGGTTGCTTGTCTCCTCCCCACCGTGATGGTGTGGTACTGAATAGCGATGGCTTCTTACTCAGAGCCCTTAGCTAGACCTGGGCGTGTTTTTCTTCAACCAGTTCTAGAATAATGGAGGACATAGGATAAAGCACAAATTAAAATTAAAACCAGGTTCAAATGTTACAGAAATATAATCAAAACATGTAGAAACAGTTACAGCAATGACACATTTCTAAGACACTAGGAGAACAGGTGTCTGAGAAAAGGAGCCTAAGTATCCATACCTACCAGGGGGTCATTTGTGCTTAATCCTGCAGTGACTCAGTGACTTGAGACATCAGGATGGATGGGTACCATCTGGGGGCCTCCCCTTCTCTGGGAGGAAGGAGAGGGGGACATGGGAGGAATGGGTGCAGGGAAGGGGGTGGGGCTTGGAGGAGAAGAGAAAGGGGGCTGAGATCAGGAGGTAAAGTGATTAAATAAATAAAGGGGGGGAGGGAAAGCCTGGCAAAAACATAAATAAACAGCAGGAAAGGATTAAAAAACATCTAAAAGTAAATGCAGAAGCTTTAAGAAGAAAACATTCAAAGAAAGTGAGAAGCAAAACGAAGAATTTAGAATCACAAAGAAGTAGAAATAAAGACAGCTGCCAAATCAGTTAGGAAGGCAAAGCCATCGGGAAAAGTCATGTATAAAAGAGGAGTATTAAATAATCAAAAATTTACTCTCAAATTAAATAAGTGCAGGTTTGAAGATTAATAATAAGACAGTAAACAGGAACAAAGAAACAGTTCAGAGTGATGTCCAGGAGAATATCTTTAAACAGAAAATGACAGCCATTAAATGTGCTTTTAAAAGAACATCGTCTACATACTAAAAGGTATTACTGAATTAACTTCAAGACAAAAGTGAAATGACTGACACACAGAGGCAGGAGTCCTATGCCTGGTCAGAGTCAAAGAACCCTAGCGTACAGTCGCCAAGTAGGAGGCCCCCTCCCTAATGAGTGCCTTTGGGAGCAGGAGGGGTGTGTTTCTAGTGGTAAGACCGCTCAGGAGTTTTAGCTGTAGGTGAGCTGTGAGGGTAAGGATGTAAGGTGGCCAGTGAGATCACCCCCCAGCCTCTCTTCTCAGAGCCTTACACAGGAAAGACGAGAGGAAGTAGTGGATTGGAGACTTGATTTTTTGTTTTTTTGCGAATGTGTGTTTATATTAATGTTCGTGGGGGAGGTACATATGTGTGCTCAGATGTGTGTGCACATATAGAGGCCAGAGGGCAACACTGAGTGTCATTCCTTGGATGCCATCCACCTTATTTTTCAGACGGGGTCTTTCCCTGGCTTGTGGTTCACCAACCAGGTTAGGCTGGTTGCCAATGAGCCTAGAGATCCATCTCTTTCCACTGCTAGAATTATAAGCAAGCACAATGACCGTACAGCAAACACTTTATCAACTGACTTGTCTATTTGAGTCCAGGCATTTGGTCTCTGTACCTTCTAGAAAATCAGGGGTCTATGCAGACTGCAACAAGGAAGGGCAAGTGTCCAAATGTCTTGTTTCTTTGAGGTTGTGCTGCACTGTCTAGGATGATGACATCAGCACACCAGGTACCTGCTTACTTACATGGGAGGGGCTGTCTGAATGTTGCCTTGGTACTAAGGACCTGAGTTAGTCTTTTGACCAAGAGCATTTGAGCTAGTGGGACAACAGGGCAGCTCCATGCTGCAAAGCTGGAGCTCCCTGAGGAAAAGTGGGATGTTTAGTGTTGCAAGTAGCAGCTGAAAGAATCCACTCATAGGGTGGGGGTTATGAGTAATAATTAATGATGGATGAGAGGTACCAGGTATTATGTTGTACAGTGTTTATTAAGTGAGCATGGGGGGAGAGAAGAAGGGGGGAGGGGTACCCTAGAGAGAGAGAAGATGAACAGAGAAAGTAAGAGGGTAGAGAGCAAGTAGAGGGGAGAGAGAGAGAGACCATGTGGAGGTTTGTCCTTTTATACGGCCCTGGGCAGGGCCACACCCCCATGGCAGGGGTAAGTAATGGCATCATGGGTAGGCAGACTGAAGCAGAATGCCAACAGTTGGGGTTTGGGAGCACATTCCATTAACACTTGGGAGTCATTGACAGTCCTAAGTGATGCTCTTATTTCACCAGAGGCCAGGAAGTGGACTCTCTGTGTTCTGGAACCCTTGTGGTCTATGAGAACGGTGAGCGTGGGCCACAGAAGACATGAGGTACATTCACATGGCCAGATGGTTGCCTGTCTGCTCTACCAGCACTTTCTTTGTCATGTTGAACTACCTGCCATTTTTTTTTGTACCCACATGCTCTTCCATTCCTCTGGGCCTTTGCTTCAACTGTTCTGGCTAACTAGAAGACCTCCTTCTTGTTTTCTGTTCTAACAGGCTGGGGAAGATCACATTTTCAAAGCTTCCATAACCTTTGCTGTATAACAATCTTCTCCATGTTAAAAAATTCTCTCTTGTGGGAAGCTTGTTACAACTCAGGAAAGACATGAAACTTAGGAGGCTTAGGAAGTTCCTGAATCTTATAACATTTATAAGGACTCCCCTGCAGTGAAATAACCAGTAACAATTGCTATGGAGCAAAAACTCTGCAGCCTACCAAACTGGTAGGTATGGATGGAACTCTAGGAACATGTGTGGTTTTGTTTTGTTTTGATTTTCGGTGATGCAAGTACCTTTGAGTCATCCATGCTCTTGGAAGTAACCTCGATAAACCCTCTTGTGCCTTAGACTTTGCTGGATAAGTGCCTTATCATGTTTGTGTCTTCCAGGAAAACTCAAGATAACAGTTGTTTCTGGTTCCTCCAATGTTTTTTATTCCTCTGTCAAAGAACAGACTGTCCTTCTGCTATCATCTGAGAATGTCCCCTGCCCTTGTCTTCTTCATCTCAGCCTCCTAAGCGACTGTTGCCCCTTGGAAGGGGAAGTGGGGGGTAGGAAGGGGTAATTTCTTCATCAGTAGCTTCTATTCAGCACCTAGTGTGGGTTTGACTGTCTGTAGCAGAGGCAGCTGCTAAACCAATGGGTGCCTTGCCTACCCACACATGCACAGAATGGGGAGGCCGTGCTGTAGTAAGATCATAGCTGCCTCCGGATGGCATATGAACTAGCCAAAAAATAAAAGTGTTATCATTTTGAGTCCTTTTACATGTAAATGGGATTAAGATAGCTTTATTAGAATGAACTAAACCAATGACCATTAGTGTATTTCCTACACACAAACATTGTCATAAAACATAACTAAGTCACAGATGGAAGTCTTACGGTCCAGGCGGGGGTCACAGGAAAGGGTTCGGTTGTACAGTATGTTCAGCAGACATTGTCTGCAATTGTGTCAGTCACGTGAAAACCTTACTTACAAAATGTAGTTTCATTTGAAAGTATTGCTGAACATTTTGTTGCTTTTCAGTTCTCCGGCGTATATGACAGAAATGCATCATACTGTAAAAGATGATGAATTGGTCTTGATCTGACAAGACACCTGGAACATGGGGAGTTCTGTGGTGACTCCTGTCTCACAGCATGGCCAGCCTTTGATGCCACTGGCACCTATAGAGGTTTCTGGAATGTCTCATGAGGTTACTGCCACTTACTTTAATGAGGCCAGCCTAGGTTATAGACTCTGGGTGGGTACACACTGGACTCTAGTGCAGGAGGATGATGTTGGGTTTTGTCCCCATAGCTTTTGAGAAGGGCAGTGCATTTCTATACTGAATTAACTCTGGACATTTGTGAGTCCTCCTGAGCAGTGCTCCCAGGTTCTTCTGCGTTTCACTAGCCAGGGAGCTGTCAAAATCAAAACTAAAGCCTCTAAGCTGCCAACATTAAGTAGGCCAAATGGGACCAGTTAATGGAATGGGCAGTTATCTCTCATAGCATCAGTCCTAAGCATATCTGAACACTAGCATGATCACCAGCTCCAACTGTCTGTGAGGGTTAGAAAGCTCCCCTTGTGAGGCCACTTGGCTATTGTGACTCCATTGCTGAGGACTTTGATAATTCCAACTTCAAGTAAGTACCCTGTTTTGTTAGTTAGTTTGTTTTTGTGCTCCAGCGATGCCGTCTATCTCTGAATCTCTCTTTTATTAAGTTGAATGAGAAGAAAAGGAAACCTGGGATCATGCAGTCACCAGTGAAACCACAGTTCTACCAACCCTGTCACATGACTCACTTTGTAAGTTGACTTGGAACAAGGAGGGAGGAAGTCAGATCTGTTTCAAGTTGTTATTGCCCTAAAACATAGACAGTGATTTGTAACAAATGGAAATATACTGTCAAGCTGGTGTGATACACTTCTAAAGAAAGCTAATGATAAAATATTTTTATGTAAATTATACTGAAAGCATATTTTAAATATATTTATTGGATTTTAACAACTGGAACTTCTGGTTTCTAGATTGTTCCAGATTGTGGTAACATTTGGCTATGTCAGAGCCTCCGGGTTACCTTTCCCATTTATACTTGTAACCATTCTTCTTATAAGGGATTTCAGACATCTGCACCTGAGCATTGCAGGTCCCCTAGATGGCTTTGGTCCTGGGAAGATGAAGACCTTGACCCTGGCTATTTAAAATGAGTTATACATCATCTTTCTTTGTTTTACCATCTTTGTGAGAAGACACAGGATGAGAGGAACAGTTCTTCCTTTGTTACGCTGCTTCAGTTACATCATTCACTACCTTTTTTTAAAATATTTTTTTTATTAAGGGAGGAGATAAATACATGATTGAACAAATTTAACTACAAGGTGTCCCCTTTACAAGACTGGGTGAAACAATGAATCCATCAGAAGGCATGTGTCAATATCCTACAGGGAAGCTTTCATGCAACAACATTCAACGATGTTGAATATATACAGATGTAAAAAGCTGCCCAGCGAGGCCTCAGAACTCCTGCCACTTGAAGGTTTATTAAGACCCAAATTTCATCAGGCATGTTTGAATCAGGTCTTTGACTGTCGTAGTTATTTTAAAACATTTATTTCATAATATAAAATTAAGAGCCCTCCCCCTGCACGCCCAAATCTGCCTCTTTTCTGCAATGACAATAGCTTAGTTGTGTTGGTCTAAGAGGTTTGGAATGCTGCTGTTCTCAGTGGTCTGGGTCATAACTTCTCTTCTAACCCTGCAACTTAGTGTGCGAAGATGGTTCGTGAAGTAGAAAGGGCAGCCAGGGTCAAAGTCAGGCGCCTCTCTTGCCAGGACTGAAGAGCATCAGCGTTTTCTGTTTTTATATAAAAACAAAGCTCTGCTCTATGACTTTATGGCCTCTGAAGATAACTTCTTAATTTTGGTATAGAAATTAAAATTAACCACATAGCTTATACCGTTTTGATTTCAAAACAGTTGCTGTTTATTTTCACCCACATATCCATTCAACAAACGTTTACTGAGTAACTACTGTCTGCTAGGTTTTCTTCAAAGCACTGCAAAGACGGACCCAGGAGCAAAATAGCGGGTGAGAAGAGCTGTGAGTGGTGGTAGAGCGGAAAACGGCTCTAGGTGCTGGTCTGTTATAATGTAGCCCTCTGAGAGAAAAGGAATATTGTGACCAAGATGTCCAGGAAGAGAAGGAGCCAGCCATGCAGGCACCTGATGGATGATGTGTCTGAGTGGGGGTACAGGGAGGGGCACGCCTTGAGGGTATTCTGCGTGAAACATAGAATGCTTGGCTGGATCCAATGAATGGAGAAAAACAGGTCAGAGAAGGACTTATGGTAGTTGGGGTGTGTGTGTGTCAAAAGATAAGATGGGTTACTTAAGGGGCTTTACTGGCCATGAGAATATGCTATTCTGGGTAAACTGGGCAGACACTGTAGAGTTTAGTAAAAGGCTTAGGTTCTAAAAACATCATGGCCGGTAGAAAGTGGCCCGGGCCCACATCAGATCATGGATATAGCCTGAATCTAAGAAAGACCACGTTTCTAAAATATGGTATTTGAAAGAGTAAAATTAGGGATGACAACAAGATTTTCTGGTGTGAAAGAATGGAGCCGACTTATACAAACTACAGTATGCACAGCTATGCTTTAACCTGGGGGAAGGGACACAGGAAGGGGCAGTTGGGGCATGGCTATTTGCTAGGACCAATAGGAATCCACGGCTGGGAAGGAGTAACTGCCTTCCTGTCAGCATCTGTGAGCCCTTTGTTCTGCGAAGCAATTTGCCATCTATAAGAGACAGATCACCAAAACCAAACTCATGCGGATTGAGGAAGTGAGCGCAAAGATGTTTACACACAGCTGGAAGTTGGGAAACCTCAGGGCTATTTTTATTTTCAAGTGTATTTTCTAGATTTCATCCAAGTGTTTAGCACGGTGTCATGATTTCATGTTGTTTAACGTTGTGCAAAGGGCTGAATCTCATAACTGTCAATGGAGAATTTTCCAGAAGAATGACACAGTATGGAAATAAAAGCAACACTAGAAAACACTTGGCAAAAGTGTCCGTGTTGCTAGCTCTGGACCTGTAAGCTGTGAGCCGCTTCTACATTTTGTTTGGTTCTGGAAGAGATCATTGTAGTCACACTATGTGAGGCCCATGAAAGGGCAGCACATTTTAGGGTCTCTATTACCACTGCAGTGACCAAGGCCAAATCCAATGGCATTTGGCATTTGTGTGAAATTCCAGCAGGTGAACAAAAAACTTAGACTTTCAGGGTTAAATTTTGTGTTATAATTATGTAGTCCCAGGGACAGCAAGTTCTTGACTCTTTGGGTGATTTGTATGTGTTGTTTGAGATGTTTTGACTTAACTTTTCAGGAATGAACTAAAAAGGCAACCAATAATTAACGACTATTGAGATGGTACCCGAGAGCCTCTGGAGTGTTTGGAGCATGGTAGATAATCTCGTGCTTTCCTGACACACGGTAAGGTCAGGTTGGTCAACACCGTTATCCTCTTTCTTAACAACGATCCAGCACATAGAATACTCTAGAACAGTCAGCACAAAGGCAATGGCATCTGTTCATGCAGACTTTCCAAGACAGCACATACACACACACACACACACACACACACACACACACACACACACACACACACACACACACACAATGCTCACGTGGTTTGGGGATGTGACGACAGGTACTTGCACACACAGTAGCAGGGAAAGCAGTTTTCAAAGAGAACTTTGTAGACTGTGAAGTCAGACTTTGGCCCTTCTCTGTCAGTGGGCAAAACCCAAATGTCTTAGGCCTGAGTGTCATGGCTCTTTCTACACTACTGCACAGGAGGGACCGGAGACACTATTATCAGTGCACCACAAGAGCAGACAGAAAAATGTTAGAAGTAGTTAGTGACAACCAGGAATTACAATGACTTTTAAAAACTTGTACTTAATGGAAGGGCTGTCAGGTGTGTATCCCAGAAAACAGTGGTAGAATGGTAGTGTTAGAAAGACCCTGTCCAAGTGGCCTCATGAGCATTTACCCTTACCTCAATGTACACTATTGAATAAACAACAACAACAACAAACAAGTCTAGGTCTTAAAGTGTGTTTGAAAATTTCCATCAAAGACACTGAGCTCCATCTAATTAGGGTTCCATCTAATCAGATTTTATGTGGTGCCTATTGACTGGAAGTGCTGTTTGTATGTTGTGAGACTGCTGTGTATGAAGTAGATGAAGTCAGTGTGGGGGAGATTCAGTCTATCCATCTCTACCATTCTCTGGACACAGGAATCCAAGCTACAACATCGTGGCCAGTCCTCGGGCACAATGCTCTCCTTCTCAGGCACAGGCCAGGGCTGTGGTTTGAGCATGCTCAGTGCCTTTGCTGCATGGTCAGCATTGAGAATTGCATTGAGAATGGGCAGGTCTGTTAATGCTTAACTCAGAGGGAGGTCTATTCCTTCTCATAGAAAAACAGAGACGTGGCTAATTTTTAGAGGGGAAACTTTTTAAAGGAAAGATCAAAACAGAAGATAGATAAATTACAATAGATAAAGAGATCACACCCACCAGGAAAACAAAACAAACAAACAAACAAAAAACCAAAAAAAGAAACAAACAGAAATCAACCCCAAAGCAGAGAGCTGCATGAATAACCAAAAGGGCACCATTCTGATATATTTTGCTTGACCGAGGTCTCATGAGATCAGGGTTGAGACCTGTCATAAATGCCAGGACTTTGCTTTCGAGGCTAGCCACCTCCAGGAATTCTACAATGCATCTTGAGGAGCAGGGATTCATGGGGCCCTTTTAAATTTGGTCTTGCCTCATGCTCAGTGTAAAATATTTGGACAATAATCTAAGAGGCATGGCTTGATGTTTAACGTCTGTGTTTTATTTTGTTGGCACCAGAAAAAGTTCATGTTATGTTGTGTCACTGTACATACTGTAAACAAGACGGCATTAATATGTTTTCTTATGATTTTTTTGTTCCAATTAATCTAGATTTTTAAAAAATACATTCACAAACTACCTTATGTTTAAACACAATGATTCCCTTTTATTTCTTAACTGTACCCAAAGTCCCACAATTAAAAAAAAATCGTTTAAAGCTGTGTATTTTAGATGTATCGCTTAGAAATAAGAACAAAACAAAACATAAAAACAAAGATCAGTTTGCAACATAATTTAAGGAAGCCTCTGGTTTAGAGTATCACGGCAGCAATATAAAGAGCGGGTGGCAATCACATTGGAGACAAATCCGTACTATTTCTGTCCACATCAGCATCCAATTACGGTAGTTGCTAAGTTCAACCCGGAGCTATTGCTGAATTTGTCCCATGGAATTTGTGAAGACAACGTTGTTTGGCAGCATAACCCCAGCAGTAAAAATGAGAACGGGAGGATTTCATTGCTTGTGAGAGCTAGAGGGACCGTGATGGGCACATCGTGGTGATCACTTGAAGACCACCCTCATCACATCCTTGTGTGTTACCTCTTCCAGATAACTGCAAACAACGATCACCTCTGGGAATTACAGAATCACCTAGTCCAGAACTCAGAATATTTCCCTTTCTTTCCCCATCCCCTTTGGCCAAACCACCAGATTAAAAAGGTACCATTTTCCTAGCATATACTTCGTTCTCATTAATAGTACATCAGCTGCTCATTTGTTTAGGCAAAATCAGTAGAATCATGGTTTTTTCTTTCTTTCTTTCTTTCTTTCTTTTTTTTTTGATTCATTTACAGTAATTGCATTCTTTAAAAACAAACCGCATTAGGTTTTTGATCATGGGAGATTTTCTTTTTCTCTCCCTCCATTTTGTTAAAGAACAATTTGGCCAACTACTGTTTTGAAAATATTCAATAGAGCGGAGATTGCCAGTTGAGCTCTGTATATATCCTGGAGATAACACTGCTGTGATGAACAGAGAAAACAAAAACAAACAAAACGAGGTAGGTTAAAACAGGAAGCACAGCACAGATACCGTTTCGCAACACCTGGATACCATAGGCGGCCATGCTTATAGCTTTGGGAAACATCCCAGTCAGTCACATAAAGGTTCAAATTATTCGAGTAAGGGCTTTTTATAAGGACACAAGTCAACCTGAACTAAATACATACACATCTCTGCACAGATGTTGTTAACCGTGTGTTGGGAAGTTTGGAGGAAGATAACTTGATTAGGGTCTCAGAATTTTGGCCAAAGCCTCGCCTTCAGGTTCCCTAAAATCTGAGCTGTTGGTGCCTGCTGTGTCTGTGTCGGGCTTACGAGTCTAGTCCCTTGACCCAGTGAGAACACAGGCAGCTCAGAAACATTTATTAGCAATTCCTTTCTGTCACAGTTTTTCTCTTAAGGAAGCAGCACCCTTGGGGAGGGAGCTGGGTTTCCAGAGCACGGGGGTCAAGCAACCCGAAGCCCCAGGAACAACCCCAAACAGTCTCGGTCCTAACAAAGCCCAAAGGAAGGGACCTCATAGCAAGGAGGCTTTGCGCCTTGAAGAAAGAACACATGTGTATTTACATAGACATATTAGCTCATTTCTCAGAAGCTCCTTCGGGGTGACCCACCTGTCATCCCATCTTTTGCCCTGATCTGTTGCATAATAACCGAGGGACAGTCGCATCCCAGAGTCCCTCCCCAGTCACAAGCCCACTCAACTCAATGGCATCTCTGTCCCATTCAACACCCTCTCCATTCTAGAAAGGGCCTTATCACAATACGGCCTGCCAGACTCACAAAAGTGGTAGTTGATTTTATTAGATTAAGGCTAGTAGTTTAGCCATTTAAAATTTATTTCCCCAGAGAGGAGAAAACCAGCTATTCTGCTTCTCTTTCAAAAATTCATTAGTCAGTAGCAATTAAAAAAGAAAAAAAGAAAGAAAGAAAGAAAAGAAAAAAAAAGAAGACAAAACAAAACAGCCTCTTGGGGTTGATGAAGGCAAGATAATTCTTAATTTCCCCGACTATGCGGTTATGGCCTTCAGCGCAGGGAGATTAGGTGCACTTATTGTGCTGCCTCTCGCTACTGGGAATTGGAAATTTTACAACATACCATATACTTAAAGCTAGCAGGCAGACAGAATTTTTAAAAGACTAATTTCCCAGTATGCATTTCCCCCCATTCTTACAAAATAAGGTGGTAAGGGGGGGAGGCGGGGAGTAAAAACAAAAACAAAAAGAAAACCAAGCCAAAAGAACAGAAAAGCCAGCAATAAACACAGCTTAATCATAAGGGCACACAGTATTTGTTTCTATCCCTAACTCCGAAGGGCACACGGTCCATCTCTGTCCACAGACAATGCAGCATCCTCGGCATCTCCTGGACACTCCTGCCACCTTTCTCTCCTTCTCAGCCAGGCTGCAACACTGAAAGAAGGACCATATTGGGAGAGACGGAGGGAGAGGAAACGGGGAAAGCGGTATGTTCAACCAGGCCTTCTGATTCTGCCTCTAGACTGGCATACGTCCACATGAGTTAGGTTCTTTTACATTAGAAATAACGCCATGAAGATAAGTGCCAAGTGCTCTTCCGTTACCAGTTCATCATGGAATTTCTGTTGAGGGTCATGAAAAACACTTGGCTACTTCCTCCAGATCGCACGGATGCAAAAAATACCTGTTTGAAATTAAAAACAAGTTAGTTCAACTTCACGGCTTTTTTTTTCCTCTTCCCCCTTCTCTTCTTTAACTGTCCAGCCATTTTCTTTCACATGTCCTGTCCTCTCCACATGCCAGCTAAGTTGCGGTGCCTTGCAGTGTTTGCAGTGACTTTGGAGACAGCGCATTGTATGGTAACCCTCCTGCCTTGTTTACGCTCTCTAACATTATTTATTGCTGGACTTCTGGCTGGGACAGTAACAACTATCTTACTCTCCCTTGTAATTGATACGAAGGCAGATGGAAGAGAATCCCTTTAAATTCCCAACGTTAGGGGGAAAACTGGGGTGGGGGAGAGGGAGAGAGGGAGGCAACCGACAGTTGTACAGCTTCCATGTTCAATTTTTAAACTCCAAAGCAAAGGAATTAGAGCGGCTATGGTTGAATAGGCTGAGGTGTTGACTGCCCGTTCAGTTCGGTGCTCCACGGGTTAACTCTTCGTCTCTGCTGATGCCGGCCGAACCCAGAGCGAAGGAGATAATGGCATTAATAAGCAGAACCACAGTCCATTAGGTCTGAGCCAGTTCAATCATTTTATCAAAGGCCTGGGAGAAGCGAGCAGAATTTAGATTGCTGCTCGCCTGAGCTGACTGTCAGGGAACCCTCTGGCCCGGGGAAAATAGGATTTGGGGCTGTGCAATAGCCCTTCAGCCAGCCAGCGTCTGTGGTGTGAGGAATGAGTGTGTGTCACTAGTGAACAGTCTGTGCTACCACGCCTCCATGGCTTCTGAAGAAGCGTGTGGAGTTGCTTGTCATTCAGCTACAGCTACAGAGGAGAGGAGAGCTGCCCTGCGGGGTCAGGAAATCCAAATGGGAGGACAGTGAGGAGTTGCTGAAAACAAAGGGTTGCTGTAGTGCCTGGTTGGGGGTTCAGGGGTTAAACCAGAAGCCCCAGTGTGAGAGTATCGGGGCTAGCCCAGGCCTTCTGCGGGTGGGTCATCAAGAACTGCACTATGGTTGTCTACTCTCGGAGCATTTCATGTCTTAGGATCTAGGGGCTGCAGAAGCGTTGGAGTCTGACTTGCGAAGTCTAGCTTCTGGAATACTGTGATAAGAGCCCTGGTCACCAGCCTTGTGTCCCGCAACTGCCCACTAGACCACATCAGGTCAGAAGCGGTCAGCCAGGGACAAAGACTCCAGACTCACATTACCAGGATTCCATGAGGATCAGCCTGGCCTCTGGGAAACTGGGATGAACAAGAAAACATAAACAGTTCAACCCACCACATTCTTTTCTTGTGGACTTGGTTGTTAGGCTGACCCTGGTCTCAGAGAGTGGGCTCACCAAAGTAGATTTGGTACTAAAGAGCCTGGGTTACCCTACAGGGAAGGCGGAGCATGACCACTTTAGTATACTCTTGTGAGGTGACAGACATGGTCACTAGCACTGGGATGGAGCCCCCCTGTGACATGTCAGGAGACACATGGCTGAAATGAGACAGGAAGGACATGGCAGGAGTTGATTTTGAGACTACTTTTCTTAGGGATGAGTGAAATTTTTTTTTTAGAAGTTTATATTCCTACATGTCAGATGTTTTACATTTAAGGGTAACTGTAATGTGAACTCTAGGTCCCAATACTATCTCTGTGAAAGGCCTAAAAGTGACAACAGAAGGCTAGCCCAGTGTGAGATGAAAAATGATGGGCCAGCTGCTCGAAGTGCATAGGAGAGTCGCGATGGTCGTTAAATCACCAGAAGGCCCACAGGCCACCCAGGTCACCAAGAGTTTACAAGGAAGGTTTAGATGCTTTATGTTGGTTTGGATGCATGAGTCATAGATTCTGAATGGTTACATGAATCAAACCAAGTAATGCCATTTCAAGATAGTTATTGACCACACAACAGATGTGACTCAAGTCAGTAAAAAGGAAAATGAAGGTTTCACAGGTACCTGGTGGTCTCTTAAAATGCAAACACTAAAGCAAAGTTGAAACGGATTTACCTTATCATTTCTTTCACATAGAAACTTTAACCTTTGAGCTCGCTTATGCATAAATACTCCATCCAAATGTCCTGTTTCCACTGACCGGATCTCAATAGCTTTCTCGCCCCAGCCCATTATCTGATTGGAATGAATGTAGGCTGTCAAAAGGAATTTCCAAAACTGCATTAAAAACATTAGATGGGCAACAACTCACAGTATCTGTTCACATCTTAACCACAAAAAAAGACAAAGGACTCGAGATTAAACAGACAAAGCAAGTCTTACAAGGATTATACACAGATTCTTTTTTTTTCTTTTTTTTTGTTTTTGTTTTTTTGTGGATTCAAATAGTTGTTTCGCATTTCTTGACTTTCGGTTCATTTGGGGGTTGTAACTGCTGAAGGAGATAAGGAATGGTTAACCTACCCACAGATGTGGGCATTTCTCCCCATTGGAGCACCACATCCTTAGTGATCCGGCCGTAGGTGTTCACATACACCCCCTCATCCTCATAGCAGACGAGCATTTCCATTCCATCCGTTTTAGGCAAGATGACAATAGCATGAGGAGTGATATTGCCCTGAATCTAGAAGACAAAGAAAGGCCATGAATCACTCTGCTTAAAAACAGGACAACTTCTTGACTTTTATCTTTAAGAATCACAAATGACATGGTATGTCATTTTTACCACAGAGATTGAAATCTACTTTAATTTAATCGTTGCTCCTCTTGTCAAGTGCAGGTAAACACAAACACCTTAACTTGATAAAAAAAAAATCCAATGGTTCTTAAAAACGGTAACACTGAGTGTATGGAGAACCTGGTGTGTCTATCATTGGATCACTTGTATACATCATTTCTGGTCCTTAAGAAAGTTCTCCACCATAGAAAGCTTTGTTGCAGATGAGGGAGCAACATCTCAGGGTTACATAACTTGACCAAAGCTACACAAGTATTTGGTGATAGAAGTGGCCTCTTAGCACATTTTCTAGGGCTGAAATTCCCCCTAGAACGACTGCTTCCATATAAGGTGAGATGCCAGGTGCCTACAAAAAGGCTGTGAGTACAAAACCCAGAAAATTCACATGGGAACTCCAATATCAGAATGATTTCTTTAGGGAAAGAAATGGAGAATTATCTTCCCACTGTCACTGCTGAAATAAGCATGGATTGGCTGGTTCTATGGGACAGGAGGTGCTACTCCTCCTCCTGGTTGACAATGTCACCCCATTCCAACATCACAGCTATGGTGTAGACATGCAAGTAAAAAGCTATAAAATGCACAGTGGGCGACAACTACATGTATGTAAATGTATCAAAACAGCATGTGTAAGCACTGGGCTTTTTTTAAAGTCTCCAAAATACCAATCAGAAATGGGCTAGCCTCAGACTATGCTGAGAATTTGTTAGCCTTGGGAATATATTTATGAAACATAGCTTATACCACAGTAGCTCTTATTTGTAGAGCATACAGCTTTCCCTTTAACAGTAATGTTCTATGCAATGTATCAGTGTAGTAAGCCCAGTATTATATTGTTAATAAGAAGAACTTGAATATGTTGGGTCCTGAGCAAATTTAATGATCATAATTAGCCTACAGAACAGGTAGCTTGAGTCCCATCTTATAACGGGGAAAGCGGAAGGTTGGAGAAGTCACCTGGCACATCTACTAACATCAGAAAAAAAATTTTCTATATCACCACTGTCTTTCTCTAACAGAATAAACCAAACTTCTTTCAGAAACTGAAAACAGGAACTCAGCTGAGGTATAACATATGCATGTGAAGTCCAAATTGACAAGATGCTACCTTCAAAATAATTTAATTTTTGTGCTACTTAGCTTGAGGAGGCAGTAACACTTTAAGAACATTCTGTCTATTCAGTGGTACCCAAAGTTTACAGATTAGCATGATTTCAAGTAAAATAGGTACATTGCAGGCTGTCATGCAGGGTGCAAGAGACAGCCAATTCCCGATACTTACATGGGATGGTATATAGATATCATAGGAGTTTCCAGAATCAACATCAATTACATGGAAACCAGTGTGTGAGCCAAAAATGACCTTTAACCTTTGACCTTCTTCTACTGTGAGGTCAACAAGTAGGGGCTTATGCTGAAGATCTGCAAAAGACTAAAAAAAAAAAAAATCACCTCAGTAGTATCTACACCATTCAAGGAGGCTGTCTTATTCCTAAAACTTTCTCTTGGCCTCTGTCTGAAGGAAGTGGATTTTTTTCAGTTGAAAAGCTGAGAAAAGGTCACTGCCAGCTTTAGAATCTGATCATGTGTGACTTCAGGTGGAAAGCTGTATTGTTTACTTTTTGTTCCTCTTGTTATTTTTCTTATCTTTCACAGTAAAGACAGCTTACGGCTATCAATTTTGACAGTGTCAAAACTGTGTGCGAGAAGCTCGCTGTCTGGGTGCGGCTGCTCTTTCCTGCATCACTCTGCCTTTGTCCTCTAGAGAGTGAGCAGAGGTCTCTCTGGGTCCCTCTTTCCCATGTGTTAACCAGGCTCAGCTCTGGCTGCTGCCTTCCTGAACAGTCTGGGAGCAGTGCTCTGTCCAATCTGTTGGAGATCAATGGAAGCACACTGGCTATGATTTTCCTTCCACGGTCATCAATTTCCCTAACTTCATACTGCATTCTGAGAGATGGACTTGAGCAATAAGATAACTTGGCTTGTTTCCAAGGATTTAACTAGAAAGGAGAAGAGGTGAGCTCTTGCCAAGTTTACTAAAGTTCTGTTTGATTGGATTCTGGGTCTAAGCCCCCATAGCTATGTTCCTGTCTCGACTTTTGTCACACTTCTGTACCCTTATCTGATATTGGGCTCTAGGAGACGATTTGAGAAACCACAGCTGCCATTCAGCACTCTCTCTCTCCTCATCTCTAGTTATAATCATCCTCAGAGCACAGGAAGTTAACACCTTTTGTCCTCGTCCTAGGGGGAGCCTCCACCTCTGACCTATGCCAGTCTTTCCCGTTCAAGCCCTTGCATCTGTGCTTCCTCTTCTGGGCTGGGTCTGATCTGCTGAGGGGAGTGTTGCTGCTGCTGCTGTTGCTGCTCTCTCGTGGGCTTTGGCTAAGAACCTGAGGTCAGTGACTTCAGAGTCAGGATGGGCAGGGGATCTTGATTGAAAAGCTTTTCTGGAGAGAGATTTTGGCAGCCAACTGGCACCCCATTAGATTTGGGAGTCAGCCTTTCATTGTCATTATGCACATAATGTAATCTAAAAACTTCTTTCGATAGCGTGGGGCTGTGGAGGAGAGCCTGTTTCTGTTGACACTGTCATGCAGAATATATCACAGATGGGCCATCTGCACTAAAAGAAAATGATGGGAGTGGAGTGATTCATTCTCTAGGAGTACTGACAAAATCCCATGGTAGATGTGGCTTTCACGTAGTGTAGGTGACAGGGAAGGATAAATAAAGATCCAATTGCCATTTACAGTTGCAAAGGTAAGGAAAGTAAGGACCAGTGAGAAACACAAAGCGAAAATGGGAGGTAAATTCACACTGGATATGGCTAGGCTATGTGATCTGAATATATCAGTGAAATCAAAAGTGATTATTTTTCTGGCAGTTGGGGCTCATCTTTTATAATCTGGGGTCAATGGGATACAGCACATTACCATCCCATTCTCACTGAACCTCATTAGTACCTACTGTATCTCTGATGAGTACAGGCCAAGTCAAGGTAAATGGATGCAAAGGCAGTCAGGATGGAAACTCAGAGGAAGACAGTCTTTTCCATGAGTGACTGCCTTCAGCATTTAGTTCAGAGCTGCCTTCATGTAACAGGGAGAAGCCAAGAATCAACTTTAACTCAAGAGACTTAGAGAGTTGATTCTGAAACGTTAGTGGTAATTACTACAACTGGAGACCAGTGCTGCCACAGATCTGCCCTTTCTCAGGCAGAGCATCAGACAGTTCATGACGCTCAGTGGCTTTGCAAGAGAGATGCTTTTTGTGCTAACTGCTTCAAACTAAATTCCTCTTGAAGTCAACAGTTCACACACCTCCAGGGGAGGAAGACAATCACAGATTTTAATGTGATGAGCTTTATAGCATTCTTAATACCCAAGTTTTTTGAAATAAAATTTTAAAGACTTTTTTAACAGAAAGTTTCTTTGTATAATAAAACTGATATTGGCTTATGTGGAAAATAGAACTCTGATGAAAACAGAATTATATAGGCAACATCCAAGCTTACCTTAAATGCCATGAACTTGTGATAAGGTTTAGGGGCCCAAGCATATATCTCTACTGCATTCTTTAAGGCAATCACCAAGAACTTGATCCTTTCATATTTAACTGAAATGAAAAAAAAAAAGAGTAAGAGCTTAGAAACCATGTCAATTTATTTTTTGAATAAAGAATATAAGTACCTGTCTATATGTGTTCACAGTTGAAGGTGGTGTTCTTGATATATATATACACACACACACATATATCTTCCCTTAATGTACCTGGTTGACAGAACTCTAGAAGTTTTTAGGTTTATATTAAAGGATTTTTCTTCATCTAGAGATGGGACTGTTTCCATTTAGATATGGATGTTCTCTTTGATAAGGCCCTACGTCATTTTCTTATGTCAGTTTGCCTGTCATTTATGCTTACTTGAGTGTAGTTATGGCAAGATGCTAGAGCAATGCACAAACTTGTAGAGACATAAGCCTATTGTGTATTATCATCAGCTTATTCATATTCAAATTATAATGATCACAGGAAATAATTATTTATATTTCTAATGAAATATGAAATGATAGGAGCCCTGGGTTCTGTCAGTGGCTTATTTTTAAGGGCTTCATGTACCTTGACAAATCCTTTCACTATTTATGAAAACAGAATATTATGCATCTTCCCTTGATGAAATGACTGAGTGCCTCATTCATGATTGCATCACACAAGTGACCCTAGACAAGTGCTTACCAAGTGAATGACTGGAAGACAGAGGCTGCCATCTACACCCGGAGTTCCTGTGCTCTATGTGTGTCTATTAGTATAATGACCAGAATTTACAGTGGTGACTTTGTACATTACAGAATTCTTTAAAGCCTTTTGTACTTTTCACCATTAAGGGTGTCATCCACGGATGATACATATTCCAATCATTTTTCTGTATAAAATCGCTGTACAAAAAATATCCTGTATCATAAGCAATCAATAGTAGATTTTCACACGGTTAGATGAAATTTTGGGTTTCTAGTTGGCTCCTTTATGATTTTTATGATACAAACTCTTTTCTTTCTGCAATGCTAGGGACTGAACCCAAGCTCCTGTGTTAGGTCCTGATAAGCAGCCTGCCACTGAGCTACATCCCAGCCAACTTGGCTTCCTAATGAACCCATTCTCTTCAAAAGAAAAGTTATGCGAGCATGCATAGGACAAGGAAATATTTTACATGACTTTCAGATAGACCGCTTGCTTTTCTGTTGTTCATATTTTATCGTTTCTATAAGATCAAATTTGCCGAGTGTATTATTCAAGTTCTTTTACAAAGTAATTAGCAGATATTTTCATTCTTGTTTTCTGTGTTTGAAATTCCATAGGAACTTGGTTACCCAGGGTTAGTTACATGCGTCAGAGATGCCATACCATCTTGCCAGGAATCCCTCAAGGAAAGCAGACAGAAGGTGTGCTTCTTTGGATAATGGAGGTGAAAACTGTTTCTGATACTTAAGATGGCCCCAAATTTCTGAGAAGTGTTTATCAATTATTGCTTTCTGGTGACACTTTACTTTGTAGCTTCTGGTTATGAGTCAGCACATGTATGTCAGGGCAAGGACGTGAAATAACCATGACCAGCAGGACCAAGTTAGAAATGCTCAGAAGCTGCATAGTGGATGTGAACACTAAATAAGACATCTTGTAATTTTGAAACACATTTTCCAGGTATACACAGGACACATCATTCAGAAATGCTATTTCTTGCAATAGTTTTATTGCTTTATAATTAAACAGTCTGATCACTATAATGCTTGGGCTAATAAATGTCAAATAATAATAGCAAAATACTCCTATTTAAAGGAAATTCTAGCGGCTTTCCCAGAGCCATGCTTGGAAGCAATTCTCAATGTTTTCCACAGTCACCTTTGAATTGGCCTGCTTCTTTAACTCAAACAGGCATGGCTCTTCCATGAAGCAACCAACAGCCATCATGAGGGCACTGTGTGGAGACATGTAGCCGCCTGCTGCGTGGGGGATGGGTGTGGCCTGTGTCTGATACTTTGCCACCTACTCAGACCAAGGTAAAAGAAAACTGCAGTTTCAGAGTATGACAGGAAAAAGCCAAGCAATTCTGATTCCCAAACAAAAGCACCAGAGGAGCCTGAATGTACCAGCTTGCACGGAAAACATACTCCCCCATGTGGTCTGGTTTGTGAATAGTCTTGCTGGCATTCCGCAGCCCTTCCTTCCTCCCTCCTTTGACAAAGCCTGCTTAGCCGGCTGGGTCCCATGTGCCTGGTACTGTTCGTGCTGCTGGGAAGGAGTAAGGACAGGTCTCAGGCTGTGCTGATGGATCTCACAGGCACGGAGTGTTTATGAACCTACAGCTCCCCATCACACCTTCACGTTTCTAACTCATGTACATGTAAGTAAGCTTACTGTATTAACAAGTCTATACAGGCTCCTTTAGAGCACAAAACACAAAGGGCTCAGTATTTGTGAATGGAGGTGCAGATTTCTCACTTGAATCTTCTAGTCGCCATTCACGGTTTCCTGGTGTCAAGATGTCTAAGCTGGCCACCTTGAATGAATGTGGAGGAAAGGGACATGGAGACTGTTCTAGAACAGGACCCTCTTTAGTTGTTAAAAAATAATACACTAATATTATAAAACAGATAATATGAACACCTTGATTCTGTTCTCTGAGTTCCTTTACAGCAGCCCCTTCTCCAGTTCCTGTTGCTACCTCCAGTCAGTCACAGAACACATGTGCCTGGAGCAGTTCTCCAAGTGACAGTCCTGAGACTGAGCGAGGGGCTCCTGTGGAGCAACGCCTGAAGCTCTGCAGCTGCCTCACCTTCACTGCTATTTCTCAGCTTAACAACATCCCACAAACCCTCAGTGGGTTTCCTTACTTATCTTAGTTCTCAATCAACAAGTTTTACAGTAGATAAATATTCTAAAAAAAAACAAAAACCACATAGTTGCGCCCGATTCCATATGTGGACAGTACTCACTGACTTCACAGCCTAGCAAGAACCAGTGTGTAAGCCATTCCCTCTGCCATGCAGTGGTTGCGAGCATCTATCCTGCCTCCTGCTCATCCCCAGACTGCTCGCTTTTCAAGGTTCTGGTTAAAGCAGTCTAAAGAGCTCAAATCATTTTTGTTCACAGCTAAAACATGCAATACACAATGAAGACATTTTTCTTTCTTGCTCCTCCTTATTTTTTTCCACTTCCTTTCTTTCTACACATCTAAGTAGATGTGAACTTTCTGCTAGGAAATGGCTTTCAACATGGCCACACAGCCACAATCTGGTCATGTCTTTCCATCTGTTTTCTTGTGGCACTCCTCTGGCACCCGACACAATCTTGCTTTGCAGGTCTGTGGCAACGTGGTTTCCTTAGATTCCATCGCTCTGGCCATGTTCTTTACCTTTCTTCCTGAATTACTAAGTTTTAGTTTTTTATTTTTAGTGGGACACATCCTCTGGTAGCTTACTCAGAGACGGTGCATGAAATGGAATGTTCTGGAAACATGGCATGTCCATAGATGTCTTCCTCCCTCTTTTTAGCACTGATGCATAATTTGATAGTATGATGTTTAATTTTATATGTTAATTTTCCTGGGCCACATCCTTTCAAATAGTTGGCCAAACATTTTTCTAGGTGTCTCTTTAAGTGCTTTCCTGATGAGAACGATATTTGAATTCGTAGCCTGGGTAAAGCACACTACAGTAGGCTTCAGGCAATAAGTTGAAGATCTGAATACAACAAGAAGGCCAAAGCCTCAGAGGAGAAATGAGCCAGGTCTTTCTCTCTCCAAACTCAGGCTGAACCATCACTTCTTCTTGGGATTCTAACTGGAACCCCACCATCAATTCATTGGGGCCCCAGGCTTTTGAACTTGGATTAAATCACAACCAGCTTTCCTAGGTCTTCAGGTTCCCAACTGAAATCTTTTTTTTTTTTTTTTTGAGGGGAGGGGACTTCTTAGTTTCCAAAGTCATCAGAGCCAGTTCCTGAGAAGAATCTCTGTGTGACTTTCTTCACGCACCGGGAGGGGTGTTTACCTCTAATGACCTCTATGCTGGGGAGGGGTGTTTACCTCTAATGACCTCTATGCCGTGTGCTATAAAGTGGGTGTAACACACTTTCTATGATAATGTGTAATGAGCTTGAACTTCTGTTGCTCTCTGCCTGCTTCCGCTTCCGCTGTGCTGAGATTGCACCACCACAGCCAGTTCACCTACTCTAGGACTGAGCACAGGGCTTGTGCATGCAAGGTGAGCAGGCTACCAACTGAGCCACGCCCCAAACCCTAGTTAAAAATAAATTTGCCTTTGGAAGTTTGAGGCCTTAGTTGGCTTTGTTTTCTAAGGATTTAGTATTGTTTTTGAAAAGTCCCAAGATCCTCTGAATCCGGGACAGTTTTACGGATGCCCTTTGTTAGTTTTCTTATAGCCTGGGAATCTTAAGGACATTCTCCTTTCTTCTGTATTTAAACGCCATATTGTTTTCCTGGATGTTGGTGCATCCCAGTCAGAATATGTAAGGCACATGGTCTGAGCTCTTCTGTATGTGTGTCTGCTCTTTCTTCATTCCCTGTCACCCCAGTCAGGTGAGGCAGATCCCCTTTATGCTTCAGTTCTACTTCCTAAGAAAGCTCCTCATTTTTGTCTCTCATCTTTAAATGCTTATATATTTTTACTCCTGCTAAGATTATTTTTGTCTTTCATTGACATCTCCAACCCCGCTCCATCTTTAGAAATACTCCAATTCTTCTTTTATAGAAACACTTTTGTCAGATATCTGTAAAATATAGTTTCTTCCTTTCTTTTTTCCTTTCTGAATGTTCTCTCATGCCCCGTCTTCTGATGTCCTTACTTCCTGTTTCCTGTTTCCTGCTTCCTGCACATGAGATCTACCTGTCTATTCTCTGGTAGAAGGGGGAGGATAATCAACAGCCAGCAGTCACTTTAAAGAAGTCAGGTAGGGAGCTTCCTCCCAGGACTCTAAACATTAGTATCCGTACATTTAGTTTTCCCAAAGGCTAACTTTTCAAACTCTTTCATGGGAGCATAAACATGCTGCCAGCGGTTTGGGAGCTATGTGGGGACAGGCTGGTTTATATGTGTGTGTAAGTGCAGGCGTGTGCCCTCACAAGTCTTTTTACCATCACACCGGCTGAGCAAAGGCTTCCACTTCGGCTGCGGGGCTGAGGACTGTGGCCTGTCTGTGGGAGGGACCTGGCTCTTGGGGACTTTCAGCTTCTCTGCTTCCTAGCAATCCTACTTTCAGCTCTGCTCTGCACCTCTATTCTGTGGTCTTCCCTGGGTTTCTGGTCTTTCTGGGCTCTGTGGGACGAGTGGATAATTTTTTATAATGTCCTTCCCTGTAGATTAAGAATCCAGCACCCCCACTATATCTGACCCCAGTCACAGTGCTGCTCTTGTTTGGTTTTGTGGCCATCTCTTATTTGCTGGCTTCTCTTCTCTTGATCCAGTCAATCTTGGGAGTTCATTGCATTTTTTATTATTATTTTGTGTGTGTAGGGGGTTGGGAAAAGTACATACACATTTTCAAACTGGACCCTAGCATTTTATCTAAGTGTATTCTTTGACTTTCATCAGCCTACTTTTGGGGTAACAATTCATGTATACTTTGGGATCCAGCAACTTCTTCAACTGGGGCAGATACACCATCAAGGGCAGATAGAACACACTGAATAAATGTAGCCAAAGGACTGGGTCTGAGAATCTGCCGAGCTCTCCACTGCTGGGCTGAGACTCACCGACTTTGTAATGTATGCAGCCTTCCAAGTCCCCGACGGTGACCCAGCCTTGCTTCTTTTCCACTTCCGGGTCATTGTGCAGTATTCTGTTTCTTAACCATGACAGATAGTAAACACGGAGCTTATTCTTCTTTCCTGTTGAAATAACGGAGTTTTACTTCGAAGCTCTGTAACAGCCTCCTCTCTTTCCTCCCCCACGTTGTCTGGACTGTTGCTGGCATCTATGTTTGTGGTAGCAGGATAACCAGAGACCCTACCTCTTCCTCACTATTACTTCTATCAGGACTTGGAAAGACAGACCCTAGTATTTTGGCCAAAACCCACAAATTGCACTTTTTAACCTTTAAGTGATATCTTATTTGAGCACACTGGTCTCCTGGACTTTGTAAGTTCTAACTCTATAGCAGAGTTCCAGAACATTCTAGATTTAATCTTGAAGGAGCGCTGGCAAATGGATATTTTAACCTACCCATGTGAGTCTCTCTTTACATTTTTAATTGCTCTGTTACCTCTGTTAGCAGTTTTGTTTAACTGGTAAGACAAAGGAATTTAACAGCAGACAGAAACAAAGTCAGGATGATATTAGACAAAGTTATAGTGCTGCAGTCACCAAAAAGAAAGTTAAATACAAATATCAAAGAGGAAAAGAAAAGATGAGGACTCGGAATTCACAAGAAGGTTAAAAGTTCCCTTTGGAAAAGCGATTCAAAGCATTCTTGGGATGATAAAATGCCAGCCCAATGGCATGGAAGACGTTACAGAGAGCAAAATGCATCCACTACACTGGATTATCTGAGCGCCACAGGGAAAATGCGCATTTCTGTGGCTCGTTCTTAACGAGAAATTTAGGCTTATGTGTTTTATGTCTCAGATATTTCCCGTTGCCTTTAGAGAGGCTTTATGTTCTACAGATGGGATATGTACTAGAAGAAGAGACTTCTTGGGAGCATCCCTCACTGGGATGACAGGCTTAAACTGTGGGGCGAACTGCACAGCTGCTGCCCGCTCTGTCAGTGGGAGCCGGGAGACCAGGCAGGGGCTTAGGGTAGCAGCCATTGCTCCATCTCCTGGTGCCCATAGGAGCAGTTCAGGAATCTCCCTTCTTACTTTTACCTTCTCTTTCCACCCTCGGTGCTCCAGGGTAAGAGGAAAATGTTATACCCGGAAGATGAAGACTTGTCACAAGCAGCAAAATAGAGCCTGAACTTGAATTGTCTGGGAGCATTTCCACTTTGGGTAGGTAACAGATGTGCGGTTTCAGTTTTGATTTGGGAGTGTAGTAATCAAGAAAGCAATTAGCCAGAAACAAAGACCACTTAGAGCTCAATTCAAATCGTAGTACAAGAACAGTTTGGGTTAACTTAGCAATGACAACACTTGAAACACCCAGCAAGGACTGCATTTTCCTTTAAACCACTAGCCCACCTGGAGAGTTAAACTTTCATCTTCAAGGTTCAACCCAGAAGCCCTTGAGTGGTCTCTTTGCATAACAGAGCAAAAACTATGCCACGTGATGGGAATGCAGAGCCATCAATATGGAAGCCCTGCACCTTATTCTAGAGATGTGACCCTGTGGTCCTCACACTTAAGTGGTGCTGTAGATTTCATAGCTGGTGAAGCAAAAAGGGAGGAGGGTGATTTGTTCAAACACTATCAGGAAGAAAACCACCTTCTTATCAATAAGTAGACCCGGAAGCCTTTTCCACTTGTTATAATGAGGCTTATTAGTGGTCTAACAAAGTCTTTTTTGCCAGTTTAAAAAGCTTTTTATGTTGAAAAAACCTAACAGTAAGCGTGCTGCCACTCCGTCCTCCTGTAGGACTGGTTACACCAGCACAACCATCCTTAAAACATCAGTGGGTTATAAGCAGACATTTTGAGGAAAAAAAAAGAAGCCCAAAGAAATGTTTGCTTGCTAATTCCTCTCCCAGAAGCCTTCATTTTGCTATTCTACATCCGAGAACATGAAAGTAACTGCAGTATAGACAGCTTAATAAGATTCTTGCTGAGTTTTATGGGAGGTAAAGGCCAAAATACACAGCTTTCAAAATACACAGCTTTTATGACATAGTTTGCCTCATGCAGGTCTAAGGCACAGATTTAAGTCTTCCTGGGATGCCAGACCCTCCTACCAGGCTGGCCTCGAACTCACAGAGACCCGTCTGCCTCTGCCTCCCGAGTGCTGGGATTAAAGGCGAACTCTTTAAAGTCATTATCTCTCTGAGGCAACACCTCACGACCTGGCCTATTGTGCCTCTGCTACAGTGCTATACATCTCCTGCAGTTTCCTGGGCAGGACTTCTTCAGAGAGCAGGGTGCCAGCTTGCCACTTGGGCACAACTGGGGGTTAGGTCAGCTTAGTAACATACCTGATATCGTCACAAGAACATTCAGCCCCTCTAGCACATCCATCTGCTGAAATCGCCTCCGGTTGATTAGGTTGTAGACTTTGCCTTGGCCGCTTCTGTCCAAAAGCATCAGGCCGTTCTCAGTTCCCACCAGAAGGTTTACACCTGCAAGTTTAAGAAGCACTGAAGCACTGACGTTTTACCTGGAGCCCTACAAAGTCCGGAAGCCTGTGCCACACTAATGTAAACGAACGGGCAAGTATGTGCTACAGTAGATGTGTAGAGGTAGAAGGCACAGCTCACTCCTTATATCACTGTCCCTCCAGTGACAGACCTACCGTTTCAGTTTCTAAAGTGGAGGCAGCAAGGCATCATGCCTATCCGTTTACTACTTAGCTCAGAAAGTCCTCGCCAAGGGGAGCCTTAAGCAGAGTTGTGCAAGTAAGCACGTTTGCTCATTTCCCCCTGTATGGAGGGCCTCCTCTTCCTTGGTGCTGCCTGTATGTCCAACTTCTTTTTTCCTAGGGCCCCCTTCATTCATCCAGATTCATCCAGAGACTTCTGAGGCAGCTCACCTACCCACCTTCAAAATACAGAAGTTTCCATTTCCATGGTCTACCAGCACGGGAGCCCTTGCTCCTAGTAACACACACATGGACGGCTCTGCTCTTGGACAGGGAAATAACGAGGCAGGCCACGAGAAGCTGCCTCATAGAGACACTGATTTTAAAGAGTTCTCAGTTATCCAATTCTACCCTGGCACGCCTGTAAGCAGTGTTCCTCATCCTAAAGCTGGCAGATGAGTCATTTCATCTAGATAACTATAATCCTAAAATTTCATGCCTGAACATATTAGCCATCCACTTACTAAAATGTACCTACATTGAGAGAGATTCCCCGTGCAGTGCACCTTGAACATCTCCTGGTGCTCCTCTATCTTCTGCAAACATGAATATCCACGTCTCAAGCTCCACCACAGTAAATGTGGTTATTGTCATCTCCAGACCTCATATTTTTTCTACTGCAGAGCCACTGTAGTGGGAATTCTGGCTCCTTTAAAAACCCAGTTATATTATGTGAATATGTTTTTGTTTAATCCCAGGTGTGGGATGTGGGGCTGCTTCAGACTGTCCACAGCCGTTAACTATGATTGTCTCATGCTCCATGAGGGGGGTGATTTTTTTTTTTTGCCAACCGTAGATAGTTTGTATTTGGATTTCTGAGGACTTTTGAGAGGGTATATATTTGAGAGGGCCTGTGACGGATGCTGCTGCTGATTTTACTATTGCTGTATTGCTGTTGGCTGGTTCTGACAATGATTGGACCTGCTCCAAGGAACTCAACGCCCCTAGCCAGCAGGTAATAGAATACAGAGCTCTGCGCCCCTTTCCACTCTAACCTTTGTTGTCTACCTAGTGTTGGAGGGTTGGAAAGAAGGGATTGGGGCAGAGAAGGGTGGTAGATACAGGAACCCAGTGAAAGTAGCTGAAAGGCCTGGCTACAGCCATTGTGCCCCACACGGAACAAGTCGCAGGTTTCAGAATTCTTCTCTACTGACATGGTGATGTCTTTAGCCTTATGATGCCCACTCCGAGCCTAGCAATGGAGATGGTTCAGGTGGACCACATCCTAATCTTCCTATTACGATGTGAGTAATAGAGGCCAAGGCTTTGATAATATCTCCCAACACCTTTACCGAGTTTGAACCCAGTTAACATCTGTAGATCTACGTGATAACATCACACTGATGATGTTTTCAGCAGAAAAGGAACATCACTGTATCCACCTCCTGCTGACAGTGAGGCCTTAGGCAAGTCTGTAAAATATGCTGGGCTTGCTTTTGTGCTGTGAGATGGATGCAATGGCATCAGACCCCTTGCAGGATACTACCTGAGTCACGGAGATAGCATGTGGGGTGCCACGTGTTGTGTTGCATACGTAGTGGCTGCGTATTATGTGGTGGTGAGTTCTGTGGCTGCTATTACCCATCACTTCATACGCCATCTTGAATATCACCTGGTCCTTCTACATACAATCTACTTTTGGTCACTCATTAGGCCGACCACAGAGCTATGATTCTCCTGGTGTGTTCTGATGATAAGAGCCATAGGCTTTTAACACTTGAAGGGAAACTGATTAATGAGTGGACAAACGAAACATCCAACAAACAAACAAGCAAACAAACAAAAAGCACCAACATACCCCATAGAGCTGCACAGAGTATTTCTGAGTTGAAGCGCTTCTTGTATTTTCTGATTTCCGGCGTGTCGCTATGAGGGCGGATGTTTGTTGGGTTCACATTTACCACTGAAATCTTCCTCGCTTCATTGAGTTTGGCCTGTTCTTGCCTAAGAAGTTCGCTAGTAAACAGGGCTTGGAGAGAAAGATTTAGAGAAGTCAATAGCACCTCGGCAGGCAGCCAGTGGAAGTGTGGAGGAAGGGCTTGGCTTGGGTGTGTTACAGCCGGGACACTATGAACTCAAACTGATTTTACACTCTCTTAGTAGGATTTCAGAGCATGTCAGTCACAGAAGCAGTATTGTATTCGTTAGCAAAACAGGCTCATAGACAGCCCTTTGGATGGCATAGAAGATTAGCAATTAATCTCACAGGAACAAAGATGCCATTCCTGTAATTTCAAGCAAGGAACAGCTCTCCCCTTTGAGAATCCACATAAGCTGACGTCAAGGATTAGTGAGCTGCAGAAAGCAGAGAAGCAAGGCCATCCTCTCGGTTAGCCAGACCTGCGACGGAAGCGCACGCCTGGAGCTCAACACAGCTCAGCAAGTGTTCATGGCGTGCTCAGCACCACACTACTCCGAGCACAGCGTTATACCCAGGAACTGCTTTTGAGAAATATGTGGTAAGTTTGGAGATCGCTGCGGGGCGGCTTTTCCTAGTATCCTGGGATACCTCTGGGTTTCTTCCAGAAAAAAATCAGGGGCGGAGGGGAGGAGAAGAAAAATAGTTTGCTTTATGAATTCCACAAAATGATAAATCTTAAAATATCTTTGTCCTAAGACAGGGCATAAGCAATAAATGCTGTAGCCACTGACTTCATGAGTTTTGTCTCTGGGCTGTGGTGGAAAGGAACTCTCTTTCTAAAACACCAGGGCAGGCTTGCTTACCAGCAGCAGAGGACTCGTCATCCTCTTCATCTTCATCAGTAGGTGATGTCTGGTACACTCTGGGGTCCACAAAAGGGGTGAAGGAGGCTTTGGTGCTGCTCCCTATACCATACTGATGAAAAAGCAAGAAGCAGAGGTCAGTGCTGCAGGAACAGGTGGCACTGACATGGTGTCACTCAGGCTTGACAGAGACTACAGACTCCTTTGCTGTGCTGTTCACATTCCAGTCCCTAAGCAAAGTATGGACCCCTGTCCAGGCTTTCCCAGCACTGCGACTCTCCAGATACTGTGTGTGTGTGTGTGTGTGTGTGTGTGTGTGTGTGTGTGTGTGTGTGTGTGTATACAGGGCTTCGTTAGTGATCAGACTATAGGTGCTTCAGTGAGAAAATGACATCAAATTGGCAGGTGGCACCTTAGGATCTGTGCTCCTGCCATTGGTCATTCTACCTACAGAACTTACTTCTACTTTTAAGTCCTGTCATCATGCACTGACCAAATGGTCTTAGGAAAAGCAAACTCCAAGGCATGTTGCCACAGCAACGCTCTATCCCAGAACAGTCTGCTCATGAGCTCCCCTCGTGGAAGGCAGCCTCTGGGCTCTTCCCTTCTGGCTTGATGATGCATGTGGACCTGGATCAGCTCTAACAGCTTTAAGCTCTTTAATTGGAGATCAGTTATCCAGGGGTTGTGTTTCCTTCCCTCGATGGCCGAAGAGGATGCTAACGTCACATGCTTTATGTGTAGACTTGACACAACTGCTGGCTTTGAGTGAAATATACCTTGAGGGCTCACTTCAAATAAATCCTAAGGGATTAGACTGCACCCTAAAGGCATGAGTCAGAGCTGGAGTACAGAACATTTATTCAATATTACCATTGGGTGTCATATGTAATTGAATTTTGTCTAAAGAAGGTGCTAGAACTATTTGCTCATTTTGTCTGTTTTTCTCTTTCTTTCTGTAGTGCCCATCTTGTGTGTGTGTGTGTGTGTGTGTGTGTGTGTGTGTGTGTGTGTGTGTATGAGAGAGAGAGAGAGAGAGAGAGAGAGAGAGAGAGAGAGAGAGAGAGAGAGAGAGAGAGAGAGAGGAGATAGAGATGTGTACATGTGTGCATGTGGGGGTTGGAGGTCCCTGTCATGTGTCTTCCTTGATCACTTGTCTACCTTATTTTCTGAGACAGTCTTTGAGCACAGAGCTCATCCATTTGCTCACTGTCTGGCCAATGAGGCTGTTTCTGCTCTCCCCCACCACATCTGACTTTTTACATGCATGCTGGGGATCAGAACTCAGGTCTTCATGGTTGTGAGGCAGGCACTTTACCAACAGAGCCATCACCCAAGCTCCCTGTTCTTCCTTTTATATCAAATGCACAAGCTTTCAACATTGTAAACGCCCTTTGTGGGTATTCCTGTGTCAGGCATAAATCATTAGTTTGTTATTAGAGTTTTATTTAAACATAAATCAACATTCCTAAGCCCTAATCATATAAGGACAAACTTGCAAATATCCAATTTGATTTCCTAATTCACAAAGAGTCAATGCAATTCCCTTCAAGATTTTTCTTTTGTCCTTCAGAATCAAATTCCTTTCATCTTCCTCAAGTTGCAGGCCCCTCCCCAAAGCAGCAATTTCATCTTTAGAAGTCCAGACAGGAGATGGTAAAATCTTTCCTCTTTGAGCTGCGGTAACAGCAGCACTTGAGCCAAAACCCTCTTCTGCAGGGGCCTGTTCTGTGCGGCTCCCCTGGGTACTGACAGAGGACTTCAGGTGAAGACAACTGTCCACACTGCATGCTGAGCCTTTAAAGATGCTTGTGAGTTCTTGGAAGCATCACAGAAAGTCAGTGTGGGTAATGCTGAACCCAACAGCGCTCATGCTCCATAAAAACACTGAAGGCCTTAACACAACATAGCCTTGCCTCCATCCAGTGATGTCTAAGAACTGCCAGAGCTTCTTCAGACTTTCCTCGGACTGGATCCACATGGGAAAGATGTCATATTTCATCTTCCTGGTACCACTTGGAGAAAGGAGCAGTCTCTTATCCATTAGACAGCAGGAACCCTATCTTTCATAAACAAACTGTTTCAACTTCGCTTTATTCAAGTCAAGCTTAGGTTGACTAGATCAATGTAGATATGAGTCACAACTGTTGGCCTTGAAGTCTCACGACTCTGTAGCTTCTCTCACGGGCGTATGACACAGGAGGTCCAACTTCTGGTTCAAGCACTGTTGTAAGTTAGCTATGTGTCATGGGCAAATCATTTAACCTAACTTTCAGCCTTTTTAAGTCCCTTCCATTACACAGGAATTGGCTCAGATCATAGATGAGAACTTTTTGTTGGTTTCTCTGAGTACTGATATAAGCAGCTATGGAGCAGAAACCGACTGAACATATGTCAGAGAGTGCGGCAAAGCCTTGACGACACCAGTGTGTGTAACTCCATGGAGGAGGACAGGGCTCCCATGGCTACTGACTGGCACCTACCTCAGCCCCAGTGTCCATCTCCTGAGCATGGGTGGAGACACGCCCCAGGCCCTCGGTGGGAGTCCCGGCTGGTGAGTGGCTCTGTTGCACAAGGTCTGGGAGATTGATGTGACCAGCGAAGCCATTACTGTCACTGTGGCCAGATCGCTTCTTCTCTTCAGCCGTCTGAGGGAAAGAAGCACATAACGCCATTAAGAGAGAGAACGAACTGGAGAGTAATGTCCCTCCACAGGTCCGAGACTTAACAGGCTCCAAACTGATGTGAGATGGTACACAGATCAGTGCCTCACCACAAATGTAGTGGACCCCAAATTGAGTTACTGGGGAGTACAGGATAGTAACATTGAAATTTCTACTTTGCCTAAGAAATAAAGACATTAATGGTTGTTAATATTTAGTAAGTGCCTGACCTTCAGGTCTTATGCTACTGCCTGAAGGATTCCACAAGAGAGAGGCAGAGTCAGGACCAGAACTGCCAAATTTCTCTTCTGCAGTGTGTGTGTGTGTGTGTGTGTGTGTGTGTGTGTGTGTGTGTGTGTGTGTGTATGAGTGTGTGTGAATGTCACCAGATAATTGGATTTACAGATTATATTGTCATATTATATTGAAACAATTGCCCAAATCCATCAGAAAAGCATGAGGGTGAAATGATACCACCCTCTACTTCCCCCAAAAACCCTTGGTATTTCAAGAAAACGCAGAGATGTTATTTGCCCAATTCATAGGGCTCTTTATCACTTATAAGGTCAAAACAATGATTAATCACACCTGACAGGAGTGCCAAATCATTGCAATGATCTAGCAGATTATTTGAAAATAAGGACTTCCGTCCTCCTCTGTTGTTAAAGGTCACCCTGTCAGCAAATGCCTGCTGCCCCTCGCGAAGTAGGCAGGAAAGAGATAAGGTCCTTGTGACTGGGAAAGCATCGCAAGTATTGCTTATAGCATTCCCTTTAAGTACCTTGTCAGTCGAATTTACAACGTGGGACTGGAAAGATAGCTCAGTGGTTAGGGGCACATACCACTCTTGCAAATGACCTGAGTTCAGTTCCTAGCACCTATACAGGGTTGCTCACAATTGCCTGGAGCTCCAGCTTGGGGGGATCCAACATAATCTGGTCTCTGTGGCACCTGCATTCATATGCACATACCTATACACATGTACTATCATTAAAAAGAATCTTAAAAAATGTACTTTATTATACATATATTGATTCAGTGGGACAGAGCTATACACATGCTCTATGAAGATGCTCTAAAGTTGTTATTGATAGGAGTGCAGGTATTAAATGTTTCCAAACCACTCCCCTGGAGGTCAGCCAGCTCCCTAAGCCCAAGGGAACAACAAGCATTAAGAGAAAACCCCCAAAGCCAGTGCATCTAATTGGCTGGTTTGCAGTTCCCCCTTGCTCCTCTGTAAGCATAGCCTGTTATCCACAGACAAACTATTCTCCGTGACCTCCACTCCCTGCCCCACCCCAGCCCCAGGTGCCTCCCATTCTGTTCTCAGCCCACTTGAGATCACTGCTTTACACTCCAGGGAGGAAGGAGATCACGTGCTATGATTTTATGTGATATGATGATGCCCGATAGCATCCCTCATGGCATAAATAACAAAAGTTCACTCTTTTAGTGGCTAATCATTTTGCATTTTATGTCTGGACCACAGTTCCCCTATCGATGCACAAGGTGATGGATACGAAGGTGGTTTTCACCTGTTGGCAGGTGTGAATAGGAATGTATTGATTTCATTTGCTTTGGACAGACTCCCAATAGTGGGACTGCTGTTTCTTATGGTAGTACTATTTTTAATTATTAAATGACAGCACATCAAGAATATGCAGAGTCCCTTTTTTCATATCTTTGCCAGCACTTGCTACTTTTAGTCTTTTTGATAACAGTCATTTTGGTTTTGATTTACATCTCGTTGACAACTAATGATTTTGAATATTTTTTCCATGTGTCCAGTAGCCACTTACACAATTAATAACACTCAGCTACGCTTATAGACAGGAGCCTAGCATAACGCCTCTGGGAGGCATCACTCAGCAGCTGATGGAAACTGATGCAGAGACCCACAGCCAAACACTAGACTGAGCTTGGGGTGTCCTATGGAAGAGTTGGGGGAATGACCGAGAGAGCTGGAGGGGTCAAGGACTCCACAAGAAGACCGACAGAGTCAGCTAACCTGGGCCCATGGGGCTTCACAGAGACAGAACCACCAAGCAGAGAGCACGCATGGGCTGATCCTAGGCCCCCTGAACACATGTAAAAAGATGCACAGCTCGATACTCATGTGAATCCCTCAACAACTGGAATAGGGGTCCCTCTCTGACTCTGGCGCCTCCCTTTGGATCCCATCCCCCAACTGGGCTGCCTTGTCTAGCCTCAGTGGGAGAGCATGCACCTAGTTCTGCAGGGACTGACTGTACCAGGGCAGACATTATGTTTATAGACAGGATCTCCCTATTCTCTGAGGTGAGGGAGCAGGGAGGAAAGGGGGGCGGTTAGAGCTGTGTGAGGTGGGAGACTGGGAGGCAAGGAAGGCAGCTGCAATCAGGATGTAAAGTGAACAAATTATAAAAAAAAGAAACCCATGTTGTTCATTTATAAAGGATTATTATTTTTGTATTGAGGTTTCTGAGTTCCTTACATATTCTAGACGGAAACAGGGTGCTGGATATTTCCCGTCCGGTAGGTTGTCCCCACTGTTCACTGTGCCCTGGGTTGCTTAGTTCTGTCCTTCTGGCTGAGTGTGTAACTAGTTCGTGGAGGATTTCTTAGGGCAGAGCCAGGCCATGATTTCCCTCCTGCGTCAGCCCATACCCCTCTTGTCCCCTTCCGGTCCCCGTGTCTTAGCTCAGCAGTGCTGAGTACCTACTAAACATGGAGCGGTTTGTTAAAGCGGAACAGCTGGGCACATGGCAGGCATGCTCCCCACTGTCTGGGGTTGGTACTGGCAAGACTGTATGCCATTTCTTTAGTCACCTAACTGGTCCAGCATGATATTTAACATTCACCATCAACCCGGCTGGATTTGGAATCGCCTAGAAGACTCATCTCTGGCTGGGTTTGTGAGGATGTTTCCAGAGAGCTTTTGCTGGTGAGGGAAAACCCACCCTAAATGTGTTCTGTGGAGCCAGTCTGAGAAAATGGAGACAGGAATGGGATAGCCCAATGAGCACCCCCATCTACACACAAACAAGTTTCCTGACTGTGGACATCATGTAACCAGCCCCCTCAGTTTCCTAGCGCCATGCCTTCCCCACCATGACATGCTGTATTCCCTCATACCCTGAGTCAGCTTTTCCCAGACTCGGTCTTGAATGTACAGTTTCTGGCCTGCACATGCCTCTGTTTGGAAATGCAAGTAGCCAATTCTTTGGTGTGTATGAGACAAAAAACAAAACAAAACAAACAAACAAACAAAAAACAAAAACCCCAAAGAAACAATCACAAAATCAGGAAACAAAACAAAACCCCAAACCAAAATCAAAGAACAAAACAAAACCAAAACCAAATCTAAAAACCAACCAAACAAAAACCACAACAGCAATAAAGCACCCAAGATCCTGAGGGGGTGTGATTCATCCATAAGAAAACTTGAGAAATGACAGCTAAGCAGAGTGTCATCAGTTTCCGGGACTACATTCTGCCCCGTGAGGGTCCGCCGCTCAATTCGTTTTGTCACAGCGTTCATCGGGAGCTCACATGGCTGCATATTCTCAGCACAGAACAGTTCATCTTCGAAGTGACATTAGGGAGTTCAGCTCTCATCCATCCTAGTGTCCTTGCTTTTTATGTGCACTAAACAGCCTTTTCTTCCCTTCCAACTTCTATTCGGTCCTGAAAGGCCTTTTGACATTTCCCCCTAGTTTCCCCAAAGCATGAATCACACCTTGTCACTTTAGCATTTTTCAGTTTCTCTTGCATCCGTGGCATTCTCTCCCAGGCCTTGCACGTGACGAAGGTACCCTGGTTATTAAGGAAAGACTTGAAGGGCTAGCTAGGGATGTGTCTCAGAGAGGGAAAAGCCTGACGCAATGACCCTCGAATCTGCCCACTTCTGAGTCACCATGCCTTGCTTCAATCAGCCAGCATCTCACCTAATGCTTTTATATGCTACGCTCTCTCCTGCGAGCACAAAGGAAATCGAACAACAATTCTGCTCTATTGAACATCAATAGGAGAGCCCAACCTCTCTGATTTTGATAGCCTCACCATTCCCAGGAGGATGAGCAGAAACGCGCTCTGCACCATGTACCACTGGGTCCTCATAGGAACACCGTGAGCTAGCTTTCCTCAGCGCCACCTCACAGATGGAGAAAGGGCAGCACATGGCAGCCGATGAACATTTCTCAAGTGAGGTTCTAATTCTAGACTGACTGCTGGGGGAGTGCAGCGGCTCTGGGAGGCCCTGATGCCCCATGGGAGCCCTACTGTCATAGCTTATTGGACAGAGAGTGGAAACCTCTAAGAAGTGGGACCAAGTTCCCAGTAAAACTGACCATGTTGACTGGGAGATGAGGACCAACCTTTGCCAGCAGCCCTCCAGGGCTACGGGGAAGACCTGGTCACAGGGCAAGAAGAGATGAGAACACAGCGTGCAAAGGGGGAGCAACAGAGAAGGGAGGAAGCAAGTGGCTCAGTGGTTAAGAGTACTGCCTGTTCTTCCAAAGGACCCGGGTTCAATTCCCAGCACTGACATGGCAGCTTACAACTGTCTGTAACTCCAAGATCTGACACCCTCACACCAACACATATAAATTAAACTTAAATAAAATATTTAAAAAAAAAAAAGAAGAAGAAGGCGAAGGAGTAAGACAAGCAGAATAGCCTTTCCAGGCGGCGGGGCCGCTGCAGGGAAGGCGGTAAGGGTTGATGAGGCACATGGTAGTAGATGGTTCCATGGAGCTGTAAGCTAAGACAGGGGAAAACAGGAGGACCGCCAGGGAGCGCACCACAGGCCGCCAGGTATGTGATGTACGACAGATAGCGCTAGCAGGACAGTCTTTAGAACATTCTTTTCTACTCACATAAGAATGAAGTTGAGCGAGTTCCTGATGGAACTCACAGTAGTCTATAAGTGAGATCTTACCATAATAAGATAAAAGTTAAGTCTATATATTTTATTTTCTTTTACTGTAGCCTGAATTAAGTTTTTAAACACATGTGTATTTAATGGATTTTTTTTAACCTCAAGGCTCTTTTGAGGGTTAGTTTTCTGACCACTTAACTGACCTACCAGTTTCTGCGTGTGTCTGCCACATTGCGTCTGAGCATCAAGAAGATGAGCTTTTGGGATGGTGGAGTTAGTAGGTAGATTAGCATCCCCAAACTGGGTTGGCAGGAACCAAGAGGTCCAGAACACAACAACAGTCAGAAGAAAAAAAATTAGTATGAATAAATATTGTGTGTGATACCCGTGAGTATACTTGTGAGTGTGGGCCCTCATGTCACCGCACGCCTACAGAGGTCAAAGGACAACCTTGGGTGTAGGGCCTCACCCTCCAGCTTCCTTGGACAGTCTCCGGTGCTGTGTAGTCCAGGCTAGTGGACCGCAAGCCTCCAGGGAGTTGGCTGTTGTTGCCTCCCATTTCACTGTAGAAACGTGGGGATAACACGTGCAAATGACCAGTTCTGGCTTTACATGGGTTCTGGGGTCTCAAACTCAGGTCCTCCTCCTTGTGCAGCTAACATTTTTTTGTCCACTGAGCCATTCATGCAGCCTACAAATTGCCTAGTTCCAGCCCTGCTCACTGCTTGAGTTGGGATATCTTATCTTTACTCACTTCTGCACGGGCATCTGTGCTACCCACGGGCGCAGGGCTCATTAGACATCCTGTCCTCCATAACCATACAAGCCACTTCCTTATAATCTCTCCCTCTCCCCAACCCTCTCTTCTCTCTTCTTTTTTTCTGAAGCATCTTGATTATTACACTTTGTTATTTTAAGACTCCATGCTTTGGAGCTGAAGGGATGGCTTAAGCGATAGAGTGCTGGCTTTGCAAGCCTGAAAACCTGAGTCAAATCCCCAAGATTTGTTTAACTCCAGACTTTGGGAAATAGAGTTTGCTGGCTAGAGAGATACCTTAGCTTACTTGGTAAGCCCCACGCCAGGGAGAGACCTTGCCTCAATAAAGAAAAATGTGGTTGACACTTGGTGTCCCGAGGTGGCCCCCTGGCCTCCTCATGAACACACACACACACACACACACACACACACACACACACACACACACACCCGCTCTCTCTCTCTCTCTCTCTCTCTCTCTCTCTCTCTCTCTCTCTCTCTCTCTCTCTCTCATGTACATACAATAAACACAACAAAAAACCTTCACTTGGTAAAAGCAGACTGTTGAAACCGAGAGGACAAATGGTCCGAGGGTCCCTCAGCAGGTCATCGTCACACAAGACGGGAAGGGGCCTGTGATTTTGAAAGTGCTGGCGGTTGTGGTCATCAAGTGCCGGGTCCTTCGTGTTCTCTTTTGTGGTCAGCTCGCCTGATAGAACAGCTTTCCCCTTGTACTAAGGTAAGCTATCACAGCACTGGAAGCTTTCTATTCCAGGCACACAATGCCAGCGCTGACAGCCAGGCCCATTTTTCATCGAAGGCATGTGCGAAAGCATTCTTTAAAGTCTACTTGAAAGATTTGACAGGGGCCGTAAAATAAACCCCAGCAAGACACTAGGTGAGCTGGTCTCGTTACACAGCACTGCCAATTTTACTCCAAGGGCCTTATTCTTTTCAAAATTTCTTCTTCCTTGCTAAAGTGAAAGGCCCTCTGACTTTTTAAAGAGCAAAGCCTGTGAGTGGACTTCCGTAGCCCTGTCTTATTTGAAGAGAAAGAATGACCATTATGACTGTTTATGCTTTAGAGGGAAGATCTGGTTGAGATAAGAAGCAACAGGAGACTGGATTTTTACGGTGATAGAGAAAATATTTAATTTTTATGAAACACTTATATTTACTAACTAGCCTATTTCATGTTCTCAGCCATCTTATATATATGCTATTACTTATGGGGCTTAAAATTGATGCAAGGTGCCTTCCTTGATTTCTCTCCCCTTTATTGGTTGTGGCAGGGTCTCCCCACCCCAGAGCCTGCCAGTTCAGGCTAGTGTAAGTAACCATCTTGCCCAGGGAGTCCCTGTTTCTGCGTCTGGCTTCCTGTGGGTTCTGGGGATGCAAATTCTTGTCTTCATATTTGTGTGGCCAGCACTTTATCCACGGGTCCATCTCTGTAACCCATTTATGAAGTTTTACGGATGATAAGAACAGATGTGGGGAAAGATGCAGTGACACTTCTCAATGTCACTTGCCATTATTTTCTCAAACTCACATGAAATGAAAAGAGAAGACGGGCGCCGATTTCTTGAGAGCACTTCAGGTTAACAATGATACCACAGGGGGCACAGTGGAAGGACAGGTGAAAGGGAACATATGCTCCCACCAAATGAAATAATGTCCCTAGACTTAATGAATGAAAACTCTTCTCAAGGGCTGAAGAGAAGGCTCAGCAGCTGAGAGCACTGGTTGCTCTTTCAGAGGACCTGGGTTCCTTTCCCAGGATCCACATGGCAGCTCACAACAGCCTGCAACTCCAGGCCCAGGGGATCCAACACCCTCTTCTGGCCTCCACAAACATGCACCTGGTACGCAGACATATATACAAGCCATATATATTTAATAAAATATTTAAAAAACCCACCAGGCGCAGTGGCGCACAGTTGTAATTCCAGCATTTGGGAAGGCAGAGGCAGGCGGAGTTCTGTGAGTTCGAGGCCAGCCTGGTCTACAAAGTGAGTGAGGACAGCCAGAACTATGTAGAGAAACTCTGTCTGGAAAATCCAAAAAGAATAAAACCAAACCAAAACAAAAACCAAACAAGAACAACAACAACAACAAAAAAAAAAATTTAAAAACTCTCCAAACTCAAAATTGGAAATACATGCCAAAGGTATGCTTCCTGGTTGATTGTGTGTTTCTTTGTTCTCTAGCCCCAGTAGCTTATTGCTTTTTCAAATGTTAACTTAATGAGATATGAAGATAGCACAGTTTCTTGAAAGTGCTGAGCATTTTATATGAAATCCATAAGGTAAACCATGAGGGAAGAGGCTCACAAACCCGCCGTTGCTATTAAGCGTGGCCATTCATTTCTGTCTCCCTGGTGTTGGGAACATCTGTGTTTCCTAGTTTTATGTCCTCAGGCTCAGCTTTTACATTCCGATTTGCATAGCTCCCATTGAGGAATTGGCACTAATATAATTAAGTCACTCTGCAGAAACTTGGGAGGACACAGGAGAAAAGATGGCAGACAATTAAAGTCGAGCAACCACTTAAGAAGCACAGGCTCTTGGCGTCCTGTTTATCCAGCACGCATACAATATATACTATGAGCATTCAATGTGAAAGTCTATTGACAAAAACCAGGTAAGGACTGAGGTTCTGTCTGACAGCTGTTACACCAACTCACCTCTCTCATCATCAAGGTTCCTTCTCTGGAAATACTGCTGCCGAAGGTGTCCGCATGAGACGTCTCCAGCCCATGTGTCCCAACCATTCCCATGGGGTACTGCTCACTGCTCCCTGGAGCACCTGTGGGTCTGAGATAGGAAGGGACCGGAGTCATGTAAATCTAGAGAAATACCATTTCCTGCTCCCCAGTTCTTATTGCAGAAAATGCACATGGCGTAAGATCTGCCATTTACATCATTTGTGTCATTACTGCAGTGACTTTGAGGACGTTCTGTATTAATGCACCTAGATTGGGGTGTCTCTTTGTGCAGCCCATCTTGACCATTTACCACGCTACTCTCAACTCAGACTGTGAGAGCTTCCTGATCTCCGAGGAAAATGTTGGACGCCGAGTCCAGGCATGTGAGGTGCTACCGACATCTCAGGCAACAACCTCGACACATGGCACCCTTGACCTACTTGTACCTGATGCTTCCTCTATTTTTATTCAAAGAGATACATACTTTATCTAAGCCACTGTCTCAAGACCTGCCTACATCCAATCCCGCCAGCCTTCCTCCTGTTCACAGTTCTCACTGTCACTTACAATTCCGTGAGGCCCCCCTCCTCTCTCTTGCCATATCATGTGGAGGGAGATGGAGTTGAGTTTTGTCCTAAGAAAAGCCATCTACTTCCTTTGAGACAAGGTCTCTTTTTGACCTGGAACTCACCAATTAGCCTAGGCTGGCTGGTCTCTGAGCCTCAGTGATCCTTCTGTCTCTGCTGTCCCAGAAGTGTGGATTAAAAGTACGTGTCACCATGTATGACATTTTCACGTAGGTTCTGGGAATTGAACTTGGGGCTTCAGGCTTGCAAGCAAGCACTTAGCGACCGAGCCGTACCCGTGGCCCTGAGATTTTCAATTTGTTAGCCTATTCTTTCTTCGTTACCCCTTCTCCTTCATAAAAACACATGCTTGTCTTTTTGGTTATCATTACACACCCAGGTCAGTATCAACTTGATTTACCCATGTTCTGTGACCAAAGTGTGTGGTATCTTTATCAAAAGAGTCTTACCATCAAGCTCTTGTGGGCAACTAAAAGCAACAGCACTGTTGGGGGCATCTTCTCTGACCAATAACTTGAAGGGCCAAATGAACATCTTAGCTTTTTATTTAGTAACTTGTGGCTTCTGGGAAGAGCATTAAGATCCATATGCAATTCAGCACTTTTCTAAAATCTCTTTATTTAACTATATTACTGTACATTTAGTCCCAGGTTTCTCTTGTTGTGGTGTTATGTGTTTCCCAAAGATCAAAGATAATCTGAGGGTGTAATGAAATATTTACCCAAGAACCACCAGGTTTATTCTATCAGACACATGGAGAAGTTTCAAGAATCAGGAGACAGAGCACATAGGTGTGATGGGGAGTGGTGACAAGATGCTGTCACCACCCCCTGAGGTACAGATGGAACTTCCCATGTACCCTGTGCCACGCAGAGGAAGTGACAGTACCCAGCAAGGTACAAGCATCACACTTGAGCTTCACTCAGATGATCCAAAGCCTAAGGGTCCTGTGTTTCTTGCACCTTAGGTGTCTGGTTTACACACTTGGAAAGTGGAGAACCAAGCAGATGCTGTGGTGCAGGATTTCAAGGTTTGGGGTTCCATAGATGCTGTGGTGTAGGATTTCAAGGTTCCTATGGCTTCCTCTCTGCTGTTTAAGGAAATGATTATAAAAGGGGTTTTGAAAATGTGAGATGGCATCAAGAATTTATTTACTTATTTGGGAACACTTATTACTTTCATCTTTTAATTCTTTTTATATATTTTAAAATTGTCTATGGTCACTGGGTGTGGCTTGCACATGCCTTTAATCATAGAATTCAGAAGGTAGAGGCTGATGACTTCCTGTGAGTTCAAGGTTAGCCTGGTCTACATAATGAGATTCTGACTCAAAAAATAAAATCAATAGAAGGCCCCACCAGTTGCCATGTCAGTGTTAGTGGGGAAATTCTCACAGGGCACCACCTCTAGATCAAGAGCAACAAGCAAATACTGAGCTGAGAGAGGGAGAATTAGTCTCTCTCAAGAATGAATCTCATAATTGGTTATCAAATACGAAGTGGTCAGCATAAAAAAAACAAAACACACAAACGACGCTGTACAGACTCAGTAGGCTGCATTTGTACACTTATTCCTAAATATAATTAACAAAAAAAGAAGCTAAGGATTTAAGGAGAAACAGGGAGGGAGTGGAAATGATGTAATTATATTTTAATTTAAAATAAAGCAAATTATAACACAAGCAAAAACTAAGTACCAACAGTTTCTTAAACCCAATGACAGCCTGAGGATGTAATAAAATATTTACTCCAGGGATCAAGAACTACACCAGATTTATGCCAGCAGGCACACTGCCAGAACTCTTGCCAACAATTAGGCAGACTGTTTAAAGTCCTGAGTTCAATTCCCAGCAGTGGGAAAATGATTCCAATGAAAAACGGAGAAGAGAAACAATGAGGTGCGATCAGCTTAGAGAATATGCACAATAGAGCCTGTGTTCCAGGTTTCTCGTTTGGAGCAGAGGACTGAATCAACTCAAATGTGGGCAAGAACTGATGTGTTGGGATAAAATTCAAAGTCCAACTGTCCACGTCACTGTTTCTGCCCCAGAAGGGAGCTGTTAATATTAACCATGTTCCCAAACACAGGAACTCTGTTGTGATAAACTCTGGCATACTAATTGATTGGTAAGTCAAGTAGCTCTTAATGAACGCGTCTGCCCTCAGTTCTCGGGGACTTAATCTTATCTATGCTGGTCCTTTTCTTATGGCGTCTTAAATTTTTGTTTCAGAGAAGATGGCGTGAACCCAATAGATTAATCTGTGAATATTTATCAAGGCCTCCAGGGAAGGAGTCCCCTGTCCTCTTCCCTGTCCACCAGGCATCCTCTGCTATTTCCACAGGCTTAGGCTGAGCTGCTAACCACTGCCAGGTTGGCACTGTTAGGACATGGTCTCCATTTTCACAGACAGTCTCATTTCTTTTTAAATTCTCTTTGTTTGTTTGTTTGTTTGTTTTGGGAGAGTTGTTTGTTTTGTTTTCAAGACAGGGTTTCTCTGTGTAGCCGTGTCTGTCCTGGACTTGCTTTGTAGACCAGGCTGGCCTCGAACTCACGGAGATCTGCCTGCCTTTGCCTCCTGAGTGCTGGGATTACAGGCATGCACCACCAAGCCCAGCTTCCTTTTAAATTCTTGATAATGTTATGATTTTATCCAAACATTTTAATCAGAGAAAGCATATATTTTTTTCATGAAAAGGTTTTTAAAAACTTACTTATAGCAAGGAAAATCTTCCCTATACATTTAGTTAATACTTTCCTATCTTTGAATTTCTTTATTATTTTTAGTAAAACAATTATCATTATTCCATTTCTTTTCCATGTAAATTTTATAGGAAAGATTTAATACAATAATTATTTTGCCAATGTCTTCTTTCAGATGCTGATGTGGTCACTTCTACCAATTCCAGTTTTTCTGGGTCGTTATAAAGGTTTCAATTTCACTGAAGAGATTTGATTTACGTGTTAATTATTAGTCAACAGTAGGTATTATCAGGCATTCTATTGCCCACTGTTTATTTCAATCTTTGCTAAATATTTTTAACTATTTTTTTTAACTTGAGTCAATTTTTATGCTTTGCCTTTTATGGGACAGAACTACCTCTTCTGTTATGAATTTTAGACTCTTTCAAGTTATATTTTGCAATGTTTTGCTTAACAATATTCCCTACAGGCGAAATAAAAGGTAATCTGTATTTATTTCTTAGGCAATTGGTTTCTAATATGGTAAGCAACTCCTCTTAGCTAGCCAAAGACAGTCCTTCTATGTATAATTGCTCAGTTATGTTCAGTTACATACATACACTTGGGTTCTGAGCCTCATATTAATTGCCTCTACCATGTACTATTCTACCATGTGTTCAACATGATGTAATGGTTTTTGATTGCAGAAAATTTCCAAAACTTCATACATATTCAAATCACCCCCCTACACATTAGTTGGTCACAGTGCAGCCCATGTTCCTGTTCCCTGACCCGTCCCGGGTCTTCCCTTGCTTTGCTAGTCTGTGCCTACCTCCTTCGTGTGATCTTGCTAGCTGTAACAGACCTCCAAAACTCTGTTTCATTTTGTATAACCTTTTGGCAAGCTCAGCTCTAACCTATGGTCTTTGTTAGGGCCACCTGTTTATCCTGAAATAACAAGTAATGCATCTAGGCTCTGTACTCAATCACTTGTTTGTTCTACTTCCCCCTGGATATTTATATACCTGGACGGCAGCTGAGGTCATGCCCTTCCTCCTGGAGTATCTACTGAATGAGTAACCTTAAAAACCACCGGCTTGTGGTGATAGAAACTCCCTGCTATTCTGGACCCCCTTCTCTCATTGCCTCCTGTCTTCAATATAGGTCCTTCCTTTTTGCTTTGTAACCATAAGTCAAATATTGTCTGTTCTTTCTTTTTCTTTTTTAATGTGTCTCAATGAGGTTGGCTTCCTCTCTTTCATTAATGGCAATCGTCTCCATCAAATTCACTGCACAGTTGACTGTATGGCTTTTCCCCCCTTTCTGACCTTCAGTAGTCTCCTGCCAAGTGCAGTTAAAAGCTAAAGGTCCTTTCTGTGGCTTTAAAGTTATTACTGGGTCCTTGTATTTAATGGAATTTTTAAAGGACATCCAACTCTCCTCTATCCCGAGCAACACTTAATCTACAGTTGTTTTCTCTGTGTGTGTTACACAGTGCACAGAAGCCTTGGGGATTTAAGTCAGAACGGTGTCCATTACCTTCCTTTCCTGTTTTCTGCCTTCACCTACATGGGGCAGGTCAGACGGCTCTACACAGTCGTCTGAGCATCTCTACCATGGCAACAACACACAGTTCTTCAATGATCAGATCTTATAAGTGTGTGTCCTTGGTGTTGTGCGATGGGTATGACGCTGTAGAGGCGCCTAGTGAAGTGTGTGTCCTTGGTGTTGTGCGATGGGTATGACGCTGTAGAGGCACCTAGTGAAGTGTGTGTCCTTGGTGTTGTGTGATGGGTATGACGCTGTAGAGACACCTAGTGAAGTGTGTGTCCTTGGTGTTGTGCGATGGGTATGACGCTGTAGAGGCACCTAGTGAAGTGTGTGTCCTTGGTGTTGTGTGATGGGTATGACGCTGTAGAGGCGCCTAGTGAAGTGTGTGTCCTTGGTATTGTGTGATGGGTATGACGCTGTAGAGGCACCTAGTGAAGGTTCTTCACCTAGTGAATGAAACTTTTAGGGCCAAAGGCTTCTCTTAGTGCCCATTCAGGCTTACTGTCAAAGCACAGACATGTTGTCAACTAATGAATGCTTAGTCGTAAAGATAATTAGACAACTAGGCAACCAATGACTCCTGTACTCTTACATCTAAAAAGGTATTTTTGGTATCAGATTCGCCAGGATATAACAACTTAAGGTTTGATAAGGCAGTGTTTAGTATAAGAAAGAAAATAATTCTGTTCAGATAGTCATAGGACTTTATAGCACAAAGAATAAATTCTGAGGTATATACATTTTTTAAAAAAAAATGAGGTTGGTTGGTGCTGGACAGATGGCTTAGAAATTAAGAGTGCTTGTAGAATTTTCAGAGGACTGGGATTCTGCCCACATGGTAGCTCAAAACCATCCCTAACTCCAGTTTCAGGGGACCCAACACCCTCTTCTGATTTCTACCAGCTGTATACATAGTGCATAGACACAAATGCAGGCAAAGCACTCATGTGCACATAAGATACAAATACCTTAAAAACTAAAAATGATGCTGAAGGCTTCCAGGTAAGTATGTGAACTGTGATACTAGGCCCTGTTTGGTACATGTATGAATAACGTCAGTGGAGAGGGAAAGGCAGAAGAGGCACTGATCCAAGCAACCTCAAAATTCCCAAAGAGAAACATTCCTTAATATACCCAAGTAACCCGTAGCCTTCCTTCCAGACAGAAATACAGTCTGAGAAATTGTCCCAGCCAAGAGGAGTCTAAGAAGTTGTGACAGGGCTGGAGGGCACTGACTGCTCATCCAGAGGTCCTGAGTTCAATTCCCAGCAACCACATAGTGGCTCATAACCATCTATCATGAGATATGATGCCCTCTCCTGGCCTGTAGATATACCTGCAGCCAGAGCACTGTATAGATAAATAAATCTTTAAAAAAAAGTTATGACAACTAAATGCATCATGGTCGAACACAGTTCTTTAGGATGAAAGCTAAGCAAGCCTGGCTAACCTGCCCAGTCCATGTTGATGCTGCTCATGAGCTATAACACAAGCAATGCTGATTTGGCCTCCAGACTGTGTGGAGAAAGTGATGGGGCAGAAACAGCGAGCTCTGTTACCACCCGATTTTCCTATAAATCTGCAACTACCATAAAAATGTAATTCTTATTAGCAGTAAAAGAATGGAAAGGTAAGAAAAAACTGCTAAGGCTCAAATAACAAATACAGCCTCTTATTGCATTAGCCATCCCTTGTTCTGGAAGTTATTTTTCTTAATGTAGAGCTTGTGAAGGAAAAATGAGCTATTCAAAATCCTATGGAGATTGTAAAAAAAAAAATTAAATGAAAACAAACAGTAAAATCCTACCATTGATTCAAATGAAAAAAAAAAAAAACAAACCAGGAAATTTCCTGTAATTAGACTACTGGTTTGGAACAATAACTCTCTCCAATTGGATTTGTCCAAGTGCTCAAGGAGGTCCTGGTTTAATTCAGCTCAGTTCAATTCAATACGTCCTCACTGGGTGCCTGCTTTCCAAAAGGTCCTCGGTTTGGCAGAGGGTAGTGGATAGAAAGGCTGGGCTAGATAGGATTCCTCAACTAAAGCCGTTAGAGCATAGGAGGGCTACAGATAGATCCACACTGATGCGGGGAGAAAGAGGGATGGAGGAGGCGCTCCAAGGAAAGGGGGTGATGGTGGGAGGTTCCATCACTGTAAGGACTGAGGGATAAAGCACCACCAGTCACCCCAGAGCACCAAAGGCACAGGAGGCCTCGCAGCAGCCTAGGGGGTGGGCAATGGGTTGGGCCCATGGTGTTTTAATGAGAACAAGAGGAGGGAAAAGGAAGCTATGTGGTTTCCATCATCTAGAGGCCATTATGTGAGACGGCATGGTCAGCATCTGGTCTTTACCGTGTTATTCATGTGTATTTAGGAGTGTGTATCACATGTGTGGGGGTGCCTGCGGAGGCCACAAGAGAGTGTTGGATCCTGGGAGCTTGAGTTCCAGGCTATGGTGAGTCACCGGAGGGAGGCAGGCATCTTCTGGAAGATCAGTGAAGAGACTCGGTTCCTGAGCTGTCTCTTCAACCCATAGACAGTGCCTCACAGTGCTATTCTGGGACTGGAGGGAGGGTACTAACACAAAGATGCCTCTTCGGCTTGCTCCATAGGATGAAAACTGACCTTCTTCTTCCTCTCACACAAGCCTTTTACTTTTCCTGATTACAAGCATAGGCCATGGCTGTCACACATTTGATGACATCCATATAATAAAAGTTCTGTACACCCTTTAAATCAGTGGTGATCACGTCTGCTCTGAGGCTGTTGTCTTCTGCTTCTTTCCTCCTACGCATGAAGTACTGTGAAGTGCAAGCAGCTAGTCAGGAAACTCAAATTTGCAACATGCTGTTAGAGCTTACAGGGTGAGCGATAATACGGAGCTGTACGAGGATGGCCTCTTACTTGAACGCTGGGACCCATGGCTGCCTATGTGAAAGCCTGGGCCTCCTTCCATTTCTTGCTTTGTGTGCATGTCACAGGAATGAACTGTGTTATATTTTTATTTTCTCCTCAAAAAAAATATATAGCATAAAGCGTGAATGTTTACCTTAACAAAGGAAAATAAAGTGTTAAGAACATGTAACGATATGGTTTTTACAGAATAGCTATGTTATAATGGAGTTTTTAATAGTGTGAAAGTCCTTAGGCATGTGAGCACCGTGTTGGCAAACTGTCTCTGCTTTATTTAGTTCTTTTTTTTTTATGATATGGAGAAGTTTATTATACGAGCATGGGGGGTGGTGGGAGAAGGAATGTGGGGCACCAGAGAGAGATAGAAATAGATGCAGAGACAGAGACAGAGACACACAGAGAGAGACAGAGTGACAGAGAGACAGAGACAGAGAAAGAGGAAGAGAGAAGACAGAAGAGAGCAAGAGGTAAGAGCGACTGTCTCTGTTTTAAATGCTCATGAAAATACATCTATGGTTCAAACCAAACTGGAACACACACACACACACACACACACACACACACACGTTTCCCTTTTTTGTGTATATCTCACATATATACAATTTTAAATAGTCTTTAATGGACAATCCTTTCAATCTGTTTTCAACTTCCGAGTCCCTAAGAACCACATCAGATCTTGCCCTCACTGTAAGCATTCAGCTTATCATTTGTTCTCCAAGTTACGGTAACAGATCCTGTGAGTGTCTTTACCAGTGCCTTTTCCACTGCTGAGACATAGCCCTCAAACATAGCCCTGATATGTCACAGCCTGCTTCCAGACACAGATGAGCTCCCAATGGCTGCACGCTACGTGGACACTATTGCTCTGGGGTTTCTAATGTAGACGCTCTCCGCCACTGTCACAGCTCCCATGCTTAACCCATAGTCAGTCTCCTCCCTGCCTAGGCTTTCTAGCCATATTCCATGGCGTTTTATCTGTCTTCCTGACTGTTGTGCAGGTTACTGGCATGCACATCTTTCCTTTGGCGGGCCATACACTTGCTCTTTGGAGTCTGGTCTGGCCACTTTGGTCAGGCTCTTTGGGGTCTGGTCTGGCCACTTTGGTCAGGCTCTTTGGGGTCTGGTCTGGCCACTTTGGCTCAGTGTGGCTAAGTCATGGTTACTGGAAAGCCATTGTCTCCAACCTCAGAGACCTCCACAGTTCAAAGAAGGAGACAAACACAGTGACGGTTCTGACTCAAGGTGTTGATTGCATCTGGGGAGATGATAGCGACAATGGAGAAGCAGGAGGAGGGGACAGGAAGGGATGGCTCTTCAGAGGAGGCTGGGCTGTGGGGAGGGGACAGGAAGGGATGGCTCTTCAGAGGAGGCTGGGCTGTGGGGAGGGGACAGGAAGGGATGGCTCTTCAGAGGAGGCTGGGCTGTGGGGAGGGACAGGAAGGGATGGCTCTTCAGAGGAGGCTGGGCTGTGGGGAGGGACAGGGATAGACAAGCAGAAGGCAGAGGGAAGCACAGTGAGTCTGTTTGGGGGAATGCTACAAAGAAGGACATTCTTCCCTGGAAGGTCACTTCTAACTCTCCTGCAGAAGGCGGAGAAGGAACATCATTCAAAGAGTTACACAATGTGGAAAGGGCTTAGAATGGTACTTTACATTTTCCCACAAATCACCTTTGTTTGCCCCAAATGATTAGATTATCTTGTATTCTTCCATGAATAATTTATCTCTGTTAAGAAAAATGTGAAACTTGAAGGCAGAATATAAGTACGCACTCTCCGAATGCCGCATCGCCCTCAGCACAGTCTTTAACATACAGCAGGAAGTTTAGGGATCTTTTAATTTCCTCATCAGCTTTTGTCCCAATAGCTATATGCCCAGTGTTCAGAGGAAAATTTGAGCATATGTTAGAAGAATTGAACAACGCTGACTCAAGACAAAATAGGAAAGATCAGCATGTTTTGCAGAGATGTTCTGCCTTAGTAGTTTTGCCCCTAGAACAATTTTATTTGCTGCTAAAAGACAGTTTAATATAAACAGTTTCAAAATGTCACATCTTAGCGTATTTATAGCTGTCAATAATTGAATAACTCGAAGTACAATCACAGGCATGGATTTACAATAATGGTTATTGGGTTTGCATCTCAGAACTGCTTGGAGTGGCACCCTTTGCAGACTGGCCACCCTGTCCTTCTGTAGCCTACAGAGCAGGACACTATTTGTGGCCATGTAATTGCCTCTTAGCAGAGTGAGTATGTCCTGGTGATCAATACTGGTAGCCAATCCAAAGAGGAGGAAGGGAATGTGGGTGAAGATGGGGAAGGTAGCATTGTATTCCATCAGTGTACAGCAAACCAGGGCAACCACACCTTGTATTTATTTTGGGAGGAGTGAGAACGGCTGTGTACAACCACCCCAACAATCCACTCCAAAGAACAAAAGCCTCTGAGCTTCCTATTGATGCTAGAGGAAGAAAGAAAAAGAAAGATAAGCAAAAACTACAATTTAGGGAAATATAAGCAGACATGAGACAAAAAAAATATACAATGATAAGACTGTGAAGACTTTGACAAGAGTACATGAAAATGTTGGTGACAGAAAAAAGGATCAAGGTTTGGGGAGATGGCTTAGTCAGTAAAATGCCTGCCATGCAGGCATGATGGACAGGTCCGGTGGAGCACACTTGTAACCCTGGCTATGAGGAGGTGGAGACCGGAAATCCAGTGAGCACGAGGCCAATGAGAGAATTCATCTCAAAAGAGATGACAGACAACATCGGAAGAATGATGTCTAAAACTCACTTCTGGCCTCCATGTGGACAGGCACAATTTTATAGCATGTACACTGCACACACGTCAACATGGACACACCTGTACATACACATACACACACACACACACACACACACACACACACACACACACACACACACGCAAACACATACATACACACACACAAAAAAAAAAAGAAGAAGAAGAAGAAGAAAGAAAAGGAATCAAAGGAAAAAGACGCTGAAGTGGATGGAGTGGAAAAGACTGACACAGCACGTCCTTGAATGGGTGGCGTTTGCCTCCTGATTCTTTCTTTGGGGGGTGTATTAACACCTTTTTCATGTGTATTCATTCTTGTTATTGGTGGCCACGGTGGTGGGTGGAGTATACATCTCCTGTTCATTTTAATCTATAAATGCCACTGTCCATGGCCTTATTCTTTTAGTTATAGGTGGAGAGGCATGTGCCAGTGGTCTCGCTGTTGATATTGTTTGTCTTAGAGGTGAAAAGAACTAAGAGAGAGCCATTTGAAGGACAGCAAGCCCAATAGCAATGAGCAGGCAGAGCATCCATAGGCCCAGAAGTGCTACACGCTCTAGGTGACTGCCGCTACGCTGAGAGATAGTTACAGAACTACCTTCCGAAAAGAACTCAATTCCCCAAGGCCAGTTCACTTTGTCAGTGACCTATGTGTGATTTGTATTTAGCTATATATTCTCATGGTTTGGTCTGGACACTTAGTGCCTTCCTGGTTTTCATTGAGGAAACGGTCTAGATCCAGGCATGGCTCCATGTATCTGTTATCCCAGCTACACCTGAGGCTGAGGCAGGAAGCTAGCTCGAGCACAGAAATTCAGGCACAACCTATATAGATGCTACCTCCAAACAACAACCACAAAGGCTCTCACATTAGTCTGGGTATGTCACTGACAGCCCCTGTCCCATAGTGCGTCTCTTACATTAGTCTGGGTATGTCACTGACAGCCACTGTCCCATCGTGCGTCTCTTACATTAGTCTGGGTATGTCACTGACAGCCACTGTCCCATCGTGCGTCTCGCTCTCCCCATCCTCCTCCTCTTCCTCACTACTCTCCGACTCCTCACTGGACGAAGAGTAATCCGTCACTTTCTTCAGTGGCCGATTTGTTTCTTCGATCCGGAGTTCTCTTAATTCTTTGGCTAAGGCCGTCAGATCCTACAAGAGAAAACTTTGTAAGCACATGAGGTATACTTAAAACCACAGCTGTATCTCCCAGCCAGTCATTGCTCCAGCTTAAGCAACAAGAAAATAAATAAATAAATAAATAAATAAATAAATAAATAAATAAGCTCTATAGAGAACTGTGACAAACACAGTTACTGTATGGAACTAAGAAAACGATGTTTGTGGTGTGTAGAAGCTAAGAGACGGGAGATGAAATCAATTCAAACTTTGTTCAAAACCAATAGCTGTACTAGGACTGACTGTGCATGTGCACGTATGTGCATGCTGTGCTGTGTGCATGCACATACATACAAAGTTTTATGTTTTCTTGTTATTTTGAAAGGGTGAAGTTGGTCACCCTCGGAGTTGAATGGGAAAATAAATGGGATTAAAATCTGTTCCCCAAAGTATCCTGGAATTCTTGCCCAAAGCTGTGATGATGGCCTTTGCTCTCTTGTGAGGGCTACTGGACCAAAAGTTAGCATCAATCATAGAACAGACCACGCTCATTTGGTGTGCAGTCATCCCCCAATGAACAAAGGTACCACATCAAATGAGAGCCCACCCCAAATCCTAGTGCCACTGAAATTTAGAGCGACAGGGCTGAGTTAGTCAAGAGGAACAACAAACAAACAAACAAAGAAACAAATACAAACAAACAAACAGTCCTCTTCCAGAACGACAGGTGTTTCATTTTTAACTTTTAAATTCCAGTCACCTGGCAGAAACCCTTACAAGAAATGCTGAAATGAATGTGTAAACACCCAAAGGAAGAGATAGTTGTCCAGTTTTCCATGAGTGTGATGAAACCTTTAGCCTTATGGATGTGATGAGGCGAGGCTTAGTCACCAGGCATAGTGCAAGACAGTGTGCTGAACATCTGACTACCTTTGATGGACATGCTTTCAGAGCAAGGCGGAGGGAGGCAGTTCTGCAGAAGCATGGCCGCTCTACTTTGCATGGGTTAAACTGCCCATGGCACGAAGCATGCAAATGAGGAAAAAGCAATTTGACATTGGTCTTACCATTTCTCCCTATTTAGGGACCCATGTGGGAATCAGAGCATTCAGCGAGAGACAGGGAGTTAGGGAGAAAGAAACTCGTTGAAAAATACTAAATCCCACACTTTTTTTTCCAAAAGAAAATTGGCCATATTCTCTCTTTATTTCAGTCCAGAAATGCATTTGCCCAATTCACCTGATGTAGGATTAACCCCAGCAACATAAATGACATTTGCTAATCGATCCCAATCAGAAGGAAAAGTATGATAAACATGCATCGCTAATGGTAATTATAAATTTGAGGCACCCCTACGCCATGGCGTCCCTGTACTGTGGCCGCATGTCAAGCACCACTAACTTGGTTCACACCCAGGAAGCAAGCACTTTGGTGCTTCTCTGAAATTCAGGAAATTCAAGCAGTGAAGTGAATGTGTCAGAGTCATTTCCTTTTAATTTCGTGTCTCAAACAGAAAGCAATAATGTCCCAAAGCCGCTTGAATTAAGGCCGCTTGAAGGGCAAGCTTCTGGAAACTCCAACTGCACATCCTATTCATAAACACACTTGCTGGGGCTTTCCCATCCACGCACACTCCTCCCTCAAACACACAGGCCCAGTCTCCGCTATCTGTGAAAGTGAACAGAGAACTGGATCGAAGAGGCTTACCAGTGTTTAAAGAAAACATACTATGAGAGGGGAAGCCTCCTCACACACACAGGCTTTTATGCAAATGTATGTCTCATTTCTTAGGCAGTGCACCCAGACCAGGAAAGGCCGGCATACAGGTTTCAGCCCTGTGTGCTGCCTCTTGACTGGTGTTGATGCACTTGTCTTTACCAAACAGGAAGAGTATGGAGGGCATGCTAGATGGCACAGTGGGGACAAACTGTCGACGGATTGGCCAAGACGCTGAAAGCAAGAGGACACGGTGAGCTTGCGGACCAGCAAAAATGACGAAGTAGACACACTTATTGCATATTTTGACTTTTATAAAGGAAGGCCGTCAAAGAAATAACTAACATTTAAATGCTACTTATCATTAAAAATCTACGCCTTATTATAATTTAAAGAGAGAATATGGTTTATAGGAGTTTGTTTCTACTACCAAAAAGTCTCAGTAAAATATGATGCTACTACTTTGACTTATTTAAATTAATGATGCATGCCTCACTTATGTCTTCCTTATCTCTGACATTTCAGAACAAGTTAAGAAAGAGATTTAAGAAATCAAATCTATTTAGAATTATTTAGTAAGTCTATAACCCAATAACATCCAGAAAGTTTCACTTGTTAAAATGACCTATATATCCATAAATACTGTATTTAGCAACACTTTAAAATTATGACCTGCTTTATAATTTTGGTCTTAATAAGATTTTTTTTTATTTCGGTGCTATTAAAAGGCTCTTTCCTGAAACATCAAAAATAATTGCAAATCTATTTTCAGTTTAATTGGCAACAGCTTGGAGAGTGAGACACAAATGAAAATTTCAAGGTAACAATAATGAGTAATCAAAAGTAATCCCCCTGAAGAAAATGAATCTCCCATTGCCTGTAGCCTCTGTGGCTAGCTGAACTTTTATTTCTCATCTGCTCATTATGAAGGAAATGGGCGATACCAAAGTAGCAGAAAATAGACATGACGGAATATTGTCACCATTGGATTCAGATCGCTTTCATACTCTTTATTCTCTGACAATTTCAATTTCCTCTATATAATGAGCCTTTTACGGTAATTTATTGCTTGGCTGTCTCAAGCCTGAAGCTAAAACGTACTCAAAGGGGGAATAAAAGTTCTAGTTAGCATGAAAATATTTGGGAATACATAAACTAAAAAAGAAATAAGGCAAAACACTGTTTGTTGCCCCCCCTGCCCCTGTGCACCTACACACACACACACACACACACACACACACACACACACACACACACACTGGACTGTGAAGGCTAGGAGGCTCGTATCCAAAGGTGTCATGGGTACAACATTTCTTAGCTCATCCGTACTATAACTGTTCACCCCGGCCAGCTTGTTTCAGTCTGACAGTTATATATGTCTTGATTCTACTTATGATTTTTTTGCAATAATATAGTCAATTCAAATTTTACTTCAACTGGCTGAGCCACCATATTATTAAAGGATTTTAATCTGGTCTTTCTTTTATTTGTTGCGTCCTCTCCTCCTTCCTTTTAGGAAAGCCACTGGAATGTCACTGGTGCATCTCTTAGTATCAGTGGACTCATCTGGAGGAAATAGTGCTCCAGATCATTACTTAGTGCTTAACTTTAAACCTATCTATGGATGATTTTAGAAATGCTCAGATTTTGTTTTCACGCCCAGTAAAACACCAACCGCACAGCCGGCGTTACCCTCTGCACAGAGACTTCATGCGACACATTCAGTGATGGGAAAGCAAAAGATATTTGTTCCCAAAAGTTGTGTTAAAATAACTGCAGAGTGTTGCAAAACTTCAGAGTGCATTAGGAAGTGACGCCACGTTAACAGCTACGCTTTGGGATTCATTGCTACGAAAAAATAAACTACCGAATTAGCAATAACTAGACATACGTCTTTAAAACGGAGTTCAAAGACTTTTTCTCATCGCATTCTGGGTCATCCAGGAGGAAAACAGTTGCAGGGATGAGGATGGGTGGGAAAGCTGAGGAAGGACCTTTAACCCTTGGGCCTGCCGGCTTTTTACAGTGAGGAACTCCTCTGGATGTTGCAGGCTGGTTTAGCGCCACCCTCTTATGTACGCACAAGCTGCCTGTAGCTTTGCCTCCCACATTCATGTGTAACAACTAAAACTGACTTCAGAGTTTTCTGAATAAGGTCCTCCATGAAAGAAGGGTAGCACTCATGGTCCTGGGCTAGGCAGGACCATCTGCCTATGCTGTGAGTGCTCCAGGCCTGTGATCCTCTAGGGTCATGGCTGTGTGTTCACTGAGGGCGTTTGCTCTGAACACAGCCCCCAGATTTTGGCATGAGGTTTCCCCCTCTCGTCTCTGTCTGATTGTGGTAGAGCACACCAAAATAAATGAAGTGATTTTCAAATCCTTGAACCTCCTGGGTCAGCAGATGAAACCTGGGCGAGCCCTTTCCTCCTGCCAGCCTCCTTCATGCCAGTTTCTGCACTCGCACAATCCCTTAAATTGCTTATATGAATGCAACTTAATTGGCAGCTACAGCACCCAACACCAGAGGACAATTTCTTTAACTGCTAAGGGCGACTGATAAAAAAAAGCTGTCACAGTCCTTCTAGCCTTCTTACTACTGTGAGGGAAAAGCAAGGCCACGGTGTGAGGGATTGGAAGCGGTCCCTCTGCCACGGACACGTGGAGCGGCTCTACTTTGTCCACGGCAACCCCTTATCCAGGAGAGTGACCTTCTGAATTGCTGTGGATGGTGCGGTGGTCACAGCTGTGGTGAAAACCAACTTCACAGAATCCTGTTTCTCTACTGGCAAAATTCTGCGCCTATGGCTCAAAGCTGAACATTGGCTTTCTACAGCGCTCTCCACTCTTAAAAGGCCTTAAGGATCCTAAACAATCTTCTTGGTAAGGAGGGCAAATGTTTTCACTCCCGTCTTACAGTCCAGACAACTGGCTGGGATTATGGACCCTATGGTGGCCAGCGTTCATTGAAGGCAACCAAGCGTCAAACGTAGGTTACTGATCCCGGAAGCCAGTGCTTTTTCCATACAATTTCACAGAATATACTTTGCAGAACTCCAGCCTCGAAGCCGTAATGGTGAGCCCCCCATTCCATGCAACTGGGACTCTTTGCAAGCCCTGCCTGCTCAGAACCATCCCACTGTGCTGTGTGCATGCAGGTCTGACAAACAGCAGTGAGGCACTTGTCCTTCTCAGCAAGCTACCTACAAGGGACACAGCCATCTGTTTTCCTAATGAAAACATGTCGCCACAGATAAGGAAATAGATCACTTAGCTCAGCCGGATTTGTTAGCTAAGGTTGATGTTGTTGCTTGTGCTGCTGTTAACGTCCCACAAAATTAATCTAACAACATCCGGTAACTTCTTGTTCACAAATTACACACTATAAATTTGAGGTGCGCTAGAATTATGCCTCTTTGCATTGTTAGTAGAACCACTGGGAGCCATCTCCCAGCAAGCCTGGCCAATACAGGTTTGTTATTAGAAGGTACTGGAAGGATAAACCACACCATTAACCAAACACTAGTACCTGTTGTTTGCCCAGTTGGGATATTGGGAAAGCAATGTTTTTGCTTAGTGAAGGGCTCTGGAGCTTTTTATGGGTATGCCTCAGGGTCTCAGGCTGCCTTCTGTTGAGAGAGCTCTCCTCCCCAAACAAGGCTGTATATAAGAGGGCTTTTCCCACAATTCCACTGGCTTCCTTTCTGAATGTCAATATTAGGAAATGGGTTTAATATTTGTATCTTATAAAATTATGACCAAGAAAAGGCAGTACTAACCTCATCTATAGCTTTCTTATAGCTCTGTGAAAGAGGAACCCAATCCAGAAGCATCCACAGGCAGGGAAAAGCCGGAAGAAAAGAAGCAGGTTAGACACAAAATTCACATTGTTAATGGAAAACTGATATAGACAAGTTCAAGCCAGGATGATGCAAATCCCCTTTGTTATTAGATTACTTAGCGTTTTCCTTAGTTTAAGATGCAAGAAGTAGTAAATGGAAGAGGTGTTCATTCATAGGTCAGTGTCTCAAAACATCCACATTAATTTTCTACTTTCAGATAGCATACTCTGTTCCTTTTCTTTCCTTTCTGTTTCATATCTATCTATCTATCTATCTATCTATCCACCCATCCATCATCTACCTATCTATCTATCCACCCATCCATCATCTATCTATCTGAGACAATGTTTCATGTATCCCAGGCCAACCTTGACTCAATATTCAACCAAGGATGACTTTGAACGTCTGGAATGCCCCATCCTGCCTGTTTTATGTGATGCTGGGGACTGAACCCAGGGCTTCATATGCGCAAAATGAGCATCTAACCAACTGAACCTCAAACTTATCCCATGTATTTTCTTCCTTTAATGCTTCTTGGTGTTGGATCCAAAGAAAACTCCACAGCCCTAGACTCTGGCACCCCTACCAAAGTGGCCATTTCCTCACCACTGTCAGAAGAGACGAATGGCTATCTATGGTCCCCATTAGCACATCAGAGAGCATGCTGGCCTGTAGTCTCCCTCAGTCTCCTCAGTCTCACAACTACCCCTCGCTATTCTCAACCTCTCACCTTGCCCTTGATCTTAAACTTCTCTAGCTCATGGCCTTGGCTTCTGCCACCTTCTCATTCCCATATGGCCCTGCCATTTCAGCCACGCCCTTGTCTTTCTCCCTTGTCAGCCCCCCACCCTCTCCACCCCCTGGCCTCCTTTGCCAGCACTCCCTTTGTCTTCCTCTCTCACTTGCCCCTGCCCTCCTCTCATGGCCTAGTGCAGTCTTCTGACCATGTCCAGTTTATTGCTTTTTCCCTGCTCTGGATTCTTCCAGATGCCTCTGGCTATTGTCTCTCTCATATCTACAATAAAAAACCTTCCCGTCAACCACACCTTGGAGCTGTTGTGTCTTCGGTTTACAACCTGATGCTGAAACACTCAGTTTATACACTTAGGCCCTTCATGTTCTATCGATGAAGCTGGATCTCAAATCTACAGGCCCCGCATTACGCCATACTTGCTAAGTTTTGGTCCAGAAAAGGCTAGTCCACGAGGCATGACAAATAGCAGAAGACTGAAATAATGATGTTTCATGTGAAAACCAGTGGGGAGAGTGGGTGAGGCAACTTACAGGAAGAGCCCAGGTGCTCCAAACTGCTACTTTAAACATCTTTTTTTTTTCTTGTCAAAGTGCTGAGCAAATCTTGTGGCATGTGGCGTGAACTACTCCTCTTTCTTTTTTTTTTTTTATAGGAATGCTGATAAGCCACAAAAGCACCCAAAGTCAGAGGGCGCAGCTTAGATCCACTCAGTTCCTTCCTAATCATGTATACCTTTCTTCTAGATGCTTCTAGCACACAGTGCTCTTCTTTGTCCTCCAATTTTTGCTTTGAGACACGAATGTGACCCCAACTACCTTATCTTGGATCCTCAAGAAAGTGCAGAGTTCAAAATTCTTAGAAAGAAAGGCACTCACGGCTGGCCGACTGGGCCGCGTGATGTCTCTGGATTCTTCCGGCTTCACCTTGGAAGGCTCATGGGGAAGCACGGGCGATCCTTCGGACTTACTGTTGGCTAGAGGAAAGAGCAAGGACAAACAACAATAGGACATGGCCATTAGAGATGCCTGCCTCACATTCTGAGTGAGTGATGGAGAGCGATTACTCACTAGGTAAGCCCATGTCTACCCATGGAAAACCAACAAAGGCACGGTTTTCTTATTCTCCAGATGAGGACAGACTCAAAAGATGACACGCCTGGCTCGAGGTGACAATGAAGCTATGCACTTATTGGGAATCTTTCTGAATTTTCAAAGTCTTCTTAGTCATTATTTCAAATGAGCTTCTAAATTAAAATTCTAGGCTTGTTTCCTTCTCTTATCATGTCTTCGTTGGGATAGGCTATTCTGATGTTTGATGGAATGAGTTTTAAAAAGGGTTGAGAAGCGATCTGAGACCTTTCAGGAAGAAAGAAGGCTGCAGATCAGGAAGACGTTGATGACAAAGGGTAGGGAACAAGGAGGGGGCTCTCCCTGCGGCTGCAGAGCGAGCGCTGCTGTGTTGTTATGTCGCAGGTGGAGGGCAGGCAAGCTCAAAGCTTTTTGTTTGGTTTGAATGTCCAGGCAGGGATGATCTGTACCCAGAAGTGGAGGGGGGAGGGGGAAGGAAAGAACATAAGAACTAAGCCTGCAGTTGTTCAAAAAATTAAAGTGGCATGGCTAGCCCTGATGTTCTTCACAATTTGCTCCAAAGATGCAAATATTACAATGAACATTTAAAAAAATGTTACTGGAATGGCAGGTGTCGGGATCAGTGGCACAAAGACACACAGGACACTGGGGCAGGCAACCAATGTCAGAGGAATACCGAGGGCAGCTGTGGGACAATCTAAGTTTCAACTAAGTCATGGATGTCACATGTCAGATTTTTGAGCTTTAAAAAAATTGCATATACACAGATTTTTACTTAATCTCACCTAGAAGATTAGTAGGGGAGGTGAATTATGATCGGGTCTACTAAAGGGGCCACAGAGGAACTAGTGGTTTTTCTCAGGGAGAGTGACTTATCAGTACACTAGTATTTATCAAATTGTACTTCAGAAAGTCTGGTATTAATGACTTGTGAGCAAATTTGCCTTCTGAAGAAGGTGACTCAAAAAGAGTACATTTTGACCAGTTAGAACAGTATTTTGATAGGTGTGAATTAATTATACTATATTCTTTCCATGGGTTTCTTCATAACTGAAAACTAAGTTGTGATGGGTGGTTTTGAATTAAATATTAAGATATATATTCATATTTACTTATTTGGTAGGAACGACCAGAAAAGTCAAGCATATGTCTTTAAGGCAAATGTATTTCCTTTTCGCTCATGTATATTTCTTTTAAGGAAAATTCATTTTGAAAAATACCTAAGATTAAGAAGCATGCTTGGGATACTGGAAGGGATGTCTAGCACCAGGGAAGCAAGACTGTAGAGAGCAGGAGACTGAAAATGAAGGAGCCAAATGGAAGTGGACATTGGGGAGCTGGAAAGTAACCATGCTTTGCAGTAAGGCTACTACTTCGAGATCTACCTGGAAAAGATGGCAAACTGGAATTTTAGATAGATCTACAGGACTGATATTCACACTCTGATGTCACATGCACAATTAGGGAGGGCAGTCCAGTCCCTTCAGGAGACACAAGCACTTTACCTCGAACTCTGGTTCGTTCACTGGATCCTGCTTGTGACCCAGGCTGAGAGCCTCCCTGGGAGCTGGGCTGGGAGCTGGGAGTGCTGGAGCTGGAGGAACTGCCACTGCTGGTCCTCTGCAAGGGACTCTCTGGGACAGGCTCCGTTCTGCGGAGATCAGGGTTGCTGCGTGGAGGGCGGAATGCAAGGGCTGCGGTCAGCATCCAACATGTGCAAGGCACTCACTTAACAGCTCAGTAGCAAGAACACGAACAGCCAGACTTTAAAAGTGAACTACAGACCTCAAATGACATAGAAAGATGCACAAAAAGCCATATATAAAAATGCTCAGCATTACTTATTAAAACCATTCTCTCAAAAATATAAACGATAAAATAGCCATACTGCTGAGAATGTTGAAAAGGAAATCCTTGTACTCTTTTGGTAGGATGCAAATTAGCATTGCCATCATGGAAAATATTATGGGTATTTTTCTAAGAATTAGAAACAGATCTATGACATGACCCAAAAATTCTGCTTCTGGATATACATATAGAGGAAATGAGGTCATTGTGTGAAGGAGATGGATGCATTCACTGATGCACAAGTGGGTAAAGAAAACATGATATGGTTTTATATCTGTGGCAATACATATTCTGTACACGTGTCAGCCACATGAGAAGACATGTAATGCATGAGCTCTCATGTGCATAGGCACAACTCGGGTAGCAGAGAGTGCAGTGTGGACTATGAGCAGCTCTGGGGTTTGGTGTGGGGACAAGGGGACATAAGAACAGGAAGGTTTCAAGCAGGCAGGATGAGCAAGCCTTGGAGGTCTGGTGTACCCGTGCCACCTTTACTTTGTGTGCATGCTGCAAGTAGAGAGTCTTTTCGAGAAAAGATCTCATGTTTTAGATTACTGCGGCATCACAGGCAGCTTTGATCCTAAATGTTTTTACCACAAAAAACAGTAACTATTTGATCTCGTAATTTATATAGCTATCAAAATATCACATGATATACATAAATATGTAATTTTATTTTGTATACATAGGTGAGGCTGTTGGGGGTAACGTGCTAGTGGTAGAAACCTCTGAAACCCTGAACTTGAGGGGCCAAGGGACGATGGAGCCAGCTGCTGGAAGGGCAGGCAGGGGATGAGCCCCAAACTCTATTCTTGGGTCAATACACAGAAAGCAGTAACCCTGAGATGAGAAACCATAACAGAAGGCCTTCCTTTCAGCAGTTCTTCTAGTATTCACCGTAAGGACTTGTAATAAATAAAAAAGGAAAAATAAGGAACAGCACCCACCATTTCCAAGCCAGGAAACAGTCAACTATATCGTACTATTTCACAAATTATCAAATATTAAATTTTGTTTCTTACTTTTTTCTCCCTAACGCTGTACTGTGAGCACTTTATTATATTCTGAAAGTGCTGGCTGCAAAACAACCCATCATATAGACAAATTAGTTTGGTAGTTCATCTATTGTTATTCATTTATGTGGCTTCCAGCACATTACTGTGACAAATAACACAGAACTAAACATCTATGGAACTCAACTCTATTTTTCTTAGTATTAGATTTCTTAGTCGCAAGGTCATGAACTCTGTGAACACACATGTGTATGCAAATGTACAAAAGAGATTAGTAATCTTCACTGTTGTTTATGGTGATCATCTTCTCTCTGAATTTTTCCTTGTGCACGTGCATGTGCACACATGTGTCCATGCACGCACAGGTCACTGTGGTGACCAGAAGTAGGTGTCAGACTCCTTGAGGCTGGCGTGACAGGTGATTGTGGGTTTACTATGGGTTCAACTTCTACCTGATGTCGGTGCTGGGAACTGAACTCCAGATCTCTGTAAAAACAGCAAGTGCTCTTAACTGCTGAGCCATTTCTCCAGCCTCTGTTTATCTTTATTGGCCACAAAGAGCAGTATTTGTTCACTCACTTAGTATTATCATGGCAGGAATGGTCAGGCAGCTAAGATAGGACAGTGACAGGACACAGTGATGTATCCTGGGAACCTAGCAAGGTACACCATTGCTTTCGTTCCTGGCTAGCCTCCAGTAGAACACAGGATGATGGGTAAACGGGGAGCATGCCCATCCCTGTTACCAGAGCTACATCAGGTGAAGAGGGAAGAGAAGAACCATCTAGCAATGGTGGTTGTTAAAGGTTATTTTTTTTTTTAATGACTTTTGTTAAAAAAAAATAATGAACAGTATTCTTAAAGTTTCTATACAGTTCTTCTCTTTTAGCTTCTAATTAACATATTTTTCATTTTCTATTAGATTTATACAGTTCTGGACAGGGATAATGGAGCTGAGCATCAAAGCCCCAGCCTATTGCCAGGCAGCTGCTTTGAGGGGAAAACCAACAGAACATCTCCATCTCCTTCACTGGCAATGTCTTTAGTTCTCTAAACTCTGAGCATTTGTGTGAGTGGAGATGCTGCGGTGCAATGGTTCAGATGCAGGAAATGCAACTTTAGGCTTTCCTTCACTCTGGCTGGCTCAAGAGCACCCAGTGTGCACCAGGTTCTGGGCAATGTGTTGGATGTTGGGTATGTCCCAAACAGAACTGAAGTAGCAGTTCCTCATGCTAAGGCATTTATAGCTTACCCTACCAATGGCCTAGCAGCAAGATGTCCAATGTTGGAAGCAAAAATAAATCATACCATCTCTTTTTGTTAGTTGATTTAAAGAAAAGATAGCATATAAAAGTAATAGGCATCACCATGGCATTTCCATACATACTTTTAAATGACATATCTTTCTTTGTGGTAGTGTACCTGCCCAATTCATGGCTGAGTAGAAGTGTCTAGTAACAATGGTTAACTTCAGGGGCAAATTTTATGTAAAAATACTCATTTTTCCATTAATTTTGGTAATATAAATTTAGAATTTACTGCAATATTTACTCTTCAACATTTGTGGGAAGTGGGTATTAAGTCACCTTAACAGTAAAGCCAACTGCAGAGTGACTGTTGGCAAAGCTCCTGGCAACCAAGAACTCTTCCTATACTAATGGAACTGTTTAATGCCAGTAACTGTTTTTGTGAAAACCATATGTATCTAAGGTTGGAATAAATTTGGGTCCCAAATGCAAATAGCCCTAAATTAGAAAATACTTAAAATGGTCAATGTTTCTTCCCTAAGTATCTCCTATTATATCCATGTTACTTTTCATAGAAAATAATCATCTCTAATTCTCAAATAATGCCTTTTCCCTACTGCTATCTTTTATGAAACAGTGGTGGTCAGGGGATTATTAATAAATTCCTAAGTTATTTGCTATAAAATTTACTAGTAACTAAAGATATTATAGACTAAGAGGGCGAATGGCACTGAAGTTTCTTTTACTGTTCCGATTCTTGTGGAATGCTGCTGCTGTCTCTTTGTATTTAAGAAATACTGAGCTGGGCGTGGTGGCGCACACCTTTAATCCCAGCACTCGGGAGGCAGAGGCAGGCAGATTGCTGTGAGTTCGAGGCCAGCCTGGTCTACAAAGTGAGTTCAGGACAGCCAAGGCTACACAGAGAAATCCTGTCTTGAAAAACCAAACCAAACCAAGCAAAACAAACAAACAAACAAACCAAAAAACAAAAAAACCCAACCAACCAAACAAAAAAAAAACCCCCAAAAACAAAAACAAAAACAAAGAAATACTGAGAGAATGAATGGTGGTGGCTTATGCTCAGAAATGTTCTCTATGGTGGCGTGGTAACAGTATTCGGTTACTTTCTCTATTCAGATGTCATTTGATGCTTCAGTCAAAATCTTGCTCACTCACTCCCTAAGTGTGTTGGATGTGAGTGAGCTAGAGAAGGTCAGGCCAGGAGGTGTACAGTTAAGTGACATCATCACCTTGGCAACGAGATGCAGGTGGGAGAGATCACACTTAACAGTTTACAACCCTGAAAGCTACATCAGAAGAGACTGTAAATGCCATTGTTGTTTGGGAGAATTCATGTGCACTGAGGGGTCATGGTGGTATTACATAGGAGTACGGCGTACTGGGACTTGGTATCATATGGGAAAGGCTGGGCATAGCCCGAGTGAAGACAAAAGCTGGTGTTTTTCTTGAGCATGTGGGTGATGTGAAGAGGCCAGTGGGACAGACGACCAAGTCTGTGGTAGAAACAGGAAGTTCTGATCAGAAGGGAGAGGTGGTTTGGATAGCACACTCTTAATGCTCTCTGCCTTCCATCGTGGGCCCAGGGTGGGCGCCTAGCTAGGAAAAAGGATGAACAGACAGGAGGCTGTGGGCATGATAGGGGTCCAGGCATAACTGTCTGGGATGCACATGGGTCTTTGACGAAGCTTGGAGCGTCTGTCTATGTGAGGCTAATTAGCTCCCATGAGCATTTCATTCCTGTCTCTTCACGCCAGGCCACCATCCCAGGTGCTGACTGTATTACGTTGCTTTCCTTGCTGCTGCACACTGAAAGAAACACTTAGTGTCTGTGTAACAACATGGAGAAACAGGGGAACTTAATCTTTTTTTCCTACCTTACTCTCTTTTTCTTAAAAATATGAGTAATGTGAGAAAATGTCATATGATATTTTCCTCTTCCCCATTGCATTTGTATGATCTGCCTTATAGGTTATAGGTTATAGGTTATAGTGTACTTATGGATACAACTTCAGAACTCCACTAAGCAAGAGATTTCCCTTGTTCACACATTAATCAAGACTCCTTGGAGCTAAACAGGCAAAATCTTCAAGATATCCAAATACATTTCTTTAAATGCTAACTTGAAATCCATGTATTTTCTATCCAGCAAAGCATGATGTTTGCTCTATAAGACCAACACTGAGAGAATATGTAGCAATTATCCTATCTACTTGAATTGTATAAAAAGTCAAAACGGAAAATGAGGATTATAACATGATTTCTTTCTTGTCCAAAGCCTTGGGCCAAGTCTTTAATTAACTGGCTGACTGCCAAAATGCCCTTTCCTTTGTTCTCAGATGACACAGCCAATAGGAAAAGACTACTCAGAAGAAGAGAGGTTTGGAATGGGACAGGGAATGTTTAATCCTTTGGATTTTTTTCTTTGCTTTCCTATTCTAACAATACTCATTTGAGCATATTTTAATTTGGTCTAAGAAAGACACATGAATCAAACTAAACATTTAAAAGTGTCCAAAAGTTTTAAAATAGCAATTTTTTTACATGATCAATACAGTCTGTATTTAAGCTCTCCTGATCACTCTCATATGATTAGGCCATTGGCATCCAGCAGTGTGTGGGACCTGCATGTGGTGCTTGAGCTTAACTAACGGCCAGTTTCTCAGGCAGGAGGAAAAGGGCAGGAGACTGTGCCGCCAACAGTTTAAAAATACTTGTAATACAATGAAAATATTGTGTTATACATATAAGTGCTCCAGTGCCAACACAAATTACCTTAGAAACATAAGACAAGGTACAAAAGGCTTGCCTGAAAATACTTGCTGTTCTCAGAGTGAGACAGTGGAGAGGCATGAGAAGGCAGTGAGCCCAGAATAGTAAGGCTCAGACTTCGTAGCATTAGCTACACACACTCAAGTGTACCTCCTGACTCTAGAGTCTTCCATTCAGGCGTACTACATGGCTACTGTTGGTTCAAACATGTGCTTTTCAAATTGTTATAGAGAATCTCACATCGACAGTTACTACATAACACCTTGCCCCTAGGACCTGGGATTCACTATTACAAATGGAGGGGAAAAAAATACAAACTTTTTAACCTTCAGGCTTTGACTTTTTCTCTTTTGCTCACTTAGCACATAGTTTGTCTCTTATCCACACCAAACTGTGGACAAAGAGAACCACTTTCCTTGGTGGCTCTTCTCTATGTGAGACTCAGAGACCCAGGACCCTGCTTTGTTGAAGCATTATCATCTTGAACTTTGGGTTCCTAAGCTTCCAAAAGGAAGAGAGAAACCTTGCTTTTAAAAACAATGCATGTGTGTGTGTATATAAGAGTTTGTGTGCAAGCAGATGAGAGTATGTATGCTTGTTTATGGAACCCAGAGTACACCCTTAGGTGCCATTCTTTAGGAGCTGCCTGCCTCTTTTGAGACAGGTCATCGCTGGTCTGCAGCTCACCGTAATTGACTAGGCTGGATAACCAGAGAACCCCAGGGACCCTCAATCTCTTTCTGTCCACTGCTGGGATTCTAAGTACATTTCATCACCTGATGTTTTGCATGGGTCCTTGGTATCACACTTATGTTTTCTTTAAGTAAATTCATTTCAATTGTCACAGATGCCTATAGATTTTAACTCCACTTGGAATAAGGCTGGACTCTGTCCTCTAAATAGAGCACCTCTCCCTTCTGTGAGTGAGTGATTCCTCCCTAAAGCCTTTTAAGAGAAGAGCAAAGTGAGTGTGTTAAGATAAAAAGCATTCTGCATGCAAACAAAACCATAAGCCCTGCTCTCTTCTTTTTCTCTCTCTCTCTCCTCTTCATGGTCTTTCTCTTGTCATGAACACAATGAAGAAGAAAACAACCTCCCTAGTGCATCCTTTTTTATAGCCTCAGCTGAGGCCACTTGCTATTTCAAGTGGATCCTAAAAAAAGGATGCATTCATCATGACAAATCCGAGGGAAACTTGATGAACGACAGAAACAAACAGCATCTGTTGCCACATAATGTCTGCCTAGATACTGTGTAGACACTGTTTACTTCCCAGCATCCCTAAGACCTCTGCACCAACCAGTGGAAGTTGAATGCAACCTCCTGATTATAGGAATGGTAGATGGAAAATTCTGGAAGAACATAGAGTAAATCATGGAAGCATAATTGTATTTCAGAGACCCTCCATAATGCCACTGGCATGATCAAGGCTGGTCCTGACTGGGACAAGCTACAGAATTTCTGCTGTCACTTCCTGTGTCCTAGGCAAAGCTCTACAATGCTTCAGTGGTCCTTGGGGAACATTTCTTGGCCTGGTGCTGTGGTTCAATTCCAGTTCAGTTTTGTAAGTCCAGCTCCGTGAATGAGGTCTCCAAAGCAATGACTTGCAATGCTGCAACCACAACTGTATTTCTAAGTTTGTGTCCAGATTTTTAAAAACTGTCACATTGAAGAAAAAAAAAAAGGCCACCAAGGCTGACAGACCAGGTGACAAGTACACATGCTTTGGAAGTGAAGACAGGAATAAGGACAGTATTTAGGAAAGCAGGCATTTTGGATAACTATGCGCTCCCTCCCCTTACCTTGCTCTGATAGGCTGAGATCCAAGTCTGGGGCCCAGAGCACTTCCGTTCCCAGGGGAGTTCTTTCTGGCTAGTGCGGGGGATATAGAAGTTGTTCTTTGAGGCACCTAGAAGAAAACAAGAATTCAGAAATATTTCCCATAATCAGTGTAGGCAGGCTACTGTCTGAGGCACCTCCTCCTCTCTGGAGACAGGTTAGAAGTTACAGAAGCTGTCTTGTCTATGAAAGAATTGTCTTTCGGGCTTCAGTGAAGCAGTGACCTCCCAAAACCAAGCCAAAGGGAGAATCTGCTGCCAAAAGTCAATGGGGGGGACATTCTACAACCAGTAAGGCCCTTTTAATCTTAAAATCAAAAGGCAGGTTGCACTAATGAGTTTGACCTGCCGAGCAATAAGAAAATCCCTGTTGTTTGGACAAGGGTGGAAGCTAGGAGAAATCTCTTTGGAGTGCCCTTACTTCCTTGGCAGCTGCCTTTAGGTGGGAGCCATGCAGAGGATGTCACATTTCATTTTAACTCATCACAATGACCAAACAGAGTATAAACTCTAGTGAAAACCTGGGGTACCAGTCTAGACCTTGGACAACAAATCACATATTGGGAAGCCCAGAGAATCTATTACTTTACTATTTTCTTTTTAATATTTATGTGTGTGAGTCCATGTATATTATGTTATGTTATGTTATGTTATGTATGTATGTATGTATACATGCATAACATGTATTGCTGTGTGCCCATGGAAGCTGGGAGAAGGCCTCAGATCTCCTAGAACTGGAGTTGCAATCTGGGTGTAGGGAGATGAACCAGGGCCCTCTCAAGAGCAGAAGTGCTCCAAGCACTGGCAGTCTCTGCAGAGCTCGTATCACTCTTACAATACAAAAACACATACAGTTTTCCTTCCTAAGCAAGCTGCTAGTGTTTAAAAAAAAACCCAAGCTCAAAGCAATGTGGGAGTTGTGATTAATTAGTAAAAGCTATTTATAAAACAGAATTGATATTGATAATTATGGGGGGGGGTTTCTTCAAAATGTCTGTTTAAGTATAATAAGAGTGGGAAGTTCAGCAGAAGTGTGCATTACTAGTCCAACTGGGTAAAGCAAGGAGTAGAACCGAAATGTGTCTCTTCTCACAGAGCAGAGCACAGGCACATGCCTGTGGGGTCAGGAGTTGTTCAAAGGGAGGCCTTACTTATAGAAGCCACATGAAGATTGGCACACAAGGTCATTTTCAATGTAAGTGTTATCTTTTATCTGTCTTGAAAAATATTTTATTATAATTCCTTTTAACATAAAGTGGAACCAAGAAAGTAAAACCAAGTGCCCAAGTTGGTATAAAACCAGTTCAAATTAAGTGCTACAGCTGACAGAGCCTCCTCTCCTGTTTATAAAGAGACACATTTGTAGAGAAGGGTTCAAGAACTGGCTGAAGCCTGAATATTTAAACTGACCTAACATTTCTTGCTAGCTTTATACCTATCTACCTGAGTTTTTTAGGGCGTGGACGAGGTACTTTCTTTCTCTGGTTTCCAGCTCTTGGGTACAGTTTATTTTTCACATTAAAGTTCTCGTGTAAGTAACCACTTTGGATGGGTTTCTGATTACCCACAAATGGTCACCCAAGGGACAATGTTGTCACTGTTTCATTGTCAAAATGAAGGCGCTCCCCACTGTGATCCCACTTGAGAGGGAGAAGGAGATGGTAATTATCTGTAAATCACTGAGACTATTTTATTTTTCTTGCCATTAATAATAACAGTGTTTCCTGGAGATCATGGGATATTCCAATTGTCTCAGCTTCACATGCTGAGCTCAGAAGAAAAGATTCATGGACCATGAAGAACATGGTACAACAATGTCTTCAGCATTTTAAAGACATCCAGTTGACTGTAGACACATGTACAGCCACATTCCAGAACATCGCTTGGAACAAATAGCATCTTACTAATGTAAGATGAAACGAAAGACCTCAAGGTTGTCTGTAGGGTGGGAAAAGTAGTCACTTCATTGTAAAGTTCAATCCTTTTAATTAATTGAGGCTGGAAATACAGTACCCTTTAGCTTAGAAGGAACATTCCTTAAGTGAAGCCAAGAGAAATGCTTGAAGACAAGGCCAGCCTGTATGTGTGTATATGTGTATTTCTATATGTATGTATGTGAGTGTGACAGGCTGTGTCCATGTGTTTGTGTGCCTGTGGAGGCCAGGAGTCAATGCTGGGTATTTTTCTCACTATCTCTCTGTATCTCTTTCTCTCTGTGTGTGTCTCTGTCTCTCCCTTTCTCCCTCTCTCTGTTCAATGAGTGTCTCATTGATCCTGGAACTTGTGAATTTAGATAGACATTTTTTGCCAGAGATCGTCTCTTCTCTGTGTCCGTGGCACATGTCACCATGCCTGGCTGTTACTTGAGCCTGAACTCAGATCCTTGTACTTAACCGACAAGCACTTTATCAACTGAGTTGTCTCCCCAGTCCCCAGACTATTTTCTGAACCCTTGAAATCTGGTTGAGCTTTGTGTCATGAAATATAAGAGCAAGCACATTTTCTTTTATTTATTTAGTTTGTCTAGCCCTAAATGCAGCAATCATTGACACTACCCACTAGTCTATTTCCTAACATGTACAGCAAAATTGCCTAGAGTGTTTGTGGTTGAGAGTTCTAACCCTGTTTTAAGACACGGACTCCTCTGTCACTCATCCTGGCTCTCTGTCCCCTTGGGAAAACGAAGATCCGAAGTGATGAGTGCGTACCCAAGACTTGGCTTAGACAAGGGACAATGACAAGTGTGAGATGGAAGGTGCTTTTGCACAACCATGTCCTCCATACTGTGAAAGGGATGAGGCAGTGGTGGATGCAGGGATGGCTGCAGCGACACAGACACACGGCCGCGCTGGCGCTACCTTTGGTGGAATGTCTTCTTCCTGCCGTAACCAAGAGCTTCGGTCAAACTTCTCAATGCGAGTGGGGAGAGGAGGGTTTTCCGAGGTGGGATCTGAGTTCTGGCGGGGCATCTCGACCCGGTGAGAGGTCACGTTCAGAGCCTCCTGGAACCCAGACAGGCCCTGTGTGGGCTGCTCGTGCACTGACTGGGAGGCAGTCAAGGCTGGTCCCTGGGATTTTACAGCTACCAGCTGTGGGATCTAAGCACACAACACAGGGGCAGCATTATTAGAGACCCAGAGACTGAAGGGACAAAACGTTCTACATGCAAGAATTGAATTCATCAGAGCTACTGACAAAGCAGTTTTCAGTTATCAAAAATCGCATTTGGGATAAGCTCTACTGGTTGGATACTCCTGCTATACAAAGGTGCACAGAACCCATTTCACGACCCTTCAGAATATTCAATTTAGAAAATATGGAGGGCCAACTCAGGGTTCCTGGCAACAGGTTCAGTGTTTTAGCTGGAACTGCTGAGAAGCCAGGGAGTGATATGGTAGTAGCAACAATAGTTGTATTTATTCAACATTTTCTGGACAGCAACATGAGTTGTTTTATAAGCTATCCCAAGCTCCTTCCTGTAAAGTACTTAGCTTTGACTGCAGATACTGAAAGAAAAAAAAAAGGCTCTAAATGTTTTTCCTTTTGTGAATTCACTGAGTCCATCGTGGAATCAACAGGACCACCCTCCTTATTTCAGACATGAGCGATCGATCCCAGATAGAGATTTCACGGTGGCTATGCAAGAGTCTGAGCTGGAACCAGAGCCTGTGCATCTAACTTCTGGAGTGTACTCTTTCCTTCCCTAACTGCTTCTCCTCCAAGCCCATGTGTGCTGCAAGCGCATGTGCATGCGTGTGCTGCATGTGCGTGTGCATGTATGTGTCGGGGCCAGAGGCCAACTTCAGAATGTTTACCTGGTTTGCCTGATTCTCTCTCTTTCTCTCTCCTTTCTTTCTTTCTCTCTTCTTTGAGACAGTGTCTGCTTGTGTAGCCCTGGCTGGCCTAGAACTCAATGCAGTCATGGCTGTCTTTTAACAACTCACAGAAATCCACCTGCCTCTGTCCTCTGAATGCTGGGAGTAAAGGTGTGGGCCTCACATGGCTATCACTTTGTTTAAAATAGGGTTTCTCATTGGCTTTGAACTTGCCAGTTTGGCGAAGCTGGGTGGCTAACAAGTCCCAAGGATTCTCCTGTGTCCCCACCTTCCTAGTGCAGATCCAGATTGCAAGCATGCACGGCCATGTGTGGGTTTCATGTGTGTGTTATAGAGGTGGAACTCGGGTCCTTACGTGGAAGGCACTTTACTGAGTGGATCATCTCCTCAGCCCTGTCCTGCTAGCTGTCACCACTGTGAACAAACCCAATCCCTGATACCAACACATTTCTTGAGGACTTATTTCAACAACTGGGCATGCGGTGCTGTTGCCCATGTAGGGGTGACTTCTAGGGTTTTCACTTGGCCTCTTGAGAAAAAAGCACCAAAATCTGAGATCCCGTCACCACCGCACTGCTCACAGGCCACTGCACTCTGTGAATACTGACGCCTACATCCTACTTCTGGGCGTACACTGGATTCATCAGAGCCTGAGTCCATCTGTTGGCCTGACCACTAGTCCACAGGTCACGGCTGGGGGAAAGGACTCTAGAGCCCTTCCTAAGCTAAATTGTTCCTCTAAGCAGTAGCCACCTCCTACTGCTATCTTACAAGGATCCCCTGTGGTCTGTAGTGTCTGTTGAAATGCTACAGTGACGAGCTGGAAAAATCACTAAATCATTCTGCTGAGTGTTTTGATTCAATGGGAATAAACATACTAAGGTTCATACTGTTGTAAATACAATTAAATATATTAAATAACATTAATAGAGAACACACGGCTTATCTAGTACAAAATCCAAACTCTCTTTAGAAGACCACTGCAAGCACCCCTAAAACTGAGGCACTGAAGAACTTTCACAGAAAGTCTGTTTTTATACCCTCATCATTTCAAAAGGGGCACTGCCACAATGCTGCCCTTTAACAGGGCGAAGGTTCATTACAAGGTCAAAGAAGAAGATTTTTAAAAGAAGAGAAACCTTGTAAAATATCCCTTTTTGAAGAGTCTGCAAGAGAGAATTATATCCAGATTAAAACCAACCAGAGGAAGGTATGTTAAGCTGATTGGTGCTGAAAAAAATCTTGAATTTTGCTCATTACCACCAACTTAAAACACAAGAAAGCCTTGATTTTTATCATTATTCCTTTAAGCTCTAGTTCAAACAGCAGGACATATATCAAAGGCGACCTCAAAATGCACCGCAGAAGCCTTGCCACAGCTGGGTGCCCGGAAGGAATTTAAGATGTTTTGGTAAGAAAGCTTGTATTACTTACTTCCCCACCCCCCATGGAATTTCCATATTCTACATCACTTTGAATTTCATCTTTGAAGAACTTACCAGAAAGCTTCTTTCCTAACAGTGAAATCATCTTTCCCCACCAATAGCTTCTCAGCCTATAAAAGGCATAAAAATCAGCCCAGAAGGCTTTAAAATCAGACTCCTGGGCTCAATCCTGAGTCTCTGGTCAGCAAGTCAGAAGCAGACCTGGGAGTATGTGCTTTTACTAAGCTCACCTGCTGCTGCTGGCTGCTGGCCTGGTGAGCCTGCCTGGAGAACCACTGGCTCAGGAGGCACAGGTTTACTTTATCAAGCCCATTCGATTCTTCCAGCTCAGATTTCCACCCACATTTCAAGGAAGGGAAGAATATATATGTATAGTCTACCTTAACGGTCTATAAATGACTTTTAATTCTTCTGATTATAACTACAAGAATGTTTGCCCACACCCTACACCCAGCAGTACTTGCCTGGTTCTCCACAGGAGCACTTTAACATGAACGACTTTGAAGTTGACTCAAGGTCAATAGCTCTATGCTCTCTGTCTATTTTCTGGAGCCTCCCAATGGCAGAGAGGCTTCTGCCGCCATGAATTCTATACTAAGGATCATTGCTTCATTGGTCCTATGCCATGTTAGACTCTTCTAGGCTTTTAATAAGCTTCCTTGGGCACGAATGCCCACTGGAACAGCAGGGAGATTATACCTGGGGATCAACAGGTCTGAGCATTGGGGGTGTCCGAGCAGGCTGCACTCCGCTAATGCTGAAGGACTCTGATCTCGGGGGCAGGTTGGGGTCAGAGATCCTGTTGGCAACCTTGTGAGGCATGGCAGGTGAACTCTGTCGGTTGAGTCTCGAACGTTCTTCTACCTAGAAGTCAAAGGGAAAGAAAGCCTCAGTGGCTAGAAATTGATTGTTTTTTTCCAGTAAGAATTTCTTGTAGGAACCCAAACAGGCATTTTTATGTTCCTCTGATGAATTCAAAAAGCCCAAACTTGCCATTTGTGTTTTACAAGATGCTTTTTTCTCCTCTCCCTTTTCTTTTCTTTTTCTCATTTGCTTTCTCCTTCTTACGAACGTACTTCTAGTAAGCATGCAGGGCATATGAGGTCTTGCCCTTACGTTACCCAGTAGCTTGTGTTGTGCCAGTTAACTGGGCATTCATGGCCTGCTAAGAGTTTGTCTTGTATTCCTTGAGCTAATAGCCTGGTGATTAGTCACCTGCTATGGGATCAGGCAGGGAGATGTATTCCAGATGCTACGGTAGGCAGTGAGACAGCTTAGGGGAAAATAGAAATTTGCTTTGGGTTGACTCACAAGACAGGGGACAAGAACCACACAAAGACTGGCAAAGGAGAGGTGGCACACGGGAGCTCTGCTCTTCTCTGCATGCTGCTGATAGGCACGTGGGCGTCCTGGATGCTGCGTAATGGCATGGCTGTCTTACACAGACTTCCTGTATCATTTTCTCGTTCTCTTTAGGGCCCTTTCCTTTCAATTGTCTCTCCCTGCTACCCAAAATACACTGCTCCTCCTGTGTTTTGCATCCCCAGTGTGGACTCTGCTGCCCTACTCCCTCCATCCCCCCATCTCTCCTCCTGCTTCTTCCCACACCCTCGCCCTTCCTCTTCTCCTCGCCCCTCCCTACCTTGTCTCCTTTCAACCCATTGTCTTGTCTTATTCTCCAGCGTTTCTCTCAGCCTTAGGACTTCCCAGGAGAAGTTCAGAGAACTAGTGTCTCTTTGTAAACAAGCAAACACACACAAAAAAAACCCCAAACAAAATCACTATCAGTCAGTCCATATTTATAGCAGCAAACAGGCTGTTACTAAGGATGACTGTAAAGAGAAAGTTAAACTAACAAGATGGACACCAAAAGACGGGATGGAAGGTGTTAGTTAATGCCAAAGGGCCAAGACTTTTGTTCTAGGCTTATCTTACAGTGTCCTATGTTGCTTTAGGGCCAACACAGCGGTTGTGCCTCTGCAGAGCGAGGCCACACACCACTCTCCTCACCCCGATGACTCACTGCAATGAGTTCTTAGCTCCCTTCTGTTGACTCAGTTTTCAGGTCTGTCTGCAGAGTTTTACATTTTCTTCTTGCTGCCTGATTTGAAACAGAATTCAAAAGTCCTACTAGTTCTCATCTTCCTTATGTTATTTTGAATCTTCCTAGAGACAAGCCCAATTTCCTATGAATAGTAAGTCTGTTTGAACCTCAAACATTTAAACATGCTACATTAAGCCGCAGATAGGAAATGGCCCGCCTGCCTCTGTGAGGTGCAATTTAAACATCTCTTCCCTCTCTATGGCTTTGTGAGGTATGTCTGATTGGCCTCCACTCGACTTTGGTTTTGAAATTCCATGTCCTACAAGTTCCTCACACACTAAATTTTACTAGCTATAAAAGGCCAGAGATATAAACCAGACAGTGTTTGCTTTGTGAGTGCATAAAGCAGTATATCAGCGATAATTATTTGTCCATTGCACTGAGCAGAAGAGCAAAGCCAGCTGCTGTTGTTACAAAGCCCCAAGAAGACAAGAATAGACAAACCCAGCCCACAGCACACAATGCATCACTTCTAAATAGCAGGCTCCTTGAAAGAAAAGAAAGTGACTATTCTTTGACCACCACAATTCCTTATTTCCTCACTCCCTAAACAAATCATTCTACTTGAACCACTCCTGTTTGAGCTCAGGAACCCTGGAGAGTAGACACGGTTCATAGAAATACATGCATTTCTACACTGTGGTCACGTGATATCCCAAACTCAGGCTGCACTGGTGGTACAGAAATGCATTCTTGAACTTAGAACCAAGGGAACTGAGAGGAAGGACACTGTAATGATTACGGGTGTTACTTTTAACTGTCAAATACAGAGCAGAAAGTGCGAGCCGATTTTCACAGGTAAGCTGTGTGCATGGTTAGTTGTGAAGAGATGGTTCTAAGCAAGTCCTGGACATACTTGCCATGCTTTCAATCACGCACTAGATTCTACTCTTAGTGTGTCCTAACCTGAAAGATTCTATGCCATATGACATAAATAACAAATGGTAATCTTTGGTCCATGACACCAAGATGGCTCAATGTGCTGACATTTTATAAGTAGGAGCTTGGACAACAAAATGGTAAATCCACTAGAAGGTTGTAACAAGGAGGCATTGGCTACACACTGAAAAGATTTTTGTATGTGTGTGTGTGTGTGTGTGTGTGTGTGTGTGTGTGTGTGTATGTGTGCACGCGTGCATGTGCCTGAATGGCAATATGAGCGGTGGAGACAGGAGAGTCCCTGGAAGCTCACAGGCCAAGTGGGCTAGAGTAAGAAAGGACAGCAGGCAGTGCTGAAGCAGTAAAAGACTTTTCCATGCAACGACCGTGTAAGCAGAGTATCCTGCTCCAAGCTGGAGCAAGTTCAAATACTCTTTGGAGTGCTAAAGGGTGATGCAGACCACCAGATGCCATTTCAGGACACATGAGAAAGCAAAAGGAATTTTTATCATCCAAAAAAAAAAAGAGAGAAAGAAACAAATGCTCAGCATCATACTACTGTTTCCACAGAGCTAATCCTACTTCCATCCAAATGAAGAAACGGGAAAATTTGAGAGGAATGAACTTGCCTCGCCGGCCTTTTAATGCAGACACTCACGTTCCTCTCTGAAAATCAAATCCACAGCAACATCCAAGCCCAACAGAATACTAAGTCAAAGAGAGGAGGGAACTGCTTGACAAGGTTCCCAGAGACCCAGTAGCCCCATCACTGGGTTGAGAGGGATGGTGACAGGAGGATGGTGACAGGGGGATGGCTGGGGCTTGCTGGCTGCCAGCCTACCTCCAGCTTCACTGAGGGCCTGTATTAAGGGAATAACATGCATTCTCCTCTGGCCTTCACTCATGCGTGTATGTGTGCACACCTGAATTACACTATACATGTGCACACACGCATGCACATGCATGGACACGCATGCCACAAAGAATGAAGCATTGCCTCACGTTTTTGATTAAATAAATGCCAGTTTGGAAAGAAGTTGTCAGAGGAGTAATCTAAAAATGAAGGGAAATAGTTTTGGACTCAGATTGATGGCTATTTAAAAGCCAGATTTCATAAACCACACAGTATGAGAAGGCTGAGCATGGGATTGCTGAAGACAGTCCACACACATGCTTAGAGGTGTGATAAGTCCCAGGGAAGAACACCGGTGTCTGGGAAGCTTGGTATCTTGAGTGACACCATCACTAGATGTGGCCCAGACTTATGGTGGCCAGACACCCTCACATCCAGAGAGCTTGTTGACACAGCTGCGCCACACATGTTCCCAGCTGTGAGGTCTCTTTTACTGCTAGAAGTCTGGCCAGGAAACAGGGAATTCAGGAGATCCACAGTACTGCCTTGATGACGTCAGTACAGATTTAGCTTCTGAGAGCCCCAAAACTGTGCACCAATAATGCATAGCGAGGATAAGCCAGGGAACTTAATGACGGGGACAGGCAGACACTAGAAAAGCCACAAAGCCAAGGCAGATAAGTTCAAGTAGGAGCTGGGTAGAAGCTGACGGGAAGAGTGGAAGCCGCACCGTGGCCTCCTCTTTCTTGGCGCCTTTTAACATAGGGAGCTGTCTATGAGAGAAGGAATTTCGGGGATGCTGGAGGTTTGTGATCTGTCGGTGTCCCTTCCTAGTACCTGGGAACACGGACGGCCAGAAGATGGGCATCACAGAGAGGTGACTTAGATGTGCTATTTCTTAGAGGCGTCTAGGTATGAAGAAAGACATGGTTTTATGCGTCTTCCATTCCGTGGCCTATGAGACTCACGCTGGCCCTCCTTCATTCCCACAACAGACACAGAGGGGCTAATCACTTTGAAAAATGCTTAACAGGCCATACAGATGACTTTAGATCTCATTCACAAGTTCAACTGCATCCTGGGAAATAAGATCCCTGGCAGGACAGCTTTAGTCCTTAAGGAGTCCTGAGGCTTTAGCTGTTCTTCCAAACCAAGTGGCCCGGTAGCTATTTGCAGCTGATATTTGCTTTGGGTGCTAATGGCATTAGCTCTGTAGAGGGCAGCACTCAGCTTTCCGCAAAGGGATGCAGGCAGGAGTGGAGGGTGGGTGACCCTGCTTTACCTGAGGATTTTAACCCAGCATAGCTGGGAAACCTCCAAGCAGTGGAGGAAAACAACACGCCCCTGTCAGCCATGAAGCCTGCTGCTTAACAGCACGGCGAGTGATTCTGTTTATCCAGAAGAAGTGTATAGATTATTAAGGAGTTCTGGTGATTAATCTTGATTGGCAACTTAATGAGACTTAGAATCATCATAGAAACAAATCTCTGATTTATCTGATAACTGAGGAGGGTAGACCAACCCTATGGTGAGTGGTGCTATGTTATGAGCTGGATCTCCAGATGGAACAAAAAGGAGAGCAGAACTGAGCGCAGGCAGGCAGGCAGGCAGGCAGAGAGGCAGGCAGGCACACAGGCAGGCAGGCAGGCAGATAGGCAGGCCGGCAGGCAGGGAGGGAGGCAGACAGACAGGCAGGCAGACAGACAGGCAGGTAGGCAGGCAGGGAGGGAGGCAGACAGGCAGGCAGGCAGACAGACAGGCAGGTAGGCAGGCAGGCAGGCAGACAGGCAGACAGGCAGACAGGCAGACAGGCAGACAGGCAGACAGGCAGACAGGCAGACAGGCAGGCAGGCAGGCAGACAGGCAGGTAGGCAGGCAGGCAGGAGGCTGACAGGCAGACAGGCAGACAGGCAGACAGGCAGGCAGGCAGGCAGACAGGTAGGTAGGCAGCAGGAGAAGGCAGGCAGGCAGACAGGCAGGCAGGGAGGGAGGGAGGGAGGCAGGCAGGCAGGCAGGCAGGCAGGCTGACAGGCAGGCAGGCAGACAGGTAGGCAGGCAGGCAGGCAGGCAGGCAGGCACTACTGCTGCTTCCTCAGTGGGGACAGGAGCTACCTCTTGTTCCTACTGCCACCCTTACTCTGCCATGACAGACTGCATCTCCTGGAGCTGTAGGCCTAAATAAACCCTTCCTTTCTTAAGGTGCCATTGTCCAATATTTTGTCATAACAACAAGAAAGAGAAAGAAGTAACTAAGAGAGGGGTCTATCAAGGAGCAGAACCATTGAACCGAATTATTGACCTGAGAAAAAGTGGCAGCAATTCCAAAGGTCAATATGGATCATGTTTATAGACTGTGACAGAGAGTGACATGTTCCTTACTCTAATCAGAGTGATTTGCTTTATAGACTTAGTTCTTGAACATTTGAAAAGTTATTTCACGTAATAGTGAATGTCAATGAAAGGAGTTCAAGCCATATATAAAGTTATAAAACATCACGAAATATTATTCTTTAATTGTTATCTCTCATCAACCACCATAGTTAGGATAACATCATTTCATACTAAGATGAGATAGAAAAAGAAAAGATTGAAAAATAGAATTTTAGGTTCTGGTAATACTTTATTCTATATAATTTTTAAACATCCTAGATATAAAATCTGAAGAAGCTATTTACAAATAAGAAATAAGCCTAAAAACCCTGCTTGTTTGTTTGTTTATTTGTTTGTTGAGACAGGGTTTATCTGTATAACAGCCTTGGCTGTCCTGGACTCACTTTGTAAACCAGGCTGGCCTTGAACTCACAGAGATCCACTTGCCTCTGTTTCCCTTAATGTTGGTATTACAGGAGTGTGCCACTGTGCCTGGTTCCTAAATACCCTTTTAAGTGATTAGCTATGCTCATAAAAATAAAAGGAAGTCACTGGTGTCACAAAGACATACTTGGAAACTGATGTCCCCTGTGTGTGAGGTGACAGTGACTGCCTGGCAGTTGATCCTGTCCGGGTTACTGATTTTTGCTTCACCCATTTGGGTACAACCCCTTCATTTTTCTCCAACCCAAATTATTTTTCATTATGTTTCATAACTAGTTCACCACTGAGTCATAGTCCTAAAATCCCACCTTAGTCTAAGGGTTGAGAAAATAAAGGAATATTGCTTTGGATGTATCGGAAATACGCCTCATAGCCACAAGTTTGCACCTCATTGTGTGCGTTTGAGACCATAAAGAACAGGGCAGGGTTAGCAGCAATGCCAGTATCTCATAACAGCAGCCAGGTAAGTGTGGGATATAATTCTTACATCCTCTAAGATGTAAGTCATGTTTTTCCATAAGCAGTCCTTATGCCACATATTCAACAGGATTCTTTGTGTGAGTGTGGTGAGAAGAGTGCGTGTGTGTGTGTGTGTGTGTGCGTGTGCGTGTGCATGTGTGTGTGTGTGTGTGTGTGTGTGTGTGTGTGTGTGTGTGAGAAGTCAAGGGCCAGCCCTAGTTACCACTTCCCAGGTGCCTGCCCTGTTTGAAGACAGAACCCCTCAGTGGGAACCAGGGCTCTTCAACCAGCATAGGTTAAACGGTCAGTGAGCCCCCAGACAACCTTTTGTCTCCATCTCCCCATTTCCAAGGTTATAAGCATTTGCCAACATTCCTGGCTTTTTATGTGCGCACTGGGGACTGCACTCAAATCCTCGTGTTTAAAAGGCAAGCCCTGCATCAACCAGAGCATCTTCTTAGCCCCCATAAAGAGACTCTTCATACGGAAAATGACTTCTTTGTTGGTTTTCCCTACAAACCCCTACTGTATTCGCCAAGGTACACAAGGAAAACAGTGTGGACGTCATCAGACGCGTCACAGCTCCTCTGCAGTTGATAATATGGCTCCTCAAAAAGTAAAGCGTGGGTCTCAGGATGGGGAGGGGCGGTCTTCCAATCCGCCAGCACTAGGCAGGTGGGCTCTGTGCTCGCAGTGGAGAGCGTGGCTAAGAGACACAGAACCTCTTCCTTCCTTACCTCCTTGGCCCAGGCGGGCTTCTCACTGGGACTCATGCCCTCCTTATAGTGGTACAGCGGCTTCTTCTCCAGCGGCCTCTGCTCCTGCCGCTGGTGCTGGAGAGAAACCAGGTAGTCTCTCTCTTGCTTCAGCTGCCTCTGCAGCCTCTCTGCTTGTCTCTGTTCTTCCAGTTGTTTGCGCTTGTATTCCTACCCAGAGCAGGGAAGAGCAAAGGGAGAGGTCACGTGACCACCGGGAACCACATCAGCACACTGAGCAGCAGCAAAGCATGCTGGGGAGGCAACATGGAACTGAAGACAAACAGAACTCTAAGGACAAGGAGCGCCCCCGAAATGAGCCCAGGCCTCACGCTAGTGTTCACACAAGAATATGTCAATAAAAACACGATTGCCTTAATGGCAGTCCCTACAGAACATCACTTGAAAAGCGGCATGTCCCGGGAGAACTACAACATCGACACAGGGCAGTGAGACTGTCACCCCTAGAAAGAGTCATCTACTTCCTAATTTGGTAAGCCAGCCATTTAAACATATGTGGTTGAGTATACAACCAAATAAACAGCCAGAGATCATATCTAAACCATCCTTTAAATAAAACCTGGACTGCTAAAGCTATTAGCAATCTTATGGAAGGTAAAAAAAAAAAATAACAATGCCATTCAATAAAATATTCAGATAAAAAAATGTAAAAAGCTATACCAAGAAGCCCATTTGGAGATGTGTGCGGTAATAACAATAAAAGTCCTTCTAGTGGCTACAGCACGAACAAGAAACAAACTGTTCCCATTGTAAGGGCGGGACTAACAGCCTGCAGATGAGGAATGACTGCAGGGCTGAGCCGGCTCAGTGGCCGAGGTGCACTTGCTGTGACTGCATTCCAGCATGTTGCAAATGGTTTTAAAAATTACTCGGCAATAAACACAGTGGGTCTTGAGAGCAGTTTGAACTTATAATAGGGCTGGATTCATGCTAACATTTCTCAAAGAGATGGAGTTAATAAAGTATGCCAAACGGTTGAGGGTGTAGCAAATTGGACCAGAAAATTTGTGTGAAGCCTCAGTGTGAGAAGGAGGAAACACAAAGACATATATATGCCCATGCACATGTGTGTGCACAGAGACACGTACACAGGCACACACGCACGGACACGCGCACATGCAGAATGGACACCAAGCAGGTCTGCACATGTGTGCACTCGCGCACGTGTGCACGCGCACACACACACACACACGCACACACAGAGGCACGCGCACACACGCACACGCAGAATGGACACTAAGCAGGTCAGCTGGCATGTAACTTTCCCATTACCAGAAGTAGAGCTTGTTCATGCAGTAGCTGCTGCTGTAAAATCTCTAACTGTCTTTGCTCTTCCTCTAACTGTCGCCTGATGTACTCCTGGAGAGGCGGCAGCAGAGAGTTTGGCAGAATGGAAAGAGAGGAAAAGAGAAAGAACCAGTAATTGCAGAAGGACAAAAGCTTTCAAGTAAAATGCAGGAGAGAGGAAGGGGGAAAATACCCAACACCTCACCGAACAGGAAGAGTAGGCCATTGCAAAGCCCAGCCTTTCAATGCAGTCAAAAGCACAAGTGCCTTGCCCGTCGCCGCTTACCGAGCTGCCTCGGCATCGCACTGTCTGTTTGGTTTTTAATGAAACCACTATGTTAAAGCCCATTATTAGGCTCCTCTCTTATGAACTCCATGGAAGTAACACGGCTGTAAACTTCCCTGCCAGCGGCAGGGAGAAAGCACACGTGCAAGGCCAGTTGCTCATGGTCTTCGCAGTGGAACCATCTGTAGCTCACTGATGTGGTGTGATCTTATCAGTAAGAGAGGTTCAGAGCTGGAGAGCAGAGATGGCGGCTCACCAGGTACACCCCGGGAGGCCCTGGTTCGGGTAGGAAGCCTGGGCATTCTCACTCAAGCTGTGCACTTGACTTTTTGAATAGGTAAGACCCATTGCTTGAGAAAAAGCAGAAGCCGCAATAGAGCACTGTGTCCCACAGCCCAGAGTTCCCTGGTGCTACAGTTCCCACGGGGCCCGGGGCTCCCCGCCTCCCCGGTACCTGCTCATGCTCGGCGCGCCTCCTCTCCTCCTCCCGGCGCATCTGTTCTTCATAGTGTCGGCGCTGTTCCCGTTCCTGCTGCTTCCGGAGCTCCTTTTCCCGCCTTTGTTGCTGTGGGACAACATGAGAGCAGTGGGTGATGGTGATGTTACAGACATGAGCAATCGAGCACAGATACCTGAAAACTCCAAAGCTTTTCCTCCTGGGCTACTGGGGGACACACTGGTAAGGAGATTCGGGGTTATATAGACAGACCACTTTTGTGTTTACCGTGTATGTGGGTTCTTACTGGGACCTGCCATTTGGAATTGTCCAACCAGGCGAGACCAGCCATCTTTGAGGTATCATAGACTCTTTAAAATCCATCCTCGTACTTAGATCATTCATTCACTGTAATGTCATGTCATACAAAGATTCTAAGTGGAGCGGATATTCACAGCCACACTTTGAACAGACCTGATAGAAAAATGGGCATGATGACTCCAGACAAGCAATTATTGTTTTCCAGAAAAGATAATACAGAGGAACAAGAGGGGAAAACATCATCATAGAAACTGACTGAATAATTTAGATTACAGACCCAAAGCAGAGGCATTTCCAACACTCACCGAAGTGAATTAGTGCAAGCCCAGAGAGTAAAATAATTATGTGTACAGATCTGGCTCTTGGCAGGAAATAGGCCACATTTAGCTAACATTTCGAGTTTGTTACCCTTACTGGTTTCTTTCTTGAGGAAAAAAAAAAAGAATAATCAAGGCCTTTGAAGATTTAGCTGAATTTTATGTGGAAGAGTTGTCCATTTGTAGTCTGTCTGCCAGGAATCAATACTGTTCTATAATTACATGCCACTCAGGTTCCCACGAAAGGTATACACGATATTGATTGCAACCAAAGAAGGTAGGGCTTCCCACGTTTTCTGCAGCTTCTGAGAAACACACTCCGAAGCAGCTAATAATTAATAATGACCTCACTGAGATCAGCTACTGGTCACACACAGAGGCATCTGCCAGGGCTTATGGTTCCTGCTGTGAAGTTAGAAATATAAATTGCCTTCCCTAGTCTTCTGAGGGCACCCTGCCAGTCTCCACCTGGGTGTCTCAAGGTCGATGCTTTTCCTAGAAAGATGCTTAGTCTCTCCTCCTGGGCATGATGCTGTCGGAGGGGACATATCCAAACATCAAGGAAAAGTCCTGGCTCTAAGGAGACCCTTACAAAGCCTTTGGTGGGTCTCGCTAGAAGAAGATCTTGGAAGACAAGGACAGTGCTCAGCTTCTGCTCAGCTTCAGCCTCTCACATAAGTCCTGGTACCTGGCAGATGTGTGTAAAAATGTGTCGTGTTAAAGTGGTGCTGCATGAATTGTTTTGCACTCAATACGAGAAAAACATAGGGCCCAAAGAGGAAACTAACACATTATTCTCCCAAAGTGTTTTGGAATTTTCTTATCAGTACTGAGGACATGTATTACATCATAATTCATATTACTTCTTTGTGTTTATTTCAACAAATTTGTGATATAGACTGACAGTTACTTGTGTATCTCAATTCCATAGAAGGTTTTATCTTTTGAAAAAAGATTTATTTACTGAATTTTTATTTGCGTGTGTGTTTGTGCCTGACTGAATTTATGTATACACACATGCAGTGCCCTAAGGGATCTGGATCCCCATGGAACTGGAGTTACATGCAGCTAGTAGGCACCCAGTTTGGATCCTAGGATTTGACCTCTGGTCCTTTACAAGATCAGTAAGCCCTCTTAACTGCTGAGCCATCTTTTCAGCCCTCCAACAGCTTTTGCCTTGTCTGTTTCTCAAACACATTGTATTACTACTCATAGTTGTTGTATTGAAGACTGCAGGCCAAAAAAAAAAAAAAAAAAAAAAAAAATCAACCCAAGGGGAGTGTGCTGGTTGATTTAATTGTCTACTTGACACAACCGAGACTCACCAAGGACACGATCAGGTGGCCTGTGGCCATATCTGTATTGTCTTGACTGCTGATTGATGCAGAAGGGACCCACCCACTGTGGGCAGCACCATTTCCTGCTCTAGGCGTGGATGTGGTGTGTCGAGTTGCTTGAGTTTATGCAATTATGGTTGGCAAGGTGGATTTTTAAGCCAAGTCAATGCTTTCTGTCCAAAGTTGCTTTTTTTAGTTAAAGTATTTGCCACAACAACAGAAAGAAAACTAGGACAGAGTGACAGAAAGCCTTGTAGAGACTGAGAACAGACCTGCCTTTGGGAGGCACCTCTCACAGGCCAGAAGGTCCTTCACACCAGGCGCACAGGAGAGGAGAGCATCACACACACACACACACACACACACACACACACACACACACACACACACGCGCGCGCAAACAAACAGCAACAGCAACAAACCCAGAAAAACAGTCACCTGCAATTGGTCCTGACAGAGCTAGTTGCCACGTTGGAGAAAATTGTGAAAATAAAATAAAGGCTACAAAGCTGAGCTGGAAAGAACGGAGAGTGGGGAACTAGAGCGGCACTTGTAGATTATATTTGAATTATGTGTAATGATTCTTATGGCCCTGTCAGCAAAGAGAATGGCTTCAACCAACTAGATGATAGAACCCAGCAGATATGTCACCCATGGGGAGTGGTCCCAAAGTCCTTGGAGGCCTTATCAAAAGTCAAATTCCTTGACAATAGACATTGAGTCGGATCTGAATAGAGGCTCCATGTGTTTTCCTGGTTGGGGCATGAACAGTAGTACAATGCTTAGTAATAATCCAGGTTACCACAGTCATTGCCTTATTTTACTGTAGCTCAGTGGCCCTTCTTGCACCAATGGGAGGAGCATAATTGTGACCTTTTGTCTCACTGTGACAAAGTACCTGATAAAAGCAATGGGAGGCAGTCAGGGCTTACCATGGCTTAATGTGGTGGGGAAGGCATGGAGTTAGGAAGGCGAGGCAGCTGGTCACGCTGACTCAGGAAGCAGAGAGGAAAGAGCTGACACTCAGCTTGCTTTCTGCTTCCTTCCTGCTTATCTAGTCTGGACCCCTGGCCGGGGGATGGTTTCAGCCTCCTCGGCCAAGCCCTCAGGTTAACATTCTCCAGCACACCTGAAGGCCTGTTTCTTAGGTAATTCCAGATCCAGTCAGGTTGACAAGGAATATCAGCCATCACAGGGGGCCATTCTGACCCTCTGCTTGCTTGTCCATTTAGGACTCTCCAAGATGGAGGCTGTTTTCAAGTAAGCTGGTGAGTCCATTTTAATGAAACAGGAGGGTCCTAGAAACCTACAAGAACATTATGACAGGCAGATTTGGGCCTTGCTCAAACTATGGCACCAGTCAAGGATTATATGTGCAGTAAACTTCGAACCCAGACCCAGATCTAGCCAAGAGACAGGACATTCTCTACAGTTGAGTAGAGAGTGGAGACTGACTTTCACATGGATTCTGGTGCCCCATATTTCACCACGTTCCCTGGATGGGGAGGCCTGGTGGCACTCAGGAAGGAAACCAGGCTACCAAGAAGAGACTTGATACCCTATGAACATATACAGGGGAGGAGGTCCCCCTCAGTCACAGTCATAGGGGAGGGGAGTAAGGGGAAAATGGGAGGGAGGGAGGGAGGGAGGACAAGAGATGGGTTAACAATTGAGATGTAATATGAATGAATTAATAAAAAGGAAAAAGAAAAAAGAAAAAAATAAAGCCATTGGTTTTTGTATCCTTGCTACTGCTTGTCACCTCCACACAGCAGGCTTCTCACAGCTGTGGGTGTACATAGTCACTCTTGGGCACATTCATTATAGACACACCCTCTCCTCTCTTATGGACAATTTGAATCTTTACTGCTGTGTTTACCTCACTTCTTGCTTGCTGGGAAGCGCAGAGCCATACAGGCGGCCACATCTGCTAGCTGTGCTCACTGACTGTCAAGTGGGTATTGGAACACATGGGTATTCCAAGAACCAGCCCAGCTCCTGCTTTCAACTCATCTTTCTCTTCTATTTTAGTTTTTTTTTTTAGTTTATTTTTTATCCATTATATTTTTAGTTGTTGTACTAACCACTGTAAACCACATTAAGCTCTCTTTTTTAGAGTGAATAAAAGCTATAGATAAATTTTAAGCAACAAACAAGCCTTGGTTCTAGGTCCATCTTTTATATATATATAAAAGACACTAATTCCAAATAATAGGGTCAAAGTTCTGCAAGTTCATGATCCCATGTGCCTCTTGTGGCATCACGTACAGTTCTAAGGCTCAGACTTATGTAGGTTTCCCCTCCCCTTCAGCCAGATACATTGATCACTCTAATTGCACAGACAAGGAAAACATGGCATCCAGGCCAGCATCTTGTCCTAGTCCAGTCCTTGGTATGTGGCTAGGCAAGACACACACTCTACACATGCATGTATAACAAGTGAAAGACGTTTTGCTCTTTTCCCAGTTTCCCATTTTCTGTCTCACTCCCATCCCTTCCCCCTTTTTTCATAGAAACAGTAACCAGACAGCCCCGAAGAAGCTAGTCTGCCTAGAAACACCCTGTTCTTTCATTTTTACATTCGCTCCCATCAGTGGCCGGAAGGAAGGCTCTTTACCACTCAAGGGCACCTTGTGACCAGCAGACGGCTCATGGCTCAGCTCCCGAGGTACACCGTGTACAAACTGGTTTTTATGAGCAAAAGGAGGAAGGAAGGATCTAGGCTGATTTTGCCTCGAGCAAGCTTAACGATCAGTCTAGTTCTGCCTCTGTTATGAATAGTGGTCAATGTGGTTACGCACAAGCTCCTGGTTACCTTCCAAGCCTCAGTTTCCCCCATGCACTCTGGAAGTCCCAGGTACCACACAGAAGAACAAGAATGGCCTAATGGTCATCCCTAATAGACAAGGCTTTATAGCTTAGACAGTGGAAGTGGACGTAGAGAGGGAACTGAATAAGAGAGGGTGTGGGAGGGAAATGGGGGATAAGATGTGGGGAGAGTGGCAAGGGGAGGTCAGCGGGCTTGGAGAGAAAAGGGAAACTGAGGGAGGGGGCATCACTGAGACGAGCTGGAGACCTGCAACAGGGTAGGCTACGGGGAGGATATGCAGATGTCTCTACCTGAGCCTCCTAGGAGTGGGGGGACACAGAGACTGAGGGGGCCACCTTCTAGCCAGGCAGGACCTATAGTGGTCGGATGGGACCACCAATCCACCTACAAAACCTTTGAACCGAAAGTTACCCTGCCTACAAGATGCGCAGAGATAAGGAGAAAGTAGAGACTAAAGGAATTGCCCAACCAACGCCTGGCCCAACCTGAGACCAGACCCCACCCCCCTGACACCATTAAAGATATTCTGCTATGCTTACAGACAGGAGCCTACCATTACTGTTCTCTGAGAGGCCTTACCCAGCAGCTGATTGAATCACAGCCAAGCATTAGGTGGAGCTCGGGAAGTCCTGTGGAAGAGTGGCCAGGACGGGTGGGGGATAGAAGGACCCGCAACTAACCTAGACCCCTAGGGGCTGACAGAGACGGAAGCCACAAAGAGCATGCGTAGACTGGACCTAGACCCCCTGCACATGTGTATCGATGGGCAGTTGGACCTTCATGTGAGTCCCCTAGCAAGCTGAGTGGCTGCTTCTGTGTCATGGACTCTTGCTTTCTTTTAAATCACTTCCCCCTAACTAGGCTGCCTTGCTTGGCCTCAGTGAATGAGGGTGAGCTCGGTCCTGATGAGACGTGATGTGCTGGGGTGAGTTGGTGTGGTGGGGCTCCCCTTTTCTTAGGACAAGGGGAGGGGGGAAGGGAGAAGAGGGTAGTAGGGGGGAACCAGGAGGAGAGGAGAAAGGGGGCTATGATGGGCATATAAAGTGAATAAATAAATTAAAAATAAATTTAAAAATAGACAAGGCTCTGTAGCTTAGCATAAACGTAAATGCTGAGTACAGACAAAGCCCTTCCGACTCCTTCCCTAACACTCCAAAGCCTTAGTGAGAGACTCTGGGGTTGAGTGCTATGGAAACAAGTGCATTATAAATGAGTTTGTGGGCACTACAGTCACAGAGAGGGCCATTCCAGGACTCTGAGCTGCCACTGAAGTGCTAAATTACATCCCCTGGAGAAAGGAGAACTCTTCACGCATTTCCTGCGCTGAGGATGGAGGCATTTTAGGTGTTTGCCAGGATGTATTTGAGTGAAGAGATATTACATGGGTTCAATCAATAGCGAGATACATTTTTCTACATTATTCGTTATAAAATAGGAATGTGCTGCCTAAAGCCCGTGGGTTTGTAGGAAGACATGGCAGCAGTGATAAGCGAGCCCACCTGAAAAATGCTATTGAAAGGAATTCTTGCCCTCAGAGCAAAACTGGCTGAGATCACTGGCCAGGCGCTGGTCTACTCAAGTTGCTCACTGAAGAAAACATGTTTCATTTCCACGGCACGTGAGTGAACATTTCACCAAAGCCATTTTGTTGCTGTTGTCCTTCTGAGGTTAGGGCTAACAAAGAAAACTGAAATATAAGACACATGGACTCTGAGAAGCCCCTGCGTGACGGTGATGCCCGCCCGGCAGGCTTTGACTAACTCTGCATGCACACAATCGAAGGCCGTATAGATATACCAGATACGCCGAGGGGCAGTGCTTGCTTCATTCTAATCTTGTTTTGTAACGTTAGATGCTGTAGGCATAAGGCACCAGGCAGTTCTCTGCGTTCGTGAAAAGCACAGGAAGGGGTTTGTGCCGGGCATGGGGCACACTTCAGCAGCTATAACACGGGGGTTCAGGAACTAAAGACAAAGCCAGACCTCCCTCCTGCTGCAAAAATAAGCTCTTTGGGACTCACTGAGTACGGGGGCACCCTCTCCTGGTTGTCTGTCTTCTGGACATGGTCTTGTGTATTCCAGGCTGATTCCAAACTGGTTGTATATACTAATATTAACTAATATTGATTCCAATATTAACTCCTGATAATCAGAGTGCCACTATGCCCAGCGGTTACCAGAAACTGTTATAAACACTTTTTATGAATTACTTCAATCTCTTAAGTGATTAGCATCCATTTTGCAAGTGAGTAAACTGACTAATAGAAAACTCAGGGTTTGCACAAGATGACTTAGGCCGACAATGAGATGGAGAGGATTGGCCGCAAAGCTGACATGTGCCCATCTTCCCGGTGAAACAGCCACTGCTGGGGCTCTGTGTCTAATTCTCAAAGCTTGCTACTCAGACCTGACAAGATTTCCACCTTACGGCCTTGCTTAGTGCTTACTGGGAGACAAGCCTTCATATACCCACTTGATAGTAACAACAGGGTTATAATTAGTGATTTTTGGGGTTGGTTTCAAATGGCAACTTACACGACTGAGAAATCACCTGGGAGTGGAACTCCAGCTGAGGAATTGCCTAGATCAGTTAGCATAATTATAGAAGATGTCTTGATTGTTGACTGATGTGAGAAGCCGGACCCACTGTGGGCAGCACTATTCCCTACAAAGGTGGTCTAGGACTGCACATGGGAGGAAACCCAGCAAAGTGTAAGCAACCTAGCAGGTACGCAGCATGGGTGTGTTTATTTCTTCCTGCTATTGATTACAGGTTTGATGTGACTAACTGCTTTGAGTTTCTGCTTTTTTTTTTTCTCTCTCTCTCTCAAGGATAGTCTGCAACATGCAGTTGTAAGTCAAACAAACCCCTTTCTCCCTAAGATGCTTTTGGTCAGATGTTTCATCAGACTAACGTATATGAAAAGAAGACAATGACAGAAAGAAACATGGATAAGAGCATCTTCAGCAGAGGAAAGACCCATGAGCCCCTCAGGGGAGAGCAGCCTTCTTAGGGTGGGTAGCCTGTGGCCCTACTAAGTGAGGTGCTCCCTAGGGATGCCTCTTGGTGCTGGCCAGGCCAATGACTACTTAGAAAGCCAAGTGACACAAAGACAAAGGGAAATTTTAGAAAAATGGCACTATAAGTGGACAGGGAAGGCACATTAGTGAAAATAGAATGAAAAAATGTTCTCTATAAAAAATAAAATGAGTAATTCTTGGCGGCTTACTCTGTCACTGTTCCAGAATACAACAAAACATTTGCACAAAAATCCCAACTCGTTTCTTGTGTTGGGCACAGAGCTTAGCCTTCTGTGCCTGTGTTTTTCACAAAGTTCCCACAATGATCCTTCAAAATAAATAGGATTGTGCTGATCATACATGTAAAGAAGCTGCAGTTCAGAGAGGTTAAGTAAACTGCCCAAGACCACAGAGCTGGGATTAACTTTGGCCTCCTGGCCTGCAAAGCTGGTGTAGTTTACTCTCACACTTACCTAGCAGATTGTTTTCTTTTCCCCCCACATTCTGAGTGGGTGTTGTAACAAGTGTTCATTCCAAAGCACAAGAAGGTGCTTGCCTTCTGCTACGTTTATTTTCATACACTCTAGGCATCACTGCACACAGGAAGAAGCTCAAATGCTAGAAAATTCCTTTGACTTGAGTCAGTAACAGCAACAGTTACTGCTGGGACTTTGAATGTTGGTGATATGCTTGAAGTTTCAGGTAATTTTAATGCTCCTAATAGCTGCATAAGATGCTTGTGTTATGCTCAGCTTTACACGTGTGGAAACTAAGCCAGAGGAAAGCTAAACAGTACATTTAGGGTCACACAGTAGAAAAGAAAGCTGGGATCTGGGCCTTGGTGGCATAAGGGACTGGAATTGATTTGTCTTTTGCTTTTAAGACAGGGTCTTGATTGAAATCTAGTGTAGGCTGGCCTTGAACTCACAGCATCCTCCTACATCCTGAGATTACAGGTGTAGACCATACTATCTGATTCTTTTAATTGGAGTTGTTGAGCTAAATACTATATCCTTCTCTTTAAAAAATTCTTTTACATGTATTTGTTTATTTCTGTGTATTTATCATTGTGTTATAGTGCATGTGTGAGGGCTAAAAGGTAAAATTGTGGGAGCTGGTTCTCTCCTTTTATCTTAAGTTCTAGGGAGTAACTCAGGTTACTTGGAAGCAAGATGTTTTTCCAGTGAGTCAGTAGGATGGCCCAGTGCACAGAGGCTCTTAAAGAAATACACAGCACCCCTTCTCTGCTTTGGAGAAAGGACTGTGCTGCTGTGGCACCTCAGAAAAACTATTTGGATTCTAAGAATACCTGCCTGTCCCAGTGGCTCCTCTAGATGGAGGTCCCTGCTACATAACTTCTGTGAGCTGGCCTCTTACCCTGAAGGAAAAGTGAACACTCAGAGCAGACACGAGCACAAGCTGACAGCAAACAAATTGGATCTGGAGAAACAGTTCACTGAGTGAAGTGCTTGCTCTGCAAGCAAGAAGACCTGGGTTCTATCCCCAGAACCCACATAAAAAATTGTATGTCAAAGGTGATGGCCTCCCACCTCCCTAGCCCCTCACCACCTGCGGCAGTCAGGAGAGCTGAGCTGACCCTGGAGTCATGAGAGTAGGAGAGCTGGCCCTGCCCCTCACTAGTTGCAGCACATGGGAGAACAGGCTTTGCACTTCTCCTGGGCAGCACAGGAGAGCAGTTCTAGCTCCTCACAGGCCACAGCACTTGGGAGAGTAGGCCCAGATCTTGACTGGGCAGCACAGTGGAGCTGGCTCTGGAGGAATGGGTGCTAGGGAGCGGCCCCTGAGGGCATGAGAGCAGGAGAGTGGAACTTGCTTCCTGCTGATCACGGTGACATTCGGTGGCCTAGCCAGAGCAGTGCTGGAGAGCTTGCCCTGGTGGTGCCAATAAGGGAGAGCAGGCACACTGACCAGCTTGGCTACCATGCAGGCCTAGATCCAGGGCTCTGAATTGGCCCACCCCCAAACCTATATCATCTTTGAATGGTCAAGACACACGAAAGGGCCAGTCCTGCTGATCCGAAGCTGCGTGATCTCCATGACACAGGGCAACAACAGCACATCTGGGAGGAGACCCAGTGATGGTGTCACTGAAGCCAGAGACCTCGAACCAGACCAGTGACCCATTACAATGAGCATCTGCAAGTGAAGATGTGTGGACAGAGGGGCATAGTGTGGAACACGCTGTGACACACTGCAGCTTCTGTGATGAGATGTTTTCTGTGCTTTGGGGTTTTTGTTATTGTTGTGGTGTGTGTGTGTGTGTGTGTGTGTGTGTGTGTGTGTGTGTGTGTGTGTTCATTTTTGCAGGGAGGTTGCAAGTGTGAAGGGTGGGTATGAAGGGATGGGGAGATGAGTGGGACTAGGGTGCATGATGGGAAAATCATAAGGAATCAAGAAATTTAAAAAAATTCAGTATCCAGGTGCATACTTAGAAAGCCAACACTGTGTAGGTGAAGACCGGCAGATTCCTGGGGCTTCCTGGCCAGCTAGCCTAGCCTACTTAGCAAGTTTCAGGCCAGTGAGAGAACCCACCACCAGAAAAAAAAAGGTCAGCACCCAAAAAATGCCACTTGAGGTTCTCTGCTGAGCTGTACATACATGCACATACACGAGCACACATACCTCCATATAAACAACCAAATGAACATCAACACATATACAGACACACAAACATTAATTTAAAAAAGTGTACAAGGCCACACCTGTTCTCCCCATGACACAATCTTGTGGACGGTAAATGCTTAAGAGTTTAGCAATGAGCATTTTCTAGGGCTACATGGTCAGTGTCTTTAACCTGAAGCCACCGATAATGAGCCAGTCACCAAAGGGAGCCAAAGTAGTGGGGATTGTGAGACCCAGGAGGCGGGAACCTGGGAAATGCCACAACAAGAAAAGCAGGAGCCAGGCAGTACTCGGAGAAGCTCAGCCAAGGGCTTGATCCACCCAGGGGGAGGAAGTCTTAGGTCCAGAGAACAGAGTCATAGAGTTCCAGACGTCTAACATAAAAGGAATCTATGGCCCTTGGCTGGGGGCCCAGTGTAAGAGGCCCATGTGGCCTGGGCAGGTTGAAGGCATGATGGTAGAGGCCAGGAGCGAGTAGCTGACTAAGACTCTCCTTCTGAACCCTGGGGTAAGCAGAGGTCATGTCTGCACTGTTCACGTCTCTGCTTTACATGTGCCTATGCCCCAGTGCAGGGCTCCATCAACCTCACTCAGAACAGAAGATAGCGTGTGGACTTTATACTTCCCACGTGACAGGCATACTTTATGCCAAGAGTCCTAAACTTACACACAGACTGAAAAGGACTTCCTGTCCTGATTGCTGCTCACAGGAATCTCAAAGTCCACTGAATGAAGATCAGCGTTCAAGGCTCTGATTCACACGCGCTGTCCCAGTGGACACTCACATGGACACTGAGAGCTGAGAGGCCAGCGCGGAAGGCCAGTGTGCAAGCCTGCTTGGCAGTCACCTCCCCTCCTCACTTGATTGTCCTACTTTTTTTTCTACACACAAAATAATGGCTCCGTTACAGCATTTTACACACTTATACACGCCTATCATGCATTTTGCTCACAGTCAACTCCTCATTCTCCTCTTCGTTAAATGTTATGTGCTCAGCACTTCACAACCACTGGACATAACCTCTTAGTCACTTGATAAATAGAAGAATCTCAGATATCTCATGCATATACAAAGGAAGAGATACTGAAAAATAGGAATAGAACACGCCGTTCACGAGAGAAAACGGTATCCAGCGTTCCACATATAAGCAACACCCTTGCCTGGTAACTTGCACATAAACGTCACTCAATAAATGCATCATTGTAAACATACAGGATTGATGTTGATGGCCTGAAAATAATGTCCTAGGGTCTTATTGTGAGGCTGCTAAGATTTACTGAAAAGCGACGTGATGTCCTCACAGATTTAAAGGAAGAAATCTGCACCATGATGGGCCTTTAAAAAGGTGGATCTGAACCTGTAGCCCCCAACCTCTCCGTCTCTAGTGGGCCACCTTAAAAAGCAAAACCAGGAGATCCATGATGAAGGAGCAGGCTGGGATTGGGGAGATCCACAGCACTATCGCCGTGCTGTCGTACACTGAGGGACCCTTTTGTTTCCCTCCTAGTTTCTCCAGTAGCTGAGAAATACTGGTTTCCTGTTCACCTGCAGGGTCTCATTTATCTGGCAGAAGAAGAAATGCTTGGAAATGTGGATGGGGCTCCAGGAAGGAGGCTTAAACAAAGATCTATTGTTGACAAGGGTGAGAACCTCGTGTGGGACAGGGCGTTCAAGACACCACCACAGTCAGAGATGTGGTTTCCCATCCAGATGACAGCAGCACCTGCAGCTGGAGGCGGGGCTTGCCTGCCAGCTGCAGGGTGTGTCCTGGGCAGGAAGGGTGTGTAAGGAACATGGCTCCTGGGGTCAGAGGAGAACCAAGACACAGGGCCTGTTTGTGCTTACATGGCATTCGGTTACCTGCCTGCTCCCCGTGATTTAGTTAATGCTTGTCTTTCACCTCTTAGTCCCTGGCTAACTAATGTGTATGTTAACTTCCTCATTCCCGATATTCTCCAGGTGTCTGATATGTGTCATGTGCTATCTTAGGTCCTGGAGAAGAACAGAGGAGAAAGGCAGTCTGTGTCCTCACAGACAGCATCCTTTCCAATGGGGAGCTGCACCCATATGTGGAATGTTCGAGGTTGGTTGGGGCCATGTAAATAAAGACAAGCAGCAGAACATGCTAGAAGGATAGGGATGCTATCTTAATAAGATGGTCAGTGAAAGCCCAACTAGGAGGAGTAGATGATTTCAGGGACGGAAGCCTTGGCCCCATTCTGAGGGTGAGGCAAGTCTTTTTTTTTTTTTTTTGATAATTTTTTTTTCAAAGAGCACGTGCACCTAGCCGGTGGTGGCCCCGCACTGGGTAGCTGTGGTGGTGGCTCTGTGGTACTCACCTCCTCCAGCCTCCGCCTCTGCTCCTTCTGCTCCTCAATGCGCTTCTGGCGCTCGGCCAGCAGCTGCCGCTTGTGCTCTTCGTTCTCCCGCTGCTGTTGCTCCAGCTGCTGTCGCCGCAGGGCCTCTGAGCGCTCCTTGTTGGCCAGCTGCAGTCTCAGGAAGTCTCTTCGAAGTGTTGACTCCCCCGGTAGGTTCAGAATGGAGCTGTGGACGGGAAAGAACAATGAGGGTACCACCTACGGCAAGGGCCACTGCTAACTGTGGTCCCGGCAGAGGATGCGCGAGAGCAAGTGGTCTGCCGTCCTTTCGTGATGCTACTGCATAGATAGGTGGTCCTCATCCCTAAAAGGAGTACCACACCTTTCCCAGGCCTGTTCATACAAGTCCGTCCCTAGTGCTTGGTGAAGATGTGCTTCGTAAGACTTTAAAAAGTGTGCAAGCCCCAAGTCCTAGGCAAGCTCATCTCCACATATAAGAGTAGCTAGTAGAGATGGCTCAGCGGTTAAGAGCACTGCCTGCTCTTGCCAAAGGTCCCAAGTTCAATTCCCAGCAACCACATGGTGGCTCACAACCATCTATAATGAGATCTGGTGCCCTCTTCCCGCCTACAGTTGTACAAGCTGGCAAACATCGTATATATAATAAATAAATAAATCTTTAATAAAAAAGAGTAGCTGGTAGGGGCTGGGGAGTTGGCTCAATGGTTAGTGTGCTTGCTACGTAAGCACAAGCCTGGGTTCAGACCCACAGAGCCTGCACCCCTCAAAGCAGGCCCAATAGCAAGTGTGTCTGTATACTGCACCCCTTTGGGAAGATGGGAGGCAGAGACAGGAGGATTCCAGAAGTTAGGAGGCCAGCTAGCCTGGTGTCCACAACCATCAACAACAAGAGACTGTCTCTAAGAAGGTGGAAGGAAAAGACAACACCAGAGGTTGTTCTCTGACCTCTAGACACAAGCATCCTGTGCACACATGCGTACATACACACACACAGTGTAACAGAACACAGACACGTGCATAGGTGTACATAGTCACACGTACATACACACACAGATACACACAGACACACAGACCAACACACACACACACACACACACACACACACACACAGAGAGAGAGAGAGAGAGAGAGAGAGAGAGAGAGAGAGAGAGAGAGAAAGAGAGAGAGAGAGAGAGAGAGAACAGGAGAGAGGTCTTACTCTGTTTACAGGAAAGATGCCCTCCATGCACCTCCTTGACAGCTTACCCTAGGGCCCGGTAGGCAATGGCCATACTAAAGACGAGGTTGACAAGGAGCCAAGATATCAGGGCACATATGTACATGGTGCCCAGGGCTTGTCTCAAAACACCACTGTTGAAGGGCATGGTTCTAGGTACAAGGCACATACTCGGGACTGCACCTGAGGTAACTACATTATGTCTAATGTTTGTGCACACATGCACAGACACATGTTTGCATGCGTGTGTGTGCGCGTGCATGAGTGTCTGCGTGTGTGTGTGTGTGTGTGTGTGTGTGTGTGTGTGTGTGTGTGCGCATGTGTGTGTTTCTAGAGGACATAAACTGCACTGATACCACTTGGAGGTCCTGGGCTGCCAATGCCAATCTAACTTCAGGGGACCATCGGACAGTTACATTTCCATTGCCATATATCAGGGAGGTGAAAGATGATTCTTTTTTTTTTTTTTAAACCTAGCCCCTTAGATTTTTGTGAAAGCTTCTACCTAAAATAAACTCACCAAACACACAATTCCTCATTCCTGCTACGTTGCAGATACTGGCGCAGGCTGGAAGGAGGCAGCAGCCATCAGCGAGATATTAGGTAGAAAATAGAAATGGGGCTTGGAGCTCAGAGGATGGCTTCTGAAAGGAAGCTCAGTCCTGTTCTTGTTTGTTCAATCTGATGGGCCCAGCTGTTTTCAATCACCCTCACTTCTGAACTGACAAACACTATAAGCATTCCAATCACAGACCCTGAGCAGTTTCTAAAAGGAGCTAGGTTTAAAGTAACCCAAAACGCCATAGCCTGGGTTGTGCAGACAGCTCACCTGGTGAGCTTCCCATACAGACTTGAGGACCAGAGTTTGATGCCCCCCCCCCCAGAGTACACATATAATGCTAGGCGTGGCAGAATGCATTTGTAACCCCAGTGCTGGGGAGATGGAGACAGGTGGGTTCATTTGCCAGCCAGCCTAGCCTCAAGTACATGCCTCAGGTCAATGAGAGGCCTTGTCTCAAAAGGCAGGGTAAATTTCTGAAGGATGGCACCCATGGTTCAGGCAGTTGCCCCACCCACGACTACACACACACACACACACACACACACACACACACACACACACACACACATGTTCTCTGACACAAATATGCTCTTCCCCCCCAAAAAAACTCACATTCACCAATATCTTAGGCATGATCTCACGAGATGTGTTATAATAGCCTTCCTACCTCAGCCTCTTTGTGGTGAAATGCACCCACGACTGCTGACAGATTTACTGCAATCTAAACTTTAGATGCTGGGGGATTTTTCCCACCCACCAGTAGAATGTCATTTGCATTTGGTTTTTGACACTCCCTCAGTGGGGTTTCTTAGAGGATTATGGAAAGGACTGTCCCAAAGGGGGACTCGATCCACAGCAATTTGAGAATAAAAAGCCCGTGTTGCCCCATGAATGTGCCATCTGTCTCATAGAGGTCCCTAAAAACAACATCTACAAAGTAGTCTCCACAGTGCTGCAACCCCTTTTTGGGACAGCCCACTCCAAACTCTCTCCAGAGCGTTTGCTTTGCTTTGTCAAGTAAACGTTGTCTAGAACTGTGCTTCTCTCCTGAACTCTTTCCTCTGAGGTGACAATCCAGAAAAATCCCGTACCAGATAAACTCCCCTCTGGAGTCACTGTCTTGTGGGAGAGATAGGCAGGGAAAATTATTACAAATAATAAAATATCAAATATGAATAGCAAGACAAAAATGGTAGTTTGAAAGGGTAAAGAGTTTAAAATTTATAGTGGCAAGGAGCTGAGATAAGGCTTAGTGCTCTGTTCTATATCAGGTTGCCAGGAGCAAGTTTAGAGTTCTTGGTAGAAACAGGTTGGTCTTGTCCAAGAACTGCATTCTGGCTTGTTCTCCATGGGCAGAGGCAGCGAGGTGTGTATACAAGTGTGCTCAGAGAGAGGCAGTCAGGGAAGTGTGTAGATGTGGGAGCCGTGCACACAAAGGCCGTCAGCTCAGTCATAGCATTGGCAGCTCCATTGGCTTCACAGTGGACTGCAGACTGCAAGGTATAGGAGGTCAAACGAAGCTAAAATGCTCCACAGTGGACACTTTACCCAGCAAGTCATAGGGTGGCCCTCAAAGAAATATTTAAGGACAGAATTATTGAATCCTGTGGACAGATATAATGTGCAGGCTGAGGGACGACTTGCAGTTTCGTTTGGGCTGCTGGGTGACAAGAAATGGAATGAGGGCTGTGGGACAGTGGACAAGCGTCAGTTTACTTTACAGAGCTGCTAGAATCTGTATGAGATGCTGCCACAGGTACGGTCAAGGGCTTTGTCAAGGGCACTCCGTGGGCATTTGGGGAGTCTATTGTTGTCGATGCCGCCCCCGACCAGCAGGAAAGACACCAACACCGGGAACTCGTCTTGCAGCAGTTTATTCAGGAACTTTGACTACCGGAGTGACCTCGGGAAAAGCTCCCACAGAACCTTTATAGTGTGCCTGGTCCTATCAGAGACTGCCACATTGTCGCTCTTGGTTGGTGCGTTCGGATCACGCCACCTCACGCTATGCCTTCAGGCATGCACATAAGGGGCTCGATCAAGGGCGCATTGCGCATGCGCATAAGGGGCGCATTGTGTCGGGGAAGCAGCAGGGGGCACTGCTATCTGTGGCTCTCCACATATTGTGAGCCCCCTTTATAACCTGCTGTCTCTGTGTAAATCTCTAAAACAACTTCTAAATGCGGCTCTAGGACACATAAGTGACATGCCATGAGCAAAGGTGACAAGGTTGGAAACCTAATGCACACAAGGATGCCCCATTAATCTGAACTGACGTTGAACTAGTACCAGGAGACCTCAGTTGTATTAATGACTCAATTACTAGCTCTGCGTATGACCTGGTGACCCCCTTGAGCTGTTGTCTCATATCTAAAGTGAGAAAAACATTGTCTTTTCTAACTTTTAGGATTTCATGAAGACTAATTAGACGTGCTTTAGAGGGTGGTACTTGGCGCATAATCTTCCACATGATACAATGCCATGTTATAATTATAGCTGGTGGCTTACCACATGACCCCTGACACAAGAAAGCCTTGGAAAGACAGAGCTTCTCAGTTCTTCAAAGAACAGCAAGGGGACTGACTTCCATACACTCTGGAAGCAGGGAACAGCGTCCCTCCCTTTAGAGGGATGCTCATTTTGCATGTCACTGTTTGACAGCCATTGTCTTTATGCAGCTAAAGGGGGGGGGCATCTAACATGTTTTGATGAAAGAAAAAAATTCTCATTCAGTCTTGAACCTGGAGAAATCTTGTGGCAGATAAGAACCCTGTGAGCTCAGTCCCGACCTCTTATGGTGGCTTAGCAGGAGCAGAGATGTTCAGGTTCGAGTCCGCTTAGCTGTGGTTCTCAACCTTCCTACTGCTGTGACCCTTTAACATAGCTCCTCACATTGTGGTGACCCAGCCATAAAATTATCTCACTGCATCTTCATAACTCTAATTTTGCTACTGTTATGAATCATGTACATATCGGATATGCAGGGGAACTGATATGTGACCCCGAAGGGCTTGCAACCCACAGGTTGAGACCCTCTGGTTTAAGAAGCGAACGCTAGGCTGGAGAGATGGCTCACTCGGTGAAACCTTGCAAATGTGAGAGCCTCAATCTGATCTCCAGAATGCATCAAAAAGAGCTGAGTGTGGTAGCAAACGTGTGTAACCTTGGTGCTGGGAGGTAGAGAGCTTACTGGCCTGCTGGCCTAACCAGTGGATGCCAGGCCAGTGAGAGGCCTCGTTTCAAAACGCAGGCTTGAACTGAAAGCTGCTTTTGTAGACTTGCTGTCTGGTGTTGCTTTGTTTTGGCATTGTCTGTCTTACAGGCCTTTGTCTGTATATTAAGACTTCTGATTTTGTGCTTTTACATTTGTTTTGTGTCTATGTATATGTTTCTTACGCTTTCTCTTTTTATTCTGTTTTGTTTGTTATTTTGATTTGCCTGTTGGTTTGATGGGGGGGAAAAAGTGGGGGAGAGGGAAAAATGAAGAGAGAGAGAGAGAGAGAGAGAGAGAGAGAGAGAGAGAGAGAGGAGAGAGGGGGGGAGAAAGAATACGCGCATGAAGCTGGGTGGATGGGAGGATCTGGAAGGAGTTGAGGGGGTGGGAACCATGACTGGAATATAATCCGTGAATATTTGTATTTTCAGTTAAAAATATACATAATTTTATGTAATAGAAAACAAGATGGGACTTGAATGACAACTGAGGTTGCCCTTTACCTTCTGGGCTGGGTAGAATTTGTCAACTTGACACAAATTAGAGTCACCTGGGAAGAGGGAACCTCTCAGCTAAGAACTGTCACTATTAGACAGATCCCTGGACACTTCTGTGGGAGTTAATGCCACAGTGGGCCGTGGTGTTGGGCTGTGTAAAAAAGCAGACTGAGCAAGCCATGGGGAGTAAGCCACAGTGAGCAGGCCATGGGGAGCAGGCCACAGTGAGCAGGCCACGGGAAGCAGGCCATGGGGAGCAGGCCATGGTGAACAGGCCATGGGAGCAGGCCATGGGGAGCAGGCCATGGGGAGCAGGCCATGGGGAGCAGGCCATGGGAGCAGGCCATGGGGAGCAGGCCACTGGGAGCAGGCCACGGGGAGCAGGCCATGGGGAGCAGGCCATGGGGAGCAGGCCATGGGGAGCAGGCCATGGGAGCAGGCCATGGGGAGCAGGCCACTGGGAGCAGGCCACGGGAAGCAGGCCATGGGGAGCAGGCCATGGGGAGCAGGCCATGGGGAGCAGGCCATGGGAGCAGGCCATGGGGAGCAGGCCATGGGGAGCAGGCCATGGGGAGCAGGCCATGGGAGCAGGCCATGGGGAGCAGGCCACTGGGAGCAGGCCACGGGGAGCAGGCCATGGGGAGCAGGCCATGGGGAGCAGGCCATGGGGAGCAGGCCATGGGAGCAGGCCATGGGGAGCAGGCCACTGGGAGCAGGCAATGGGGAGCAGGCCATGGGGAGCAGGCCATGGGGAGCAGGCCACGGGAAGCAGGCCATGGGGAGCAGGCCATGGGGAGCAGGCCATGGGAGCAGGCAATGGGGAGCAGGCCATGGGGAGCAGGCCATGGGAGCAGGCCATGGGGAGCAGGCCACTGGGAGCAGGCCATGGGGAGCAGGCCAGTAGCCAACATTTCTCCACGGTGTCTGCTTCAGTTCTTGCCCCCTGATTTCAGCTTTGGCTTCCCTCAGTGCTGGACTATACTTGGCAGACAGAAAAAAGCCCTTCCTCCCCAAGTGGCTTTTGGCTAGTGTTTTATCACAGCAGCAACACATCAAACTAGGACAGCTTTCACATGTATATACACACATGTGCTACCCACACACTTCAACACACACACACACACACACTCTTCAACACACACACACTTCAACACACACACACACACACACACACACACACACACACACACACACACACACGAAGGAAGAAGGAAGGGAGAGGAACATGTGGTGTCCAGTTTATTCCTGCAGCATGGCCCCTCTGCAGGACAGGGCACTCTGTGGCACAGCACCCAGTCTTTATGCTGCAGTATGAGGGAGGGGTGGACACCTGGCTGGCCGGAGGGCACAGTCCCATGATGCCCAGTGACCTTTCTACTTGTGCACTTCCTCCACAATTAGCAGTGCACAGTCCATGGGATGCACAGAGCTGTTATCCACAAAGAAGTCTCAGAGCCACAGGCACACCGGCCTCAATGACCCATCAGTGCAGATGGGAAGAAAGCTGGGCTCAAGCCCGAGTGCGTGTCTAAGTGGGACAACGATGATTAAGGGGCACTGGGTTCCGGAGGGACAATGGGAATGGCACCAGTGTTTCTATCAGGTTCACCTCTGGAGGATAATTTGATTTTCGAGAATCATCTCTTCGAGGGTTGGTCTGTGTGAAATATCAAGGCACATGACAAGGGCTGTGGCCATCTGAAAGGGCTTCATAGAGGGGCTACATGACAAGCTGAGTGACTCCAGTTGGAAAGCGTCACTTAGCTCTCCCCAAAGTTGCAATTTTATACACTTTCAGTGCTGAATTAGCCAGATAATTGCTTCCTTCCCCCTCTACATCTCCACATGTGAGGAAACAAGGCTGAGAATACAGGGCATACATCTTGGGGGACAAGATAAAGAATATGCTGATCTCCACAGTTTTTAATAGGAGTTGGCCTAGAGGAAATTTCACACTTTAATGAGTATGTATGTGGGCAATACATTAGATCTTGGTAGAGCCTTAACAACAGAGCAATAAATCAAAAGGCGAGTGCGTTGTGAACAAGCCCAATGCAGAAGGTGGAAGTTGGAACCCTTCGTCATACCTGGGCTCCCCAGAGTCGTTCTCCTCCTCTTCCTCCTCACTTCCGCTGTATTCATACTCAGTCTCATCTGGAGAGAGATCACAGAATGTTAGTGTAGAACCGTGGCTCTCCACCTGTGAGCCCCCACCCCTCTGGATGGGGGATGGGGGGTGAACGGCCCTTTCACAGGCATCGCCTAAGACCATCAGAAAACACGGATATTACAGTATGATTTACAACTGTAGCAAAATTACAGTTATGAAGCAGCAATACAGAAGCATGTACAATGTGTACTGCTTGAGAATAACATATGATTTCTGTATATTAACCTATAACAAAAGCCTAGAAAATGTGATATGCAGGCAGCCCTGCTTTACCCCATTCTGTTTTTTTAAAAGGTAAATATGACTGGTTCACTAGAATCACTTAATTCAGTAAAATAATAAGCAAGTTAATGTGCAATAAGATTGAATCTTTGTCTTAGTCACTCTCAAAATACAATGAACAAGACACATGTGAGTACATGATTGTCACTTCCATGGATAAAAAGAAAAGAAATGAATGTTTAGAAGACATCTTACATGCAAGCAACTAGTGTTAGGTAGTTCATGTGATTAAAAAGTCAATCTGGGATGCATATTTAGAATTCAATATTGAAGTTATTTCACTGTGAAAACCAGTGTCTCTCAGCAAGGTGCATCCTGAGCAGGAGTGCACAGGAGACAACGGGAGGTGCGAGCAGGGGCCGCTCTCTCCCCTTGCTCGGAATGCAGGGAGTAGAAGGGGTGGAGCGTCAAGGAGGTAACAGCTGGGTCTGGGAAGGCCAGTGGCCCTTTGGCTGGCAGATCTGGAGGAAACACAAGGATGACGTCACAAACAAGATGCTCCCAAAGGAGGCTGGCAGTGCTACATGCTCAAGAGACAGAGTCCCGAGGCGGCAGCTGTCTGGACATGGGAAAAGCAGATGCTGAGACTGAGGGTACCAGGGTCCAGGGACTCCCGGATCCTTGGATGTGCTATGCTGAGGGCTTTCCTGTGGGTGATGAAAAGGCCTTGGAGAAGCTCTGCAGCAAAGGACGATGCCAGGGGACTGTCATTTCCTTACAGCCACAGGTTACTACTTACTAGCCTGAAGATGTTTGTACAACCCTTCAATAGGAAGGACACTACACTTTTGCTATATTTCCCTTAGGAGCCGATATTCACACTGAGGAATACCTATTTAGATATTAGACAATAAAGGAAACCAGAGTGTGATGAGTTCGAGTGTATTTTGTAAAATCACAGCCGAGCCTCATACATTTATCTGCGCACGGACTTCTCAGGCTACTTATTCTTAAATAATGTTTTCAGCAAATGTAAAGAACCTGCGGTAAAGTATCTATAACTTATGCCAAGACAATGCATTCTCACAATGAAAACAGAGAGAGTTCAAAATGACGTGCAGAGGTGTTGCCCAATAGAAGACATTTTAGTGACATCTTAGTGAATGGCGGAGGTGCACAAACATTGCAGTCACTTCTATTTTCTAATGAAGAACTTGCACTTATCATTCTCCTTGACTTTAATATTTTACCAGAACTGAGCTTGATTGCCTTTGTACTACATAATTAAGTTAGTAGATGTCAATACATATTAAGGAGGAACATCGGGTCAAAAGTCATAAACCAGAAACAAAACAAAACAAAAACAAAAACAAAAAACCTTTTCAATTCTACCAGAAGCTTGTCATTCAGAGACCTAATGGAAAAGAGCAGAGGAGTGAGAGTGGAGGCTGCAGAGGTGGCTCAGCGGTTAGGAGAACCTTCTAGAAGACCAGGGTTGAAACTCAGCACCCACATGGAGCCTCACAACAATCTATAACTTTAGCTCTAGGGGATCAGATGCCTTGTTTAGCCTCTGTGGGCACCATACACACAGTGGGGGGCATACATACGTGAAGGCAGAACACTCATACAGAAAAATCAATTAATAAAAATATATCTTTTTAAATGTGAGAGGGCCAGAAGAAATGGCTCAGCAGTTAAGAGCATGAACTGCTCTTGCAGAGGACCTGGGTTTGGTTCCCATCTCCTACATGGAGTGGCCCGCAACCTCCTGCCACTACAGTCCCAGGGGATCTGATGCCCTCTCTCGGCCTCTACTGAATGCAGATAGTGCTCACGGACTCATGTAGGGACAGACATATCCACGCACACAACAAAATAAATCAGTAGATGCTTTCACAACATGTGAGAATGGATTACATCATTTATAGAGGTTGCACAAAGGGAAGGAGAGCTTGTCTAACCAAATACTTGTCTTTGGGACCAGACAAACAAGATCAGAACGGTGAGTATGGTGGATGTAGGCCAAAGCGGCAGTCCTGGTGCCTGTCATTTACACACGGCTCCTGCGTGTACTCACTCCCAAGAACCTGCTCCTCCACACTATCGAGAAGGAAAACTGCACACCACACACACACACACACACACACACACACACACACACACACACCACACACACCACACACACACACACCACACATCACATACATACACCACACACACACACCACACATACACACACATAGACCCCAAACACACCACACACACCACACCCATACACCACACACACACACACACACACACACACACACACACACACACACACACACGTCTCTGGTCTGCTCTATTCTCCAGCATCACACTCTTGACGACTATCATGCTACCCTGAACTGCCTCTCCCCCCCTGGGGTCCCCTGTTGTGCATCCACTAAGTTCTTACTGCTTATCCGTCCCTCTTGGTTCTGTTTTCACACCCCAAGTTTCCCTTCCTAGCTTATGCTCAGCTGGCCATGAGCCCGGCACCAGACACGCAAGCTCTCACTAACTGCCAGACAAGCGGAAGGTCTAAGCCTTCGTTTCAACAGCTCGGGCACAGTCCCGATGTCTCCTCTCTGGGCTCCTGTGCATTCCATGACACAGTGCAGACCGTATAGCAGAGGAATTTGTGCATCTACAAATGAGGAAGTACATTTGAGGACCTTCAGCTCAAAACCTGATGTCATGTTGCCAGCCTGGCAACCTAGTCATCTTTTCTGTCACTGACATGTAAGAAGTTCTTTTCTGACTTCTAGATAACCGAACTTGAAACAAGCTGGGGAGCACAGAAAAATCAACGCTGGAGACTGTCAATACAGGAAAATGCCAACGAGATGATTTCTTTAGGTTGTCTGACATGGAGATGTCACACTTAGAAATGCTCATTTCAATTAAGAGAAATCACTTGTCATCTAAAGTCCTTCGTAGTACCACTCGTCACGGCATTGTTTGTGCCTAGAAGAGGAAATATCGCCCACAGGTCTAATTTCTCCATAGGGATTTGCTTTCTGTGGCGATTTCTCTCCACGGGTGCCCAGGGCTCTGACCTAACAGGCAGACCTCAACAGGAAAGACTAATGCAGCCCGTGCGAAGTCTCCAGTCCACCAAGTGCCAAGCACACCAATAGCCCACAGTTAACTGTCTTTGGTTTCTTGCTCTGAAATCCAAACGCACCACGAACCTTTTTCTCCCCGCTTCTTCTTTGTCCGGTCAATGTGATCCTTCAGCTGGATGCGGACCTGCCTCTCGTTAGGCTGGTCTCGGATGAAGGGATGCTTCATCAGCTGGTCCGTGGCCGGCCGCTGGCTGTGGTTCTTCACCAAGCAGCTCTCAATAAAAGACTGGAACTTTTTGGACCTGTCAAGCAGATGAGATGAATTCACAGAGAAAATGACAACGTGAGAAAGAAAAGCCAAGACATCTTTTGAAACGTGACCCTGAAAAGGGAAAACAAAAACAACAACAACAACAACAATAACAACAACAAACCAACAACACATGGGTGTGTGTGTCCATCTTGTGAGGACAGGGATCAGCTAGTCACAAGGCCCGTGTCACAGTCTATTAGCACAATGAAGCTCAAAGGTTGGTTGTTATCACCAACACGTGCACAAGGTAATACACAGTAGGTACACGCATGGGAACACTTTCACACGGGGAGCACAACCTCACACAAAAGACCGGAAGGAATCGAGTGTTCCCTTGACCTGTGTGGTAAGCAGACAGGCAAGGAGGCTGAGTGAGGGGAACAGGGGCTCACCGCCCAGCCCAGGAGGACAAATTCACACTAGAAAAAGGCAGCGCAGGGACACCCGAGGGATTAGGTCAGCGTAGTCAAGGAGTGGGAACAACTGTGCCCCTGGAGAACACTTGAGTGAGCAGCCTAGATCGGCTGGAAAACAGAAGCTAGAGTGTACTAAATGGAGGAAGGGGGTGCAGGGGGGCCCACCACCCTCATACGACAAGAGAAAACCTGGATCGGGCCAACCCTTCACACAGCAACTTCCCAGTCGCTTCTGAATTCTGTTTTCCAGTAGATGAGGGAAGAACGGGTCACCGGACTAAGGACTTGGAAAATTTGCTATGGCAATCTAGTTCATATACTTAGCTTACCTCCTCCTCCCCACCCAAAGGGTCAATTTCCTCCTAGACAAACCCCATGATAAAGTGGTCCAGAAGCAGGGAAGTCCTGGAGCCTGGAGGCCACACTACATCAGCCATCAGGGCTGGCAAGGCCACGATGCCCCAGAAGTTACTGTGGACTTTAGATGGCATTTATGGATGGAGCACGTGTGTGCCTGCTGAGAGTTCCAAGGAGTTATCCAGACTCAGCAGTAATTAAGCTGACAGCTTCCCAGCATGCCTTTCTAAGGCAAGATCTCAGTGGAACCCCTGACAACTGAGCACCTAGCCTAATTTTTGCTCTTGGTTGCCCTCTTGTGGATCGCCAAGGGAAAGTTCTCAAATTTGCCGTCAGTAACATTTCCCAGAAGTGTATATGTTTCAGGCTTCATCACGTAGAATACCATGGACAGCGTGTCTTCCAGCGTCCGCAGTCAAGAGAGGGGTGACTAAAAGGCTCAGCATGCCTCTGACGTACAAAGCCAGCAAGCTCAGCACAATTCTGGACCTATGGACCAGCGAGCATCTCCTAATCTAGTCCCCTGGAGTGAGACTTGAAGGAAGTCTCCTGGAAGCTCAGGGTACAGAGTAGGTGCTGCAGCAGCAAGCAGCATCAAGAGATGCCTGGTATCCACACGGTGGAAGGAGAGAGCCGACTCCTTAAAGTCGTCCCCTGATCTCTCTCTCTCTCTCTCTCTCTCTCTCTCTCTCTCTCTCTCTCTCTCACTCTCTCGCTCTCTCCCTCTCTTGCTCTCTCTCTGTCTCAAACAGAAAGAATGAATATTTAATATATATTAAAATAACGCAAGAGAAAAAAGAATACATATAGACCACTCTCTGCTTCTGCCCACATCGTAGCAATTTCTTACCTTATTCCATGTTTTTCAAGTGATAAAGTATGTAAACTATGTATGGGCTTTAAAAGTATCTTGAATAGCTCTGAAACAATGTAGCATCCTTAGCCATGCCCCTCTCTCCCTCCCATGAGTTACAGTTGGCTCTGTCAGGGACAGGAAATGAAGATGACAGAAAAGTTCAGGGCTTGAGATCACCTCAGGGCCAAGCTCTGTGTCTTCTTCCTGGAAGTTTTCAGCAGTGTCAGGAAAAGCCCAGGGTGTATCAGGAGCACACCACATGCTCTGCATGTTTGGTGAATGGATGGATGGGTGGATGCGCACATGGAAGTGCCTGGCAACTGCTGTGGTGCTTGTGGGGGAGAGAGAGAGAGAAAGAGAGAGGGAGTGGAGGTATGGGGGGGTTGAGGAGATGGCTCAGTGGATGACGTACATGCTGTGCGAGCATGAAGACTTGCGGTTGAGCCTCTAGCATGCACGCACATAGCTAGCATGGCAGTCTGTGCACTCAGAATCCCTGTGCCTGGAATGAAAGACAGGACAGGTAGATCCTCGTAGCTAACTGGCCAGCTAGTGTGTGTAAGTTCCAGGTGCAGGCATAGACACTGTCTCACATGAGGTGGCCGGGGAGGGAGGAGGTCACCCAACATTGACTTTTGGTTTCCAGATATGTATGTACAAATTTGCATGTGTCCCTGTCCACATAGATATACTACATAGAAGCACGCATGTGTGTACACACTCTCACATTCACACACACACACACACACACACACACACACACACACACACTCACATACATACACAGAAGAGGGAAAGAGAGACAGACAGAGAGATAGAAAGAGAGAGACAGAAGCAGTGACAGAGACAGAAGGGAAAATAGATAGATAGACAGATAGATAGACAGATAGACAGACAGAGAGACAGACAGATTGGTTGCAAAGAACAGTATAATTTTCTTCTTTAGATCAATCAAATTTTTAAAAAGAGCTCATCTGAGGAATAAACTGGAAGCTATAATCTTAACCTCAAAAGAACAGCAGCAAACCTGGAAAACTCCACACAGGGCTTCTGGGTAGGAAAATCAGCATCAAAAGGATGAAGAGAAGAGCGACCTAAGACAGAGAGTACTCAGTATCCACAGGGAATGGAACAGGAGCCTTTTCACTCACTGCATCTGGGAAGAATCGCTTGGTTTTATTGTAAAGTGCTTCACTATTAATTAGAGGGTGATAAATAAAAGCAATCACATCCAATTTGAAAAATGAGATCCAGACCTCAATAGACTGTGCATTCCTTTTTCCTAACACTGACATCTAAAAACAAAACAACCAAAAGAAAAGAAAAAGGAAGAAAAAAAGCTGGAGAAAAGGTCAGCTCTCTAGGCAGAACAGTGTCTAAGCAGTGTTCCATTAAAGACCGAGCTATGCAAGTTCCCTCTTCAGAGCTCTGCCAGAGGGAAGGACCTCAGTGAGAACGGCTCAGTGTCCAAAGGGCAGAGATCAGGCACAGAGCTCTTAAACCTGCTGATGTGTCCGCATCTTTTCAGAGGCATCATTTGAAAAGAAAATGCTGCTGACTTAAAACCCATCTTCAAGCCCAGCAATCCTGGCAACTTGGAAAGCCGAGGCAGGAGGACCACCATGAGTTTGAGGCTATAGGTTATAGAGTGAATTGGAAGACAACACGTACTACACAGTGGGACACTGTCTCCACAAAGAAATAAACCAAAACAAAATCACGCCTTCAAAGAAGTGTTCACCTATTTTCTAAGTTAGTGTGACCAAGGAATCAATATGCTTAATTGCCTATTTAATCGAAAGTGAAAGTACCAGTTCGCTTGGTGTTTCAGTGGGTTTAAAGCAAATTTGTGGTGTTGCTAGTAACTTAGTTTTGTCTCTTAGAATGAAAAAAAGAAAACTTCATGAAGGTTAGTGGCACAGCCTTGCCAACGGTTGGATAGAGAGGGAACGCCCACGTTTGGTGCTCACAGTCTGAAGTTTGGCAGCCACCCTGGGTAGACCCTGGAGTTGGCTACATTAGCCACTGTGATTGGAGGGACCAAGGCTTTGGGTGCTTAGCACATCCATAGGGCAATTTTAGCCTTGAAAATGTGTGCCAGTTTTCACAACTGCCTCCCTTTCTCTGCCTCGGTTGAATCACTTGTGTGTGGCTCAACGCTTTTCTGTGCCCATTTCGCTGGCTGCAAATACAGACACCCAAGTCTTACATCAAACTACTGCTGCATCAATTAAATGAGTTAAGTTCTTTAAAATGCCCCTTGTGATTAGTGCTGGCACGACTGTGGGCACACCCAACCGAACCTTTTCTGATCACTAGACTCAAGGGAGAGAAAATCCTTTCTTAAGGACTGCAACGCAGAAATCAGACATTGCCCTGCCACGGGCTTCTGATATTTGGAAGATGGCTGTACCACTGCGGGAAACTCACAGAACCTATCTGCTGAAGCTGAGAGGGCTACAAAGGCACCAGGTGGTCCAAGCCAATGGCATCACTGTCGCCTCGTGGAGTCCGTTGTTAAGCAATGGTCTTTAAGGGAGTTGCTGCAGATGGATTCGATTCAAGGAAACTGATTAGAAAGGGTTTGTTTCAAAAGCTTGTGTTCCAGTTTGGGTTTTTATTTTAAAGAGGTGCACGGTCACAGTACAAACTATGCAATTCAATGTATTTCAAATATTTTGTGACATCTACTTGATATCATTATTTTATTTGGAACACACACACACACACACACACACACACACACACACACACACACACACACCAAATTTTTTTCCCTATCTCAAATCACAAGTGCCTGGCAGCAGGTACTGAGTTGTGGAAGATAGTGGGGTTGAGGGTGGGGTGTGTGCCAGCTAGTTTTTTTGTCAGCCTGACACAAGCCTGGGTCATCTGGGAAGAGCTCCCTGCAGCTGAGAAAAACGCCTCTATCAGTTTGGCCTGCAGCCAAAACTGTGGGGGCTTTTCCCAATCTCCGATCGATATGGGAGGACCCAGCTCATTGTGGGCTGTGGGTCCTGTAACCAGATTTTTCAAAGCCAGTGGGGTCAGGCAATGAACGGCAGAATCAGGTTCTCTTCCAGGAGGCCTGATCAAGCCTTTGCGTGGGGCTGTGGAGTGAGGCCTCGCTCGCAGCAGAGAACTCAGGATGTTCGAGATGTCGGGATGAGAGAGGAAGGTTGCAGGCTTGGAGAGGAGCCACTCTACGGGAGGCTAAATGTGCTGTGGGCAGTGTAGGAGAGCCCGAGCGCAGCCGAGGCTAGGAACGGAACTGCAGGATTTTGGTTCCCATGCTAGGTTCAGACCCTGCTTTATCCTACTTTTCCTTCCTGTACCCATTTTCCTTATTCTTCCCTCTCGGAATGAGAATGTTGATTTTGGGCTATTCTGTATTGGATACATGCGACTTGGGTTTGGATTTTACAGGTTTTCACAATTAAGAGATGCCTTGACGTTGGGCTTTCAAGAGATGTGATGTTTTAAACTGTTAAGATGTAGGGGACTCCTATAGAGGAACTGCATTCACTTTGCACCATGAGACAAGCCTGTGCCTTCGAGGCCCAGGGGAGGAGTTCCACAGTTCAGAGTGATGTGTTTGAGGGTCAGGTTGACAAGGAGTGGACTTGTGATGGCTGGTCTTCATTGCTAGTGTGACAGGGATCTAGAGTCACCCAAAAGACACACCTCTGAGTGTGGTACTGAGGGTGTGACCAGGTGATGGGTTCAATTTAGGAGGGAGGAGCTATCTTGGATGTGGACAGCACCACTGTAGGGCCTGGAGTCTCTGTCTGAAGGAAAAGGGAGGAGGAAGAAAATGGCAGACTATCAGCATCCATCCCTCTCTGGTTCTTGTTTGTGGACATGGTGTGACTTCCGCCTTCTCCCCCCACTGCCTTAGCTCCAGTGCCATGATGGACTGTGTCTGCCTTCTTCACTGTTAGCGAAAGGAATTCTTCCTCTCCGAGGTTGCTTTTGTTGGGTATTGTGTCTCAGAAATGATCAAGTGGCGAATGCAGCCTATGAGGTGACACAGGCCTGTGGATGGCCAGCTCCCATTCTTCTGTGGAAAAGCTTAAAATACCTCTCCAGAACAGTGCAGGGAGAGGAGGAGACAGAACAACAGGGGGCAGGAAGTGAGGCCCACTGGGAAGCTTGGCACATGACAAGCAGAAATCTGCCAGGCAGCAGCCTTTGCAGTGCCACTGTTGCTTCTGGGGGAGGGACCTGAGGGGGGGCCCTCTCTCCCCAGTAGTCAGATCCAGGGAGGAGAAAGGAGAAATCTCAGAAGAGCAAGGAAGGGCCCTCCTGCACTGCGTTCTGTCACCACACTCTCTATGGTGCCCAATGAAAGGCTGTTGCTGGGGAGAGAACACGCGTGGTACCACAGTGACCCTCTGCTTTGCCTCCCGGTTACCAATAGCAACTCACACTCCTCCCCCCTTCCCCCGCGCCCCCTTGCAGGTCTGGCAACTTAGAGACTGTTATTGCTTGTGGCTTTTCTGTTTCCTTCCCCTCTGTGAGCCTTTCCTCTGTTTAGCCAGGGTTGCTATGTCATTACCAGCTGATTGGGACTAATTAAGCTCTACATGGTGGGTGGGTGCCTGTGGGTGGGAAACAGGAGGATGCCAGTCGAGGGCTCGAGCCTTAAGTCATATGAAAAGGGACAAATGACTTGTTCCTTTTTAGCTGAACTGCCCAGGCCTTGTGTCCAGCGGGGAAAACAGCAGGAGGTCACACAGGCTGGTAGGAATCTTCTCCAACGCAAGAGGAACCAGAGACGTAAGAATAATGGGAGGCTGTGCCACTTCTGCAGCAGGGGACAGGGAGGATTGGGTTTTTGTTTACAGAAGAATAAGACAGAGAGACCATGGTGTAAGTACAGATGGAAGTGATGGGCAACATTTGACACAGCCTGAGGACTCCATCTGCAAACCTCACCTGGTCATCCACCATCCACAGTCCCACCTGGCCCCACGCTCATGTAGTCATTCTCTTAGAACCGGTCACCTTTTTTTTTTTGTCAGGATAAGCTTATTAAGAACAAATGTCATACTGCTGTCTCAAAATAGAAAGCCAGCGCGCCCTGTCATAAAGAGAAAGGGACCTAAAAAACACAAAGAACCACAATTGCCCATGCCAGGACATCACATGGACCATTAGCAGGTCCGTGTGGGTGTCTTCAGGAATAGAAGGCAGCCACTCAAACGGACTGACTCCAGATGAGCATCACCCTCTCCGAGGAAACATGCCATGCAGTCAGGGATACATCTGCAGCCACGTATCATGGCATTTTCATGCTACTACCTACGCTCCATTTTGGCTAATAGTGCCTTGTCTCGAGGCTAGGGTTAACAACTTGCTGTACAGACAGCAGGCTAACAAAGCCGTGAGTCCAAAACGAATGGTAGCAAACAGAATGTATGCATTTATACACACACACACACACACACACACACACACACACACATATATATATATATATATATATCCAGAAAGACCCAGGGATCAGCCAGTACAGTGCTGTCATGCAAGCACAAGGACCTGGGTTCAGATCCCCAGCATTCATAGAAAGAAAGCCAGGTGTGGTAGCATATGCCTGTTATCCTAGCACTATGGAAATTGAGACAGGAGGATTGCCGGGCGCCCTGGCCAGCCAATACAGACACATTGGTGAGGTCCACATTTAGTAAAACACCCTGTCTATAAAAGTAAGGTAGATAAACAACCTCAAAAGATAACTGAGGTCAACTCAAGGCCTCTACACACAAACACACTTATGTGCTTATAGACACATGTGCACACATACACACAAAAATGAAAGACAAATGAAAAGAAAGATTACAGAACAATTTCACCAAGATCTGCAAAATGCTGAGGGACAAACTCACCACTTCTTAGACTTGAGGCGAGGCGCAGGGTTCCGGGGGATGAGGAAGAGGGCTCTCATGGGATGCATGTCACAGAGTGCTGCAGGAGACCGAAAACAAGGACCAGATCCAGTCAGAGGCCAGCCACAATACCATGCTGGCTGAACAGAAGTGTGCGCCTGTCCATAAGGCACTTGTGAGCATGGGGTCAGCGGATCTGAAAGCTTCCATTTGGCAAACCATCAAAGAGCTGATATATAATTAGACAAAGCTCACAAAGCACACACATTTCAAACAGACAGTAACATTCCCCGGGACCAACCTTTACTTCATAAGGAAAATAAGTTAAAGGGTCAATAACTAGTTGCCTTTGTTGTAAGTAGCCTCCTGGCATTCAAAATATACAGATAGGATGACAGTTATGATTGAGGCGGTTGGAGTGATTTTTTTTAAAAAACAAAAGCTTAAGCCACAATATAGGTGACACGTGAACATCAAAGTCGCTGTCTTCCCCACTGGAGGCTCATGCAAACATGGCTCTCCGTGCACATCTTTGCTACTCTGCCAGAACACCACTCTGTCCTCAAACATCCCTGTAGCTTTTCAGGTTGCAGGATGTGCTTTGTTTGAAATTCTCTGGCCCCAGGATGACCAGAGGATGAAGTCAGTTTATAAACATGATGTAATCGTTTATCATAAACACACTCTATGTTCTTATTTCCATCAATAGAGCATATTAGCTTACTTTCTAACAGTGAGAATACAGTTATTTTTTTTAAAACCAAGATTGAGAAGATATGCTCTCTCAGTGCCAGAGGATTCTGTGGGTGGAGTCTATTTTTAGTGTTGTCTACCACTCAGGATGATAACACAGTTTTAAGACCATACTATCTGAATATTCTGACTCACAAATGTCATTATGAACAAAGGGAATTTTGTCAACAAACACTGCAAGTCAATCACGTTGCAGATGGATTCAAGGAGTTTCAGAAAAATAAGAAGGCAGTGGTGACTTAAAGACAGAGGGTCCTAAGTCTGAGAATAAACTGTCATGAAGGCAAAGGGTCTTTTAAGTCCTGGTCCTGCAAGAAGTGGATGAGAAGGCGTGAAGGTAGGGCAATACACATTCAGGGACATTACGGGGCGAATTCCTGTGTAAAAGGAGACAGTGGAGAAGCCAGGAAAGGTGGGGGAACCGTGTCATTGATACGCAGTGCAGGAGGGAAAGTGGGTCCTACACTGTCCTATAGTTCCAAGCAGAGTCATCCTGGGTGTTGCTTGAATCACAGCTACCTAGTGTCTCTCCTGAGGTTGGCACTGGTGGGGACAGGAAGGCTCGTTCAGGGAGGTCAGGTCTCAGTTTCCCAGGCCACCACAGCAGCTGCCAGAGGCATTCTTTGGTCCCAGCACTCAAAAGTCCCCAGGGACTTGCCAGTGTCTGAGATGCAGCTGGCATAAGGGCAAGGATATTGAACACTGCAAACACTGACATGTTCAAAGGCAGTGTAGCCTTCTGAGGTCAGGTGTCTGGGAGAGCTGCACCGGGGAATGCAGCTTCGGAGTTTTGCACACAGGAGCTGACCAACTTGTCTGTGGTTGCCCTGAGGTCTGTTCGAAGCGGAGCACCTCCAGAGTGAGCCACGTCGTACGTACGTGGGTAAGACAAAAAAGGCTCCCCAAAGTTTGCGCTCTTCTTTCCTAGCAAAACACAGGGCTGCACACTGCTCTGAAACGAATAGACTCCTGGTTGATTTAAGCTGCCTCTGCTTTCTAAATATGCCACATCAGACCCATGCCGGGCTCAGCATAGCGGAAGTAGGCCAAGCGCAGCCCTGGCACAGAGCCAGGGGAACCCGCCGAACCACCCAGCAGCAGATTTAACCCCAGAGGAAGGAACTTACGCGGGGCACCTTCTGCCATCTCAATGGCGGTGATTCCCAAAGACCACAAGTCACTCTGCAAAAAACAAGAAAGCACAGATACATAAATTCAATCAACGGAGGACAATTTGGTTAAACCCGGTAATTACTTCAGAACAGCCTGTGGGGAAGTCAATCTATTGTCTGTTTACAAACCTTTCTCCCACCCAGCTGCAAAGCCAGAGGAGTCACGTTCGCTTTTCATCGCAACGCATTTTTCCTGGTGCCCGGCATATGATATGTTTCCAATCAATGTATGAAAAAATGCATAAGGCTTTTAAAGGTTAGTTTATTACTAAGATTTATATGCCAGTCAAAACGCGAAAATCTACTGTTTTCAATCTTTTTTTACACTTGTGTCGAATAGTGGTACCTTGCCGCTTTCTCCACATCTGTCCAGCACCCACGCGCTTTGCTCCTGGCTTTCTTCCGTTTCCCTCTTTCCCCTTCCATACTGTCGTTAGTTCCCTCTTCTCCCCAATAGCCCCCTTCCTACTTTTCTGCCTCATATGCATTTTTCTTTCCCAATGCTTTTATTGAGCTATGGTTGTTAAATATTAAAGGGCACATGTCTCAAGTACACAATGTGATGAGATATGTCACTCCCCTGACTCCGCCTCTACCATCAAGGCAGGAAACATCCCCTCCAGAAGGTGGCGCTCTCCCCATGTAGCATCCCCCGTCTTCCCCATCCTTCCCACTAGGTGACTAGCCCATCTGTTCCCTGTCACTGTAGACTGCTTCGCATCTTCCAGTTTTAACAGAAAAGGAATACAACAGCCGGTGGCCTCTTGTATCTGGTTTGTTCCACTTACAAGGTCCCTGAAGGCCCTGCTGGCTGTGCCACACCTGGGTGCTTCATGCCTTCTTGTTTAGTGTGATCCTTCTCAGTGGATGTACTAGGCTTTCATCCCCTTGCTGACAGATAATTGGAGTATCTCCAGTTTGGGCTATCCTATACGAAACAATTGAGTACCTTAATGTTTAGGTCTTGGGTAAAAGTTTGGGTAAATACCAACAGGTAGAACTGATGGGCCACTAAGTGGGTATTAGTCATATTCAATTGTGTTTAAGGCATGTCCCTTGCTGTGATAGGATGAAGATGGGGGTGTGCATGTGCGTTTCATCATGGGCAGCCAAATGTTCTCTAGCTAAAAGGGAATGACAATGATAATTAAACATTTATATAATAGTGTTATAATTAATAATTATAATAGGATTATTGTTTATTATTATTATTGCTTATTATTAATTATCTTTCCCCCTCTTTACTCATGCTGGTTAGATGGAGTCCTGCTGTTTCTGCTGGATCCTGCCCTACTGCTGACTCACGTTGCTGTTTGGTGTTTGCTATTTGACTGGGCTGCTGGTATCCTCACAATGCAGAGTGGAATCACTACAAGGAACTATGTCTAAAAAGGTCCACATTCCCCCTCTCCTACCAGCCCTCTTTCTCTCCTGCCTCTTGTTGGTGGGTTGGAAGGGAGGTAGAAGCGCTTAAGAATCCTAAATAAAATAAGTTTCTAAAAAATCTCAGCCTACACTAGCTTGCTTATAAACTGCCGTGGAGAAGAGGCCTGTAAGCCCTAGCCTGCCTTCTCAGGCTTGGAATGACCTCCATGCTCTCAGTGGTGGTCCCCAGGCCAGTGCCTCCCGCTTTACTGAAGGAACAGTCTGTAAGTGCAGCATGCCCGGAGCCATCAAGACTGAGATGAGCTCCAAGGATGCTCACGGCTCTCTCCTCTTGGTAATGGGTAAGAACACCTGATATGGGTCTGGCTCAGTGACCTGCGCTCAGATCGCACCCGCCATCTCTCTCTCTTATCTTAGGGATGTCATGCACATTACCCAACCTCCTCCCTGCAACCATGCTCAAACTACAGATATCAAAGCGAACCATCCTCGCTATTCTCATGAAGCGGACGTCAAGGGCAGGAGAAGGGGGGTTGGGTAAAAAGAAGGGGACCACGGTATGCATGCTGAGTCATCCCCCAGAACTGAATTGCTCAGTAGCCTGTGAATGACAGCCAGGGCTGCTCAGTGCTTGAGTGGAAACCCTTACGACAATCAAAGGGACATCCAGGGTGCCTGGGCTCTCACCCAGGTTGCAATCACTTTAGAGTGTGTGTGGTGATGGAGAGAGTAGAGCACTATGCTTAGATGCCAAACCACAACAGCCCAGGGAGTCAACACTGTCCCTTCTCTGCTCTCTCTCTGGATTTCCTCCAACGCTCCAAAAAGCACATACACTCCTAGCATGTGTACATCCCAGCAAATGACTGTTTCTTGTGTCTCCTAGCCTTCCTTAGTGAGCTCCAGGTCCACCTGTCACTGTTGGCTTAGGAGTACAACTCAACAAAGATGAGAGCGCAGCTCCCCTGTACCTGGGTATACAGGGTGGCAGGCAAAGATCGTTGCCTGGGAGAACATCAAGTAGCTCCCTGTGTGGGAGGTGTCAGGCAGGAAACAGGGGGAAGAGCCTGGAAGTGGAGAGTAAGCATTTAAAGTCCCTGTGCTGTTCTGATAATACTCCAGTGTCTTCTGGACTTGATATTTCCCTTGGCAGTTTCCCTGTAGCCGGAAGTAGGAAGTCAGGCTCTCCGATGCTAACTGCCACGGCAGGGGTGGACTGAAATGGCCTTCAGGCCCAATGAGCTTTGAGCTGGTGTGACAGTTCACACATTTGAAAGGAAATGATGACCTCAAGCTGAGAGGGCTCCAGGCCAGGCTTTAGAAGGAGAGAAAATGCTCAGTGCAGCCAGGTTCACTTCTGTCTCCCAGTTTCTGCTCAAACTTTCCTATGTGAAGCGAGAGATACCAAAGAGGGATGGTCCCCAGGGATGTGCAAGTTGGCCCCTCCTGTCTCCTCCACTCTGAGAAGTCTGTATCTTAGCAGCTTCCTTCTGCTGTGCCAACCACTAGCTTTTTCTCGTGCTGGTCTCTCACACAAGCGGTTACCCTCACCATGCTGTCTATTGACACATCAGTAGCTTACAGCAGTCTGTGTTTATTCTTTACACCACTTGCCTCAATACATACGCACTCACACACTCAGGGTGGGGGGAGGACAGAGAGAGAGAAAGGGAGAGAGAGAGAGAGAGAGAGAGAGAGAGAGAGAGAGAGAGAGAGAGAGAGAGAGAGAGAGAGAGAATATACAGAGGGGGTAATAGGCCTTATGTCATAGCTCTCTGCTTTGCTGATGGAACAGCACTGGTACATAGTAGGCCCTTACTAAAGGCATGCTGAATGAACAATCACGAATAAGGCACATGAGAGCAAGGAACAAATGGTTCGTGCTGTCTGCTGTCTTCACAGATCTCCTCTCAAGTCACAGAGGAGCCAAGTTCCACAGTGGACCCGGGTCTTCCACTGCCTCAGTCATTTCTCCTTTAAATATTATCACAATGCTAGGTCTTGAGTACTCATCTTCGTCTTAGGTTAGCAGCCCATAAGTAACTGCTCCTGGTTTTCACATTGTCAACAGGTGACCGAGGTGTTGGAAAAACAAAGGTGCTGAGATTCAGTGAGGTTCCGACTCCTATGCTACAAAACCAGCCTTAGCTTCCTAGAGGGAACGTAGGTTGGTAGAGAGAACAGGCTTTCAAAGCAGATAGAACCAGATTCAATGCCAGGTTCCTAATTTAGTGACTTGCAGAATGCTGCCCAGCTTAGCTTTTGAATGGCACAGGAGGTGCCGGTGGCACGCACGTTTTCAGGAACGCTGCCTAGCACAAAATCTGTTGCACAGCAGGCCTCAGGCATATGGGTTTCCTTCGCCTGTGCTGCTGGGTGAGGGGTCCTTGGCCTGATGGTTTGGTTGTCATGGTTTCCCTTCATGTAGTTGTGACAGACACCATTTGTTGGTTAACCTGAAGGCATGCTTAACCCCCACTTCCACTGCTGCCTCCATTTCAGAGTGCCCCATAGTTGCTTCTCCTGGCACCCCAGCAGTGAGTGAGACTTGTGACCAGAGCTATGTCCAATAGTGAGACATACACAAACAACCCTGGGAACTTGTGCTTTTCCCAAAATAGGGAGCTAGCCCAGCTGCTGTCTGGTAAACTCCTTTCAACTTCTTAGTGCCCTTGAATAAAAACATGGTGTCTGGAGTCACAGCATCCATCCTGAAACCTGAGGCAAGATGCCAACAGATGAAGGATGCCCATGTTCCTCACATTGGCTCTGGACCGCATGACTCTAGGCTTCCAGTGAGGGAGTAAGAAGGATTCTAGCCAAAGATATTTGCAAATGATCATGTGTGTGTGTATATATATATATATGTCTTTATATGTGTATATGTATGTGTGTATGTGTATGTTTGTGTGCATGCATGCATACAGGTGTATCTACATATGTATGTACATGTAGTATATATATGAACATACGTAGCAGTAGTAGGAGAAAACATGAAGAGACAGAGTGTGACAGTAGGGAAAAGGGAGGCCTCACCTGCTAGGCATTCCTGGAATGGTACCACAGGAAGCAGGAATGGTAAGTAAAGAAAAGATGCCTCTCTTCGTTAGTCTTCCTAAAAACACCAGTTTAAGTCAGAGGCCCCCTCATAACATCCAAACAACCTGTGCATCCTTGTCTAGTCATGACCAGGCCCGTCATGTGACTATTGTTTCTTGAAGTCTTTATTTCATATTACTGTCAGGATCACTTTGGACTCAAGTCATCCCATTTTCCTAAAAGAAGCATCTATGTTCTTAAATTCTTGGTCATATGTAGCCAAAGGCTGCTTGTGAGCTCTGCTTAACGGCCTGTGTTGGAAAGCGATAAACGTCCCTGACAGGCCTTGTTTAACCTTTAGATACATTTGTGCATCCTAAAAAGACACCTCAGAACTTAAAGGGAGAAAACGCTCCCATTACTACTGGCAAGATGGATGACAGGAGTTGAGCAAGGAAAAGGGAAGGACACGGCAGGAGAGGAAGGCAGGCGTCCGTTTCCTTCACGGCCACGGCGTGCCTCACTCTGGCAGGAGCCGGGCAATTCATTATTTCAGCGGTGCTGTGCCGTCTGGCCAGCAGCGTGATTAACAGCCCATCCCTGTGTGCATTGCAAACAGAACAGAGACAAATTCTAGTGCCTCTCAGAAGGCAGGCACAAGGAAGGTACAGCTTCCGGCCAGGGCCTGGGGACAGTTGGCATACGGTAACTCACACAAAACAAAAGGACCTTCTTTCTGGCCTGGGATGCCCTGCTCAGTGGAAGAGAAACAGCACTGGGCTAACACCACCCTTCTAGCTGAGGGATGGTACAGCCAGCAGCCTAGTGAGCTCCCCTGAGGCTGTGGACCTAGCTCTGACTCTTAGCACCAACACAGCTGGGAACTTGGTGACACGACCAAGCCAGTAACAGCCCGGAGGCAGCAGTGTGAAGGGAATGCAGAGCCTGCAGGGTTGACGCTCTTAGTCCCTAACATGGCACGGCGCACACATAGCAGGCTCTTAACAACTAAGGTGCGGTGGCCTCTTGGGGCCAGTTATTATCAGTTGGCAGCTCAGTCCGTATCCTTGGGGTGGGCAAGAGGGCAACGGGCTGCAGAGCACAGTGCCATAAGGCAGCCCTGGCAGAGACAGGAGGCTGAGGGGAAGCAGACAGGGTATTGCCTGTTGTCCTGCATTTTCATGGCCTCCCTCTGTGGGCCCCTACTGGTAGAGCATGATCAGGTGTCAGATGGACAAACAGAAATGGGGTGGCCAAGTGTCTCAAAGAAGGGGTAGCATGGTGGTCCAGACAGACAGACAGACAGACAGACAGACAGACAGACAGACAGACAGACAACAGCCTAATAATGAGTACAAACAGCACAGATGGTCCTACAGTACTTCACAGACATGAAAATAGTCTTCCATTTAGACATGCACTTGTGTTTTCTCCATTCTTTTTGAAATGTTTCAATTGGTGGAAAAAAAGAAATCATATTCCTATGTGTGGAGATCAACTTTATCTAGCTTGAGGGAAGCGGGTTTTTGTTCAAGAGGAGGCAACTAGAGATGAGCAACACACGGGGAGAGCTGGGTTGTACGAAATGTCTTGTTTTCTTAGGTCAAAAAATGGCCACAAAAATCAGGCTTTCATCTTATAGCATTTCTTATCATACCTCAGACACTATGTGATATCTTTCTAAATATTAACCCACTTTGCGGCATTACAACATTGTGAAATAAAATCGATTGTTCACGTTTTATACAGGCCCAGAAAGGTTAAGTAGCTCCCTGGAGGCACTGCAGGAGTAGGAGGCGTGGTCTGTTTTATACTGGGCTGTCTGATGTCACAGTCCTCAGTGTCCTTGTTCACTTTTCATATATGTGCATGCTAAATGGAACTGAGGTAAGGGCCAGCGAGGATGTCCAGGCAGCTGCAGGAATTGATAAGCCACCTCACAGAGAAAAAAGGAACAACAAACACCTCCCATTCCTGCCCACCTACACTTGATATCCGGCATAGAGGAGACTGCCGGGAGACATGTTGTCCATAGGATCAGCGTTGTGTCTAAAGGAAGCAGACCAGCTGGGACTGCTGAGGCAATCCCACCTGGTGGCACTACATGGTGTCTGTCTTGTCATGGTCTGTCTGTGTGAGTTCAGAAGGACCCATATTTGGAGCTCAGTACCCAGGAACTACATATCTACACGTGGAATCACCACGCTCGCTGGCAGCCCACACATTGTGTTCTCGACGGCTCCCGCCTTCCAGTGATTCTCCCACTACCCAGCTGCTCACCTGATTTCCTGTTGACCCTCCTGTTTAAAGGAACATTCCCACCCTGCATCTGGGATCCTGAAGGAACCAAGCAATTTCATGGCAAACAGAAGAAATTCTTATATCTGCACAGGATCTGTCCCTTCTGTGGGACGAGTCTCCTAATACGGTATAAGTAAATGCCACAGTGTGTCAGCAAAGGACAGGCTCATTGGCAAGAACCTACTGGGCATGAGGTGTGGGCAAAGAGGCATTTTCTTGGACTTCTATTACCTCACTAGCTTAATTATATGAGCAAATTCTATTGACACAGAAACATCAAAACAGGACAGGGAAAAAAAAATAAGACCTAGAATTCATTATCCAAGTGCTCACAGTCCAAGGACTCTGATGCTTGGCAGGCTATTTGTAGATCGACACCACCACCACGGTGTATGTGTATGGGCAAGTGTGTACTGCACATGTGTGTGTTTGTGCTGTGCATGTGTGTGTACGTGTGTTTGTGCTATGCATGTTCGAGTGTGTGTGTTTGTGCTCCACATGTAAGTGTGTGTGTGTGTGTGTGTGTGTGTGTGTTTCTATATCAGGTGAGTGGGAGTAAGACTATGCTATGAGGAAGATGCTTTGGTACTCACACTTGGGTACCAAATACACATGCTATTCTAACACCTCATTACTCAAGTGGTGCGTAGTATTCTGCTGGACAGGGAATTTGGTCTTTATTCAACGAGATTGCTATAGATGTGCGCTTGGCCACAGAGAACTTGCCTTAGTGGGTGTCCCCATTAAGGCAATATTTAGGACTATAAAATACCTGTCAGATTCCATCCTACTAAAATACAATTCACAGTAAGTTTTAAAAATGCCACTTTACACAGCCTAGGAATTTTGAACAGTTTTATTAATTTCAAATCTTTTGAATGCTTATTATTAAGCAGGAAAGCTTTCATTATTGCCCTGCATACTTATCAGGGAAACGAAAACCTTTCCTTTTGCTTGAAGTGTTTTGACAGAATTTCTGAAAACAAGAAAGGCAGGGCCCCCAGGGGGAAAGCCAGCACAGCAGCAAGTGCAATCCAGGCTCCATCCTAAGCACTCAGTGAGTCTCCCCTGCACCCAGCAGATTCCACACAACACCAGACTGCAGTGAAAACTGCATCTCTTCAGACTTCTTTCCCCCACAGAGGTCTTAGGATGCTATTGAATCACTTTCACTTTCAAAAGAAACTTCTGGGACTGGAGAGATGGCTCCGTCATTATGGCTATGTACTGCTCTTGTAGAGGACCTCAGTTCAGTTCTCATAGCATCCACGTTGGCTAAGTCACTACCACCTATGACTCTAGTGCGGAAAGATCTGACACCTTCTTCAGGGCCTCCCAAAGCATCTGCACTCCTGTGCGCATGTGCATACACATCATTAAAAAGAAATCTTTTACAAAGGAAGTGGGAAGAAAAGGGACTTCTACCAGCCTTTAAAAAGCATCTCAGAATAAACCAAATAGCTGCCAACCAATAATACTAAATGATAAATCATGTAACATGACCAGGCTGTGGGCTTCTGCATATCGCCTTCATTGTAAAGTCAGGGAGTTCTTGGTGAAGCTTACAGAATCCAGTACTGTTCGAAGTATCTTTTATCCAGTCAACACACCTGGGAATGGTGGACACATACATATATTCTCTGTGAGAGCCCAACAGCGTAAGGTCATTGCTGAGGATGAGACTCCCATCGGCTAAATGAACTATCCCCCAAATCCTTGAACTCTACAGGTCTCCAGTGACTACTCCACTGGGAACTGGTTGATACAGAGAGAGCTCAGCTAATTCCACACACAAACACACACAGTAGGGGTTCAGTAAGTGTGCACACAGAGTGGCTGTAAAGTAGTACCCGTGGTGACAGATCACATTCCTGGGCACAGTAAATGGAAAGCAAGGCAAGGAGAGTAAGCAAGGGGTTTGAAAGACGGCCATCTTCTCTGGTCACAGTAACTTATGAAGTGGTCAGAGCGAATCTTCTCTGACTCCCCAGTCTTCCGTTCTGCTTTGTTTTTTTCATCCACACTTTAGACAAGCTGCTTTTCCTCATGACAGGTGAACAGCAAAGTTCATAGCTTAGGCACGGAGATGTCTTCCTTGTGAACCATTTATGTGCATAACAATCTTGATAAAGAAGTTCACACTACAGTGTAAATTACTGACCCACTAGAACCTCTTTTCACTGTTTCACTGTAAGGATTCTTTTTTTTTTTTTTTAACAAATTCTTTTTTTTTTTTTTTTTAATATTTTTTACTTATTGGTATTGTATCAGTTCTAACCAGTATTTCTTAGTAATGGTCTGAGGAAAGAAGCCCAAGATTTGAACTCAATTCCAAGATTTGGGTTGGCCAAACGGAAAAGCTCTTCGACTACTCTCCTGAAAATAAGTCGGTTGTAAAGGTCTTGTCTATACTGTAGAACAAATAAATACACTGCACATAAACACCACCCATTACGATATAGACTAAGACAAGGGTGGAAATCTAGACTTGTGTTCTTCCTAGTATAGCCTGTCTTGTTTTAAAATTTAGATTTATTTATTTGATGTGATGGGTGTTTTGTTGCATGTTGTGTCTGTGGGCATGGAGGCCAGAAGAGGACATTGGATCCTTCGGAACTGGAGTTAAAACCGGTTGTGGGTGCTGGAATTTGAGCCATTGGGTCCTCTGCAAGAGCCACAAGTGCTCTGAACCTCCGAGCCATCCCTGCAGCTTCCTCCTGGTATATTTTGAAGTGGTTCAAATTATCTATGGCATAGACGTAGACTCGTTAACACTTGTTAAATACAACCACAGTTTGAAGAGTTGCTTACAGCCAATTAAAATATGCATATCTCGTCTGGGATATATATTTTGTAGCGGATCCTCTGGCGGATTTGCAAATGGAATTATTTAAATGTGCTGATCATTAGCAGTTTAAATAAATGACATTTGTTTTGGCAGGGGATTAATTTTTAACATGGCAGCTGCTGTCAGACAGATTGCTGTCAGGTCATTAGAGGGACTAACTTTGAAGGAAGGGGGGGTGCTTCTTACGTTCTTAAGACCAGCAAGCTTGAATGTCTATAAAGGGGTGAATAATTCCATCAGTGCTAAGACACTGGGCCTCAAGGACTGCAGAGTTTGTATTGCCATCACCTGATTTCAATAGCAGCTAAATGTGGAGAAGCAAGTGAACTTTAAAAGAGGAATTTCTCAAATAACCTATTTGTATGGTAAACAGATTTATACAGAAACCAGGCAAATAAGACACAAGACTAGACTATGAGAAAACAGCCCTATAGATTCTTTGCCTGGGGAGGCCCTTGTGACTCTGATTTATCTTAATTTTTTAAAGCATGAACATTTATTTTACAAGGCAAGTTAGACAAATCAAACAATAACCACTCTGTATAATGACACAACAAATCCACACTAGACTCTCCTTTGCAGGGCGGGACAAGTGACTATAGACCTATGAATGGAGTTGGGAGACCCATGTCCCAGTTGGCGTTCAGAGAATATCATCAGCTGAGTATGCACATGTGAAGATCTGGCCTCAGTTTCCCCCTTTGTAGGATTTGAGTGCTTGAGCTTCCACACCAAACCCAGGTAGTATCACATTTCGCCCACATGGTGTCTCTCTGCCTAGTGCGTAGCCTGAAAGCTCTGCAGTTGCTCTAGCTCTCATTGTCCAGTTTCATTTGCTCATATCAGGGATTTATGCAAAAGCAATGTCATCAAGCACTGTGACTTATGGGAGAGCATTGGCTAGAGGGACGGCATAGAGGAAGGCTGCCAGGAGAAGCCTACAGAAGATGGCTTGAACTTAGCTGTGCACTTAAAGTACAGGTGACAAGGGATACACCAAACTTCTCTGAGATGCCATGTCACAGTAGAGGAAAACCAAGACACAGACCTACACCCCACTTCATCTTCCTACAGAGAAGAAATGTCAAAGTGCCTACAGTGAGCCCTATGGAGCTGAGAAGACTGATACTTTGTAACTACAAAAGGATGCTCCCAATATTTGTACTTTGGTTTAACATAAGAAACCTTGAGAATATTAACATGGGAGGGAGGAAATAGGTTGAGCAGTGTTTGCTATGGTCTAGTTGGGCAGGAGCAAGGAGTTCCTGTATGCTATTGTGTAGTCGCCAAGCATAATTACAACAGTGTGCTACTCATTTCAACAAGCGAGAAGGAATGAGTCTCAAACATTTGTCAGTGAGCATGCGTGTGCAGGTGTGTGTATGTTTGCACTCACATGAGGAGGACAGAGGTCAATCTTGGCTGTCATTTCTCAGGATCCTTGACTTTTGAGACAGGGTCAGTCACTGGCTTGGAACTTGCCAGGCAGGCTAGGCTGGCTGGCCAGAGAGGCCTAGATCCTCCCCAAAGCTGAGATTACAAGCCTGCATCACCATGGTTGGCTTTGTATGTGCCTCCTGGAAGACTGACTCAGGCACTTAAGCTTGTGTGAGGCAGGCGATTTACTAACCTAGCTATCCCTTCAGGATCTCTGAAACTTTTTACCTTAAAAATAAGATGTCTGACAGATAAATATATTTATCCTGATTTAAATACTGTGCATATGTGCACATATGAAAGTACTACTGCATGAAACTCCTTTAATATGTACAGTTGAAATATTATTATGTATCAGTGAAAATATAAGTCAAAAGATTTAATAGAGGGACAAGAGTAAAATAAGAATATATATACTTTGCCAAAACTAAACTATAACCAAAAATATTAACCTAATCTATTTCTGAAGAATACAACAGAAGAGTAAATTCAAATGCACAGGAAATAATTTCGACATTATTTTGTAAATGGGCAATGAAATGGGATGGGTGAATTCGCTAAAACAATTCTTCCTTGAGTGTCTTATAATCTTAGATTCAAACGATTTTCAGTTTTCCTTTTGCGTCACATAAATCGCAAACACAAATGTCTGTGAGAATTATTTCCTGCAGAATTGAGGACAGAGGGCCAGACATGGCTTCACAGCATAACGAAAAAGTCATACCTTGAAATCATATGTGGCATCTGGATTCTCATCACAGGCAATGACTTCTGGTGCCATCCAGTATGGGGTCCCAATGAACGTGTTCCTCCTGCCCACTGTGCGGTCAAGCTGCGCACTGACTCCAAAGTCCACTAGTGAGGAGAAGACAGTGGAGTAAATTAGAGCCTGAGGTTAGATAAAGTGAAGATAAAACGAGTGTGCATTCCTCATGTGATAAAATGTATACGTGACATAAAAGTTATGATTTTATCCTAATTTATTTTGTCAGCCGGACACAATAGATAAAGAGAAACCTCAATTGAGAAAGCATCTCCATCAGATCTCCTGAAGGCAAGTCTGTAGGGCATTTTCTTGATAGACAGTTGTGGGAGAACCTAGCCCACTGTGAGTGGAACCATCTCTTGGCCACGTGATCATGGGGAGGATAGAAAAAGCAAAGAAGCAGGTAGCACAGAGCAAGCCAGTACACAGCTTCTGCACGGCCTCTCCTTCCTCCAGGTTCCTGCTTCAGGTTCCTATCCTGACTTCACTAAACGATGGAGTGTGGCCTAAGAGTTGTGAGCGGAAACACGCCCTTCCTTCAGCCCAAGTGTCTTTCGGTCTAGGTATCTTACTACAACAAAAGAAACTTAATTAGCATAGATTTTAGCCATGGTTTATGCACATTTTTGGGGGGCCAGTAAAGCCCTTAGAGCTGTGTCGTCATCACTACCATCCACCTCCAGAACACTTTCATTTTTCGCCAATGAGATTCTACAGCACTGAGTAATAGCAGCCCATGTCCCACGCTCTACCCCACCATCGTCCTCCTGGCTTGTCTCTAGGACAGTGACTACTCCTATAATGAGCAGAGTCACACAGAACGCAGCCTATTTCACTTAACAGCACCCTCAACGTTCATTCAGGTTGTACCATGTGTTACAGTTTTCTTCCTTTTTTGCTTTCAATTATTAGTTGTTTGTTTTTTACATATACATTTATATCATCACACATACACACACAAACATATATAATAAGCTATACACAGCAAGAAGAACCATGAAACAATCAGGAATTATATAAATGTTATATTCATAGGTTTTTGGGTTTTTTTTGGCCATTTGTATTTGGCAGCCTTGAAAAAAAATACATCTTTCCTATCTTGGTTCATCTAAAATTCTGAATATAAATCAATATCTATCATATCTAATCTCTATCAATTTAAACATCCATGTAGACCTAAAAACATATAACCCCTAAACAACTAAGCTTAATTGTAAAACTAAACTATCTGGTCTTCAACCTCATCAGAGACTTGAGAAGGAACAAAATTAATTACTTGAGTAAACAGGAAGTGCAGGTTAGCAGCTTCCAAAGTGAAAAAAAAAATGACAAAGACGGTTTGCTACATTTCCATTTTTACAGTTTTTAAATCTTTTCCTCTGGTGATAGGCATTTGGGTCCCTTCTATAATTCCTCTACCATGAATACATACTTTAAAATTACATGATTAAGTACATATACCAGTGAGGAAATCACAACTTGCTGAATTTGATTATACCAAGGCTCCATTAAGACCAAAAAAAGCAGGAGTTTGATAAAAGGTAGACCATATTTACATGAAATAATATAAGTATCTCTTGAGAGATGTGGCATACATTATACTCCCAAACAAGTGCCTGGTGGACAGCATCAGGGAGTCCCTTGTGGCTAGAGTTTCTCTACACGCATCTATATAGCCTGCACGATGTATGATCCTCTTTTTACAATCAAATATTCATGTGATGAATGTTTGGCTCCAAATGCTAATAGAATAGGAAATTATATATATTAACAAAATGGGAGGGAAAATGTTCAAATCTCCCTGAAAATAAACCATCCTCTCAACAGCAAATTTCTCCTCAATAATAAAATGAGAGCCTCCCCACTCCCCCCATGGGATCTACAGTAGTTTTAACTCTCAACCCGGCTCAATCTAGAGTCACCTTGGGAAGAGAGTTTGTCTCGTTTGGAACTCCAGCCCCACTGTGAGTGGTTCTGTTCTCTGGATTTGGGTCCTGAGCAGTCTCCAGTGGAAACAGTGTGAACATACACGTCCATGCGCTCTGCTCCTCACTGGGAGTGTGACTAGCTGTGTCAAGTTTTTTGCTACATGTACTTTCCCCCAGTGATGGAGTATAATCTGGAAATGTGAGCTAAGACAGACCTTCTTCTTCTTCTAAGTTACTTTTTGTGTGGGGGGGTGCTCAGGTCACAGCAACAGAAGCAACTAGGACAGGCTTGGATGGATTTGTCAAAGAAAAGGATTTCTCTGCCACCAGCTCTGGCAGGGTGAAGTGTGGTGATCAGTGAGCACCCAAAATGGACTCTTGAGAATCCCCTTGCACAGGAGACATAGGAAACAATTGTGTAAACTTCAGTATATATCAATCCTATGGGAATTTAGCAGGATTTGACTATTTAAAAATACTTTCAAAGGTAGATGTTTTTGATGAACCAAAACCAAACACAAACACCTAGGGCCATCTGTACCCCATCCTATCGGCAGCAACACCAACAGTCTGAGGTGTATGGGATGATGCCCAGGCCTGTCACTTCTAGTCAGTACAGAGGAAAACGTTCTATACAGTGCTGAAGTTCAGGCTTCTAATCACCACACACGTCATTCTTCAGGATGCTTTGGGAAAATGCTTTTCCAATAGACAAAGAAAACATTTTTTCCTTTCATCTCTGGGGAAATGCCTCCCACTTCCACGGTGACAGATTCACATGAGTGTTTTAGAAGGACTGTTGACACCTATCGACCCCAGCGGTGCTGTGGCTCCTGGGACCCTGTTCATACCTAGCTTAACTTCTGCATTTTCAGTCAGCAAGACGTTCTGCCCTTTAATATCTCGATGAATCACTTTGTGCTGGTGCAGGTGACTCAGGCCCTGGTGGAGTGGAGAGTGAGAGAGTTAGCAGGACATAAGCATTGACGCAAGCCCACGATTGAGTGCTAGCAATCACCCTCGAACCCAACTCATCCGGAGATACTTACAAGAGTCTACTCTAATTTTCAGACTCCCATGTTGCTGAGCTAAACTACCGGACACTATTGGTACCGAGCAACATACACACAAGAGATCTAGCATCAGTAAAGCAAGGTAAGGTTGGGTTCCCACCGGGTTGAATTTTAGTTAACACGGTGCTATGGGAAGTGAGGTCTGTCTACATGGGCTAATTTGTAATGGATGCATTAAGAGTTTGCATTGAAAACTAGCCTGGCTTCACCAAACATAACTTTTGAAAAGGCATTTGAGTTTAAAAGTTATCTTCAATTATACAATTTTAATTATGCACAATGAGCTCTGTTCCAGGCCAGTCAAGGGCTTTTCCCTTGGCCTTATTCAGTGTGGTCTACACTTAAAAAAAGAAAAATGGGCTGAGGAGATAGCTCCATCAGTTAAGTGCGGGGCTTTTGGCTGGGGAATCTGATTTAGGTATCATGCTAAGACAGGCCGAGCATGATGGATGGCAGTGTTTATAATCTTCAGAGGCAGAGAGAGGTGGATCCCTGGGGGTGGGGGAGGGGGATGGGGCTCCCTGGACTTTAATTTCAGGTCCTAGCAAAGTTGTTGATTTCCAGGTCAGTGAGAGACCCTGTCTCTAAAACGCATTGAAAGGCAGGAGCTAAGGAGAAGTAGCTGAAGTAGCTTTATAATCGACCCACAGACACAGATGTGCAGATACATATACACACAAAGGAGATAATAGTTTCTGCTTCCTTAGTTGGCACTTATGTCACTTTGGTAGCTGATAATTCCTAGACTATGTGCTGATTCTGTGACATTGAGCACTCAGTGACAGCCACAGCTGACTGTCTGTCTCTCCAGGAAGTACTCTGATTTCGACTTCAGTGTGGTCATGTGAATTCTATGAGGTACATATTACAAGGAAATCACCTTTTCCCCCAGATAAATTATAATGTTAAATAATTTAAAATCAACCCTGAAGCAAAATATATTGGGCCAATACTTTTAAAGTTATGCAACTGGGTACTTCTGTGTTATTTTATCATTTACGGGTTTTGGTTCTATTAATTTTTCTCTACCAGTAATGCAACCATTATACAAAAGATAACACATACTGACACGCATCCACAGGTATGAGCACGCACATGCACACAGGCATGCACACGCATACACAATGTAGCTTTTCATGTTGAATAAATGGCCTAAGGGTATGTGTGTGTAGGGGGGTGGGGGACCAGTGTGAGGTAATGTTTTGGTCACACATTTTTTTTTCTTTTTTAATCTGATCAGTTTGGCACTTTGTAGGCAGTGATCAGCTTTAATTGTCTTATTTTATAACATATAAATGCGTTTGTGAAACTGAAGACCCCCCCCTTTATCCTGAACCAAAGTGTTTGGAATAGCATAGCAGTATATACAAGAATGAAAGTTTGTGGGTCACTTCTGGAGATTCTGTGACAAGGGATCTCCAGATGATCAAACATTCCTTCCTACCAATCATCTGGGAGAAAGTGTTGGAAGGAGGAAGAAGCACGGTACTGTCATAAATTTAAAAAGTCTAGGATGAACATCTGTGCTGCCTTTAGAGCCCTGAGAACAAACAGCTGGGTCCCCTGCTGGAGCTTCTAGAAGAGCCAAAATGAGCACATGGGGGGGGGGGGGCGGAACACAGTAGATCCTTGGTGCCCACTGGGTGGCCTTAAGCTCTAAAGGTCTGGTGCTTTCTTTGAGCAGAGAGAAATGCACATTGAGTTAATGGCAGTTCAAGCCTCTGAGATAACGGTCAGCTAAGATGGAAATCAATCGCCTCAGCTTGCATCTTCTGAGGTTTTGTTTTCAGTTTTACTTCAGAAATCACTTCTGTCTACCACAAGCTATAGATAGTATGACCCTATCTTTCTCATAGGAGCCTCAGCGTGAAGCTGGGCGACGGTTCAGCGAGTAAGTGCATGCTGGACTTCGTGGGGCCTGAGTTTGGCTCTCTAATCTATTATATAAACAGCAACAATAAAAAGCCAGACGCAGCAGGGACAGAGGCAAGCAGATTCCAGGAACTTGTTGGCTAGCCATTCTTGCAGATTGGTGAGCACAGGATGTAGGGAGAGGCCTCGCTCTAAAGATAATGTGGGGCTGGCAAGAAGGCCCAGCGGGTAAAGGTGCTTGCTTTGTAAGCCTAATGGCTTAAGTGTTATCCCCCATGTCCATGTAACAGTGGAAGAGTCGCCTTGACTCCATGGGCTTGTATGTCCTGTCACACATACCCTCCCCACGCCATATACACATACACGCAACATGCATAGTGACTGAGAAACACCTGAAAATGGTTGATCTCTAGTTTCCATACTCATGTACACACGTACACACGTACACACACACACACACACACACACACACACACACACATGTGAGAAGGTAAAAACAAAACAAACACCTAAAATCAGGTGTAGTGGTGTGTGCCTATCATCTTATTATTCAACAGTTTGAAACAGAAAGGACAAAGTTGTTGGGCATCCTCAACTATGCAGTAAATTAAAGCCAACCTAGGCTGCTCAAGAACCTATCTTAGATAGATAGATAGATAGATAGATAGATAGATAGATAGATAGATAAGTGAGGGATGGATAAACAGACAGACAGATGATAGATAGATTGATAAACAGATAGATGATAGACAGATAGATAGATAGATAGATAGATAGATAGATAGATAGATGATAGATTGACTTCATGTTTTCTATAGACAGATAGGTAAATAGGTGATAGACTGATTTAGTGTATTCTATCTATGCCCTTTGTATTTATTGGAGTAAAATATTTGACATAGCTTAAAACAGGTGCTTACTTTATATCATCACATTGAAAGACAGTATGGATCGTGATAAAAAGCACCCCCCACAGTAGCCTCTTCTTTGTCACGTACCAGTGTTTATATGACATGGATTTATTCAGGGACTCTTGATTCTATGTCCTTGGCCCTTTTCTAGTCTTGTTACTTAGCAACCTTAAATGAATTCTGATAGATGAAAGCATAAACTCTGTGCTTTCATTCTCCCATAACACGGCCTTGCTTGTTTTCATCCATTTCCATGTCCATAAAATTTATAAAAACTAGCTTGTCCACGCTATACTTAGAGAAGGTTTGATTAGAAGTTCAGAGAAACCATGGGGTAAGCCATAGAGAAGAGACATCTTCATAACAGTGAGAATTCCGACCACAGAGATGCACGTGCCATTGTTTAGTAAGGTTTCCTTTCACTTCTCCCAGTATTGCGGTGAGGAAGGACGTCACTCACCCTCTGCGCACTTACCTCCAAGTACCTGACTTGTTTAGTGCTATGGCCAATGCTGGAGTTAAGCCTCACTTCCTCCTTGTCTCCCGCTTGGTCTGGTTTCTATTTAAGGACTGCACATCATCATTGTTCACCCACCCACAGGACATGAAATGCAATTTTAATTTCTACTTCCTTATATTAAGAAGGCAGAGCCTGTGAATGAATAATGACTGTTGGGCAGATGTAGTTGCCTTGCCCAGTGGACACGTAATAGCCTCCATAATAGTAGCAAGAGAAAATTAAGCTAGTCTGAGTGAACTTAATGTGCCCAGGTCCTTCTTGCTGAACAGATCTGAGCAAACACAACTCTGTTGGTTTACTGCCTGACTGTGATGTTTGTGTGGAAAAGTAAGCAAACAGGCATATCCAAGCACCATTGTTCATTTAAGCGGCTAAGTCTCAAAGATTTTAAGGTACAAATACTTAAACTAGCTTGTATGCACAGACATGAATGAGTCAATTTATGTGGTGAGGAGGCGTCACATTAATTATCATGAAAATACATACTTTGAACAACTAACCGCTATATCTCTCAATCCATTCCCCAGAAAGACATTATGATCTAATGTCAGATTTACAATAAAAAACATCATCAAAACAGTGTTATGCTGTGAAAATCATGTAACGTCAACCTTCCAAATGAAGATACATGTGACCTTGACCATCTAGAATGGTCCTTGGTATATCAATGTTGCCCTACCTCCAAACCACAGTTAACACTAACACTGTTAAAACAAACCATCCATCAATAATCTCTCTCTCGCTCACACACACACACATCATATATATATATATATATATATATATATATATATATATATATATCTTTACTATCTATCTATCTATCTATCTATCTATCTATCTATCTATCTACCCATCTATTATCTATTATCATCTTCTATCTGCCATCTACATATTACCTATCAATCTACATTTATCTACATTTATCTATCTTCTATCTATATACCTATTATCTATAATCTAGAACATATCTGTCATTTTTTTCTATCTACCTGTGATCTATACATCATCTATTATCTATCTTTCTTTATACTTATCAACTATTTATCAACTATGACCTATCTTTTACCTATCATCTATCTATTATCTACCTTTCTATCAATGAATCTATCTATCTACCTATCTATTATCTACTATCTATCTATCTTCTATTGATTTATCTTTTGGGAGAACATAGCCATGTGTACATAAGTAAGCTTTGAATTAACAATCTCCTTGCCTCAGCCTTTCAAGTGCTGGGATTAAAATGTGTACTGTATGTTAGAATAAGCCATTAAATATATTTCTACTTCACTTACAAATTTCACTGGAAGGACTGAACAGAGTAGAGTATCTTTCAAGACATACAAAGTTACCTGAAGGAACTGGAGGCTAGCAGTGCCCACTTGTTACTTACCCGTAAGATCTCCCTGCAAATGTATGCAATCCACTCTTCTTTTAATGTGTTGCCTTTCGTGTTCTTGATAAGGTCCGTGACAGAGCCAGCACCACAGAACTCCATCACCAACTGGCAAAGGAAGAGAACAGCATTTGTTATAATCATGTATTGCAGGATATTTGATTACATTATGAACCCTGAGATTTTGTTGTTTACGGGGAGAACCTGTTTCTAGTTGTGGTGTGGATCATCCCTAGCACAGACCATCAATCAAAGAGCTTTCTGCTTGAACAGGATTAAATAAAGTAACCACAGGTCAAGAGGTGGAGTAAGCAGTTCACACTCAGTTGACAGGGAGTGAACATAGGCAAAACCCATAGAGAGTGAAAGGAAGTCAGGAGGATGGATAGAGAGTTGCATAGGAAGTAGAAAGGGGTGACATTCAGTTTGAGGGGTTTTTAAGATGGTAAGAAGGGGAGCTTCCTTTTGGGATGTAAGCTGAGGAGGAAGGTTAGCTGAGTGCTTTCTCTGGCTTTCTGAGCTATTAGACTTTCACCCCAGCATCTGGTTCCTGTGTCTTTATTGGCAAAATTGAACAATTGAGATTTTGCTAAAAACAACATTTGGCACTCCAATGCTTGGCATGACTACGCTGACAGAGAAATCACACCAGCTGTGGACAAATGGAGACGCCATCTGATTTGGTAAGTCACCTGGGAAGTCCTCAGACAGAGATTTAAGGATGGGAAATACCATAATACACAGCATTAGGGCCCTGTATAGTGCTACGTTAGATGGCTCTAAAACAAAAGTGGAAAATAAAAAGTAAATGACATAACTAAAGTTGGCTCAGTACTGCTTATGATTCTTATCATTCTGGTATTCATATTTTATTCTTGATAGTAACAATGGCTATCTGTACCCTCTTAAAGGAAAAAAAGCCCCAGAAATACAGGAAAGAAAAATATGATAAGTAAATTGATAAGACACAAGCCTTAGGGAAAAAAACTAGGGACTTAAAAATGAAAAAGAATTCAGATACAAATAGAGGAATTTTAACAAGAACCTACTGTCCAGCCCCATGATAAAACTGAAGAGGGATGGTCAAAGTTTGTTAGAAAATCAAAGTTAGTTAATACAATTAGCATACAATACCTACCGGGAAATGACAGGTACCCCAAAGGTAATGAAGCGGTTAAATGGAGTCCTATAGACATATTAGATTTGAGGGGATTTAAGGAAGAAGTAGTTTCAAATGGTAGGTATTCACTCTATGTGAATCTGATACTAAATTCACGGGTAACTCAGAAAAGAATTGTCCTCCCAAGACTGGAATGATTTGGCAACAGCGGTATTGAAACCTGGCCTTCAGTTAAAATGGTGAACATGGTGGAAAGAGGAAGCTAGGACCATAGAACAATGAAATAGGGGTAGAGGTATTAATATTTCCCAAGATCAGCTGCTAGGGGAAAGTCAATATACTGAGTTATAAAGGTAGCTTGAGTTTGATGATCACACCTTGGCATGATGTCATCTAGCTAATTTAAATGCTTGGGCTAAGGTTGAAGGGTCAGAAAGGAGGGCTAAGACATTTACTAAAACTATACAAGGCCCAAAAAGAAGGCTTTACTGATTTTTTTTCAAAGATTGACTTCAGCCATAAACAGACTAGTATCAGAGTCAGAAGTTGGACAAATATTAATAGAATCTTTTGCTTTTGAAAATGCTAATTCAGAATGCAAAAAGATGATAAGGCCTTTAAAGGCAAGATCAGCAGCAATTGGTGATTCGATTAGAAATACAGTTTTGGATCTCATCTTTATGATGCTACTCTGAGAAGAGAAATAATTTCTAAAAGTTCTCAGAAAATCAAAATGTCCAATGTTTTAACTATAGTAAGCAAGCACATTTTGAAAAGGGATTATAAGGAAAGCATTACTAGAAACAATTTTGTTTTAGAAATAATTAAAAAAGAAGGCCCCAACCTTCTGGAGTATGCAGAAGGTGGCAAAGGCCAGCACCGGACTAATAAATGCAGATCAACAAGGGACAGGCAATTGGGAAATGTCCTATGGGGCCTCCCACAGGCCATAACATAAAATTTGACTCAACCATTCCCTGTCATAGTTGGAGAAATTCACCCAAAGAGCAACAAAAAGATATAATGCCTGTTGTTAAAAACAACACTGCTTTGGATGTAATCAAGGATAGAACAGCTTTAGTAGGTAAAACAAAAAATTCAAGCGAGACTAGAAAAAAGTATTTTGACAAACTGCTATTAATGATCAGAGAGTAAACTAAAAAATAATTAAATGGCATTGAAATTGAAGGATTAGTAGACACAGGAGCCAACGTAACAGGATCCGAGCAATTTCACCAAAGTCTAGGCCTCCAGATTGGCCTGTTCAGGAGGTAAATATTCAGCTTTGAGGGATTGGAACTTTATCTCAGGTAAAATAAAGTTCAAAATGGATTGAGTATATAGGGCCAGAGGGACAAACAGAAAACTAACAGCCACATGCGGTTAATATAGCCATGATTTTATGGGGGCATGATTTGTTGCAGCAATGAAAAACACATATTAACATTCCTCCAATCTCAGAAACAAACCATAAAATAAAGAATGCTTCTGAGAAAAAAATTAAAAGGTATTATTAAGAATAGTCACAGACCACTCAGGATGTACATAAGTACTATGCAACATCTGTTCATCTTTCAAAGATAGCAACCACACTACTTTAAACATGGTTAACTGACAAACCTGTGTGGGTGAATCAATGGGGCTACAATAAAGGAAAAATGATAGGTACTAGAGAAGAACAGTTGGTATAGGAGCAGCTAACTGCTCAACACAATGACGAGTCTACCAGCCCATGGAATTCCCTTGTGTTTGTTATAAAAAAAGAAATCAGGAAAATGGAGGGTGTTGACAGATGTAAGAGCCATAAATAAGAGGATCCAGCCAATGTGCTCTTTAAAGCCTCCAATCCTACTGCCTTCCTTATTACCTAAGTCATGATTCTTAATAGTAATTGATTTAGAAGATTGATTTTCACATCCCTTTGCATAAGCATGATAGGGAAAATTTCGCTTTCTTAGCACCTACTTACAATAATAGTTTTCCAATAAAGAGATATCATTGGAAAGTCTTACAAATAAGGAATGTCAAACAGTCTTAACTTGTGCCAATATTTTGTACAACCACCATTGGAAATAATTTGTAAACAGTTTCTTCAATCTATGATTTACCATTATATAGATGATCTTACTGGGTGATTCAGATGCAGAAACTTTAGAAAAAATGTTGAAGTAAAGAGATGATAAAGAAAAAAAAAAGATTAAAGTTAAAAATGAAACCTGCTGGGCATTATAAATTGTTTCTGAAAAAATACAAAGAGGAGATTTTTATTAATTATCTACTATATAAGATAGGTTTACAGAAAATTCAACCACAGAAACTACAAATCAGGAAAGATCGATTACAAACTGTTAATGATTTTTAAAAATTGCTGGGCAATATTAACTGGCTATGGTCCACAAGTGGATTAACTACTCAAGAGCTAAGTAATTTATTTTAACCCTTACATGGCAAAAATTTAAATAGTCCAAGAAAATTATCAAGTGAGGCTGAGAAAGAATTGGCTCTGGTAGGAAAGAAACTACAAGATGCACATGTGGATTGCTTGGATCCAAAGCTGGATTATATTTTGGCTATTTTGCCTTCTACTCAGTCTCCCACAGGAATTCTTAAGCAGAAAAAAAGTAGTATACTAGAATGTATTTTATTAGCACACAGAGTAAAAAATTAAAGATCTACCATATGTAGAAAAGGTTTATAAATTGATTTTGAAAGGAAACATGAGACTTCATCTGTTAGCAGGAATAGACTCAGCAGAAATTGTGGTACTCTTTACTAATGCTAATATTACATCATTATGGGCAGAAAATGAACTTGCAGACTTTGGTTTATAAAGAGAACCAATTGGGCCTTCTTGTTCCCTGGCTATCTTGGCAGATCTTGCTTGGGATTGTCCTGCATCTAAGGCAGGAAGATGGTGGCCAAAGTCTCTAGAGTTAATGAACTCTAGGTTCCAACTTGTTATGAAAAGTAAAAAGTGCGTGCTAGGAAACAAACAGACCTTGAAGATGATCAGACAAAGAAAAGTGAAATTGGTTATCCTTGCCATCAACCGCCCAGCTTTGAAGAAATCTGAAATACTATGCCGTGTTGGCAAAAACTGGTGTCCAGCACTACAGTGGCAGTAATATTGAATTGGGCATAGTGTGCAGAAAATACTACAGAGTATGCACACTGGCTATCAGTGACACAGGTGATTCTGATATTATTAGAAGATACCAGAACAGACTGGTGAAAAGTAAACCAGGAAAGTTGTCCTTCAATAAAACTTTGCCAGAGCTCCTTTTAAAAAAAAGAACAAATTGGATTCTCCCTCATACACTGAAAGTGACATCAATTTCTGCAACCCCTACATTCTATACTGATGAAAATAAATCAGGAAAGGCAGGTTATAAGTCAGTAACAAGTAAAATGGTTCAAAACCCAAATGATTTAGTTAAAAAATCAGAGCTAAATGCCATTTAATATGGCATTATTAAAATGTTCCTAAATCTCTTAATATAGTTACTGACTCTCAATATGCATAGTTGCTTTGCATATTCAAAGTACTTAACTTATTCTGGATAATTTGGAATTAACTTCTCTATTTATTCAACTACAACAAGTGATCAGAAATAGAAACTACCCATTGTATATAACACATATCAGATCCCATATGTGTCTACCAGGCCCTCTAGCACAAGGTAACAATGAAACTGATCAGCTGTCAATAGGAAATGAGCTAGAAGCCTCAGAATCTCACAAGAAACTCCATGTTAACAACAAAGGTTTGAAGAAAGACTTCTCTATCACTTGCTAAGAAGCCAAGGAAATTATAAGGAAATGTCTTACTTGTTCATTGTATAACCAAACTCCATTACTTCCAGGAAGTAACCAAAAAAGGTACCCAAAGAAAGGAAATTTGGCAATGGATATGTTTCATTTTGCAGAGTTTGGAAAATTAAAGTATGTGCACAATACAATAGATACATAATCAGGATTTCAATGGGCAACTGCTCTAAGTTCTGAAAAGGCTGACTCTGTAACTACACCTTTATTAGAAATTATGTCTACACTAGGGATACCTGCACAGCTTAAGACTGACAATGGTCCAGCATATGTCTCTAGGAAAATGAAACTGTTTTTTTTTATTACAACATAAAGTATGTTATAGATATACCACACAATCCTATAGGACAAGCAGTTATAGAAAGAACTAATCACACTTTAAAAGATATGCTTAATAAACAGAAAGGGGTAATAGAGCCCCCCCCCCCAGAGATAGATCACACAGCGCTTTATTAACTTTAAATTTTTAAAAAGCTAATGAGAAAGGAAAAACAGATGCGGAAAGACATTGGATAGGATAAAAGAAAATGCTAAACTAAATTTGTCTGTATATTTTAAGAATGTGTTGACCTTGGAATGGAAACCAGGATATGTGTTACATTGGGGAAGAGGTTTTGCCTTTGTTCCACAGGAGAAGGAAAGCTCTGGGTACTCATCAAGACTGATACAGATTGTATGTGAACAGCAGAGATCTCCCGAATATCTTGGTCATTCAGTATCAACTAACTTATAAAGACTAACAAATAAATGCCTTTCATTTGATCAGGAATGAAAAAATAAAAATAAAAAAAATATAACATTTTCAAATGATAATTTACCAAAGACACACTTGACTTACTTGCATAAAATGGAAAAAAAAACCTGTTTTCTTAAACCATGTGTCTTAATTACATGTTAGAATGTTAGACTATAGATTGCCACTTGGTCTTCAGCTTTTGAGTTTTCATCTTAGTTAAAAAGGATATTTTTGTTGCTTTGTATTAAAAATACAGTTAAAAGATTTAAAATGTTTTAAGTAAATTCAAAGGGCTACTACAGTTCAAACATGTTTTCTAAATCTCTAACAGTTGGAGGGAGTTGGAGCTAAGGTAAGATATTCGAGCAGGGAAGCTGTAGTCCACGCCTGTAATCCTGGCAGTGACAGGCGGATTCCTATAAGTTAGCTGGTCCTGCTCAAACTACGGCACCAACCAATGACAATACATGCAGTAAACGTCCAACCCCTACCCAGATCTACCCAATGAACAGGACATTCTCCACCACTGAGTGGAGAGTGGGGTCTGACTTTCACACGAACTCTGGTGCCCCATATTTGACCATGTTCCCTGGATGGGAAGACCTGGTGGCACTCAGAGGAAGGATAGCAGGCTACCAAGAAGAGCATATACAGGGGGAGGAAGTCCTCCTCAGTCACAGTTATAGGGGAAGGAAGTAAGGGGAAAATGGGAGAGAGGGAGGAATGGGAGGATACAAGGGATGGGAAAACCATTGAAATGTAATATGAATAAATTAATAAAAAACAAAGCATATCCAACAACAACAACAACAAAAAGAGTTCAGTGAACAAGGTGATGATTGGTGCGTACATTTAATCACACCACCCAGGGACAAAACTCAGGTAGAGCTCCTAATTGGTCTGTTTGCACATTAGAGCATCCACACACTGTATTTATAGATTATTATTTAAAAAAACCTTTATAGGGTTACTAGAGAGGCAGCTGATTTCCAATGAGGACAGAAACAAAAAGGAGCTTCTGCAACTGCGGGCAAGCTCATCTCCATGCCAGTACTAACCAGATACCCTATTTTTGGAAAGCCTATTTATAGGTGAAACTTTTCATAAAGCAAAAAATGAGTTCACCAACATTTGCCTGTTGGCTTCTATTGCAAACTCTTTCCATATACAGAGAATAAGTACTCTCTCTCTTTGAGAAACAAAGCTCTGCATTTTATGAGGCATGGAGAACCTTCTATTCAGTCATTGCCAACCACCCTATGGTCATAAGGGCGCCCCTCACAATGATGGGTTGGATCTGTTAGCAGGCTGAGCCCTTTGAAGGCTTAGCCATGGAAGGAAAGGTATCATAGCGGAACCTATCTGAATTCCTCAGAGAACAGGATATGGTAACAAAGGCATCTGTACCGTCCTGAACTGAGGAAATAGTTCAGTTCCCTATAATCTCCATCCCTAAATCACACCCTCTCCCCACAAAGAGGCACCTACTGAACTGTGAAGACCAACAGAATGGTAAAAAATTTGGCTAACACGTGGTTTACTGATGGTTCATCAACCATTGGTGGAACCAGAGCTAATGGCAAACAGCATCCTATATAGAGCAGGGGACGGAATGGGCAACACTGAGGAAGGAACCACATCAGCGCAGCACTACTGGCTGTAAGACAAACAACTAGGAAAGCCAAAGGAAAATCTCTAGCTTTTCCAGTTCTTGGTGCATGTGCAGTGGTAAGGCTATGTGGCCATCAAAATGGAAAACTGTTAACTGGCAGATACGTGCCGAGATATCTGGTCATGGGAGGCATGGATGGAAATGGCAAAACTTAACAAAGACATCACATTTTATGTGGCTCATACAGGCAAGACAGACAGAACATCTGAAAATAATGAAAGAGTGGACGAATTGGCATCATTTTAAATTAAGACCACAGTATTAAAATTTGCCAGGGAACAAATTCAGAATAAATCAGCAAGAATGATAGATTACACATTCAAAAACCTGAAACTTTGCCTCTAACATTAAGAAATAAGGGGAAATGGAGAATGAAATTAAACCAGGACAAACTTACAAGAATATTATGAGGAATCCTTAACCAGGCAGTGGTTCACGCCTTTCTTCCCAACACGTGGGAGGCACAGGCAGGCACATAAGAATTACAGTGATTTAAGTCTAAAAGCTCCTTTCAAAAGGCAGGCTGAAAATCAAAGTGAATGTTCTTTGTAATCTAAAAATAAGTACACTTATCCTTGAATTTATACATAAGGAGAAGGGGGGATATAGGCATATTTATCTACACATACACATAATATATTTTTGCTTTCAAATTTTCAAAAGAAATTTGAAAGATAACACCTTTTCTGTTGCCAAAAGACATTTTCCCTATAAAAGATATAACCTGTCCAAAACAAACAAACAAACAAACAAACAAACAAAAACTTAGGGTTGGGATAGTAGGGTTTTGTTTTTATCTTTCTAGGAGAACCAAAACATCCACCTAAGAAATCAGGAGACCATTGGACACCTGAAGAAAAAGGACAGACCATCAAGAGAATATGTCCCATGAAAAAGAGCAAATTGGCCAAGTGGTGTCCCCCACCTCCAGCTCATATCTGCTGCCCTCTACACACATAAGTAGGTGAGTGCTCTTTATGTGTTCCCAATTCAGTTAAAAATTAAAGCTGGCTTTAGGGTTGGAGTGTGGGTCTCTCCTTCTCAAAATCCGCACATGCTTGCTTAATGAAAACCTAAAAATCTCCGTCTCATATCAGAAGAGCCACCTGACACGGGACAGAGGAAAAACAAAAATATATATTCTATTGACATTAATCTCATAATCTTTTGGTTTTCATTCGACTCTTTAAAGCTTTTCTTAAGGTATAAGCATTATCTTAAAAATCTATATCTATATCTACCTATGCATATAAGCTTTCTGTAGTAACTAAGAAATAAGCTTTATCTAACTTCCTGTATGTGTTTTCAGGTTTGCTTATGAAGCAGGTAACTAGGAACAAAGTTTGTGTACTTCGGATGTATTTAATAGATTATGACCTTCAAATCTGTTGGATATATATATATATATATATATATATATATATATATATATATATATATATATAAACAAATGGTGACCATTCCTAACAGTAACCTTTGTAGTCTTGAAAAAGATGATGGGGCCCTACAATGACGAATCCACATGGATTGTGGAAGTTCTAACCACTGGGAATAACTGCCCCATGCTGCTTCTGCTTCCAGGTTCTGTGCAAACAGTGGACACTTTTGGGTTGACTGCTGCGTTCTACCTAGTCAGCATTGCCAATAAGCTGACAAACACCACACGGAGACCAGCTTTGGACTACAAAGTGGTTAAGACATTCAAATTGCTGAATTCATATGAGACTGATGTGAACACTTTACAGAACTTTGAATTAAAAATACATAATCCTAAGACTGCCAAATACGATCAAGCTGGACATTGTGGAACACTGGGCAGAAATAACTTCATTATTGTAAATAGTTTTTCTGTGTTAGAGTTAAAGTCTTTCCTCTTTATTTAGACAAAAGAGGGAAATGTTGCAGGATATTTGATCACACTATGAACCCCAAGATTGTGTTGTTCACTGGAAAAACCTGTTTCTAATTGTGGTGTGACTCAGCCCTAGCACACATCTTTAATCCAAGAGCTTTCTGCATGAATAAGATTAAATAAAGTCAACCACAGGTCAAAAGTTGGAGCAAGCAGCCAGTTGACAGGGAGTGGAGATAGGAAAGCACTGTAGAGAGTAAGAGGAAGTCATGAGGACAGAGAGAGGAGGCACAGGAAGCGGAAAGGACAGCCATTCAGTTTGAGGACAGCTTCCTTTTAAGATGTCAGCTGAGGAGGAAGGTCAGCTGGGTGCTCTCTCTGTCTCTCTGAGTTAGCACGCTTTCACCCCGGCATCTAGCTCCCAAGTTTTATTGCTAAAATCGAATTATTGAGATTTTGTTTAAAAAACAATTATGTTTGTCTGCACTCCCTCGCTAAGTTAGGTTTAGAAAACATACTGCTTTCTAGGCTGTTGTTTCTGAACACCATTCCTGCAAAGACAACACAGTCATAAAACAATAGTTAGAGCATCATCTTTCTCAGTAAGCCTTTGTGAAAATCAAAGAGATAAGATTACTTTAAAAATGTTTATTGTTTTAGTGTGTGTGTGTGTGTGTGTGTGTACGTGTGTGTGTGCGCGCGTGTGTGCACACACATGTGCATATATACAGGCATATATGTAATTGTGGAAGTCTGTTCTCTCTTTCTACCTTGTGGGCCCTAGACAGCAAACTCGGGTTATCAGACATGGCACTATACCATCTCACTGGCCCAAGATTATTATTTTAAAGGTCTTTTGACTCATATTTTCCAGTCAGAAATAAAGAGCACTCTCTATATTCTAAGGCTGGGCTCTCTGTTTCTGTATAATTGGGGCAGGTCAGCAACTCAGACAAAGTTCAAATTATCTCTGTGATTTGAATCTGCAGCTGTTTGTGTTCCCTATAAATCAGGAACCTTTTTCTACCTAAGGAAACAGGGTCCGCTGTGCAGTCCTGAGCTAGGACACTATGTGAGCTGTTTGTATTATTGGTTTGGACGTGACACTGTAAGCTGTCAGGGTGTGGACTATCTGGTTTTAATTAACTTCAGTAAGTGTTCCCAGGAGGTTGAACACATCAAATAAATTCAATAAACAATAAACTCTAATTTAGCACCTTTCATCCAAAAAGCTCCAAGCAGTCTATAAATATAAACTCATTATAGCACTCAGCAACTTTATAAAGTTGAGCAGTCGGTAAGCTTTGCTGCCGAGTAGAGGCTAGATCAGGGCTCTTCCATCCATTCTGAGGCTTAGAAAAAGTAATTCCATTCCAACCTTTCCCTTGTACATAGTCTTCAATGAAAGTCCCCTTAGTTAGATAAAACGTAGCATTTTGTAATTAATTAAAAATAATTTAGAATAATTAATAATCAACTTCCAACTTGATAGGAGAGAGAGAGAGAGATAAAGCAGAGGCATCATAGAGCCTACATGTGTGTATATCATCTCTCTCTGACTAGATCCTTAAAGACATCTCCAGGGGTACAGGGAGGCGGCTCAGAGGAAAAATGCTGGCTGTGCAAGTGTGAGGGCCCAAGGTTCAGGACCCTTGGAAATGCTAATGGACTTGGCTACCCACCTGTAAGTCCAGCTGCAGAGCCAGCTGCCTAGCGAGATCAGCCAGACCAGTGAGCTCTGCGCTTGACTGATAGATCTTGCCTCGCCGTGTAACATGTAAGAGATACCCCAGATGATTCCTCACATCCACTGCAGAGCTGTAGACCTCCACATGCGCAGGGCCACACAGTCTCACACATCAAAGCACGCCGCACAGAAGTGCACGCGGGGACACACAAACTGAGTGCAAAATCTTAGGCAGAAATTGAGCAGTGCTCACCTTCTCTCAGCGGGCCTGACAGGGCCTCCAGCTTTACAAAATGGTGCTGAGGATCCCGCTCAGTCAGGATGCGGCTCGGTTGGTAGCACACGTTCATAGCATGTACAAAGCCCTGCGTCTGATCCTTAGCACCACTTGTGTTCTCCACATTTGGGAGATGGAGGCAGGAAGACCAGATGTTCAAGGTTAGCCTCTGGTCCCTAGTGTGTTTGAGAACAGGTTGTGCTATATGAGATCCTGACTCAGAATAAGACCACAAACGTAGCATGAACTGAATTTCACGCATGAGTTTACAGAGCTTGCCCTGAGCTGGCTTGGAGTTGGGGGGGAAAGCTGGCTTTTGTAGGGAGCTCTTGTTATCTGGCCCAGGGAGGCAGTGGATGTGCCAAGGCCTAGAGGAAAGTCCTGGAGGAAGATTCAGAAGTGTGGGGGAAAAACTGCATTTCACCCAGGGAAAGCTGTAATGGCCAGGTAGCCCAGGAAGACCAGAATCACACCAGGGATTCAGGAGTCACCTGGAAACACTCGCAGTGGTCAGAGATAGCATCACTGGTACAATGTGTAATGACATCGGATGCAACAGTAATGTCACTCACAAGGAATAAAATTGGCACAACTAGAACTAGGAACTAAATGATATTATGAAGTCAGGTGAAATAAAAAAATAAAGCCAGGAGCTTATAGTATCATTGATATCCACGTGCGCGTGCACATGCTGGGGTAGCCGCCAAAGCACGCGCACAGCGGCTGGAGGAGGTGGCCAAGTGCATTCCTCTACAGCTCTTGCCTCATTCCCTTGAGACAGGGCATCTCACTGAACCCGGAGCTCCCTGGTCTCGCTAGGCTGGTGGGTAGAAAGCCCCAGTGACCACACGTCTGCCTCACCAGCATGGGGGTTACAGGTGTGTATGGTCATACCTGACTCCCCCCGCCCCCCAATTGCTTATTTTCTTTTATTAGTTGGTTCCTCACAGGGCTGCCTAAACTTTTTACAACATAGTTAATTTTAAAAATTGACCATATAATGTTTGTATACACCGTAATTCTCACCTCAGGCGCTCTCTCTCTCTCTCTCTCTCTCTCTCTCTCTCTCTCTCTCTCTCCCTCCCTCCCTCCCCCCTCTCTCTCCTACACTTGCTAACCCTTTTGTTGTGCCAACCATTCCCCCTCCTACCCCTATGTTTCTCCCACCCTCCATCTCCACCCTTTCTCTCCTTTCTAGACTCCCTGTGGGCAGTCATGGCTGCTGTGTGTTTGTGATTGCAAGCACACTCTCATGGCGAGAAGACATGCCCAACTGTTCTCCTTCAGTTCTCAGAGTCTCGGTTTCTGTGGAATGCAGCAGACAAGAACTCTGGTCCTGATGCCTGCACTGCAAGGCTATTGCCCACTGGGCCATCTCCAGCTCCAGCCTAGCTTCCTTATATAATTTTAACACTGGATACTTAAATAAGAAAATGTGAAAAAAAATGTCTATTCATAAAAGTAAACATTCTACCTGATAGTGAGAGAGATATAATAAAATTAGAATGTCACTATTTTGTACCTCTTATAAACTAACAGATCGGGCTGTCAGTCATCCATGACTATTAACATGAGAATGTAAGGAATAAATATAATTTGTCTCACGAGAAGAGAACGCAGCACTGGGAGGCAGCATTGCTGGAACAACAAACAACAAACCCCACAATGTAATTCTACTCCAACCTCGAGTGCCAACCATCCACCCCCTTACAGGAAACTGGAGGATGGAAAGGACACTGCATGGCCCCAGGATGCTACCAGCAGATCTAGACAAATAGTTTCTTCACAGTGAAACTGCATGGGGTGGGGGTGCGGGTGCGGGTGGGGTGGGGTGGTGGGGTGGGGTGGAAAAGAGACCTATAGACTAAATGTTCTTCAAATAGACTCCAACAGACTGCAATGAACAAATCTTATTTGAACACTGATTTTTAAAAATTAGCTGTTAAATTTTGTTTATTTGTTTTGTTAGGCATGGTGGCACAGACCTTTAATGCCAGCCTTTGGGAGGCAGAGCCTGGTAAATCTCGGTGAGTTTAAGGCCAGCCTAGTCTATATACTGAGTTCTAGGACAGCCAGGGCTTCACAGAGAGACCTTGTCAAAAAACCAACAATCAAAACCCAAAGAAACAGAAGACATCTAAACCAGAAAACGCAGCTGTTATTTTTTTAAAACAATTACAACTTTTTATATAAATATAAGTATTTGAAGAAACGAAGGAAATACAATTTATACTATTTTAAAAGTGGTGATTTTGTGGTTATTTAAAACCTCATTTTTAAGACACAAATGCTGAAACACTTCTGTGCAGTAAAGGATATTATTAAGATGGGTAAAGGAATTCATAAAATACGGAAAACATATTTTAAATTTCATTTTATTGTTTTGTTTTACCAACAAATATACCTGTGCATCACATATTTTCAATGCCCGGGGAAGTCAGATGAGGGTAGCTGGTCCCCTAGAACTGGCATTACCGATGGCAGTGAGCCATGCTGTGGGAGCTAGGAATTGAATCTGGATCCTCTGGAAGAACAGCTGGTGCGCTTAACTTCTAAGCCATCTCCTCAGTTCTATATTGAAAATATTTATAAATTATATCTGATAAAGTATAGTATCAAGACTTTACCAAGATCTCTTTTAAGGCAACAACCAAAAGAGCCAACTAAAACATAAACATAAGAGTAGGGTTGCGGTGGGTGCACACTTGATAGGCCAGGGCAAGAAGATTGGAGTGAGCTCTTGGCTAGCCTCAGGAAATTTATCTCAAAAACAGAGATACAACAATTCAACAGCAATGAAATAAATCAATGAAATGAAGTGAGAATGAGTAAAGAACTTAATGGACGTTTCTTTAAACTTTAAAGTCTAATGAAGATGAAAAGGTGCTGGTAACACCATTAGTCATGAGGAAAACATAAGTCAATCCACAATGGCGTCTCACAACACCCACAAAGATGAGTGTAACTTTTAAACATGGAGATCAACTGGAACCCTCAGACACTGCAAATGCCTACATAACATGGTGCAGTAAGTGCAGAAAATAGCTTGTGAATTCTTCAGCAACTTAAAGATAAAATCAACGTAGAATTCAATTGTTTCACTTGTAGATGTATACACAGAGAACTGAAGACTGATGTTCAACAAAACCCACATAAGAATATTCGTAGCAGTAGTGCTTACAGAAGGCAAAAGTTGGCAACGGAAATTTCATCTACAGAACGAGCAAGTAGATTAAACAAACTATGGTATGTCCATACAACAGAATAGGACTCAGCCATGGAAAGGAATGACTGATAAACACGGGTGGGTAATGAAGACATTTTGCTAAATAAAGAAGATAGACAGAAGTGGCCGTGTGAGATATGATTCCATTCCTATGAAAACAACAAACTAGATGACTCTCTAGCAATGGAAAACAGACCCAGAGGCTCCCTGGGGCAAGTGGAGCAGGAGAGATTACCTAATGGAGGTAGAATCCTGGGGTCAGGTAAGGTGAATAATTTTGGAGCTAGGGAGTGAGGGTCACTTTATGGAGCACAACAAATACACTGTTGTCTCTGGATTACTAATTTAGAAGTAGCTACAGTTGAAGTAACTTAATACTGCATGCATTTTAATAGAATAAAAGATGTATTTGATTTCTTTCAATGCCTGAGTGGGGTAGGCAGAGGCTTGTGTGGGAGGCAGGGATCAGACACTGGTGGGCGGCTGCCCAGGATAGTTTGGGTACATGAGTGCTTCTTACACTGCTCTGTCTACTTAGGTGTGAAAAACCATGCTTCAAGGCGAGCAGTATGGACCAATACCACACAATGGGACACATGGTAAAAGCATCTTCCCACGTGAGCCAAGCACGTCTGTGCTCTTTTTCTCAATCACATTTTGGAAAAGACATAGTGGCAAGACCTCCTGGGGGGTGCATCAACAGTTCCCATGACATTTGGAGAAAATGTCCTACTATTGGGCCCTATTAGTTCCCAAATTGCAGTTCCCAAAGAGAGCAGTGGAAGCCAGCAACTCTAGCCTTTCAAAATTAGATTGGACAAAATACTTTCAAATATTCAGTAAGAAACAATCTAGCTCTAGCCAGGCACTAATATCAGTGATTTCTATAATCTGCTTCTCCATTCATCTCCCACAGAAGGCTGCTTGATTCTTTTCATCTCAATAAGGAACAAAATGACTGTTAAATTATGTAATGAGACTTTAAAGAAAGGAAGAAAGAAATTGAAAGAAACTAGAACTTGTCAGCCATGGGTTCCTGTGGCCACACAGCAACACTGATCACTACTGCCGTCACACAGCAGGGACCTTCCCTCCCCATAAATACCTCCATCTTGTTAACAAACAGACACAGAGCTCAGCATGTAGAGCCCAGCTGAGTGAGGTATGTCAAGAACTTCATGTCTCACAAGGAAGGCACAATGGATCATTAATATCTCCCCAGAAAGAAAGTTTTCTTGGAGTTTATACTTGGGCAATGAGTCATGCCAATACTTATTTAGGACTTAATGTGCTGGGTACTTACAAGTTGGTGATTTACAAATAAAACAAAAGAGTAAACAAAAATCTTTCCTATGATCCTCCTCTTAGTTCTGGTGTTTAGAAATGGAGCTGTTTATGGTCTTTGGCCTTAACCCATTAAGCACTCAGAGCAGGTTTAAAAACACATTATCTTAGCAGCTTTGTGGCCTTAGACATTGCGTTAGTTACTTCCCCCATTTCTGTGACAAAAATATCCTGACAAAAGCAGCTTAAAGGAGAAATGGTTTGCTTTGGCTTACAGTTCAAAGGCACAGAATAGCATGATGAGAAAGGCGAGTGTGGGAAGGCTGAAGCAACGGTTTACATTGTATCCTGGTCAGGAAGCAAAGAAAGATAAACGTTTTTGCTCAGCTGGATTTCTCCTTTTTGTTCAGTCTGGGATCCAAGTGCATAGAAAGGCGCTGCCATAGTGGTTAAGTCTTCTATATCAATGAACTTAATCAAGATAATACTTCACAAACCTGGCCAGAGGCAAACCTAGTCTAGATAACCCATCACAGACTTGGCCAGAGGATTTTCTGTTTGGTGATGCTAAATCTGGTTCAATGATAACCAGCCCAGGTATATTCCCTAGCCATCAGAGCCTCAAGACCATCCTGTCTACACTGTGGCAAAATGTAATGACCAGGCATCAGGGGAGAGGAAGAAGATGGCTTAGTGTTTGAGATGTTTGCCGTGCAGCATGGGGACCTGACACACTCTGCACCCAGGTAAAGTTGGCCATGGCACATGCACTTGTAACAGCAGTGCTGAGCAAGCAGGCAGGACGCTCTCGAGCCTTCCAGCTAGACATTCTAACCTAAATTGGCGACCTAACTAACTGGTTAGAATAAGGGATAGCCCAACTTGTGTGTGTGTGTGTGTGTGTGTGTGTGTGTGTGTGCGCGCGCGCGCACGAGCGCACGCGCGCACATGTGGATAACTCCTAAGGAAAACACCAGACGTCAACTTCTAGCCTCCATGTGCTGACACACACATGTGCAGGTACATCGCACAAAAATTAACACGCATACACACAAAAGCACAGACCTGATATGAACATCAGTTTCACTAATAACTGGAGAGCTGAGAGTAGCCAGATCCTTCAAATACACATAGCGTTTACTTTCTGCCTTTCAGGGTCCTGTCACTCTGTTATAGAGGCCTCCTTCTCTCACATGGTGATGACACAGGGTTGAAGAACTTTGAAAGGCATGAGCACAGGTGCTTCTAGATCCTCTGATGAAAGAGTACCAAGTCATTTTGCTCATGTTTGCATCCCAAGGCAGGGGGACAGTCCACCCTCCAGATAATGGGGTCACCCTATCTGGGAAGTGGCAGTCTGGGAAGTGGCAGTGATGCAAGAGTCGAAAGAGGCTCCTAGAAGAAACCTGAAATTTAAAGCTTGTCAACGCCATCTGAACAACTGGGTCGGGAGCTGAAGATTATTCACACCACTTGGGAAGAGAGAAAGGAGGCTAAACTGTGGGGAGAGAAATGTGCAAAGGCAGATGGGGACTGGCTTGGGGCCCGAGGGATGCAGTCTAAAAAGAGCATGGTGTGATGTGGAGAGATTATAAAAAAAGTGCTTGGGCTACTTGGGTAATTCTGTCTGTATAATTCTATTTTTTTTTGTCTGTATAATTCTAAAAGGTTGTTTTCTAAGAACTATGGGCTGACACATTCCACAATTCACATGGTCAATTGCTATAGATTTTTGTCAGTTGTCTTATATTACTAAGAAACACAATGTCGTCTCTCGGCAGTGTTGGGGTGGGGGTATTGCTCAGTGGTAGAGTGTGTGGGACGCTCTGGTTCCAACATCTCTCTAACATATACACACACGTATGTACACACACACACACACACACACACACACACACACACACACACACACACCTGCCCAAAGTCTCCCTCGCCCCAGGACTGTGATTCTGTCTCCCAAGAGCGACAGAAGCATGGAGGCAGCCCTGACTTCGTGCCTCACAAGGCACAGAGCCCAGGTCTTGGAAGAAAATCATGAAAGACAGCCCCCTTCTCTTTACAATCCCAGCAACTTCTGAGAGGATTCTAAAGGTTACTCTGGCGTGATTCCCTTGGTCCCTAAACATTCACTCACTTGCTAGTTAATTATCTTTAGGTGCCTACTCAAGGAAAAGGCCTTCGGAAGGCATTTTAGTGCTGTAGGTACTAAGCCAGAATACCTGTACAGGAGGAACCCACTCCTTTCGTATGTCACTAGTCAGCTACCCACAAGAATAAACAACAGTGAATGGATGCTTTCTTTCCCTTTAAGGGTAAAGGGAGAGTAAGACTGAAGGGATGGGAATAGGGTCAAGCAGATGGAGTTCTCCCTAGGATGAACCAAGTAGGGGAGCCTAACAAAAGGTTCAGAAGCGACTTCCAAGAACTCCCAGCCCAGCAAAGGATCACCCTAGTGACCTTGAAGGCTTAAAAACCTCGGTGAGGCACAAGGTATTTTTATCTTACGTGGTTGGGAATAGCCACAGATCCCATCTGCATGATTTATGAAGGTGTGAACCTAACTCCAATTCAGCAGCTTTGCAAGAAAAAGCTGCTTCATTCACCAGAAGTTTAAATCTCACAATAGGAAGGAAATGCCTTTGTACAGAAGCACAAAGCCAACTTTAACAGCCTTGCATATTCACCTCTTAACGAGCATGTATTAAAGTTAAAAAAAAAAGAAAGAAATTCAATTTTTATTTTTAGACTTAAGAATTCTCAAAGTACAAATTATGCAAAGATAAAAGGATTGCCAAGTGTCTCAAACTTTGTTGATAAGGCTTATGGACAGAGCTTTTGTTTTGGGAGTAACAAAGGCATTTTGAAAAAAATCTGAGCCAACTGGTATTTTTAGCAACCAAAGCCTGCCTACAGGCCAAGACCATGAGCCATCAGTCACCCATGCCCAGGCAGAGCCAGTGTGACAGGATTACATTTCACTAGTAACCGTGCAAGAGCTCCTCGTAATTTTTCTTAGGAGTGAGTCATCACATACATACGAACTCCACAGACTCCAACAAAGGAATTAACCTCAAAGATAGAAGAAATGTAGGCAGGGGCAACATCTCAGCAGTAATGAGCCTGCCCCTCAAGCATGAAGAACTGGATGCTTGGAACCCACATAAAAACATGGGCAGGCATGCTGGGGAAAGAGACACGCAGGCCCCTGGCAGCTGCTGGCCAGCCAGCCAAAGCAGCAAGCTCTAGGCCAATGAAAGGTCTTGTTGCAAAGAGTAAATTGGATGGCTCTTATGCAATAATACTTGAAATTTTCCTCTTTTCTGCATATAGCCCACCAGACAGACAGACAGACAGACAGACAGACACACACACACAGCTGCACAAAATGTATGCATGCATACAATAATAATAATGGTGTGTAATTCTCCATCTGAAATGCTAACCTCAAACAGAAAACTCAAGAATTAGGAGTAAGGTTTTAGACAGGTTAAAAGTAGGGAAAGTTGAGCCAGGTGTGGTGGCACACACCTTTAATTCCAGCACTTGGGAGGCAGAGGTAGGTGGATCTCTGAGTTTGAGGCCAGCCTGGCCTATGATGTGAGTCCAGGACTACACAGAGAAACCCTGTCAAAACAAACAAGCAAACAAACAAAACCTAGGGAAAGTCAGGCACGGGAAAGGTCTCAATACATAATAACAGCGCTCACTAGGCAAGCAAGAGGACATGAGTTCAAATACCTAACACCTATGAAACCTCTAGGCTGTATGTGACTATAACCCAAATAGTGGGGCACAGTCATGGAGGTGGATCACGGGAGACCACAAGCCATCTGCCCTAAGCCAAAGGGTGCACTGGGTTTGGAGAGAGACTTTGTCATCAAAACAGAGAGAAAGCTGACTGAGAAAGAGCCTGGATGCTAGCTCTGGCTTCTCCATAGTTGCATGTTTGTGAATGTACACACACTTCTGCACACTCAGTGCTCCTCACCCCAAAATAGAAAAAACAAAAAGCAAAAAACTCTGGACTTCAAGTACTCAGCATGGAAGACCTTGACCGTGGCAGGCTTGAGAAGCGTGGTGTGAACAGGAGCTTTAGGCCAAGTTAGCCTACGAAGGGGAACCAGGAGTTTTGGACACAAAGGCCTTTTGTTAAGGTGAAATAGAGTTTAAACAATTTGAATGAAATTCCTTGGGATTAAAAAAAAAGGAAATTGGGTTTCCATCTTGTCAGCAATGCCCCTGCCCTCCCCTCCCCCGCGCAATTCATAAATACTGCACTCAGGGCTTGGGCATGAGATAGCAAATTGGGTGCAACTTTGACCACATTTACACCCGAGTCACTTACTTATATTCTGCCTCCACAAGGCACCAGGGCAGCCCCTTGGTCAAAGCCGTTCCTCTGACCATCTTAGACTCCCATATTTACAGAGTCCCACCTTTGGAGATCTCCACTCTCAAATAATAAGATTCATTTGCTTTCTGAGACCCATGACTTAGTGTATGCCTTATAAGGAACTTCTTTGCCCATAAAAGCAACAACTAGTGATTAAAATGAGTTTCTTTTAAAAGAGAAAGCCTCATTGTTGATGCCCAGAATGAAGAGGAATTTTAATGGCCCATGGCAAAGCCTCAGCTCCAAGCGGATGACCACTTCTGCACATGATCCTCAGCATGATCATTAGCTTCCGGCTCCTGAGCTAGGGCAGGAGTCTTGTAGCCTCTATCTTATCCACCCTGAAATTTTGACCCTCCTTGCCTTGCCTTGTTCACATGCACAATAGCCTTGCAGTGCCCAGAATAGTGTTTCAAAGCATTCCTTCCCAACTTTGGCTCTTGCAAACTTTCCACTTCATCTTCTGCAATGTCCCTGAGCCCTGTGGGGATGAGGCTATGATGTAGATGTCCTCCATTAGAGCTTACATTGAAGTATTAAAATAACCCACATTGAATTGGGCATGTGTTCTGACTCAATGCTGTAGCAATCTAAATTGAAATGATAGCCCATTTAGGTTTAGGTATTGTGATCAACCTGAGTACAGGCAGGTAAATCATATCATGCATTCAATAATTTCAGCATTTTATTCTATGATGATCTCATACAGGGGCTGGGTGAGTAATGCAAGGCATGAGGTTAAATGTATATAATAATAACAGGATCCAGGACCTGTGGTACAGGCTGAAGCATCAGCTATGACTTCTGGGCAGCTGGCACATCTGGGCCACTGGCACATCTGGGCAGCTGGCACATCTGGGCAGCTGGCACACTGCTTCCACATGTTGCTGCTATGTGGGATTTCAAGCCCAATATTTCTAGATCATGTCGGTATTTTCAAAACTTTTCAAGGAATCAAGACTTCCATACCTATCTGTTTAATTTTTCTAATATCAACTTAATTAAACCATCACTACTTCATGGAGACCAAACTGAGTATATGTAGCCTCCAGTCTGTCAGTTCACAAACACACAGACCTAGTCCAATTACCATTTTATGAAATGTAAACTGTTAGAGAGGCTGCCTCTCATGCTGCTAGAACCCAGATCCACGGATAATCAGGCCAGGTGGTACCCAACCATTAGAAAGATGCTCAGATGTATGCAATATAAGTTGTGTGCATTTCCTACGTATGCACACATGTGCAGGAGAGCGTGTACTTGTGTGCTGCTGAAGGCGTCTGCTCTGTCACTCTTCACCTTATTTCCTGAATAGGGGCTCTCACTGAACAGGAATCCTCAGTGGTCCTCCCATCTCCATCCCAAGGTTACAAGCCAACACTAAGTTCCTCATGGTGTGCAGAAAGCAGTCTTACCCACTGAGCCGTCTCCCTAGATCCTCAACATAACATCCGAACTCTCGCTCTACAACTCCACATCGCTGCCATCTAACGAGAGGCCAGTTCTTCTGTTTTAGTCCAATCGTCTGTTATCATACTAGACCTCAAAATTTCAGGGGTTAATTAGGAACATATTTCCTCTCATGAGATATCTATCTAGGTCTGTGATTGTTATGACAATAGCCACAGGACAGTAAAATACTTGCAAATTCATGCTGTTATTGTTGAGAAATTAGTTCATTTCATAGACAGTACCTTTCCCTCCCTCTGGTAGCTGAGTGGTTTTTACAGCCAACCCAGAGAGCCCGGCAGGCCTGGGAAGTGGGAGAGAGAGGTGGTGACAGTGCATGTCAAAGCATCCGAGATCAGAATCTTTATTGAAAGAGCTCCCTTTTTTGATTTCCGGGCCAGGCCCCAAGTAGTTGATAAAGCAGAATTACTTGGCCATTATCAGAAGTGGATGTGTTTCTACGGCGCTGATACCAAACCAGAGCTTATTTCTACAATAGGCCTGATAGAATCCATACAGATTATAATTCAATCAGAAGCCTGCAACTACACACGTGGCGAGACAGACCTCTGAACTCCAGCCATGGCCAAAGCAGTATCTGAGGAATATTTCATGCAACCAGGCTGAACTCAGGCAACTCGAATTAGAAGGTGCTACTCTTGGCTCTTGTGTAGTCTAAGTCTCTATAAAACACATTTTTATTCTAACCCAATCCTTGTAAAAATGCCAGTAGTCTGAAGAATCAACTATCTTTGACCTTTGAGATTATTTGATAAAACATTCCCAAAAGGCTTAACATGTCTTTCCACAAATGTGTTTCTTATGCTTCATAGCAACCTTATTAATAGCTGAGACATTTTTACTATTTTTTGAATACTAAGGAACTGAGGAATAAAGATCAAAGGTGAAATCAAAGTTTTGTTTATTTTATTTATTATTTTGAGACGAGGTATCACTCTGACCCTGACTGGCCTGGAATTCACAGAGATGCCCCTGCCCCTGCCCCTGCCCCTGCCCCTGCCCCTGCCTCTGCCTCCTGGTAGCACCATGCCTAACTCTCAAAATAAGTTTATGGCAACATAAAGCTCCAGCCCTACCAAGAAAACCAACTTTGATGACAGAGCCATTTTTTTCATGCCCAAAGAGGGGGAAACACTGAGTTGAAGTGCTTAATTATGATGTCACATGGCCTGAAGTAAGCTACTTTATTGGCTTTGTTACTGATAGACTCTGAGACCTTGGTCAAGTCTCCTAATTTCTTGAGTCTAATTTCTTAATTTGTATAATGGAGATAGTAAGTTTTAATTTGGAAAGTGGCTACAGATATAATTAATCAATGTGGAAATGTTAACATTGTTATAACATTATGATATACTAGCAGAACTTGAAATATTGATAAATAGGTGATAAGTATTGTAAACTTTTTTTTTATTTTAACTTTGTATTGATTCTTTGTGACTTTCACAGGATGCATCCCAGTCCCACTTATCTCCCTGTTCCTCCAGATCCACTCTCTGCCCTTGTACCTCCTCCCCATAGGAAAAGAAAATAAGAGGATAATAAGAAAAAAATATCTTGTCCTGGAAGCTGTGGTCTGTCACACAGCACACCTTTTGCCCACACATCTTCACTTAAAAATGTTCATTGCAACAAGTCATTTGTTCGTTTCAAAGCCTCTGGCTTCTGCTACGCTATCAATACTTGATGCTCACCAAAATCCTCTTGGATATCCTTGTGTTGCCCCGTGTCATGGAGATCCTGCAGCTTAGGATTTGCAGGACCAGCCTTTCATGAGCTCCAGTAGTTCACAGATAGGGTAGATATTGGAGTGAGACAACACAAAGTCCTATATCTGGGCCCAGATGGTACCTGAGTTGGTCAGCCTGCTGGGTCTCTCACCCCCACACCGATAGTGTAAACTTTCCAGCACCACCCATGCTAGCTCACCCAATGCCACAGCTGACAAGGGGCAGGGCCAGCTGTCCTCTCAAGCTCTTGGGGCTGGCTCACCTGTGCCTTCACTACCAGGTGCAGAGCCCACTGTCCCACCTTCCAGTGGCTGTGAGGCTTGAAGTGGGGGAGGGCATCTCTCCTGTGTCTATGCCACCTCATGGCAGATGAGTGGCGGGGCTAGCTCTCCCATGCAGGGTCAGCTCTACGATGCTGCTCAGATAAGGGGTGAGGCCAGTTCACCTTAGTGTGGTGGGCTGATGAGTTCAACACACTGCCTCAGGCGACGGTCAAAACCAAGCACATCTGCATGGCCTTTCTTGGTAATATGGGCCTGGGATAGCTACGTAGACCCCAGCTGTGGTTAGGACCATGGGTCCAGACAGCATAGACACCCCATCTTGATGTCACTATGGCTTCAGGTGGCAGCACAGGCCACTCAGATCATCAGCATGTACCCCATGGCAGCATGGCCCTCAGACAGCCGCATGGTCTCCAGGGGGAGCCTGTACATCCGCATGGCCTTTGCTGGTAACTTGGTCCACAGACATCTACCCAAACCCCAGCTACAGCAGGACCACAGACCCCGACATGGCCCTTGGTTGGTGCTCAGGCCAGGACGTCACCATGGTTGGTGGTTGTGCAGGCTCTTCAGATCCACCTGTTACTCACTGCCATCACTGAGTCTCCAGCCGCACCTTCCTCCCCAGTGTACGAACCCCTTGGGTTCACATCCTCTCTTACTTCTCCACCACGTGCCCCATCTTTTCAAGCTCTCCATCACACATGTGCCCATCATAGCAGCACCCATGGGTAGGCACTGAGGTGTCTTCTGGACACCCTAGGCAGAGAGGGCAAGGGTGGATGCTTGAGTCCCATTTTTCTTGTTAACATAGAATGACCCCAATTTAACAAGGCGGAGGCCCTGGAACACATATCCAAATTTCGGTCACTATTATATCTAATATTAGCTTCTGGTTATGTTTGTAAACTTTCCCCCAGTTCCTCCTTAGTTTTTTTTTAAATCACATAGACATAAAATTATAAGAATAAATTACACTCTTGGCTTAGGACAGCTTTCCTGGGCTGACCTTACGTCAGTGACAGAGATGTGAGAAGATTGCTGGTGGGGTGCTCAGGACAATCGGGCTTCCCAAACCAGCAGGCACAGGCCACTGTCACTGTCACCCTGGACACCTGCCACTACTTCTTCCTTTACCAAACTCAAGAAAGGGGTTAGCTTACTGAGATGGCTAATCTTGGTTGTCAGCTAAGCACACCTGGGAAGAAGGACTCTCAGCTGAGGCACAGCCTCCGTCACACTGGCTTGTGGGCATTTGATGTGTTTTCTTGATTGCTAAACGACGTAGGAGGACCCAGCTGAGAACGGGCAGTGCCATCCCTTTGGTAGATTGACCTGGGCTGATAAGAAAGGGAGCTGAAAGTGAACCTGGGGGCAACTAGGAACTAGCATTCCTCCACAGCCTCTGCTTCTGTTCCTGCTTTCAGGTCCTGTCTTGAGATTGTCTTGGTTTCCCAGATACACTGCAGCAACCTGAAAACCAAATGAATTCATTCTCCCCCACAAGATCCTTTTGGACTAGTCTTTATCACAGCAACAGAGATGCAAGCTGAACCCTTATGAAAATAGCTGTCTAACTGGTCCCCCTCAGTCTGTTCTCAGCCCAGCAACCAAAGTGACTGTTTCTTTTTGTGCATCAGGTATTATGACTCCATCCTGGAAGCTCTCTAGGGCTCCCCCCCTTCAGGTGAAACAGACGCTGAGGCCTTGCCAATGTCAAGTAAGGCCACAGAGGGTCTGTTCTCGGGTCTCATTCCTGCATTTCGGCCTTCAGACTCTACATCATCTATTAGTGAGCTTTATGGTGTGTGTGTGTGTGTGTGTGTGTGTGTGTGTGTGTAATTACCATATATACACACAATACACAATATATGCACATACATACACAATAAGGTACGACAAATGGATATACTACATAAGGTATTCTATATGATACATGTATATATTAATTAGCATATGAAGTATTAGGTTTAATTATGACATTTTTAAAAACAGTTTGTTTTGTGGCTCTTCTTCCCTCATTTCTCCCATCTCCACCTGCCCCTCCTTGCTTCCCCCCAACCCCCTCCAGACTATTTTGCTTTTCACGTCACTCACATGTGTCCTACTACTTTCCCATCCCCCCCTTCCTCAATGCCTCTTTTGGTTAAAAAAAAAAGTCATTTAGCTTCACTGGAGCCCAGAAAAAGAATATATGTCAATTTTAAAAGGATTGTTTCAACAATCAGTCCAATGCCTGCATGCAAAACATGTTCAATAAATGGCAGCTGTCTTTAAAAGATAAAAATAGTCAGGCAAGGCTGCACAGAAACACCCATCAAAAAAAAAAAGAATAAAAATAAAATTGAGGCTTTAGGAAAATTTGAAAAATGAGTTAACTCTACTAGATTACTGCCCTCCTTCCTTCAGTGGACAATCTGTAAAAAAATCACCCAAATTCAGGAAAATCCTCAGCCTGATCCATTCCCTCTCAAAAAAAGGAACAGAAACAACTGGTTGGCCTCAGGTGCAAAGCTGGGAGGCGGCTCAAAACCCACATTCATGGTTGTGCTTAAAAGCACTGTAGCCCTGGCCGCAGACTGCACTAATCCGCCATCCTTCCTCCTGTATTGTGAATAACACCTAAGAGAAGGGACATGGGCTAGCCTGGTCTACAAAGCGAGTCCAGGTCAGGAAAAATAAAAGACTATGGATGTGCTGATGCCTCTTCGATATACTGTGTCCATTTCTTTCGTATATACACAGACTGAACTACTACACCCTCCCTAAGGTTTTCCACAATGGCCTCACTGACTGACAACCCCACAAACAGTGTGCGAGCATTCCTGGTCCTCCACGTCCTCATCAATGCTATCAACGTTTGCCAGTTAAACCTCCATAGGCCTGCCAGAGGGAACTCTTGGAAGGGGCTAGCTTACTGAGATGGCTAATCTTGGTTGTCAACTAAGCACAGCTGGGAAGAGGGACTCTCAGCTGAGGCACAGCCTCCACCACACTGGCTTGTGGGCATTTGATGTGTTTTCTGGATTGTTAAATAATCATTAAATCCTACACACGGCAGTGAATTCCATCACAAGCATGGCGGATGTGAGAGGCTTAGTGGTTCTTTCTGGGGTGACAAAGAGGCAAGGGCACTCAGGGGCAACCCCAGAATCAGACAATGAACTGGCGTAAAACAGATGTCTCCTGCCTTACACAAGAAGAACATTGTGATAGGCAGATTTGGGCCCAGGGGTCCTGCTCAAATTGTGGCACCAGCCAAGGACATGCAGTAAACTTCAAACCTCTACCCAGATCTAGCCAATGGACAGGACATTCTCCACAGTTGAGTGGATAGTGGGGTCTGACTTTCACATGTACTCTGGTGCCCCATATTTGACCACGTCCCCTGGATGTGGAGACCTGGTGGCACTCAGAGGAAGGATAACAGGCTACCAAGAAGAGACTTGATACCCTATGAGCATATACAGGGGGAGGTAATCCCCCTCAGTCACAGTCATAGGGGAGGAGAGTAAGGGGAAAATGGGAGGGAGGGAGGAATGGGAGGATACAAGGGATAGGATAACCATTGAGATGTAATATGAATAAATTAATAAAATTTAAAAAATGTCTTTCTTTTCATCTACCTGTTGTAGCTCATGTCAGTACAGGACGACACTAAACGCTGGATTCCAGACTCTGCAGACATTCTTTGGGACACAAAAACACTGTAGTACATGTCACCTCTTTATATGCCACTGGGGTTTCAGGCTTTCAGGAAGCCACACTCAGAGATCACCCAGGCAACCAAAGCAGGCTCCTACCAGGGATGCTGTTCCCACTCACAAGCTCATATTGCCTAGGGCCTTCCAAAAGCTGAAGGTAAAACAAAGGCACAAAGGGCACAGTCCACCCCCCACCCCACTCCCGTAGCTGTGAGGAGCAGGGACGGCCCCAGGAGAGGCAGTAAAAGAGGGCGTAAGCCACGTGGGAGAGCAACATGATGGAAAACAGGTGTGGAAGACAAACGTGTCTCAAAATGTGGGTGGACTAAGAACATATAATACTAAATGGGATTATCCAATCTCAGAAAGAAAAAAATCGCACATGCTGTCCCTCATACATGAAACCCAGCCGATAAGAGACGCCATGTGGGTACAGTATACTACGAGAAAACAGATCAAGAATAAAGAGCTAAGTATTAGAGCTTGAGGAAGGACTAAATGCAGGTGAAGACATGAGTAATGAAAGAGGATATAAATCTCATTGTCTTTTCGAGCTAACTCTATCACGGATGTTTTATTTTGGTGGTGAATATGTGCACAACATACATTCAGTAGAGAAAGCATAAAGCCCAACGTGAAGCTCCAGAGCTTCCATGTCTAGTGGCTACTCTAAGTGTACAGAAGTCACTAGGTCATGGAGTTCTAGGGTCTGATTAACTTGGGTGTGCAGTTTTGTTTTTATTTTCTATTTTTTAATAATAAAGTTTAAAGTAAAACAAATAAATTAGCTAGGCGTGGTGGCTCATACCTTTAATCCCAGAACTCAGGAGGCAGAGGCAGGAAGATCTCTGTGCGTTTGGGGCCAGCCTGGTCTATCTGGTGAGGTCCAGGGCAGCCAGAGCTATGTACAGAGACCCTGTCTTTAAAATAAAACAATCAAAAGATTGAAATGATCCTCAAAAGGAAATGTTCTCCTTATCATTAGTATATGTCTAGTCCAGAGATCTCAACCCTGTCAACATATGTATAAACATATAGCTTTCCTTTCTTGTAAAAATGAAAAGATAGTATATTAATTGTAATCTTTAAAAAAGACTTCAGAAGCTTACTGTAATAGTTAATGTTCATCCATTTGTAAGAATGAACCTATTTTTAGATTAGTTAACTACATGGTTAAATGAATTTATTAGTTAATTTATTTATGTAGTTATGTAAATATTTACTTTCAATAAATTTCTTACAGAAATACTAGTTCAAACTAAGGCACTTTCTTTGTAATATTTATGCATGATTGTGTATATACATATAATAACACACACGTATATATCTATACTTGTATTTCTCTCTTTGTGTGCATGCGCGCGCACGTGTGGTGTGGTGTGTGTGTGTGTGTGTGTGTGTGTGTGTGTGTGTGTGTGCATTCGAACTGTCCTTGGGTTAAGTTGCAGCAGCATGCATTTCAGGTATGAGTGGATAGCTACTGAAAACCATTTTCTCATCTCATAGGTAGGAAGTTGCATGAATTCTTGCTGGGGTTTCTGAGTTTATATTATTAGCAAGAGTAACAATAAAAACATCTTCATTGGTAACTAATATTTAATGTTGTAGCTGCTACTTTGACCTTCACCGATCTTTTCTATTAGTAGCTTCCTCCTTTTCCCTGATTGATTTATACAAACCCTTCATATCTGAAGGCTATTATACTCGGCTCATTATATTTAAATCAAATGTTTTCCCAGACTAGTGACTTATATCTCCATATTATTTTTTTGTAATAATTTTAAAGAGTTACATAATCAAGTCCATCAAGGTTTAATTTTGTAGCTTATCCCCTCGGCATGACTTGTCAGACTATATTCATTTACGTTTATTCTCTTCTACTTCATTTTCTAACCTTCACAGTCACATTACAGTGCATCTAGAGACTACAGTGGAAATTAAATATAACTTCAGAAGCCACATGATATATTAAACCACTGCCATCATAGTTGATTTGCCCTACAGTGTACCTTTATGCTAAATTTGGAGATGCGTCCTATGGGGGAAAAATTCCAGTATCACATGGAACGAAATCTTGTTATTGCTTGAGCTGACATCATCACATCCTTTTTGGCCAACATTGAATACACTGGGGGCTTCCCCCTTGCCCATCTTGGTTGGATTTCAAATGTCATATGTAGCTTTTATCCAAGACTGAGCCTAGAGAAGTGTCCATGCAAGGCATATCACCGGTGCCACACAGTGCATCACAACCTTTGGCATTTAGTAGACACCCACTCGGGGACCTTTGTGTGTGAGACACATAACTAAGGCCCCAGAAGATAAGCAAGGCATTACTTTTCAGTCATCAACCCAACAGCTCCACAGGAGAGGAGCAAAGACTTAAGAGATAAGGAGAAGCAGATGAAGTGGTCCACCTCCCACTGAATGGGCTACACTTGAGGCTGACTCAGATAATTGACAAAAGAGGCAAATCCCTTTTAATGTCATTGAACTGAGATGGTACTGTGCCCACTGAAGGGCTAAGAGAATGAAAAGTTCTAGAGATTACAAAGGTGAAAAAAGACATCTGCACTGAGCACAGCAGACAGTGATGTGGTGGCTGTCAAGTGCTGTTGGTGGGACGGGCACTCAGAGCTCTCTCAAAGGATGGGGGCGCCACAAAGCTACTGGATAGGGTGCTCACAGAAAGCAAAGCACCATTGCTGATGTCCTCCGATGGCATCAGACACTGTGTTAGGTATGTTCGCCACAGAATTGGAACTGCAATTTGGCCATCTATACATAATCACCCAGAGATAAGTTAGAGCTTGTGGTGCTTCATTTCCACCACACAGACCTTGGGGCAATTGATTATAACAAAAATACAGTAAACGATAGTCAATAGGTGAGGAGAAAGCAGGAATTAGCAATAAGCTTTGGTTATGGTCCACACTAACATAGATAGGAAAAAGTGCTGGGAAAATGGCTCAGTAGGTAAAGTGCTTGCTAGGCAAGCATGAGGACCTGAGCTCAGATCCCAGTGTCAGCATAAAAAAAGGGGAAGGGGGAATGTAGTGCTTTTGTCTGTAACCCCAGACATGGTGTAGTCAGCAGACAGGTAGATCTCATGAGCTCCCTGACCAGTCAGTATAGCTAAACCAATGGACTCCAGCTAGGTCAGACTCCGCGTCTAAAAGAATATAAGGTAGACACTAACAGAAGCAGATACTTGATGTTGACCTCTGACCTCAACATGCCTGGATGCACATGTGAGCATCCACAAACTCATGACCACCAAAGAAATGAAAAAAAAATCTGTTTTTTAAAAAAGAGATGGAAGAAAGATTCAGAGATAATAAATATATATATATTCAAGAAGATGGGAGAAAACCTTGAAAATACAATGTTATGAAAGTTACTGGGCTGTTTCAAATGTAAAGTCTGGCCATAGGGGTAGAGAAAAGCATATTTGAATAGTGCCTACATACCCAGAGTTGGTCATCCATGCCTGGAGGGTTCTTTTTTATGAAAGCACCGTAGTATGTAGCAATGTTCCTGTGATGAGAATATTTCTTCAACATGTTAATTTCCTGTTTGATTTCTTCCTCTTCATCCTGTATTAGAGCAATGAACAGTAGGCATGAAAATTCAGTTATTAGGAGAAGTCTAGTCTTCAGTACTGTATTACACTGAGGTATTATTAGTTTTTAGTTGGTTCAAGAGGATCATTATGCTGTCTGGTTAAAATGAAAATGTTCACAACCTAACACATGGGTGGCATAAAGGAGCCATCTTTTTGTATAGCTGACACACAACGCATGCCCTTGCCTGGAGAGGCCTAAGAAAGCCCATCTTTGCCTGCAGGTTGTCAGTCAAACCCTAAGTCAGCTCCAGGGAAGCAGTGAGTGCCCTCTGGTGCTCCTTGAAGGTCACATCCCCCTGGGGAAAGCCCAGGAAAAAGAACTGGAAAACACTTGGCCGCAGATTTACATTTTGTTAGGCTCAGTTTCTTTGAAGTGTCCTTTTACTGAAGTGCCTTGACTGAAGCCAATGGAAGTCAGACAGGAGAGGGAGCAAGGCAAGTTCTCTAGATCTGAAGAGGTTCACAAAGCAGGAGTCCTCAGCACCTTCAGGAAGCTCAACTTGAAAGGAAAAGGCGGGGGGGGGGGGGGACACTGCGCGGACATAAAAAGACTCAGCAGAGTAAGTTTCCTGACACGCAAGTTTCATTCAGTTTCCAGTTAGAGTCTACGGACTTGATCCTGGAGGGCAGCTGTGTGCTCGCCACAGTCCAACCTTATGTGTGCACATCAGTCAGACTGTTTGACCCTAGTGTGTGCATCATTCAGACTGTCTGACCTTGTGTATGGAATTCAGTCGGACCGTCTGACTTTATGTGCTTACATCAGTTGGACTGTCTGACCTTACTTGTGTACACTGCAGTTGGACAGCAAAATAGTATTTTCTGCTCCAGGACAACTGAAATAGCGTGGTAAGCAAGGCCTATCTTCCAGTGCAAGATGCTATGTTATCATGACTCAAGAAACCAGCCATGTGTCTCTGCACCTTTACCCTTCCATCTGCATAGCCTACATGTGTGACATATCAGGGTCCTTGCAGAACCTCCCATGTCTCACGTCTTCTTCCCTTCCCATAACTTTCATGCATTAATACTGATGAGATTTTATTTCTACTCCCCAAGAATGGATGTCTTCCTTGATCCTCTGAGGCGATGTCAGATGCCCCCACCTCTAAGTCCTGTCATCTCCCCTATGACTGCACACATGTGAGGGGTGTGTGTGTGTGTGTGTGTGTGTGTGTGTGTGTGTGTGTGTGTGTGTGAAACTGTGCTGTAATTGTACTGATACATGATTGTCTGTTCCATAGATGTAACTGTCTTCTGCTTCAGACGTAAGCTCCAACTGTACTATATGGTACATATCAACTTCTTTAACTCTCTATGTAGGCTGTGAGTGTTATTGCTTGGGGGACACTTCCATTAGAAAGAGGAAGAGCCATCCTGAGGGTCCTGGTTGCTGCTTCCATTAAAGGGGAAATTACGCAGGTAATGAGAGACATAGATCACTTTCCAGCTGCACCTGGCAGTCTCACTTTAGGCGGCACTTGAAAGTCAGGCAGGTTCTACGAGTATTTGCTGCCTGCCTCCTGGGTCCTTACGAGAACACAGGTGATGGATGTGCCCGCAGATGGCTTACCATGTCATGAAGGCAAGTTAAGCCACAGTGGCATTCAGTACACAGCCAAACCTCAAACAAGTAGAATGGAGGACAGGATGGGGTCTGCATCACTCTGTAGAGGTAAACTGAGCCAATTATAGACATGAATATGGATAAATATTGAGCTTGTGGTCCAACTAGTGAGATGAGCAGTTGAGGTACATATTAAATTTGGAGCCCGCCCTTTCTGAGCTGCAAGATCTCAACACTTACTCTTTTGGGACCTGAGCTTTCACAACAATGAAGTAAAGATATTACAAGTTTCTGTGCTAATGAAATAAGGCATGTGAAGGTTACAAATTTAGACACAAAATAAACACAGTGGCTAGTCTTCTCAACAATGACAGCAAAATCAATAAACAACAAGGTTCACTCAGCCGAAGCGTCAGTCACTGGAATTTTAAGTTTAAACTGCATTGTTTTCAAACACAGTTATGGGCCTCTGGGTCATGGCTCTGTAGTTGCAACACAACCTTCTATGGCCTTGTAAGAGAGCATGGCATTTATCAAAGCGTCTGGCCTACGACTCACAACAGGAGCTCAGGCCACTCTGCCATGAGCACTTCAGCCTACAGCATGTTCCAGCGAGAGCAAAGAGCCCTAATACCCCCCAAAAGAAGAGGAGAGACACTGAGGCTAAAACTAGACGAATGGGGTTATTGGTGTTGCTGTTTGTTTGTGTTGTGTGTGTCAGTGCATACTTACATGCGTGTGCGTGGAAGGTCGGAGAACAACCCTAGGTGGCATTCCACAGACTCCTTCCACCTTTTTATATGGGGTCTCTCACCGGCCTGGAGTGTAGTAAAAATGCTAAGCTGCATGTTCAGCAAATCCAAAGGACCCACCTGCCTCTGCCTTCCAGCACTAAGGTTACATGTACATGCTACCACATGGTTTCTGGGCACTGAACACAGGTCTGCGTGCTTGCAACGTAAGTACTTTACTGACTGAACCCTCTCCTCAGCCTCAGCCTCAACGGTCTCAATTAGTAAGTCACTTTAGTTTGCAAATGAACTATTACACTGTAAGCCATAAGCACAGGGAATAAGCTCACTGAGAAAATATGTCCACCAATCACACTGAAGATAGAATCATGGCACCAAGGTGTCTCAACTGTAAAGAGAGGGCACTCTGATAAGTCCATTACTTTATGAGGCTCTATTGCTTCAACCAGAAAACTTCAAAATCTAGTCTGGTTCATTGTGTTAACTTCGGGTATGGTATTTGAACTCTGCCAGCATCAGTTACTTTCAGCTATGGATGGGAAGAGGACACCCATTTAAGCTGCTTCAGAAATGATGAAGCGCTTACCTGAGCATAGCCTTCCTATCAACACAAAATTCCTTTGGCCCTTGGCATTCAGAAGGGTCGACTTGGTGTTTAGTAATTGTGGTAAACAGAAAAGAAGAGGCCATGGCATTCAGCTGCTCCTCATCTGGAGTCCACTACTCTTCTCCTTGAAGCTGCACCCGGCAGAAAGGGGACTAGTGTGGCCAAAGGACATTAGGAAATGTACACTGGCAGAACCCTAAAGCCAGCCATTTCCAGCAGCTCCCAGAGGATTATGGTCCTAAAATTCAGCCAAACCCAGCATTATGCAATGTTCACTATGTTCCAAGAGCTGTGTGCGTGCACTATCTTAATATTCACAAGCACATCTATGATGTATTACTTTGTTTTTTATTATTGGTATTAGTGATGGTGACAGTGGTGGTGGTGGTGGTGGTGGTGGGGTGTGTGTATGATGTGTGTGTTTGTGTGTGTGTGTGTGTGTGTGTGTGTGTGTGTGTGTGTGTGAGAGAGAGAGAGAGAGAGAGAGAGAGAGAGAGGCATAGGTATGCACACACCTGTGCCACTGCACACATGTGGAAGTTTGAGGACAACTTTGTGGAGAGGTTTTCGCCTTCTTCCCTTGTATGGGCTCCAGGGAGTAAAAATTTGAGCTTTTTCTCCCTGAGTCATCGCACTGGCCCTAATGCAGTGTTCCTAATGACCCTGAGCAACTATATGAAGGAGGCGTTTCTAAGGATTTGACTTTACAAATGAACTAAGTGAGACCCAGAGAAGTTAAGTAACTTCTCCAGCACACTCATTGTAAATATCAGGGCTCGGTTTCACTTCCAGATTTGTCAGGACTCCAAAGCCACCGACCTTAATTTTATATAGAACACTCTCAGGCAGATGTGCAGTTACCCATGTTGACTAAGTCAGAGGACTAAATAGAAAGAGCTTGGAAACGTATTTCGGTTGAGTAGAGAACTTGCTTTTGCTCATCCAGCTAAAGGAGCTTGTTAGCATACAAAACTCTTTACTTAGATCCCAAGGAATAATGGAGGGATTTTAATATTGCATACTCATAATGCAGAGAAGCACTGCTTAAGTGTCTGTGTAATAGGATTTTAAGATGGAGCCAACAAAGTTTTCAGTATTCTTGTGCTCGAAAACAAAAGGATTTACCCAATGTCTAACTTTCAATCCAAGGAATAGCAATAAAACTGTACCAAGCCTATAGGGAATTAAAAGTCACATGGATACATAAAACCTTAGATAATCCAGGCTTCTGTCAAATAATAAGATACTCTCCACAAACTGACAGCCAGGCCCCATTGCTGAAGACAACACCTATACCTACCCCTCACTGAACACAGAAAGGTCAAGCTGGTGCCTACACAGAAGCATCACCCTACATCCTAGTGTCAGTATCTGTAAGATAGTGAAAAGAAACACAAACACCAAGCCATTTGACCTACATTCTGTCCTGGCTGCAAAATATGCTAGTGCAATGAATGGTGGCACAAAGCTTGTGGGAGTAACCAGCCAACGTCTTAAGACCCACTTCATGGGATGGAACCCATACCCAACTCTGCTTAGATAACCAAAAACAGGAGACTAGAATGAAACCAAATACTACTGGTCTGGAAGAAAAAAGGTGAAAACAAAATGAATCCTAAAGAGAGACACCTTGGAACTCTCAGCACTAAATGGGATGTCTCCATCAAATCCCACCCCTCAGAGCTCCTCTTCCCCCCACAGGATTGATGCACACATGAACTCACAAAGGCTATGGTAGCATTCACAGAGCCTGTGCATGTTCAAGCCAGATGGTGTGGAGAGGGGGAAAAAATAGAGCTCCCTTCCTTAACCAAGAAACTATCTTCAACTGACATCCAATGGAGTCTCACTGGGTTTGGGTATATTAGCCACACTTAAGGATAGGTCCCATGCCCAGCAGTGGATGGTCAACACAAAATGAATTCATTGGTATTTTCGTAGACTTTTTGTTTTATATTACTTTGGGCATTTTCTGTCTTAATGGTCTTTTGCTTGTATATTATGATTCCTGAGATTGTGTTTTTGTGTGTGTGTTTCTTGTATTTCTCTTTGTTATTTTTTGTTTCTACTAAATTGTCTTCTGTTTGCTTGTTTATTTTCTAAAGGGAGAGAAAGAAGGCCTGGAACTGGGTGGGTTGTGGAAATGAAGGGATCTGTGAGGAGTTGAGAGGTGGAGGACCATGATCAGAATATATTATACGAAAAAATATCCTCAACGACAGCAAAGAATTGTAAAATTCAAACATGAAATTTAAAGTCACATTGCCTTTCGTGTCTTACTATCTTTTTTGTTTTGTTTCATATCCAAATATAGAAGAAAAGTTTACATTTCCATAAATAGTTACAAATGATAAAAGTTATTTTTAAAGTGTTTGCCTGGAAATTTTAGTAGTCTTCATGCATAACAGTGTTCTGTGTATGAGTGGGGCTACCTAGCATGCCAAAAAGGAGACTGGCATTTTTTTAGTATACTCAAAGTTGATGTGTAATATGTAGTTTGAGTGTTGCTTTGTATTTCTATCAAGAATTATTTTTTATACAAGAACTCTGATCACAGTTTTTCCTCCTCAGTGATCCAACTCAAAACTCCATTCCCTTCCCTCCTCCCCCTCTCTCCCCACCTCCAAAAAGGTGAAGCAAACCAAACACACACAAATACCCTTGTGGAAGTATGCAGAAGTTAATCTCACTGGCTACAGAAACACAGGTTTGGGCTAAGTTAAAGACAAAACGGCAGTGACGTCACTGATGGAGAGAAGGAGGAAGCATGGCATATGCAATTGGGAATGAAGTCATTTTTCTGAAATCATGTTTCCCAAGGTGCTTATGCTGATGGAGATATTATGTACCCATGAGAGACACCATCATGCCGTGGAGAAAAAGATGAACATCTGTCTGCAAGGGACACAGAAGTAATACTATGTCTACCTTAAAGCACTTGACTCTATTTATTTATTTATTTATTTTTGGTTTTTCGAGACAAGGTTTCTCTGTGTAGCCTTGGCTGTCCTAGACTCACTCTGTAGACCAGGCTGGCCTCCATCTCACAGTGATTCCCCTGCCTCTGCCTCTGCCTCCCAAGTGCTGCGATTAAAGGCATGCGCCACCATGCCCAGCTAAAGCACTTGACTTTAAAGTGAAGAGATTTGACCCTCACCCTAATGGCATGAAGGGAGACGTACTATTCACACTTCAAGGTGTAGCATAGAGCTAGGTGAGACTCATCAATTGTAGGATTTTTCTCTTCTCATAGACTCTTGTTCAGCCCTCACAATGATGTCATTTGCTCAGTCGTTTGGCTGCCATCCACTGGAACTGAGGCACTTTGTACCCTCAAGAATCTGAGACCTGCAGTTCACCCAGCAGCCACGGGAGTTGAAGGAAGTGCTTTTTCTACCAGGGCGAACACTGCCATTGATAACACTTTCTCTTTGGCTGTGGTTGTCAGAAAAAGTCACTACCAAAGGTTTTTGTGACCTGCAACTTGGATGTCAACCTGGTCTGGTTTTTCCTGCTCCTTGTGCTTTCCCTGGTCTCTCCTGTTTGCACCTGTGTTTTATCTTATGAAGCACCCACTACATGCCAGGCTCTGCATTGACACTCTGTGAGTGGCTGCAGGGGGCGGGGCAGCACACTGCTCCTATGCCTCACTGGAGAACTCTCTGAAGTCTGGAAGTTTTAAATAAAAAAAAAAAAAGGATTTTCAGGAGATGAGAAACCAATACAAGATTCAAACCATAAAGAAAACATCCCAAACACAAGACTCAGCCCACAAACTAGAGAGCCCAGAAAAGATAAGGGGCAGAAATAGGAGCTGGAGTTGGCAGCACAGAGAAGGGGCATGAAGCTATATAAGGTCAGGTGTTCACTAGTGAGGAACTTTCCCGAAGACCTGGACTGACAGCCTTGGCCAAGAACCCCAAGCCTTGATAATTCTATGTGCCAATTTTCTCATCTGCACACTGGTGAATACCATTAGAGAGCTAAGAGGACTAACCAGTGACTTAGGTGACCCATCCAGGCCTGAGTGCAGGATAGTCACACGTGTGACTAACCCAAGTATGGCACGCAGCTCACAGAACAGCTGACTGTCCACACACAAGTACAAAATTCCAGTGCAAACTCTAAAACATCCTTCATGCTTACCCAACTCTGTGTCATGTAGTCAGCCTTCACAGGTCTAATTAAAATCGTGCTTAAGGAGGCATCTGCACCACGCACATGCCATTTAGCCTCCAGCCAAGCCTGAGACATCTATAGTCCCACCTCATAGAGGAAGCCCCTGAGTCCAAAGACAATGCATTGGACGTACCCTCCACCTCCTCTCCTACATAAGAAGACCAAGGGAAATATGGGCACATCCTGTGTCCTGGATTCCAATCCCACCTCTGCCATTTACTATCTGTTGGGTTTGTGTGCAACTTACTTAAACTTTACAGTTGTGTTCCTTACTTGTCAGAAGAAAATAATAACAATTTCCCTGTAGGGGGACTTGAGTTTTGTGTATTAAGAATAGTAGTGTTTGGCTCAAAGTAAACACTCAGTGTTAGTCATCTTAGTCAGCTATGGGACATGGTACTTAATATAGCATTAGTACGTGTTATACTAATAATCGCTCCAAGGAAGATCTTCCCTTTGGGAATAAAGAACCAATCATATTTGGAACGCTGTGTCTCCTTGACTTTACCAAACAGTACAAGATGACTTTTTTTGTCTTTTCAGCAAACATTCACTGAGCCCTTTGACAGTGTGCAAAGCCTTCTACGGGGACTACTGGGAGAAAGCCTCCACTGTAATCTTCCAGAAGAGATGGGGCTGGTCGTAGTCTGTACCTACAGGCCCTCATAAAGGCAGGAGTGGGACCCCAGGAAGCTGGCTTGTGCTGATCCTTCAAATAGGCAAAGCACACAGCCACTCTGTTGCTCAGTCTGAACTAGGGCAGGACTTAACGGTTTCAATCCCAATGTTTAGCAAGATGAAACCTCTTTTAACTCATGCACATGTTGTGTTTGCCTTAGGAATATTTGATAAAAGTGGTGTGTTGGGAAGAAAAACACTTGAAGGCCCTATAAAACCCTTGTTACAGCAGTTAATCCCTTCATGATCCCATTTGTCCATATTTATCTATTATTTAAAGATGCATTTTTATTTTGTATTTTTACGTGTGCATGGTTGCCTATGTGCTTGTGTGTGTGTGTGTGTGTGTGTGTGTGTGTGTGTGTGTGTGTGTGTGTGATCTCAGAGTCAGATCCCCTAGACCTGACATTACAGTCAGCTGTGGGCTGCCCAGCATGGGTGCTGGGAACCAAATGTGGGTCTTTCTGGAAGAGCAGTATGGACTTTTAACCACTGAGATATGAGGTCTTTGTACAGATTATCTTGTAGCAGTTTCTTCTTGGTATTTTTAGACATCAAAACTAAATGGCGCTCAGATTCCAGAATGTGCTGCCTCAGCCCTCGGCATACTCTGCAGTCTTGGTAGGGAATATGGCTGCCTGTTTGATATCCTGGGTTTAGCTTCAGATGACTCACTCATCAAAGATGATGGACAACCTTATTCATGAGTTTTATAACAACTTGGTTTGCAAACATTAGGATAAGGTTATATTAGCATAAGGTCCTCTTCAGATGAATGGCCAATTTGTCATCTTTAAATTTTCATAAAATAGTATTGAATATCCATTAAATACACCAGTGAGACAATATTCACCCTAAAATAAACAGTAAGTATCCCTCCACATTAATTGTAGACATATAGCTTATGAGATTAAAAGGGTGTAATAAAAGGATGGTATCATATTGCATATTATTTTAATAGCCATGCTACATTGAGCAAGGTACTTAATATGTTTGGGTTCTACACATCTAAAATTGGACAGATTAAAATAACTTGTTTTGTAAGTTATTGAGAGAATCATACATATATAATATAAATATATACATGCAAGTTTACATACATATGTATACATATATTTGCATATATATGCACACAGCACTTAAAGTAATTTGGGAAAATTTATACATCAGTGTTAGCTACCAATATTATTTATTTGGGGTTGGAATATAAACATGTAACTAGAAAGACATTTATTGACCAAATAAGTATGAACATTTTCACTATTGTGCCATGGTATGGCATGACATGTGACATGAGCTATGATGCTTGGATGTGAATGGAATTCCCTGTTTTATCTATCCAACCATCATCCTTGCTTCCTTCTCTACTGGCTCTCAGATTCACCTTTGAGGAATTAACCCTCCCCATGGTACTTTCAGAGGCAGGTATCCAAGCCAGATGTAGCTGAAAAGAACCAGAGATGGAGAGCCTTGATCCGAGAGAGACCTGGTATACTCACTTCTGCGCTTTTTAAATGGAGACTCTTGCTAATGAGGAAATAGAGGAGAAAGTAAAGCCCAGAGACAGAACTCCCATCATGCCAGGTGTCTTTCTGGACCCTGCTGATTTTGTGAATGTGTGTGTGTGTGTGTGTGTGTGTGTGTGTGTGTGTGTGTGTAATGTACACAAGATAATAAATTTCCTTTTCAGCTTCCTTCAGTGGGAATGGAGATGGTAACATATTTCAAAGTATCTTGATTACTATAATCATGACTAGTCAGTATAAAGGTGAATGCTTGGAAATTATTATTATTTGGTTATATCTTAGATGTACTTTAGGCTGTCACCATAAAGGGATTAATTTGAAGTAATAATTTTAATTAAAAAATGGGAAGCATTTATAATGAAAGACCTTTAGTCTCACACTTGGTGGCCAGAAGAAAGTAGATGCAAAAATCCCAGGAATGGGAAGCCCTATCTTTAGTAGTGTGGCATCGTTCTCTTTTTTTGAAGAGTCATTTGTATTATTTTCAGTGACATGTGTACATATGGGTACATGCATGTGAATGCAGGTGTCCATGAAGGTCAGAGTCATGGGATGTGCCTGGAGCTGACCATAGTGTGAGCACTAGGAACCAGACTCAGGTCCTCTGAAAGCTCACTGTATACTCTTAACTGCGGAGCTATCTCTCCAGCCCTAGCACATCTCTTAAAGAACTCGAAGAAAAGGGAAATTCGAAAGGGATTCTACAATAGGGCTGAAACATGCATGTTTTGTGGACAGAACTACTGAGGGTCCACTGACAGTACACTGTGAGAATTTATCGCTCACTCTAAAGGGCCTAAGTGCTCTTAGCTCTTGTAGGGAAGTTTGGAGTTTCAAATGCAGTGGTGAAGGAATTTTCACAGGCAAGGAAAAGAGAATTTTCATAATGATTTAGGCAGCTGAAAAGGACTGGGAAGCCTAAATGGAGTGTAAGCTGTAATTCTGAAGCCAATTTGGCAAATTTTGAAGTGTCTCAGTGCTAAAACTGGAAGGATGTAGGCCCTGGATTTGGTCCTCTTTGTGACTGTTTCCTATAAAAGGAAGGATTCTAGGATAAAAGCAAGAATTTGAAAATTAATTTCAAGTTTATGGTCTCGTCACTTTCAATGCACTAAACTGTGGTCACTTCGCAGTAGGTCACAGAACACAATCAACAAAGACGACCTTTGAGAACTCATCTCAGCTTTGAACAGAGCAGCCATAATGAGTGCAATTAAAATAATTGTTGAGAAGCATTTGCACTGGACTCCGTAACACAAAAGAGAACAGGACAAGATGGAATCGATTGCTTTCTAAAGAGAACATCGGAGTTGAACAGAGGGAAAGCTGCTGCTGACTGTGACGGGCAGGGGCATGCTGCAAGGCCCCCTGGATCCCGACTCAGACAGCATGGCAGTAATAGACCTATTTCCTGTGTACACCGCATCTGCCTTTGTTGAGGGTCAGTGGTTAAATAAGAGTCAATGCTGTGACTAAATCACAGAAATGCGTCCAGCTCTTGTGAAAATGGGTTCTCCGAGAGACCAGCACTCATACCATAAAGTGCCTGTTTTATGTAATGGGCTAGCACTTTGGAACATGGAGAATGACATTCTCTGTCTACTAGCCTTGGGGAAATTGAGAGAAAAGCTGTCAAATAATTTTTCAAAGGCCTTACTTGCCAACAGAAACCCACTGGAGAAAGGCTAGCTGATATTTCTTAGCGTGAACATGCATATGCCGGGATATATATCCAAGTAATACTTTTTTTAACTGCAAGCAAGGTAGCCCAGCACTACTAAGAGTGGTCTTGGAATAATTTAAAACCTCACTTAGAAAGCTAGAAAGTAGATGACGGCTATTCATCGTCCTCAAGGCCCGTTTCCCCATCAATAAACAACTGTATGAATTCTCGTGTATGCTATCAGTGGAACTCAGCTGTCACATATAGAACATAACCCACAGTGTGGCCATCTTAGATCCACCACAACCATTAGGGGCCAAGCTGCCACATGCATCTAATTATGCAGAAATACGACTCAATCCAAGGATAAGAGACTACCATGACTTTAGCAAAGCTGCCAAACAAATCTGCTTTGTTTTCTAGTTGAGGCTTTATAAAGGGCCTTTTATAAAAGTATACTTACTTTTATAAAAATATAAAAATGTGCTTTTTATTATGAGCTTCTAAATAGAGGCTCACAACACAAGAGTTTGACTTTTATGCCATATCCTGCTAATTCACTATTTATTCCGATACCTATTCCTTTGATTCCAACTCCCCGGAGCTGTAATTCTTCCTTTCCTGCTGTATTTAGATCGCATGCAACCTAGTCAGCTTCCCTCCTACTCATTCTGGACCCCTTAGAACCTTCTGTTTCCTTCTTTTAAAAAGTAACTTGAATAACTGAGAATTTTATACAACACACGTTGATGTATTCACCCCAATTTCTCCCTTAGCTCCTTGCAGCAGATTCACTCCCACATCCCCACGCCCCACTTTGGTGTCCTCTCTTTAAGTTGTGCTGTCTTTGTCCTCCTGGATGTGAAACCATCCTCTGGAGTGTGGTCAGCCTCCCTGGAGCCACACTCTTCAAAAAACTGCCTCTCCCTTTCCCAGAGGCCATCACCTGTACATGGTCTCTCAGTCAGGGGAGGGGCTCATGGACCCCTTTTTATGGAACCTGTATTTTTAACTAGACTACTGCTAGACATAAAAAAAAGACTCATTGGAAGGGACTTTATTTTTCTGCCACTTTATTGTTTAGTGTGTAATTGATAAAATCCGTAGTTATACCAAACCACAAAGTGACACTATTAGGTAGTGAGGCTGTGAATTAAACGACAGAACAGAAAGCTAAAACCGTCTTCTACTTTACCACACTGCTGCAAAACGCCCCTAAGACTGTTGTCTTATTTTCCTTCTTAGTTACTGCGATAAATACTCTGATAAAATCAAACTAAGGGGGAAGGGGGCTAGGTGAAATCACAGTTCAAGATTTCAGCCTGTCTTAGCAGGAAAGTCAAGGTGGCAGGAGTTTGAAATAGCTGGTTACAGGAAGCAGACAGTGGCGAATTCAGGCTCGTTCAGTTGGCTTTCTCGCCTTATGCAGTCGGGGATCCCAGCCTGGGGAATGGCACCACCCAGAAGGGGCAGGTCTTCTCAGCTACACTAATGTAATGAAGATAATCCCCCCACAGGCATGCTCAGAAGCCTGTCTCTCCAGAGATTTGAGAGTTTTTTTTTTTAATCATCTTCATAATTAACACTAACCATCATGAATGTAAATCTCTAGGTTCTTTTTTAACATGGTGCCTTTTATCTTTACCATGCTAATCCTGTTTCAAGTGGCAGGTGATCTCACCAACTAATTGAGGGCAAATATTTGAATTAGTTTGCAGCCACTGAAATGGAAACAATGTGCTAAAAGACAGTAAAAAGAGACACAAACCTACAAGACTAGTAATAAACATTTTAGAGTGTTACTCAAGTGGTAATAACTATACATGAACAAGATTTTCCTTTTATTAATTTAAGTATAAAGTAAAATTTAGAGAAAAATTTAGATCAATAATAAACAAAGGACAAATAAATAAATCAATATGACGTGTGTTATTTATGGACATTAGTGACTGGTCTTTTGTACAGCCTTACAACACATATTTACCAAAGATAACAGACCCTGTCTAAACGGTGTGGCTTAATGGTTAAGCTCAGACAAACTGTGTATGTTTTTTTAAAAATATGTTTCTTGGTTATTGATATGTTTGTGTGACTCATTCACTGAATGACTGTTTATATCCAATATTTCACTTCTGTCCAAATGGAGACTTTGGTCTTTTAGCTTTTATGTACAGCAGTCAGACATCTTAGAAAGATTCCCAGGACAATAGATAATTATTAACATGTTTTTGATGTCCTGTGAATCCTTTAAAGTCTGATTTGCATTCTATCATCTTGAAAAGCTATTAAAACATTTGCAATTAGGCCAAGCACAAGGACTGGAAGCATTGGATTGCGTTTAGAGTCTAACGGGATATTAGATTGTTTTGATCATCCAGGCAGAAGTTTAGCTTAGAGTTGCTCTCTGGTAAGTGAGAATTTGTGGCTATGTGATTATTTGATCAAAAAAAATTTTTTTTAAGAAAATGCTCTTGCTAAGTGTAGTGTGAGGATCTTACTGCTTTCCAGGCTCCACACTTCAGTGTTGGGCAGCCGTTAGGGGAACAGTTGGGACTCATCTCTTCTTTTTAATCTCAGTGTTATAGTTTTAATACCATACATCCTTGTTCTGCCTTCATATGCAAATATCCACGGTTATGTTTATGTAAATTATCGCACACATTATTCAAATTCAGTCTAAACCAAGGGCAGGCAGACCATAGTATTGGCTTTAGTTGGAGTGATTTATTTTTGGCCCGCTCAAATGGCTGTTGTAGATTCTTATTTTTTTCATATGAATCACAAAAGGAAAAGGATCTGGAATAGTTAGGAAGATTACTTTTCTGGCAAATATATATTTTTTCTGTCACTCACTTTTTCATTACAAATATATAGCTAATGAGATAACAGGATAAAACTGCCTTACCCCTGTGACATCCATAACCTTAATGGCTGCAAGCTGTCCCGTTTTGACATGACGACCCTGTAGAAAAAATAAACAAATAAACATCATTCAATCGGTTTAGCTGTGGTGAACAATATGAGTTAACTAAAAACCAAAGCCAGCTGGCTAGACCTGCCGTCAGCTGAGCATTGGGAAGCGTGCGCAGCCAACACTTGGTGAGGAAGGAGAAACAGGCCTTAGCACTTTCACCTCCTTTCATGCCCAGGAGCACCTGAAGGTGATGGAGGGGAACAGTGTTACTGGGATTCAGCAGGCAAGGTCACAGGAAGATACAGTGACCATAGCACTCTGTTGGTGGGCCCAGAATGGCTGTCAGTGTCACAGAGGCCCGAGGGATACTGTGATGCCATAGTGTCTTCAGGAAGAGCCCCACACCCAGCTTTAAAGACTGTCAACCACATCTTGAACAACGCTGTTGAGAAGGGCACCTATAGAAAAACACAAGGGTTTAAATTGATATCACCTAACTTGTCTATGTTGTGGTCCTGAGTGGTCCCCATGGGCTGGGTAAAGGCAGCCCTTGCATGTGGCTAGCAGTACTCTCCAAGGACTGGCCTCCTTTGTGTAAACCAGGTTGTCAGAGGCCCACGGGCTCTGATTTTGTGGTGTATCTATTTGCAGCTCTCTATTGTTAGTGTGCGAGAGTGTGTGTGTGTGTGTGTGTGTGTGTGTGTGTGTGTGTGTGTGTAGGAGGGGGAAAACTGTACTGGTGTGTGTGTGTGTGTGTGTGTGTGTGTGTGTGTGTGTGTGTGTAGGAGGGGGAAAACTGTACTGGTGTGTGTGTGTGTGTGTGTGTGTGTGTGTGTGTGTGTGTAGGAGGGGGAAAACTGTACTGGTGTGTGTGTGTGTGTGTGTGTGTGTGTGTGTGTAGGAGGGGGAAAACTGTACTGGTGTGTGTGTGTGTGTGTGTGTGTAGGAGGGGGAAAACTGTACTGGTGTGTGTGTGTGTGTGTGTGTGTGTGTGTGTGTGTAGGAGGGGGAGAACTGTATTGGTGTGTGTGTGTGTGTGTGTGTGTGTGTGTGTGTATGTATGTGTTTGTGAAGAGGAGGGGGAGAACTGTATTGGGGTGTGTGTGTATGTGTTTGTGTGATGAGGAGGGGAGAACTGTATTGTGTGTGTGTGTGTGTGTGTGTGTGTGTGAGATGAGGAGGGGAGAACTGTATTGTGTGTGTGTGTGTGTGTGTGTGTGTGTGAGATGAGAAGGGGAGAACTATATTGGTGTGTGTGTGTGTGTGTGTGTGTGTGTGTGTGTGTGTGTGTGAGATGAGGAGGGGAGAACTGTATTGGGGTGTGTGTGTGTGTGTGTGTGTGAGATGAGGAGGGGAGAACTGTATTGGGGTGTGTGTGTGTGTGTGTGTGTGAGATGAGGAGGGGAGAACTGTATTGTTGTTAGCCTCTGGGATGGTCTGTCTTCTAGGTCTAGGATGCCCTTTGCCTTACTGACCCTGCAATCTGTCTCCTTTTTCCTAGACTTAATTAAAATATCACTTCTCTCCCTGTCAATTAGTCCTCACCTCTGCGTTTCCAAGGAGCACGTCCTTGTTCCCATCATTGCATGATGCCCAAAGGATTATCATCCGCCTTCCTGACTCTCCCTGCTCCCCGACGGGCAGCATTTGTAGCACCACCCCTCACATCAAACCTTAATTGGAATGTCCTGTGGTTAGGACCTCGATCACCCAAATCTAAACATACATTTTGAGTCCCTTTCTTCCCATGGAGGCCTGTGGGGGCACTTCTGCCAACACAGAATCTGAGACCCTATGTATGAGGTTTTCAACTCCTTTGGAATCTTCTTTGAGTGAATAATTTGTTACAAGGATACTCCAATGTCCAATTAAAGAGCAGCAGCTGAGCAGAGCAGAGCTATCCTACGGTGCGGTGCTGGCCTGAGGCCAGAGAACAGAGGAGAAAGTTCATCCCCTGTTAAATTTCGCATAGAAGACACTGGCCAGGTCTTGGTTTGAAGTCAATAAAAATAACTACTATTTTTTAAATTAAGGGTACATGACTTGTGGGGGTTATTTTTCTCAGTGTTCTCTATGAATGTAGAAAATAAAATAGCACCTCTACTCCATTTTATGTTTCACTTTCAAGCTGAAAGGGTGACTTTTGGTGGGGCTGGCACATGACTGATGTCACCCTGAGATGGCAGGTTAGGCTTAAAGGAAATTCTGCAAATGGAGTGGCCTTGCCACCGGCCCAGGCGAGGGCATCCTCATGCTGGGGCAGGGAGGCTGCTGAGCTGTCAAACTCTGATGGTCAGGGAGGACCCTGCTCAGCATGAGCTGCCTTTTCCATCACTGGAGGATGTCAAAGCCGGTTACCATCGCCACTAAGGCAGACCTCCAGGGCATGGTTAGGAGCCAGCTGACTTCAAGATCATTAAAAACCTGAGGCACAGTTAGGACAGGGGCAGTTTTCAAAGAAGCCACATCATAAAAACAAAAGTAAACGAGTAAGAACAGTCCTTATAATGGACCCCCAAACAACCCTACCTTTTGGGGGAGGAGGCCCAAGTCTCATAGCTGATGAGACCCTTGTACTAATCCTCTCTCCCCCTCTGCCACCCAGAGCCTGGGTTACACGTCCTGACCACTGAAACCTGAAAATGATTTTTTTGTGTTGTGCTATTGTGTATACACTTTCCATCTGACCCGGGAGCAATGGGCTTATGGGCGCATAGCCACAGTTGTTGATTTAAAACCTGGTCCTGCCACATGAGTGACAGTGCTTTGCTTATGAAGCCATCTCCCCAGCCCTTGTTTTATTTTTGAGACAGTCTCAGGTAGCTCAGGCTGGACCCAAATTCAATATATTAGCCAAGGAAACCCTTGAACTCATGATCCTTTATATTATCCCAAATGCTATGATTATGCTTCGAAAAGATGTTTTCTTTTAAAAAAAATCATATTTCACATGAGTTGAACATTGCTCTGTTTATCTCTGTTTCACATAGATTATTTTAAAACATTGAAAATTTTGTGTGAGGATAACAAATGTGGATCTTACTATCATAGGGGAATATTGAAGTGAAAATTCTATACTCCTAACAAATTTTGATTTATTTCTACTCTTAAGAGTAATTAAAATACAAATGATATAGACATCATTTAAACTTGAATTTAAATTGCAAGTCCAATGAAAAAACTAAAAATCGCATTTCTATAAAATAAAAACAATCTTCTAAACGGAGACAAAAGAGTTAAATAAGATTCTCCACAAAGAATAGAACTGTCAGATTTCAGCTGCTGAGTCATTTCTAAATAAAACTGTTACTTCCTCCTGAGATAGTCAACAGTAACAAAAGTTAGTGAACAGACTAAAATCTAGAGGAAAGAAAAAAAAAACCTGACTAAAAGCCTAGAGCTAAATAATGTGTGGAGACATAGAAAAGCTCGGTCCCCAGGAAAGGGGAAGTTGGGCGCGGGGAGACGCCTGGAATGGTACCTGCGTATGAGCACATGGATCAGAGTTCAGAACCCAACGCGCACATAAAGAGAACCAGGCATCATCGCAGCACTGGCCTCTAACCCTGCACAGGGCTTAGGGCCGTAGAGCCAGGTGAATGCCTCCGGGAAAACCCCAGTGTCAAGAAATGTGCAGACATAACCATGTTTGGTAATATGCAAAAATAGCATTTATTAAGTGATTTGAGAATTGCAGTATGCATATTTAATTAAAGATGGTTTTAAGTAGCAAAAAAAAGAAAGAAAGAAAGAAAGAAAGAAATGTGCAGAGCTAGGGAGAAAGATATGCCGCATGCAGCACTCACTATGGCATTACACATGCATGTGCTCATGTGTGCAAACACATACATGTTGCAGAAGCCAGGAGCTGAAGCCTGCGGGTCGGACATAGTCCACGCTCCTCCCCGTCTTCCTTCTTGCGGTGTCACTTCGTAGTAAAGAACTGTGCTGAATCTTGTTCCGTATGAAATAATTCAACATCGGAGCAAAATGTGACTCACTCAAGCATGCTTAGGCCTTTCCGCTGTCTCCTCCCTACGAATGCAGGGGGAAGGACCATGGTTTCCTCAGAAATAGCTGCAGAGGCCTCACCTCTGTGTTGTTATTTTGTAAGGAACAGCAAGACAGCTGTGGAGCTGTTTGCCTGCGGCTAGCCTGGAAGAGAATGCTTTCATTTCTAGGTCACCAAAATACATTTTCCCCCCAATGGAGCACACACGCCAGATCAGACAGTCTCAGCGCCACCTCACACTCGCATTCAAGGCTGCACACTGAAAGAGCGGCGGCTCCTTCTCCTTTGAATTAGCCTGGAGACAATCTCCCCACTAAGGAGGAAAGCATCTTCAATTTCCTACTTGCAAATGAATGAGCCGCCTTTGTGTTTCCGCAGCATTCCATGCTAACCCCTGCTGATCCCAACCACTGCTGTGGTTTTCTTTTTCCTTTTTTCAAATATGCATTTCCAGAATAGTCAAAACAAATCGAATCAGACAAATGGAAGAGCTGAAAAACTGTGGCTCGGTGGCAAAACGCTTACCCAGGATGCACAAGGCCCTAGCGCCATACCAACCATGGAGGGGAAAAAGATAATAGTGTAGAACAGGTAGTAATGCAGGTGTTGTCTCATAGGTCAATTCTGGCTACACACACACACACACACACACACACACACACACACACACACACACACACATCCATCTACCTGTCTGTCTATCCATCAGTCATTGTAACCACAGTATACCATCAGCAGCAGTGATTTTCAATCTTCCTAATGCTACAACACTTTAACACAGTGTCTCGTGTTATGGTGGAACACTATGAAATTATTTCATTGTTATGTCATAACTGTAATTTTGCTGCTGTTATGCATCATAATGGAAATATCTGATGTGCAGAGTCTCGGACATGCAACCCCTGTGAAAGGGTGGTTTGACCCTCCACAGGTTGAGCACGACTGAAATAGAAGCTCCATGACATGCTGAAGCGGCCCAGGAAGCTGTCGAACACAACACGCACCCCGTCTCTCTAAGAACTGCCCTCAGCTGGACGGGCCACCCACCCACCCACGGTCATGCTCTCATCACGAGATAACTGAAACACCACAGCAACTTGGGCCACGGTGGAAGTGTTAGAGTTCTAGGGAAGGGCAGAGAGTCTATAGACAGGCAGAAGGCAAACGTGACAGGGGATGGGAAAGGCCAAATACAGATTCCTTCCAAGCCTTCTGTAGAGTGTGATGGAGGAGGGACTCACCCAATATTTGCTAAATGATGCATTAGATGAAGATGTGAGCTGTGGAGATTGTGTTCCCATTCTTGGTACCATTCCACTCTACATCAATCTTCTCTGCTGTGCCACCGCCCTCCCCCCACCCCCACTCCCCGCAACTGTATGGGACCAGATGAGAGGGAGAGGTTTCAGGCAGTGATTATAATTGCCTTGCTTGCAGAGAAGGTAAAAATGAATTTAAGGGAAGCTCTTTTAAACTCTCCGGAGAGGAGATCTCAGAAAATCTCTGCAGATCAGAGGGAAACAGAAATTATCTATTCATCTTCAGCTCCGTACTGTCACAGTGAGGACAAGGTTGTGTTCCATCTCCCACGCCCAGTTAAGATGAAGGCTTAGTTATGACACCTGCCAATTCACCCTCAAGATGTCAGGGCATCCTCAAGAACACTGTTGTCCCGACATAAAAACATGCCTCGAGGGGGCTGCAGAGATGAGTCAGTGGCTAAGAGCGCTGCATGCTCTTACAGAGGACCACGGTCAATTCCCAGCATGCACATGGTGGACCACAACCATCCATAAATCCTGTTCCAGATGATCTGATGGCCTCTCTGGCTCTGAGGGCTATTGTATGCACATGGTGCCTAGCCTCAAACAACTATACACACAGAAATAAAAGGAAATGAATTAGCTGGGCATGGTGGCACACGCCTATAATCCCAGCACTCAGGAGGCAGAGGCAGGTGAATTGCTGTGAGTTCAGGGCCAGCCTGGTCTACAAAGCAGGTCCAGGACAGCCAAGGCTACACAGAGCAACCCTGTCTTGAAAAACAAAACAAAACAAAACAAAACAAAACAAAAAAAGGAAATGAATTTGGATGGGAAGAGAATTCCATGGGATAATTCCGAAGAACCTTAAAATCATAAACACTCTTGGGACATTCCTGGCACAGGGTTTACTTCTAGGTCTTCTTCAGGTCAAAGACAAACAGTGTGGCTTTGGTTGTCACATCATACTCACTGATGACCTTAAAGGCTCTATTTAGTAGATCAGCAAACGAGAGACCCAACACCCAGTCACTGTGGAACAATCCCAACAATGTCCTAGCCCAGAGCTGTCCCCAGGAGACCACGCTTTACCTGAGTACCACACACTGCCAGTCCTCTGCCAGCTCCTCCAAGGTTTTAAGACTACTCGGGGGTGGGCCCACTGAGAGCTGAGGTGTGTTTCCAGACTCCAGGAGGGGACAAGAGCCTGCTTCTCTTCTCTTTGTTGGAAACTAGGATGCCTTGGGTCTTGTGGCTGTCAGTATGGCTCGCTTTATAAGTCAAAATGGATGCTTCAAAGGAATCAGTCACATGATGGGTAATGTATGCAGATTCCATGGCAGGGAGCCGAATGTCTGTATGCAGGAATGGTGCGCACAGATGAAGTGACGGCAGTGACAAGCAGACAAGCTGGTGGCCAGGAGAACTCAGGAGGCAGTACATCCAGTCTGCACCCTGGCCTAAAGCCAAGAACACATTCCCAGCCATTTTTTTTCTCTATGCCTCCAAATAAGCAAAGACTCAAGCATCTTCCATTTACTTTAAGCCAGGGAATGGCCCTGCTCATCTGTAATTGTCCTATGCTTATATCTGAGAGAGCTAACCCTTGGAGGCAGAGCTAACCCCTTAGAGGTGGAGCTAACCCCTAATCAAAGGATAAGTATAGAGAGTACTCAAGGACACCTCTGGCTTCCCCAGATAGGCTCTCCCACAAGCCCTGCTGACCCTGCACAATCATCTTTTCTATTCTGAGTGAAAGATGGCACCTGGGGGACAGAAATGGCATTTGGGACCTGGACTTCAGTCCAAGAGGAACTTTAAGAACCATCCTCAGTCAAATAAGGAAAAGAAAAACCCCCGTGGCGAGTTACAGAAAACAAAAGCCACCTAGCATATGCAGCTCTTGTTACTTAAAAATAAAAAGGTATGAAAATATCTACCAGTTAAATGCTAATTTTTAAAACTTAAAGATACAGAAAGGTAACAAGAAACATGCCACGTCGTATGGAGACAGCCCATCAGCCCAACACAGAGAACTACAGGCAGCCAGGGATGCTGAGTATGGGAGAAACAGTCCACCCTAGCGAAGAGCACGCCAACTGGTTATCCAATTCCAAGTGCTCAGGCTTGAAAACATATATACATGTAACATTATACAGACTGAGCAGCTGAGATATATATATATCATACATATACATGTGTATATGTATGTATATGTATGTATATGCATGTAACAACAATTAATGAAAGAAAAAAGAGTCCATGACTTTGAAAGAGAGGAAGGAGAGGTATATGAGAGGGTTTGGAGAGAGGAAAGGGAAGGGAGAAATGACATAATTATATAATAATCTCAAAAACGGAAAAAATAACAATTCTCAAACCTTTAGACCCTATTTTGGCTTCTAGTGGTTGACTTGGGTTTCTGTCGTGTACGGCGTGACATGTAGACACCTGATGAAATCGGTGTCTAAGAAGTCGTTTTCAAAGTGACAGAATATGGTGATTACGGAGAGCTGGCTAACTCCCTAAGAGACATACAGGGACTGGGAACAGTAGGTCAGAAGCTGAGCATGATGCCTTTGAGTCCACCAGCTTACAAGAGCGCATATGAGCCCTGCAAAAGCCACCCTTCTCTGCTGAGTCCTGCTCCCTGATTGCCTCGGGCCTATGGGCCCATCCTCAGGCTGCCAGCCTCTCCACCCTAGGAGCGGAGGTTTCTCCTTGTCCACTTAATCTTCTAGGACAGCTTCTTGCCAAAGGTGGGTCGTAAATCACGCAAAGAAAAGTAAAGCAGAATCCTAGGCTTAGTGAACTGGGTTCTCTGCTTCAGTCACCTGAGCCAGGAACCCAGCTAGCCACCGCGTCCTCAGCCAGGGAGAGGCTTGGGGGAGGGGCACTATCTGGACAGCAGAGAGCTGGCAAGGGAAAGACCTGTCCTGGGAGGGGAGAGCCACAAGCACGTGCTCTGAGGCAGTGGGGTGTAGCAAGGGTTTGTTTCTGGTTTTGAGTGAGGTGCTCCTGAAGGGGAGCCATTTTTGCTCCTTGGTGTTAACTGACAAGCTGAAGGAGCGCCCTGGAAGCTTGAGCAAGACCCATCCCTGAGGTTCACTATGTCGCCATCTTCATGGAGGCATGAGAGAGAGAGAGAGAGAGAGAGAGAGAGAGAGAGAGAGAGAGAGAGAGAGAGAGAGAGAGAGAGAGATGCCCCCCGTGTTGCCTTCTTCCATGGCCTTGCATAGATTCGCTGTTTACAGCCAATGCTGACCCCTGTAGTCAGAGGTGTGCAGCCCTGTGGATGGGGGAGAGGGTGCTGGTTTTGACCATGAGGCATAGGGTGTGGGGTGTGAGGGCTAAGGAAGGCAAATGATAGTCACAAAGACAAGACAGTGCCGCATTTCAGAAGGGAGCTGTCCACCCCCAGTGTGTCTCTGTCACACCCAGGTGTCAGCAGCAGCAGCAAGCAGGCCTGGGCGCTCAGAGCTGTCAGACAGCAGAGGGCCCACAGTGTTCCCAACTCAGGAGCACAAATGGGGACCTATTTGACTCTCTGGTGGCTGCTGCTGAATAAACCCTCTCCCACAGTGTCCTCAAACCTCCAGAAGTTTTTTTATTAAAACAAAGGAAATGTCAGCCCGGGAAAGCTCTGGAATATAATTAGGACCCACCAAATCTAAAGTAATTCAGAGTGGGAAAAAATAGGCAGTAATGAAAGGGAAGCTCGCTGGTCCTTACTGAGTCTGCTGTACGGCTGACACAAAAATCAATTTCAGCAGGCTTTAGCTGAATCTGAGCAGGAACAAGGGTGACAGGTGAAATTTAGTGAGCGAGCTACTGGGGTCACGGGGGGGAGGGGAACTCTATCGAGGCCTCTTCTCAAATGTCTCCTCTGTAGGGCACGTGAGCATCACTGTACACTGTATCCGCTGTCTGTGAGGGAGGGGCTTGAAAGCAGGATATGTTTTATCCTAATAAAATGCCTACGAGTTAGACTCTACCTGAGACACTTTAAAATGGTGGTTTTCGCAAGGGAATTTTGCCCCCTGGGGATATGTGACAGTGTCTGGACTTCCGATTGCTGTGACTGACCGTCAATGCTGGCGTCTCGTGAGTAGGGCCCAGCTATGCTGTTAAGCCTCCCACACTGCAAACTCTAAAGACAAATTCTCCTTTGTCCAGCACATGATTATTGAGTCCCCAAATGCCAATGATGTTGGCATAGAAGTGGCCTGCCGCCAGGTTGCTTAGAGACCTCTGAGTCATCACCTGCCACCACCACCAGGGACTCAGGATAAAAAGGGCTCTTAATTTGCCTCTCTGTCTCCATCTCTGTCTGTCTGTCTGTCTGTCTGTCTCTCCCTCCCCCCCCCCTCTCTCTCTCTCTCTGTGTCCCCTTCCTTCTCTTCCCACGCTTCTACAATAAATCTTATACCATGTATGTTGTGTGGGGAAGAGATCTGGTCTTTAGAGTTTGACATTCAAAAGATGCTCAGCAGATAGTGAAGTGTATGGCAAAATCACCAGCTACAAAAAACAAAACAAAACAAAATAAAACAAAACAAAACAAAAAAACCAACCAAACAAACAAACAAACAATCAAAAACCCCAACAACATAAGGCCTTACCTGGGACCTCATGGGGATGGACAGGGAGAGGACAGGCAGGGCAGCATTGTCCATTACTTGTTTAGTACCTTACAAATAACTTTTTATGCCAAGGATATTACACTTACAAACAACTTATGCTAAGGATCTTAGGTTTGGATGGTGGGTGTGTTGTCTGTGCTAGTTAGTTTTATGTCAACTTGACAAGCTAGAGTCATGGGGGGGAGGGAACCCTCACTGAGAAAATGCCCCCACCAGACTGGCCTGTGGGGAAGTTTGTGAGGCACTTTCTTGTTTGATGTGGGAGGGCCCAGGTCACTACGTGTGTTGCCAACCCTAGGTAGGAGGTACTCGGTTGTATAAGAAAGCAAGCCATGAGGCGCATTCCTCCAGGTTCCTGCCTTTCGCTCCTGCCCTGACTTCCCTCAGTGGAGGATGGACTGTGTTGGGGAAGTATAAGAAAAATGAACCATTTCCTCTCCAGGTTGTCTTAGGTCATGGTGTTTGACCACAGCAATAAAAACCCTAACTAACACACCCTTTAAAGACATTTTTATCCTGTGTTCACTTTCCCAAAAATGGAGTTCTTGATAAATCTTCAAAATTTGTATGTGTACCTTTTTCATAATCTCAGATGTTTATGCATTTTAACTGACAAGAATGCAATATATTATAATTTTAAAAAAATGAGTCTAGAGAGATGGCTCAGCTTTTAAGAGTGTAAACTGCTCTTGCAGAGGATCTGAGTTCGGTTCCCAGCCCCCACTCCAATTTCAAAGGGTCTGAGATCCCTGGCCTCCCTGCTGGCCTCAGAAGACACTTGTACTACATATACATACCTTCATACAGGCATACACTAATTAAAAATTTAAAAAAATAATTATTCAAAAATAGTATATTCTAGTGTTTGATTAAAATATGAATCACAATTAATCCTCAAGCTAAAAAAAAATGTATGTATGAAGGTGCCTTTGTCTAATGTGAGCTCTTGAAAGCAAGAATGTGCTGCTGACCTTGTTATGGCTGCATATGGCTTGTTACCTCAAAGTAAAGAATGCAGATTCGCAGATTCGGTTCTTTTTAGAAAAGCAAGATAAGCAATATTATTTCATAGTACTGACCATAGTTTGCCACCTTTTGGATATTTATGAACTAAGGAACTGGAGTTCCTCTGAATGACTCAAAGAAAAACGGCAACCACGTGTGGATCCTCCTGAACACAGAGAGAAGTGACTATGGCCTGCAATTCTTATGCAGGCAATAACAGAAGACCCAAGCCTCTGAAGGCACAGAAATGTGTCCCACCCCCCGTACCTCCCATGTCAGCGCAGACCACATGAGCCACATGCTTTCTAAGCATTGCTCTTCTTACCGTTTTTGTGTATTAGGAAGGCAAAACCAAAAATGATACTGGAAAAATTCAGTTTGTGTTACGAATGAAAGATGGGTCTTTCAAAGTGAAGGGCCATACAATCGGACCCCAGGCACGCCTATATTCTTGAGAGGCTAGTCACCAGGAGCAAGGGCTCAAGTGCCTCATCAATATGTGCTCCCTACGAGACAGTAATCCTGGGAATCGATTTGCCTGGACTCTTGGGCAAGGGAACATAAGTAAACCATGAGGACCCCTGAGAAAGAGCAAGGGTTCTTTTTAATAAGGAAGCCACGCCAGGTTCTAGGGTGGCCTGAATGGGGAGACAGCTGACGAGGTAGTAAACGCATTGATGGGCAGCTAAATTTAGCTGCAATATGACTCCTCTGCTAGGTAGCTTCCCCTTCTGAAGGGCGAGGTTTCCCTGATTCCAGTGAAACTCTTCATCCCACAGTTTGCTGACAAATCAGCATGGTGAGAAGAGGAGAGCAGGCTCCTAGCTCTCTGACCACCTTTTCTTCTCACACAGGACGGGAGACACTCGCGGGTCTATAGTCAAAGCTTTGCAGGGCTTCCAAAGCAGTGTCCTGGTTAAGAAAGAGGGATTGGGGGGGGGGTTAAAGGTGTCCTTGGGTGACCTGAGTCTAGAGAAACTTTTGATTATAGGCCCCTTATCTATAAAAACAGATACAAAGCAACTAGCTTACTAGTTTGCAGTAAAGATTAAATTAATATGTGTAGAGAGGCAGGTGGTAGGGTGCCTGGGTATCCTAGCTCTTTCAGTGTGTTATGGGACCTATTTATACCCTCTGTCCTGCTGTCCTCAACTTTGAACCAACGTGCACACCTGGTTTCCTCTTCCTCCTCCCCAGATGTGCAGAGGGGGCCTTTGCTTCCATTCCTTCTCCCCAGATGTGCTGCAGGCCTTTGCGTCTCTTCCTTCTGCTATGCCTGCCTGGCACTGCCTTTATACCTACACCTTGGGTTCCAGTGTCACCAAGAGTCCCCTCAAGATGCTGTAGGGAAAATGTCAACTCCCTGTAGATTCTTACCAATATTTTCCCTTGCCTTGGGGTCACCTCACTCATTGCGCACTTTGCACTTATGTATTACTTATATAAGGCATCTTTTGTTCTCTAACGAGAGTGTGTGGAGAACAAGGGTTTCGCTCGATTTAGACCATGGCTACCTCTTCCACAGCATGTCACTGACAGCAGTGTGGCCACTCAATCACCCGCGTGCTGTGGGAATGAATCATCTAGAACACCCTCCCCCCTCACACACATCACAGAATCCCCTATTTGAAGACATAGCAAAACAGACAAAGCGAGTATGGTCACCAAACAAAGAAACTGAGGCTTTCCAAGGAGCAAGGCCTCTGCAGCAGTACTAGCTTTACAGCTTGACTTTGCATCCAAGTACCGAAGCAGGAACTGATCGCCTCCCTCTTTATGCTATTCACACACCCGAGGCTTAAAGAGCAAAATAAAGACTTCATAATTAACATATATTTTCTATCCAGGGAGATTGATTTCCATAAATATATAATTATTTCATTTAAATGTTAGCAACATGGATATTGAAAAGTTATGGACTATTGAAAAGTTGAAAAGCACAGGAGCAGAGGTGGCCACACCCCCAAATTACATTCCTTCTGGCAGCAGCTGACATTTAATCTTTACAGGTAGCAATTAGGGATGAGACTGGCTTTAGAACCAGAGAGAACAGCTGACAACCTTTCCTTCTCTCCCCTCCCCCACCAAAGGAAATAGAGCTTATTTTCAGTCAAACACAAGTGACCATAGCCTGGGAGAAAAGATTCAGGTTACTTTCAATCATGGACCGCTCTGTGCATCACCACTGTGTAGTCAGAAAACAAAAGAATGTCATAAGCAACGCACTTGCCAAATACAATGGCAGGCAGGTTACGGAGATGTAAGGAGATCTGCTGTAGGCAGCCCTCCCTAACAGCGTGGAAGGACGGAGCTAGTAACAGCTTAAGTCTTTCAGGCCACAGTCAGCAGAGGCCACGCGCATGGACACACAAGAGCCCTTTCCTACCCACCGCCCCCATGCCCGCAATCCCACTACTGAGGAGGAGACAGAAGATCACTGAGCTGGCTGACCACCAGCCCAGCCTAGTGGATGAGATCCAGGTTCCAGTGAGGGACTCTGTTTAAAAAAAAACCAAAGAGGACCACTCCTAAGGTTGGCTTATGATCTCTATATGCACGTACACACCAAAGTACCCAACACACATGTACACAAACACACACTCACACATAGGAGAAAAGAAAAGAAAATCAATGTTCACTTAAGAACAGAACAACTGGTCTTTATGTCAGGTCAGACCATCTACCATTCCCGATCTCCTAAACAAAATGCCTATCCAAACAAACAAACCTGTATTAGATGCCACAGACTAGGAATAGTAAGTAACTTAATGCCAACAAGAATATGCATAGCTATGTATCAGCCATTGATGGACATTCAACAGCTACAGACATGAATACTAAAAAATACTTGACATCCAATATAGGATACTTTTAAAGGCTGGAACATTCTTTTAAAAAACCAGCATCATGCTACTTTTACAACTTAAAAAATCCCTTTGAGAAGAAAATATTTCAAAAAACAAATGAGAAGGATACGAAGATGTTTAGAAGATGAATAGACGGGAACCAAAGGAGTGGAAATACGTACAATTTTTTTTCAGAATTTTCAATTTTCCAATAAAGCTCTAGGCAAGCCCTTTTAACTTTTGTAAAGAAGGGGAACAGAAATGCTTGTTATTCCCTTTCGCCTTACAAGATTCAAGCACAAAAAAGGAGTGACCAGACGTAGCTTGTTTCTATGCCTACCTCACCGGGCCAACGTCTCATTGTGTTACCCATAATGTGTCCCCTGTTGTTGTCAAACCCTGATCACTCCTTTACAGGAAGGAGCTCACAACATATTGCAAATAGCAGTAAGCTGGCAATATACTGAGGCCCTGTCTCAAGAAAGAAAGTAGGAAAAGGGACCTAGGGAGGTGGCTTAATGGAAGATGATTTGTCCAACATGTACAAGGCCCTGGGCTCCTTTCATTATGTGGTGGGTGGAAGAGGCGAAAAAAATATCAGGTGTTTTGTTTTTTAAAATGAACTATTATTGCCTTGTATTAGTTGACACACTCTATTTAATATACTGCATGTTTTCTAAAACAACAACAACAAAAATAAACAGTGTGTGTGTGTGTGTGTCAATGCTGGTTTTATCACTGGACTTCATCTACTTTGAACAAAAATCCTAAAATTATTATGAGATTATTTTTTAAATGTGCAAGGAACATCCTTAGAAGGGCTTATTTAAACTTTGCAACTACTGAATACTTGGCCTTTAATTATACAGATAACAATTTGTAAATCATTTATCTTTGTATTGCTAATACTTGCAGATATTCATAGGAAATATAGCCTGGGGAAAGGTAACTGGAATCTAGGGTCTCGCTCTGGTTCCTCTGCTCTCACTGTGCCTGAAGGTGCAGCCTGGGCAGGGACTGGAGCCCAATGAAACGAAGGCTGCGGGCTCCACTCTTTAACACGGCACTTGGGCGACAGTGTAATTGACACAAATCCCACAGCCTACATCAAAGCAAGAGAATGCAGAGGAGAAAAAGATCCTGTGAAGCTGAGTTGAAAGGATGGCTGCTAAAACCCGAGGGATAGGCTGAGTAAAAACATGTGAAAGGCATCAAATTTAGGAATGTTGCTGGGACAACTGCCTCACTTATACAAAAATAAAAGATATAATAGATTTAAACCATAATTTTAAAAATTAATATTCTTATGTAAATTTCTGACAAGTGGTTCATTAAAGCATCAGAATCAACAAGGGAGGCTGGGAAATCTTTTTACAGATTTTTTACAACAATGAAACTCAACCCTCGGTGTTTTGGTATTTAGCGCTATGCTTATGTAGAGTGTAAGGAAGTCAGGAAGGAGGCTAGGTGTTTCCCCCCTGTGTGGTGATCTACAGCCTAGGACCGTCTTCCCTGTGCATCCTCCCCTCTGCTTCAGATCACCGGCTTCTCTACTCAAACGTGCATTCACTAACTAATAAATTCTTCTGTAAACGCAAACACGAATAACTGCTATTTCTTGCCCCCATGGAAACTAAAGTCCTGGCTTTCCTTTCCCGTAGGTTTTAAATACCGTGAATATTATAACGTGACAGTGATGCCTTGACAGAAATGGAAGGAAGGGAAGAGCTCTGAAGTTGGAGAGTGCACAGACAGACAGACAGACGCAGGTGTTTAGGCAGAGAAGATGGGGAGCACAGAAAACAAAGACAAAGGGAGCTTGGACTATGCAAATTCAGGTTGAGGAAGAGCTGCTCCAGAGAGAGGGGATGAGGGAGGGATGGAGGGGAAACAGGAAGGAGGAACAAATGCTGCAGGAGAGAATTGACTAAGCCAAGCTAGTCTCTTCTGCCACATCCTGAACTGGCTGAGACCAACCTCAGCCCGAACTTCCCAAGTCCAGCAAACAGGTCAATCTGTGTGGTTACCATGGAAACAAAGATGGCTCACAAACTATAATAAATGAGATGCCACTGAACACTTGGATAGTAAAAAAAATAAAAAAATAAAACACCAAATGACATGAGTCAGTATGCCTTCTTCAAAACAACACAGATTCTAATTACTTCAGAAAAAAAAAACAGGAGGCTAGGAGTAATAAGCTGGGCAGGGTAATCACAGAATACCCAGGAAATTGATTAATAGCTAACGCTTAGCACACCAGGCACTGTTCTAAGTACTCGATGTACGTTAAGCCATCATAGAAAACTATAAAGTAGCTTGGTGTCGCTGATATCCTTACTCTGCAGACAGGGAAATAGGCACACAGATGTTAACTGTCTGGTCTAAATTTTACTTCACAGGAACAGACTCTCACTAGTGTTTATTTCTTGTCCAGCAGTTTCCATACCGCTTTATGTAGGAACAACACTGCCAGGGGCTTTTATCTGACTGAAAATGTTGTGGGAGTTCACCTCTAGCCTTAATCTTTCTAGTGCTAGTTTCCCCTCAGAATCTTATGTTTATAACTGTGATTGATCACGAGTGAGTTTTAGGACATGAATCTGCAGGTTCAAAAGGGGTGTTATGGTGGGCAGTACCCCGCAGTTTAGAGCCTTGGAACCAGACTTGCCAACTCAGATAGGGGCAAAATGATACAAACATGGGTTTTTTAAGCTTAGACCAGAAAGACTAGCTCTTAGGCAAGGAAGGCTGTTAAGCCCCTGGGTAAGGCATTGGCCAGTTTACCAGGGAAGGGTTTGCGTCTGTGTAAGGCTGTGTGAGCTCAACTACGCACAGAGCAGAAGACAGCAAGGTAGGAGAAGGAAGTGACAGGGCCCCCAGGCTCTCAGGACTTCAATAAGACATCCCCATAGGCTCTGTCGTATGCGAGCTTGCTCTCCAGCTAGGACTGCTGCTCTGGGAGATTAAGGAACCTTTAAAAGGTGGAACCTTGCTGAAGTGGGTATCAGTGTGAGCAGGTCCTGAGGCTTCATAGCCCCGCTCCACTCCCTGTTTGTTCTCTGCTTCAGGACTGCAGATGCACTGCGACCAATTGTGTCACTTTGCTGCCACCATGCCTTTATTAACATAATAGACTTCGTCCCATTGAACTATAAGCCAAAGCAAGCTCGATCTCTCTTAAGTTGCTCCTTGTCAGGCATTTGGTCACAGGAACAGGAAAGTCACTAACACAGAGGTGAAGGAGTACATAAGACAGGAGTGTGGATCAGTTGGCATCTTAGATCAAAGCAGTCGACATCATCTTCACCCCTTTGCCACCTCTGGATTCATCACTACCAAGTACAGGACTCTAGTTATTCATCTTTCATTGAGATCCAGAGTCCATTAAAAAAAAACCTGAAGTGGAGGAGGATGGCACTGTAGAGGGGTGGCAGGAGATACCAGGAAGAAAGAGGAAAACCTTGTGCCAAGATAGGGTGGAGGAAAACACCATAGTGGGCAAGAAAAGGCTTGCAAAGAGTGTGGCGCGCTTCAGTGCACGTGGACACAGTCCAATGGCGTTACTTTTTAAAAAACGGTTCTGTCCCTCTGCACAGAGCGCTGAAGTCAGGAGCAGAGGAGGGAGACAGGCTTCCAGCTCAGTGTTTAAGAGAACAAGCGAGGCAGCTGAGCAGGTAAAGCAGGCGATGTCAGAGTGCTGAGTGCAGCTATGCGGCTAGAATGCAGAAAAAGCCAGACGTCTGCGCTGTGCCTAAGTGACTGGTCTGTGAGGCAGAAGGTCTGGAGGAACAAAGGACGAGGCAGACAGTGCGTGTTGGCTACGAACGATTACGCTGAAGAATCATGAGGCCTAAGGCTGGAGAGACAAGTTATTAAAGTTTCATGAGGACCGAGAGAAACTGACAAAAGGGACCAGAGGGCTTATTGAACATCAAAGAGCAGGTGTGTGGGGCGTGGACTATAAGCCAGAGGCATCAAAGGCTGCGCTCTGCAGATTCATTCCCATTCAGACTTACAGGAGAATGGACCTGGGCCTCGCTAGGTCCAGAGAGTAGAGTGTCCTTCCAGGTAACACTCATCCGGGGATATTTCAATGTTTATCGTTGCATAAACAAGCCAAAAATCAGGCTGCTTCCTCAGAACGGCAGCTAGGTCACAGCGAAGCCAAAAACTGCTATGGAAATGGCTGCCAAATCTTGTGATCTTTTGACAAGCAAAATCACTTCATTTAGTATCGTTTCATTTCAATCTGCAAATACAAAACAGTAAGACGGTGATTTTGCTCTCAGTCTAGGACAACGTTATAAATGAAAGAACACCACAAAGCTGAGCTATAATGTGAGAAATGGTAGCAGTTTTCTTTTCAGTATTACTCCAAGCATGGAAGGTTATAAAATTCCATTCAAGATGAATCTTTGTGTTTCGTTATCACATCTGCACTAAAGGCAACTACCTAGCCAGCCACACAACAAAAATAGTGAGAACTCATGGTACTGCACAACACCTAAGTCCAGCTCCAAGAGATGTGTTTTCTATTATTTCTTAGTCCTGCCATCTTTCAAGTCCAAGGCATCGTTGGAGTGATTTAGGAAGCATAAAGCCATGCTAGACCACATATTTTTGAGGCAGGTATTTTCAGCATGCAAATGAGAATATGAGCTTCCTTTGGTGGTAAATAGAGCTGTCATTTTCCTTTGATTAAGAATCACTAAGGCCCTCTCTCACCCATACCAAAGGAGACAGAGCACCTGCTGCTGATCCGCAGGGTGAAAGAGATGGAGCTGCAGAGAGGAAATGGCAGTCAGGAGCCTCGTTTGCAGCCGGGTACTGCTCTGCCAGTCTTGGGCAGCCCTTAGGCTAGTGCAGGTTTAAAGACACATTCAAGTGGAATATTGGAAGTACACACCAGCAAGATTCTATCTGGAATAATTCATTACAAAAAAAAAAAAAGAAAGGAAGGAAGGAAGGAAGGAAGAAAGGATGAAAGAAAGCAGGCAGAGGCTGGAGAGCTACCTCAGCGGCTGGCTAAAAGCAGGCACTGGCTGATCCTCCAGAGGGCTTCGGTTCCTTCCCAGTACCCACATGGTGGCCCACAAGAGTTGGTAACTCCAGTCCTTGGGGGCATGATGTCCTTTTCTGGCCTCCATGGGCACCCAGAATGTTGTACAGAGTGATATATGCAAGCAAAAACACCCATAAACATAATTTTTAATGGTAGATGTCCTATGGTAGTAGCGAGCATCATCCTTTATCACGCAGTGCTTATGGGAAAGCGTATTCTCCACACATGCTCAGGGACAAATACTCCACAGGTCCTAACTTCACTCACTTGAAGCAGGCAGGGTCCTCATCTGCTATCTTAGACTCATCTCACCCATGAAACCCACCCCAGCAGCTCGCTGCAGCCATGCTCCTTCTCCGTGCCTCCCATCAGCCTGGGAGGAGCTTCCTGCAACTGAATTTACATGTGCCAGGCTAAGACTCACACAGATCACTACACAGTCACCATTATGCACCCCAGTTCCACACATGAAGAAAGCGAGGCACAGTCACAAATCACACTGTGACAAAGGCTAGACTCTTGGCCACGCCCAGGTGCCTCTGCTTCTGTTGCGACTGACCCACTTCCCATAGCTGGCTTCAGGCTGGCTACACTGTCCACCGTGCCCTCTTGATCTTCGCTCTGGACTGCAGGATGCTTGATGGTGGCCTGCTCGAACACTCACTGGGTGAGGCTTGGAGATTCCCAATGAGTCTGTTCACCTGGGACACTGAGGCTAGTGGGACAGATCGCGTCTTCACAGAAATGAATTCTAGAGGGGGCACGCTGCACCCACCTTTAATGCCAGCACTCTGGAGGCAGAGAGAGGCTAGGGGTGGGGGTGGGGGGGTCTCAGAGTTTGAGCCCAGCATGGTCTACTTGAGTTCCAGGGCAACCCAAGCTACATAATAAGTCCCTGCCTTGAAAAAAATAAAAATATAGGAATGAAGTTTGCCTTAGCTTCAGCACCTTAAAAATTGTGAGATATAACCCATGTGTATTCACCCTTTAGCCTGTGTGTCACCTAAGGCAGCATGCAGCTACAAACAGCTATACGAGTTACCCAACCCAAAATTATGAAGTGAGTTAAAACATTATGAGATCTGTTTTGATAACTCAATTGTATAGATCTTGAGTGTCAGTTTTGGAGATGACAATATAGCCTTGGTTTCCCAAAGTAGTTAGGTACAGGGAATTCTAGAATTCAGAGGTCCTGTCTCAAAAGTAAGGTAGCTGGAGCCTGAGGGTATTGTCTGGTCTCCTTACACAAGTGACCTCCACAAGCTGGCACACACACACACACACACACACACACACACACACACACACACACACACACGTGCATGTATGTGCTTGTGCACCTGAATTTTATATCCAAGTTAAATGATGCTTAATAAAAATGGCACATTCAGTTTTACTTAAAAAAGCCACCAGGATTACACTCAAAATGGATTGTGTCTCTAGGCACTAATGCTGCTGATGCTTAAGACATTTTGAAATTGCTATTATCACATCTCTCTGAATATTGAAAGGAAATTATGGCCCATCTGTTGGAGAGCATTTTTTATTTTTCTGCATTTGATATCACTTAAACTAGCACAGAAAGGGCAAGAGGATCAAGCTTGAAATATCCATTGGAGAAACATAAAATGGTAAGAGACCAAAAAACAACTTTGTGGTTTGTACATTTTGTCACCCAAAGAAGACAGAAACCAGTTTGTAGGGCTATTGAATACTTAATATTTTGATTTTTTTTCTAATATGAGTATATGCAGGAACATGTACATGGGCACACAGGGAGGCCAGAAGAGAGAATCAGACCACCTGGCCTAGAGCTGTCTGATCTGAGTGCTGGGAACCACCCGGGCCTCTACTTTTCAGCAAATGCTCTTAACCACTCACCAACGTTTTTGTTTTGTTTTTTAAATGTTTTTTTAAACCTCTCACCAAAACATTTTCAAAGAAGTAGATGTCTTCAGGGCACCTCTGTGCATTCCTGTCTGTCCATATCATATCTGTCCGTCCATAGCAGCCGTGTTGGCCATGGAGTATGTACTAAGAAAGTGACTGATTAGGATGCAAACTTCCCTCTACTTAAGTGTGTTAAACATGAAAACTAGAAACCATGGAGATCACTTATAAAGGCAGGTGTGATTATTGAAAATAAACTTGGGAGCCAAGTGCCATGTAATCCCAGCACTCAGGGAGGCAGAGGCAGGTGCATCTCTGTGAGTTCAAGGCCAGCCTGGTCTACAAAGTAAGTCCAGGACAGTCAGGGCTACACAGAGAAACCTTGTCAAAAATAAATAAAATAAAATAAACTTAGGAGAGGCAGAGTGAATTAGGGGATTGAAACAAAGCATCAAGACACCTGATAGGGACAGAGCATCCCTTGAGAATGGCATAAACTTCCCTGTTAGTGTTAAGAGGCTGTTTCCTGAGAAATCAAGACTGGTGTGTGTGTGTGTGTGTGTGTGTGTGTGTGTGTGTGTGTGTGTGTGTGTGTGTATGCACTGATAGATAAACACCCCACCTCTGCATAGCGCTTCCCATTTAGAATGAAAAACACTGAATAAGCACCACGCCACCAGCATGAGGTAAATTGGAGTGATGTTTTACATATTAGGCATTCACAACGGAAACCTTGGTATGAGCAGGTGGTTAGTGCTATTTTGTTGAAATGAGTTCTGCAGAGCTGAGCTCCAGCTACGATGGCTTCAGAGTCTTGTGGATAATTGTTTCGAAAATGGCCTGTTTTGCAAACACCGGGTTGCATATTTTAGCTATTTTTCTAGTTACTACCTAGACATCACCTACTCAACAGATTCTAAAACATCTTGCAGAGGCAAATTTCCAAAAAGAGAAAGGTCTTTCTAGCTATCCAGCCAACTGCCTACCCACAATACTGCTGCTTCAAAGGAAACTGAGAGCAAACATGCCATGGCCTAAGGAGTCAAGAGTTAGTTAGCACCAGGTCAAGCTGAAGTACCTATGTCTTGGCAAGAAGCTATTTCATACCACAGGCTCAATATTGGCAAGTGTGTTGTATGTATATATGCATGTATGTGGGGGATATGTGTACATGTGTGCACACATGCGAGTGCTTATGTAGAACAGAGGCCAATGTAAGGTGTCTTCTCTATTGCTCTTCCACTTTATTATTATGTTTTTTGACACAGAACATGGAACTGGCTGGTTCAGTTAGGGTGTCCACCAGTGAGCTCTGGGGAATCTACCTTTCTCATTTTCTCCGGTGCTTGGTTTTCTTTGTGGGTACTGGCATCCAAACTTGGGTCCCCAAGCTTGTACAGCAAAGCAGTCTACAGATGGGGACATCCCTCCCAGCTTCAGCTATGGTGACATGGCTGCCATTCAGCATTTCAGAGCTATTTAGTGTGGGGGCGGGGAGATGAGAAAGCTGAGAAGTTTTAATCACTGTGAGAGTTGCCCTATGTCTTGGGGTCCCTGGCCGCAGTATATACTGGTAACTGGTGGCACGGGTAGTACCTTGGGGGAACTAACAGAAGGATAGTAGCATAGAATTATACAAAGGTTCAGAGATCCAATAAGACGGGTGTTTACTAATGCAGACCCAGAAGATATAGGAAGCGTCCTGGAGCTCCCAACTGGGCAATGCGGAGTGTGCCCAGGGTTCATGCCTTCCCTGCTCTGAGCACGGTTATTGTTCCAGGGCATGCCTGAGATTTGTTTCTTCCTCCAGTGTTTATTCTGCCTCTGCCTGTGTCAGAGTACTTAAGGATAGAAAGAAAACTATTAGACATCTCGCACTAGCAGAAATTCAACAAATGGCCCCACCAGTCCCAGAGCCCAGAGAAATTCTATCTAGCTGGGAAATAAACTAAAGGGACATATAATCTACAAAGAGGCTTATTAGGCTGGAGAGAGAGAGAGAGCTCAGTCAGTAAACTGTTTGCCAAGCAAGCCTGAGCACTTGAGGACGTACCCCTAACCCCCACAGCACAGTACTAGAACGGCAGTGTGAATCTCTAATGCTGCAGCGGGAGAAGTGGAGACAGGGCTCTCTGTCTCAAGAAGCAAGGTGCACAGTACCTGGAGAACAGCACCCAAGGTTGTCCTGTGGCCTGTCTATGCACATCACCCCCTACCCCACACATAGACAGACAGAGAAAGGAGAGAGAAGAGGAGGAAGGGTATTTCTTTTTTCTTTTTCAGTGTGTGTGTGTGTGTGTGTGTGTGTGTGTGTGTGTGTGTGTGTGTGTGAAATCACACACATAGAGTCTTATAAACACATACAACTGAAAACCAAACATCTACCCTTAGCAACCATTAGCCCTTGAATCACCTTAGTGATCTAGTCTAAGAATAACAGCTCCCTTCTCTGATAAGAGTTGGGAGAACATCTGTGTGCCAGGTGTTCATAAAATGGTTAACTATCCTGGTCCCAGTATCTCTCTGTTAGTTGTATTTATAATAATCGCAATGCTGCCCTTGCTTTGGCTACTTGGAATAAGGCAAGGACATTCAGATGACAATAGAGGCTTGGTAGACAGGTCAGATACTCTAGGGCCCATTTCACTTACAAAATGTCCAGCTAAGGTTTCCAGGAGCTGGTAATCTCCAGGAACACCAACTGCCTGTGGCACCCTCTCTCGATGCCTTAACTTTGCCTTCATCGCTGGCAGGAGCTAAGCTGCAGCTGATGTGGCACCATAAAGTGGAGGCATCGCCACTCTGCCATCGCAGCGCAGGGCTGATCACCTTACACTAGCAGGGAAGATGGGGTCCCGACTGTGTACTGCTGAGGGGATCCAGTTCTCCCAAACATCTGAATGCCGAGCAATGGCTGAGGTTCTGCCTCCCTTGCTGATGTATCTGATTGCCCAGGGAAGCGAGCCTCTCTTTGGTTCCTTCCTGCGGACTGTCACAGGCCACCACAGATGAACTCATCACCTTATGCTTGCATTCCCAGTGCTTTCTTTTCCTGGTGTCTTCATTTTTTTCCAGCACAGCCATGATTGATACGCTGCAATCTCATGAAGAATAATGGCAGCAAAATGAAAAGCATATGTGTCGTCTCCAGGAAGACACATGAGCAGTAAAACATAGCTGAACCAAGGCTTTGTGGCTATAACTCTTACTGTCTTTAGGCAGCTAGAAGCACTCTTTAAAAATCTTTTGTGATTAATATTTTATTGAGAACTCCCACTACTGTGGAGAAACAAAACAAAGAAAATGAACAATCCTCAAATCTCCACCACCAATAAGTAAGGGACCCTTAAAAACCCCACTCTGGCCCACTAATGATTTTTCTATTGACAGAAACAGCCCTCAGAGCGAAAATGCCGATAATGGGTACCTAGGAGGCAGGAAGATGACTCATCTGTTTAGCCCTCTAGCTGTTTTCTACCTCCCCTTGCCTATTTCCAAGGTCTCCTGTCCATCAAAGAAAGATGAGCCAACAGGAGACCGGTTTTCAAAATAACTACCTATAGCAACTGCGCAGGCCATCCATGACGCCATTAATGCTGAGCCAAGTCCAGGCTCCTCTTGGCTGGGGTCAGCCAAGGGCCAAGTTACAACAGATTTCAAAGAAACCTCTTTCATGCCAGGCCCTTTACGTCTTATCTCCATTTTTTTCTAGGGAATCCATGCCTAGACATGTGCCCTCTTCGCAGTCAGCATGGCTCTCAAGTCTCTTCCTGTCCACTTGGCCTCCCTGGGAACTCTGGGAGTCTTGTGTATCTTCCTGGGAAGGTTTCAGTGAAACAATCAGGTTAATGATCATAACCTCATTATAAGTTAATAAGTATCTCCGTTTTCTCATTGGATGGCTTAGGAGCTTGTATGGTCTCTCCCCCCAGAAAACACATACACAGTTACACATGTGTGCACTGACAAAAACTCGCCAGTTGAGTTTGATTTCTCTTTTGGAATGTGTCCTGGTGATCTATGTTGGTGATAATATTTGCACAGTTCACGTCCATCAAAGTCAACAGCTGTGTGCTTACACAGGAGCGTGTGTGTGTGTGTGTGTGTGTGTGTGTGTGTGTGTGTGTGTGTGTGTGTGTATGTGTGTGTGTGTGTGTGTAATAAATATTGGAGCTAGGAGATTCAACCAGAGGCCTGACAGAAGCGCTAAAGCTTAAGTGTAACCTTTCCCCTCTGAGTTTTTAGCAGTCCTCAGAGGAAGCTCTCTTGGGTGATGGGATAAGGCTCACATTTCAGTGTGACGGGAGAACAGACAGTTTTTAATTAAGTGTTTGACATCCCTGCCTGGTGGCTCAGAAACTGAGCCTGCCAACTAAGCCGTCCAGTCCCACCAAACATAGGCAGATGCTGGAATCCCAAACCGCTGGGCAAAGGCTGAGGGTACTCGTGTGCCTTTGTCTGGTTCTACTACCCCACGCATGAAAGGAAATTACTCAAGAGCCTGATAAGCAAAAAGAGCACAGAGAAATAAGTTACCCGAGAACTTGTTCATAGTCACGGCTCAGAAATGCGTGGAAATGATGGAGAAATCTACATTACTGACCACCAAGGAAACATGCTCACTGCATATGGGTGTGAGTCAGGCACTCCTTACCAGTTCCTGCAATCTCAGTTCTGGACTCCCATTTTTCCTTGTTATCCTTGGCCTCACCCAGAGCTCTTCCAGAGGTCTGGTCCAAGTATGACTTGCTTTGCATTTTTGATGCCCTCACCTCTTTCTTCTAGTCCCCAGTAACTAAAGCACATAGCTTGGTGTCTCACACCATCAAGTAGGAAGATGTGATAATGATTCTTTTCTTGTTCATGAGAAGGTCAGGCTTCAGAACTCTTCTGAGCACATCTGTGCACGTCTTCACAGAACTCTAGTAAGTGTGGTCCAGCAGAACTCTTCATTCTGGGCATCTGCCCATCTTTCATGGCTAATCACGCTTCTCAACCTCTGTCTTCCCTACCTGTGTCTTGTCACCTTGGCTTACTACCCATGTTTCCATTGATGCCATTCTCTCTTCTGTAAGTTGCCTATGCTGTGTTCAGAGACTGAGGCAAATCATGTTCCTGTTTGGAGAAATTGTGGTAATTACCATATCTTTACTGATGGTCTTGACTCACTAAGCTTTAATGAGCACCAACCAATAATACTTTTTTTTTAATGATTAAAAGACTAAGGAAGTTTTGAGGAGATGACTCAGTGGATAAAGGTTTCAAATCCCCAGGACTCACATAGAAATCCAGACATGGTGGCATGTGCCTATAATTCTATCTCTGAGAAGTGGAGATGGAGATGATTAGATCCAGGGACTTGCTGGCCAGCCAATCTGAGAATTGGTGAGCATCAGTCAGGTTCAGTGACAGAATATCTCAAAAAATAAAATGTAGAACAATAGAAGAAGACACCAAATGCCATCTTCTGGCTTCTGTGAACATGAACACACACACACACGAAAGAGAGAGAGAGAGAGAGAGAGAGAGAGAGAGAGAGAGAGAGAGAGAGAGACAGAGAGAGAGACAGAGACAGAGACAGACAGAGACAGACAGAGAGACAGAGAGACAGAGAGACAAAGAGAGAGTTACTAAAAGCATTAATTTCTAAGAAAGGATAAATTCATTGCCTTGGCCAAGATGGGGAGAGAGAGAGACTATGGTGCAAGAGCTACCCAAATTAATGGCTTCTTTGTACTATGAGTTCTATGGAGCTAAATGGATCCATAGTTCAGAAAACAAGAGTTAAACTTGGCTCACAGTGGTAGTTGTGGCATCTGGTTTCCAATGAGTTGTTTTTAGCTAAAATTTCAGTTAGATTCATTAAACCCTAAGACATTTCTGTGCTTAGTTTAAATAAATGGGCTCAAGTGGCCCATGTAGAAAACTCAACAGAACTTCCTTCCACTTTTTGGTGAGTAAAGTATTTTACAAAATTTCTTGGGGGTCAAACTGGGTGTTTTTCAAAGGCAAGTGTTCAAAGATAAGCTTAACAACTTCTCATCAAATAACTGCGCTGTCTTTTTTTTTTCTGTAGATTCTGAAGTCAGACTCAAATCCACATGCTTCTGTAGCAAGCATGCTAACAACGGACCTATTTCCCCAGATTCTGTCTCCCCAGAGTTTATTTTACATAAGGTGTTTAATGAAAAAAATCTACGACCAATAAGGAGAGCTTACGTAAAATCCAATGAGTCATGCTTTACAGAGAGTCTGTCTGCTTTCCTTCTGCTTTCAAAGGCATACATAGTGTGCAAGGAATCCTGGGAAGGGTGGAGCCTGAGACACCATAGTGAGGAGTGAACAGTTCTTTTCAATATTGGAGTATGCGGCAATTAGCAAAGCCTCTGGCACTGGAACCTCTTTATCTTCTTCATCCCCCCTGGAAGTCCTTGAACAGCCTCTTCAGTTAGTCTAAGCGAACCTCTACAGAGGCGAGGCTTGACCAAGAATCTACTCAAAGCACTTTCCTAGGTGAGGGTGGGAGCAGCGGACACAGCAGGAGTGTTCACCAATCTTGTGAGTGGGGAGACTGGGAGAAAAATCTTTGCTTGGATATGGCCCTCTTACCCTGTAGTCACCCACATTTCTTCATAAAGAATGATGAAGGAGAGTCTGGGGACATAGCTCAGTTGTTAGCACGCTTGCTGCAGAAGCATGTGGATTTGAGTCTGACTCCAGAATCCACAGGAGAAAAGACAGACATGGCGGTGCTTTCTCAGAGTCACAGTGCGGGAAAGGCAAAGTTAGGCAGGTCCATGGGGCTCACTGCCCAGGCAACGTAACCTAATTGGCAAGCTCCAGGCCAGCAAGAGACCCTGTCTCAAAAAAAACAAGGAGGCATCAGTGAGGCGACTCGGTAGGTGAGAACAATTGCCACCAAGGCCGATGACCTCAATTTGACTCCCATGGTAGAAGAACAGGCAGAAGAACAGGTAGAAGAACTGGTGTGAGAAGCCAGTGTGTGTGTGTATGTATGTGTGTGTGGGTGGGTGTGGATGTGTCCTGTATTGTCCTGTGTAATATATAGAAGTAGTAAATTAGAGCTTAGCACAAGAAATTAACACACATGCATACATTCCCTAATGTTATTGAATATGGATGTGAGTGGTTTTAAGCTGCTGCGACTGTGACATCCCTACTGTAATCGGCTGTGCCTATAATTGTAAGCTCAGTAGACATGTTCTCTCACAAGTTTTTTTTTGTCACAGGGCTTAATCTCAGCCACAGAAATGAAACCAGAACAGCATCTCTGAAGCAAGTCGTCCTTAGATCACACATATTAGTGTTTGTTCCATTATCATTTCTAACTTTATTCGGCGACTCAGAGTCTATTCCGCAACACACGACTGGGGAAACCACTGACAGTTGAACCTCCCATTTGTCATAGGCAACTGAGGCTCAGATGCCACACCATCTTTCTTAATTGGATCAACTTAGCATAAGACCCTATTTACAAATGTCACCCCACAAAGTCAGTAGTCCTCTAAGATTCTATTTCAAAGTAAACACATGAATCTTAGTTCACAAAACCTCAGCAGGAAAGATCTCACCATGACAAAAGAAGCCATTAGAAAGCTCTGGATCCTTGTCCAGTCTCTTTTTTACCTCCTGTTCTACATCAGGCATATGAAAACACCCAAGCCTATGTTGGGTAGAGGCGATAATGGCTGTTCACTTCTGTGTAGAGGTGGATGAGCCCAAGCAGGTTTCAGATCTATTAATTCACGCCTGTTCTTGACTAATTCAGTAGACTTCAGGGTACTAAGCTCTTCCCCGTGCAGTGGCACCTCACTTCATAGTAGTTCCACACTGTCAAAGTTATTTTAATTTTGTCAACCCACAAATTACTAATCACCACTACTTTTGTGTCCCCCTAAAACTTCCATTCTTAAGACTCCAATGTCCACCTCAAAGATACTGAAGAAATGGACTTTAGAGTTTCTGCAGCTGGTGTGAGAAGCCATGAGTCACAGGAGGTCTACTTTTGTGTAATCAGTGTATTTTCATTAATGCACCTAAAGTACAACTCTGATAGTCACAATGACTATTTTAAAGGCTTCCTAATAGCTCTTCATCTTTCTTTTGTTCTTTTTGTATGTAAAAACAAAGAGCATTTATTCTGCAGGAACAGACTGCATTCAGGGGTCAACCATCCATACAAAATGGCCGCACCCCCAGCCAAAAGGCATGCAGGTCTTTTTATAGGAAACTAAGGAACTTCTAAGAGGGTGGACTAAGGAGCAATCACAGGAGCAGTAAGCTGATAGGTTGGGGGCAGAATGGCCAGTCACTGGAGACACATCAGGCCATATATGGTCACAGTAGCAGCTAATTGGCTCAGATCATTCCCACTCAGCCTTTCTGGGATGAAGAATGCCCTTACCAAATGCCAGCTGACTTTCAAACTAAAAGGATCCTCAGTCCTAAAGAGAGATCCTAAGGAGTAATGAAGAAGTGATGCTTGGTTGGATCAGTGGATAAATGAGTACCATTTTTGCCAACATCAGGGCAGATGGCCATGTGACGGTCCAAAGCAATTCATCTTAACTTCCACTGTTACTTGCTTGAAGTATGACTCATAGCCTCAATCAATATCTATCTAACAGGTGACTGTCCTAAATGTCACACTGGACCAGTGGATGAGACCGGCAAGGTCTTTCTTTTAATGAGGTTTAAACATGTTAAGCCAACAAATGAAGGCCATGACCATTCTAGGTGATGATACATGGTGGTCAGAAAACCACAAAATAAAATTGTCTGTGGAAGGAGATAGAAAACTTTGCATGGGTATAGGTAGGAAGTGCCAAGAGGTAACTTTGAGCTGGTTTCTGGATAACAAGATGCCAGGTCCTAGGAATAATAGAAGTGTAAATACTTTTTTTCAATGCTAAGATACCACAGGGGCAATGGCAATCGGGGGGCAGTTACAGAGCTGGGGACCAGCTCATCCACCATAGGTCTTTCCAAGGTATTTTTCAATAATGTGCTGATCAACCGCCACATAACAGCAGCAGGCTAACCTCAAGGTTCACATTTCTTTAGTTTTGCTTACAGACCTGCCTGTTCTGCTTGATTTCACTGACCTTTTAATAAAGATGAGATTCAGCTTCTGTCTGTCTTTTTCCTGCCTTCCCCATCACATCCCACCCCACACACCTCCTCTCTGATGAACGCCACTCTTCATCACTTTCATCTGGACATTGTCAGAAAGAACAAAAGTCAGTGTTTTACATCTCAATCTGCCTGCACCCTTCCTCCTGCCAGGCCCACAAATAAAATAAACAGTTCTACATGACTCCTTAAAATACCGTGGCAGATGGAAGTTCAAAGCCTGGAAGTAAGTTGAGGGCAAAGGCCACCAGCCAGAGACACAGCCACCCATCTCTAATCTTGAAGTTCTTCCTAATGTTGCTCGGATGCGCAGTTAAGACATGACAGTTCAACCACTACAGACATGGAGATCTCTGAAGAAATTCAGATCTCCCCAATAGCACTTAGGTGATTATCAAAAAATTATTCTCCCCTTCTTTCTTGAGAGGCGAAAGACACATTTTTTCCCCAAAGCTGCAATGACTGGTCATTGCAGTACATGGTGACCTAGCATGATGATCTCAGCCTCCTCACAGACAACTGGCTCAATATGGCTGTGGCATCTCTCAGCCAGTTAAACAGGCATAATCATTCGAGGAAGCCACTGGGAAAGTTGCCTCACCGACAAAATCCTCAGCTACATCCTGAGTCTTGTAGGCCCATCTGAGGAGAAGTCGAAAGCTAGTAGACAGGCCCTGCCACTGTGAAAAGTCACCAAGCTACTCCCAGTCTTAAACATTGGCATGGTATCAGAGGAAAGCCTGAGAGGAGGGAGGGAAGAAGAAGGTGTGGTGGGAGTGGAAGAAGGATGCTGGGAACTGGAGAGAGGAAAACTGGAGCCAGGGTGCATGAGTCCGGCTAAGGAGTCTGAGCTTTTCTTAACACTTGGAAGAACTTGGAGACAGAAGGGGCTGTCTACAGGAGCCCCCTTCTCATCTAATGACCCTGCTCCTGATCCCTACTGCCTTCTCGTGGCTCTCAGTTTGCAAGTGGTCTCCCAATCTAGCTTCTGCTATGATGTGAATGAATAAAGGAAGGCAGTTTAAATTATAATTGAGCTGGGGACCTACCAGCTCATTCACCATAGGTCTTTCCAAGGAATTTAAAGGGACATAATCCCTTACACCTGAAACAAATAAAGATGAACCTTGGCGGCTGTCTCGTGGTAACGGTATCTCGTTGACATAGGCTAACTTTAAGAGGTATGGGAACAGGCTCCTGTGAAGGCTGTTGAGTGTTCTACAAGGCCATTTCTCGAATTTCAGACCTCTACCAGGACAGAGAAGGGCTATTTTAGGGACAGCAGTGACAGAGATCCCGCTCTGTTGGCTGTCAGTGGCAGACACTAGGCTCCCTTACTCTATCTCAACCAGAGGTTCCATAAGGCAGGGCAATAAGTACTCGCCATGGTGTGACACTCATGATTGGCACCATCAAGAATTTCTAGAGAGATCAGAGGTTCATGCTGTTTAAAGTGCACTTTTTGGAATGGGAAAACACACCTGGGTCTTGAGCAAAGGTAGCAGACAAAGTAGACTACGGTGCATGGGGTGTATTTCCAGTGAGCCACTGCTGAATGACAGTGCCCAGGAAAGTCAGAACAGCTGTTTGTCACTGAAGAATAAAAGAGTGAGAATACATCTAATAATAGAATGAAGTCTAAAGAAATTGTGATATGGAACCAGTCTGGACCAGGATTTCTAAGTTTATAATGTTTTGTTTCAGAAGATACATAAGGGCTAGAGCAATGTGCCTCGGCAGTTAAGGAAACTTGCTGCACTTCCAGAAGACCTGGTTTCTATTTCTAACACATACATGGCAGCTCACAAGCATTTGTAACTCTAGTTCCAAGGGATCCGATACCCTCTTCTGGCCTCCAAGGTCACTGCACACACACACACACACACACACACACACACACACACACACACACACACGCAAGCAAAGACTTCTTCGTTGTTGTTTTGTTTTTCAGGACAGGTTCTCTGTGTAGCCTTGGCTGTCCTGGACTTGATTTGTAGATGAGGCTGGCCTGGAACTCACAGTGTTTTGCCTGCCTCTGTCTCCCCAAGTGTTGGGATTACAGGCGTGTGCCACCATGCCCATCTCACAGGCAAAGATTTATACACATGAAATAAAAATAAAGCCTTTGAGGCTGGGACATAGCTCAGTAGGAGGCCCAGGCCTCTTGCATGAGGCCCAGGGTCTGTTTTCAGCACCCACATAGAGGCTCACAGCCATCTGTATGTGCAGCTCCAGGAGATCTACACATGCATGTATGATGCACACAGGTAACACATGCATATACATAAAATACAATAAATAAATCCTTAAAAAGAAGATACACATATGCTCATTCTCTTTCTCTTCCCGAGTGTGTGTGTGTGTGTGTGTGTGTGTGTGTGTGTGTGTGTGTGATGTGAGTGCCCATGACCTGAGGTCAATGCTGAATGTCTTCTTTCATTTCCCATGCCCACTATGCCTATCACTAGCTCTGAGTCACAGACTGAACATGCAAGCTCCTAGCATCTTTTGTGGATGTTGGAAATCTGAAAGTGGGCAGTCAGTTTACCAACTGAGCTACCTCTGCAGGGCCAGTGTCCATTTCCAAAACCTCCTCTGCCCCTCTCAGAATAGCCATAGAGTACCATACCCTTGTGGAAACTGACTCTTATTTTTATGGATAAAACAGGTCTGTGTGGTCCCAGACAGACCTCCATCCACCCTGGCAGACATACATTTCAAAACGGGGGCGGGGGTGGGCTGGACAGTCTTGGTATGTAGTTTACTTGAAATGATGCTTACCTGCCACCCACTTCTCTCAGGGTTTCATGCGTAGCATGGGGCAGAGAGATAACTGCAAGGCCAGCACTAATGAGACAGAAGTGAGAAGCTGGAACATCCAAGCCCAACTACATAAGTTCAGGACCAGCCTGAGCTACATAAGACTCTAGCTCTAAAAACAGAAACGGAAGACAACAATTCCTTATGTATTTACTTTCTTAGTCTTTGTAATTCAAGTAGATGTTCCCAGCAAACACGTAGGTAAGATCAGCTGAAGCTGCAAGGTAACCAGGACAACAGGAATTCAGTTTTGCGAAGGATACCAAGGATGTCATAGCCAATGTTACTTTAAACAAGGTTGCTTGGCACATAGAAACCGGCAGACGCAGAGTCTTAAGGGTGATTGGCTGGTCACTAGTTGCGCTTATGTGCTCTCCCCTATTCCTTTTATAAAGCCAACTACAAGAGGAAGCCTGTATTAGTCTTTCGTTCTCAAGGACATCAAAGGGAGTAGGAAGCTGGTGTTTCGTTTGGTGGAGCATCCCTATACTCCGCAGGCTGAGGCAGGGGCATGGAAGAGCTTCAAGACAACCTATGCTCCACAGAGAAGTGGCTAACTACAAGTGTCTCCCCACCTCGCTTCCTCCCAGGCAGCCCTGTTTCTGTCAGCCAGACACACAGAATCGGCTGGAACGTTCGTTAGCTGATCGCCTATCTGGGCCTCTCTCCCCCCTCGTTACTATGCCTTGGTTGACTAGAATTTGGCCTCGCCCTCCCACTTCTGACCCGTGCCAAGTGTCTAACGCTGTTGTGCAATCTGGACACTTTCATGGGAAAACTTGGGCCTGAGAAGGAAAGAGAGGACATTTCCCACAAAGCAAACCAAACAGAAGTCTGGAAAAACAACCTGGGAAAAATGATAGGCGGCCTTGACAGAGTCATCTGGTCTTTGTGAAGACACCAGAAGCCAATGTCTTCCAAGTTGAAAAACCCGTGCAACTTCAGCTAAACGGGTTTCCTTCTGTTCCCCCAAAACGTCACATGGGACTGTTCTCACCAGAGTCTGTTCAAAACAGCCTGGCCAGTGCAAACTCCAAAATCATTGCATTCCGCTTTCTGTATACTTCTCTTATACAGGAGCCCAGATATAGAAAGTGGCATTTTCAGTATACTTGAGTTTTTCTAGAATAGATGATGAATCCATGCTGTATTCCTTGGGATGCACTTTTACAAAAACATGAATTTAAAAATTATTCAGGGTGTAAACTGAAAGGGAGTTTTCACCAAATCACCTTGGCTTTCCAGTAGCAGACACCCCGTGGGGTAGGATGAATCACTGTTAAATATAGCATCTACAGGGTGCGGCGCGTGCCAGGAGGTTCTCAGATACCCAGCCAAGGCGCCTGCTGCCGGGCAGCACTCTTCATCCAGTTTTGCTCGATACAGTACCAGTGAGCGCCTGGCTCAGCAGGTTCTGAGAGAACACGGCCAACACTCTCCAGACTGAAATAAGATCCAGCGAAGGAGTATACTTAATCTAGCTGAGCAGAGGGCTGAGGCCGAAAGGAGCCAGATACGGATCGCAGATGTGCCCGGGTCTGATGTGTGTGTCCCCTCCGTGGGCTGCAGTTTCACTTTCTGGCAAGCTCAATCTTCCTGCCAAGGCACCTCACTGCCCTGATGATCTAGCAGTGGAGCAAAATGTTTTGTCCCCAGGTTTCTAATTCCAGAGACTTTGTGTGTCTATAATGCTCACCATAATAATCATCTGGATAAATTATGTCACCTCTCCATAATGGATAAGCCCGTGTATCATCTAATGATCACAACCTTGACATAGGGCAAAACCAAAGAAACAATAAAAAGGTGTGTGTGTGTGTGTGTGTGTGTGTGTGTGTGTGTGTGTGTGTGTGTGTGTGTATACATATAAAAGTAGAAAAGGGAACAGAGCAGAGCTCTTCAACCACCCTATGTGTCATACTCTTCATCTGTGAACTCTTAGGTTTTTTTTTTTAATCTGACACCTAATTTTGTAAATTACAGGTCATTAGCAAATCCAGGATTACTGAGCTGAATGAGGAGGCCCCACAAAAACTTGGCAATAATACTAAGGGTTCTGAATGCTCAATCGCTAAAAAATTGTTTCAAACTCAAATGGGTACCCCACCCAAGGTAATTCCAGAAGTGCTTGCCCATGCTGCATCGTGTGACGTCACTGCAGCCTGGGTTCTGAACACACAACACACTCACGTTGCACCAGGCAAGCCATCATGCCGCACAGTTGGAATTCTGCCTGGAATACCTCCGCTTAGACTTGAGAGTATTGTACAGTATGAATTTCGATGATTTCATCTTATATAAAACTTTTCTGCTCTTCTAGAGACATTAACAGTTTAATTATGGAAAGTAAATATTTAATATTTTTCCTACTACCCTTCCTTCAGCATGTATCAAATTTATATATCTTTTGACTATATTATGTTAGATTGATTGATTTTTAAAATTGCTGTTTGAATTGCTGACAAATGTCATGAAGAATTATTAAATAAATTTGCTTGAGATCGGGGCTGAATGTTCAATTATTTCTGAAATGGCCCTGAATACACTTTGGTCAGTTTTTCTGCATATTTAATGTCATGTAGCAGTCTCAGCATTTATAATTAAAAATCAAAATATCAGGTTTGGGAAAATGGTAGACTCAATAAAATGCTTCCTTCCCATACATGAGGACCTGAATTTACATCCCCAGCATCCACACAATAGCTGGGCACAGTGGTGGTGCACACTTGAAACCCTAGCTGGAGGATGTAGCAGCATTTTAAAAAAGACAGATACACAAAGCTCATTGGTTAGCTAGCCTAGCTCAACAGATGAGACTCAAGATCAATCAGTGAGAGACCCTGACTCAAAACCTCAGGTAGAGAATGGTCAAAGGTTACACCCGGGGTTGACCTCACACACATGCAAACGCACCTTTATACACACATGTTCACACCTACATAAACACCCTCCTGGCTACATTAAAGTATTAGTCACACTAACGAAATGAAAAAAAAGCCAAAGACACTCTACGTCCTGCAAAACAACTCAGCTATGATTTAACTCTTTGTATAAAAACAGACAGACACATATATCTCATTAATATGCAACATTTCTTTTTATCACTAATAAGTGGCCACACTATATGCACACCACAGAATTGTTTTGAAATAAGATTTTTTTTTATGATCGATTGTCAATAAAGAACAATTTGTATACCCACTTTATACATCTACATGCCTGGGGTCGCAAAAACCCTCTGCCATGAAAAGCAGCCACGGTGGAAAGGTATAAGAAACCTGTGGTGCATCAGTGCTAAGCTCCCAGTGCTTATGACAAGCTTGTACTGAGTGGGGAAGCTTCTCCAGGATTCAAAGAAAAACCATGAGATTCCTATCCATTCCATGCCAATTCTCACTCTCTGTGATGGCCCAGGCTTCAGCAACCCTCTTCTTCAGAAGAAGGCCTGGCCGGCTTCCGCACAGCACTAGAGCAGGCCTGCGTCCCCCATGGTCCTCTCAGAAAGCCGTCTCAAGCCTGAACCTCATCTGGATGGAGTGTTCCACATTTAGAATGTTCTCCACTACAGTGCACACGGGCCCTCAGTTCCCTTCCCAGCTAACTCTCAACTCTGGCCTTGAATGTCTGTCTCTATGCCACAAAACTAGCGTAAGCCCCACCCAAGTGGGCTTAGGTAGAATCCTTTACCCTTTGTGATTGATGAGTCTCTTCATTCTCCGCCATCCTCCCGGGAGCATCTGTCCACCAGAGGCCGCCTTCAGCCGGAATCCTCTTAGGCAACTTAACAAGAAATTTGCCTCATCTGACCTCACTCCCTCTGCTCTTTGAGTAAAAGTCTCCCACCTTCTTTGTTGTGTTCAAACCTGAGCCCAGGTCATCCCTGGGGTCTCCTGTCCCCTGATACAACTGTGCTGAGTAAAATCTGTTTTTACTGCATTAACTACTGTCAGGCTCTGGTTTGCGTAGATGTCAGCCACGCACACCTGTGCACAAATTACTCGCATTATCCCACGGGATCTAACTTCAAGCAGAGACCAGCTAGTGAGAAGGAGCCGGAGTTTCTTTTGGGAGAAAGGGATACAAGAAGGCAATCGTTACAAGTGGGCGTTGGCTGTGGAGTGCCAGAGAACATCCTGGAGGGAGGAGAAAGGACCAGTTGCATCGGGCCACCGAAGCAAGTGTGGGCAGCTCTCAGAAGCGCTTCCAAGGCCCAAAATGTGGGGACTACATGGGTTGATGCAGACACAGACGCAAGGCTACATCACAGCAATTAACACTCTGTGAAAGTGTCTCCATCATGCATAGGAAACCTATTTTGTCTCTCACTTTAGAGTAACTCAAATTGCACTTGAGGTAGCCCATTTAAGTAACCAAAGGTTTCCCCATTAAGAGCTCAAATGTTCAGGAGTCTTCAAAGCCCATTAAGAAACTTCAAGGAAATTGTAATTAAATGCACAAAATGTTAGCATTTTGGCTACTTACAAAAAAGAAAAAAAAACCCAAACTATATTTTTTCTGAGAATAAAAGGGACTAGTATTGCCTGTAATTAATTTTGAGGCTCTAGTACGTTGCAGACATGCATATTAAACACTCTCCATTTCATCTCATCTGACTAAATGAATAAATACATTATGCCATCCAGACACACAATTGAAACATTTCCCCAGTATTCTTTAAACACAAAGAACAAGATTGCAATGGCATCGTGGCTGATAAAAAATGACAAAGACACTGTTAAGCAACCGAATACAAAACAACAACATGAATTATTTATGCCAATAATATTTGTAGCCATACAAATTATGTATTGATGCTATATTGGAGTGTTTAATCTTCCAGCCAGCATACACCACACAATGTTCCCCATCCCCTAATTTGATGCCCGTGGATAGCTTCAATTCAATGTTACCATTCTAAGCAGAGCCATAGACAAGATGCTTTTTGTTTCTCTCGTAATATTATTTTTCTGCATTATGAAACAGTCAAGCCACAGACTGTGACCATGACTAGCATTTTACAAAAATGTGCTATTCGAAGGGCCAGTGGCACGATTCTCTTGTAGGAAGGCTGCTATTGTCCTTACTTTCACCTTCACAGAGAATATAACCTGTGGCAGCCCCTGCTGTAATGACCTTGCCTCAATTCTGCATTATGGCTGAGTAAACGTATTCTGTGGGTGAGGAAACCTAAGGTAATTCTTCTAAGTTAAGGTCCACAGGGTTTTTCCATTGTTAGTTCAATGTACATTTTTGAAAACTTCAGAAATTTCTGAATGCCTATGAAAAATTTATTTCTCTCTCATCTGTGAGATTATTTACAGTCATCTACACTGGCACATGCACACACACACATGTCACACTTCTGTACACCAGCTCAACTCCTGGTTGGAAACTGTTGGTGGTCCCTGTGTTTCCTTGGCTGGCTACCTCTCCGTGTTTGAGGAGGCTCTGTGGGTGCTGCCATGGCTGGGCTAGAAAACCTCTGAAGGGTAAATTCCTCAAAGGCTGAGGACAAGAGCTACAATCATACAGTGTCAACTGTCTAAAACGCCATTTGAGGCAAAATTCCGGCCAGTTCGTTATGAATGATGGAAGAGCTGAGAAAAGGCTAAAGGCTAGCTCTGGACCGCATACCTCAGGGAAAGTGCGTCCAGTCCATGGACACAGAAGATGAGCAAGGTGCCATGTAGAACGTCATCAGTATTAGAGGAAAGCCATCCAAGGGGAAAACCCATTAACCTCCTTAAAGACGAGCCATCTCCTTAATGCCATATTCCCAGGTCCAGTCCACGTCCGGATGACGTGAAGCTCACCGTGCCCTACACATCTCCCGGATGTTTCCCCACACTACGCCACGTGTTAATTTCACTTCCTGGATACCTTTCTCCACTTATCTGGCTTCCGTCTCGCCCTGCGCACTAAGCCAGCTGTCCTGACAGGTACAGTTTGACAGTGTGAAGCCAGGTTTAAATCCCTTGTTCCTCTATCATCAGTTAGGAGATCTGGGGGGAAACTGCTTCATGTCCATTGCCTCAGTATCTTCCTCATTGCCAAAATGATAACTGATCTTGCCTCAAAGGCCCATCCAGAAGAGGAAGGGAGTTAGTAGGTGTAAAATGGTTGGCTACAACACAGCCTGATCTATACAGTTTCTAAAGAATCCTTGTACTTGTCCCTGTGAGTTGATTCTACAACTGCACCTTGCCAATGGCTTTATAAAAATGTTCATTTGCCTACCTGTCTTCTCCTGCTCTCAAGCTGAATTCATGGACTACTTCCCACTACCCTGAGTCCTCTGCGCAGTGTTTAGAATATGCTAGAAAATCTACACACTACTCTGATAGGTCTTTCACAGTCACACCCTGACCTATTTTTTCTTTCTTTTTAAAATAAACTTACTTACTTACTTATTTATTCACTTTACACGCTAGCTGCACCCCTCCTCACCTCCCAATCACACCCTCCTTCCATCTCCCCCTCCCCCACTATTCCCTAGAAAAGGGGAGCCCCCCTTCCCATTCATATCAGCTCATCAAATCACATCAGAAATGAGCATGTCCTCTTCCTCTATGGCCTGGCAAGGCAGTCCCACCAGGGAAAAGTATTAAAAAATCTGGCAACAGAGTCCATGTCAGAGACAGCTCCGGATCCCCTGACTAGAGGACCCACATGAAGCCTGAGCTGCCCATCTGCTACATCTGTGTAGGGGACCTAGTTCCAGTCCACGTGAGGTCCTTGGTTGGTCCTTCAGTCTTAGTAGGCCCCTTGGGCCCTGGTTAGTTGGCTCTGTTTGTCTTCTTGTGATGCTTCTGTCATCTCAAGGTCCTTTTGTGCCCCCACATCACTACAAGGCTCCCTGGGCATCACCCAATGCTTGTCTGTGAGTCTCAGTGCCTGTTTTGAGGTGCTTCTCTTCTCAGAGGACCACTCTGCTAGGCTCCTGTCTGCAAGCACAGCAGAGTATGTCGGGGATTGATTCTCTTCCATAAGGTGGGTCTTGGATTGGGCCAGGCATTGGCTGGGCATTCCCTCCATTTCTGCCCTATTCGCTCTTTCTTTATCCCTGCACATCTTATAGGCAGAGCAAATTTTCAGTCAAAGTTTTTTTGTGAATGGGTTGGTATTCCCCTCCCTCTACTAGGAGATTTGTCTAGTTAGAGGGTGTCTTCTTCGGTCTCTATGGTCCCTGCTACTAGGGGTCTCAGCTAGAGTCATATCTCCCCAGGAGCCTACCATGACTTAGGTCTCCAGCTTGTCACAGAGAAGCCATAGCCACAGTTTCTCTTTTATGTACAGGCCTCTTGTCCTCCCGTCCACCCTCTCCCTCAGTCAGATCTCCATCCTCATAGCTCCCTGTGCTCCTTCTCCTACCTTGTTTCCTCTCCTCAACCACTACCTCTGTCTATTTTATTTCCCCTTCTGGGTGAGATTTAAGCATCCTCCCTTGGATCCTGCTTGTTACTTATCTTCTTTGGTTCTGTGCATTGCAATGTGTTTATCCTGTACTATATGACTAAAATCCACTTATAGGTGAGTACATACCATGTGTGTCTTTCTGGGTCTGGGTTACCTCACTCAGGATGATCTTTTCCAGTTCCATCCATTTGTCTGCAAATTTCATGATTTTTTTTTTAGCAGTTTAGTAGTACCACATTTTCTTTATCCATTCTTTGGTTGAGGGACATCTACATTTTCCCGAGATTCTTGCTATTATGAGTAAAGCTGCTATGAACATAGTTGAGCAAGTGTCCTTGTACAGTGGAGCATCTTTTGGGTACATACCCAGGAATGGTATAGCTGGCTCTTAAGGTAGCACTATTCCCACTTTTCTAAGAAAGCACAAGATTGATTTCCAAAGTGGTTGTACAAGTTTGCACTCTGACCAGCAATGGTGGAGTGCTCCCCTTTATCCACAACTGTGCCAATATGTGCTGTCACTTGAGTTATTTTTTTTTCTTAGCCATTCTGATAGATGTAAGATGGAATCTCAGTCGTTTTGATTTTCATTTCCCTGATGACTAAGGACATTGAGCATCTCTTTAATTGCTTCTCAGCCACCCCTCTGTTGAGAAACGTCAAGCTATCCTACAGAGTGATAACGCTGACATAGAAAGAGAGTGGAATAGAATGGAATCCAGTTGAATACACAGAAATAAACCCACATATGGACACTTGATTTTTGGCAAAGGCACGAAAACCATACAATGGAAAAAAGTTGGTCTAACTGGATATCTAAGTGTAGAAAAATGAAAGTAGATCCATATTTATCACTCTGCACAAAACTCAAGTCTAAGTGAGTCAAAGACCTAAACATAAATCCAGATACACTAAATCTATTAGAAGAGAAAGTGGGGATCTGCCTTGAGCTCATCGGCACAGGAGACATCTTCCTGAATAGAACATCAACTGCTCAGGCTCTAAGGTCAACAATTAATAAATGAGACCTCTTGAAACGAAAAAGCTTCTGTAAGGCCAATGACATTGTCAATAGAATGAAACAACAGCCTAAAGATTGGGAAAAGATCCCCACCAACCCCACATCTGACCAGAGGGAAACTATCTAAAATATATAAAGAACTTAAAACATTGGACAGCAACAAACAAAATAACCTGATTACAAAACGAGGTGCAAACCTGACTTATCTTTTAAACTTTTGCCCACAGCTTGTCTGACAAACATCTGTCTGTCCAGGGATCAAGCCTAGTCTTTACTCTAAAGGTGTTCACGTCTACCTGTCCACCTGTCAACATATTATTTCTTGTTAAAGATCAATCTCAAATGCCATCTCCTTCTTGAAAGTGTTTTCTTTGAAAATCAATCTTTACTGTCGATTCTCAAAGCACTCTTTTCAAAAACAACATTTTCATTAAAAGTATCTGTCACTTTTTGTCTTTCATTACACATGCACATGTGCACACGCACACACAACACAAAAAGGATTGTTTCTTAACCATATCTTCACCCAGTGCTTTTCCTCAATTACTGCTCTACAGCCCACTGTACGTAATTATTTAAGTTGGATCAAAACCGAGAAAAGATAATTGACATGTAGAATGCTACAACTTAAATCTGTGACATGCAAATTCAATTTTAATTAATTAATTAAATTTCAATTAAGCTTCTTTCTCAGAATTACCCTTGAGGGTTAAGTACTTGCTTTAGCTCCAATATTTGAGTATAAGCTTTAAAATCTCCTTTTTATGTCCTAACGGATTGTGTGTACAACAGTGCACTCAAAACACATTAGTCGAATTTAATTTTTTTTTCTTTTTTTGAATTTAATTTTTGAATTGTTTCTCTCTAGAAAAGTTCAGGAAACTAGATCAAGCTAAGGGCTTCAGTTCCTTGGGATGATGATGATAGGACATGATACTGAGAAGAAAGGAAATCAGGACTAGCTCCCTTTGCTGTCTTCTGGTTGTCATGAGAACATAAGCATCACTTGCAGACCATCATTGGTGGTCTCCCATCCCACTTCCTGCTGGGATCAGCATATCAAGGTCTGGATGCTCAGAGATTCACTCCCAGATTCACTCCTAGAGGTGAGGCCTTCAGCAGATGGGAAGGAGATTTCTCTTTCTGGACTGACAGTGGAGTGCTTCAGCAAAGAGACTTCTCTTAAAATGTCATGCTATGTGGAAAGAATGGAGCCAGGGAGCGGAGTCTCTGGAGACTTTGTTCTTGGAATAAGAAAGTGGGAAGCAGACCATTAAAAAATATCCTTTAACCCAAGTATATTTGATTCTTTTAAATTTGTGGAGCCTTGGACAGGGTGTCCTACCACCATCTAGGTGAGTCTCTAAAGGAGAACTGGGGAGTAAGCATCCCATGGTGTGATGGGAGATGTTATCATCTGGCTTTCCAAGGGAAGACGCTGAGTATTATCTTCAAGGTTGTGAAGAGATTCGAACCCTCAGCACGACTAGTCCCAGCTGTTTTTTGGAGTACCTCTATGCCTCCCACAGCCCCAAAGAGTCTGGGAGATACTGTCAGCAGATAACGTAAAGGAACAAGATTCATCTTAAGTACACATTTGCTTACCTGAAGCTTTATATTTATTACAAAAAGTAGCATGCATATAATGTATGCATATAGGTTCACATACATGCACATGTGCACACATGCACACTCTAAAGGAAGGGGAAGCTTGATGTAAGATCTAAGCTGTGAATTATATAAAGATCTACACGAATCTGCATTCTGTCCACAAAACCCAAAGACACACAAGTCTTGATAGAAGCTGACTACATGCTCTGAACCTGCACTATATGGAGACTGCAACAGCTTATATCTTTGTTGGAGAGAATAGTCACCCATTTCTAGCCAATCAAACCTAAACAGAGGTGAAGGACGAGGCACTCTTGCAGTCCCTGTCAGTAATCTCCGCTGATGCGCTTCCTCTAGCTCCTGGCCTAGACTCTTCCAAAGGTTGGATCCAAATGTGTGCTGCAAGGTGGATTTTGAAGATGACAGAGCCGCAGGATGGAAATAGTACAGATCCCCAGTCATCAGGGGAAGGATGATTTTTTTCTATAAGAAACTAAAAGAAATGTCTGCTCAGAACTGACATAGACAAAAAATAAAGTACAATTATAGGTCAGGCATGGTGATTCATGTGGATCTCTGGGAGGTCCAGGCTAGCCTGTTCTACAGAATAAGTTTCAGTCTAGCTAGGGCTACATAATAGCCCTGTCTCAAAAAACATATATATATCCATATATGAGCCATTAAATTATTTGCTTACCTGAGCATTTGTTTTAGCAACTGGAGTTAACTGGTACACTTGGTAATCCCTGCAAGGCCCTGGGGCTCTGCTGGGAAGCACGGCTACTCTGGGAGAAGCCTACGTGTCCTACGTCTACACTAAAGAGGACAGGAGCTACAGAAGTGTGACTCAAGGCAGACGCAGTCTCCTCTATTACCGCTGTAATTCATTCACATTGCATCCTGGTTGCTATCCACTTGCTCTTATCTTCCTGTCCCCACCCTGTCTCCCTCTTCCCCACTGTTCCCCTCCCTTAGACCTCCCACAGATGGTGCCCTCCTCCCCCATCTTCTGACCACCACAGCCTATCAGGTCTCTGCCGAGGGGAAGTGATCAAATCACAGGCGCCAGAGTGTCCGAGGCCGACCCCACTCTCCCCTAAACCCTTCCCCATGTGGAGAATGAGCTGTCCGTTGGCTACATCTGAACAGGGGGTCTAGGTCCTCCATATGCACTGTCCTTAGTTGATGCATCAGTCTGTGCAGGCTCTCCATGGGTCCAGATCTGCCGGCCTTGATAGTCTCCTTGTGGGGCTCCTGACCCCCGACTTCCATCCACCCATTCTTCCATCCCACTCTCAGCACTTGGCCCAGAGTCTGTCTCGGTATCTGTCCCGATCCCCCACTCAGTGGCATCTCTCAGAGGGCATCTATGTTGGGCTAATATCCACTTATAAGTGTGTACATACAATTCTGTCTTTCAGGGTCTGGGTTAATTCGCTAAGGATGATCTTTCTTAGTTCCAACCATTTACTTTCAAATTTAATGATTGTTTTTTTTTTTTTTTTTTTTTTACTATTATTCCATTGTCTAAATGTACCACAGTTTCTTTATCCATTTGTTGGTTGAGGGACATGTACATGGTTTCCAGATTCTGGCTATTATGAATAAAACTGCTATGAACAGAGTTGGGTAAATGTCCTTATTGTATGGTGGGGCATCTTTCTGGTCTATGCCTAGGAGTGGTATAACTTCACTCTAACTTGGCTACAGCGTAGCCTTTCAGTAAGTGTTTTGTCCTGTTTGTGTTTTCTTTTTTACGTTTTAAAGGATGCTCTTCATAATAGGAAAGAGGAAAAAAAGATTCTGAGAGATCCAGAGGATGAAAGCAGTGCCGTGTCTTCCCCATCATACTGAACCTCTGTGTAACTAGAAGACAAAATACATCCCTTCTCCCTTAAGTTGCTTTCGTCAGAGTATTTCAACTAAGAGAAAGGATGTCCCACATCGAGAGAGAAGAAGGATGCACATACATGTGTCTCTTGTAGCCTCTCTTCTACATTTAAGAATTAGATCCTGAGGCTCTACTTTAACTCCCTGACCTAATGCTAACCCAAAGAGCCCTAGAAGGATTCAGTTTCCAAGTTTTTAATATTTTACTATGAGAACTAAATTTCAATACACGATGCCTTGGGAACACAATCAAATCATGTCCAAAGCATAACACACAGTGACAGTAAAAATTAATAACAGTAATATATTTTAATTACACTTCATCGTATTCACAAGCTAGAACGCTTCATCAACTATCTTCAAGACATATTTTTATGTTCCAAATCTTATTAAAATAATTTTATATTTATTTTCCTAAAGATGATAAAATAAGCTTGGCACAGAACAAACTGACTTGTCTTAAGTGTGCATCAGTATGCAACATCGTAAAATTAGACTATTTCCACCATGTGCTATATATATTATAATTATATACCACAATATAATTAACATTAAATGATTATGTTATTTATTATACTTGTGCTGTATTAAAGTTATTTTCACAGTCAGGCAGTATCAGCTTGCCAGTGTCATAAAGTAATTGTGACCCATATTTAAGACATACTATCTCATACGAAGCTATCTTACTGTGGGCAGAAGAATGTCCAATGACTAAGTAAATGCATAAGAAAAGTAATTGTCTTGGGACAAGTTCGGGTTTTTTTTTTTTGTGTGTGTGTGTGTTATACCTTTCTAAACACGTGATGACCATCTTTTTCTTTCCATATATGAAGAAGGACCTACTACAGCCAGGGCCACCACAGGAAGCCATTTCCAGGTTGCAGAGTCAACAGTATTTTTAATGGAGATCAACTTTTAGTGCCACACCACAGGAGTAACTTATGGTGAGTGTAAGCTTGTCACAGTTGTCTCCTTCTATCTGACTTCTTATTTCCCATTGGATTTTTGGCTTAATAACCACAGAGTGTGCTGTTTGCTCAGAGAGCCTCTTCTGCCCCTGAGAAGTGTCCTGTAGGAGCACGAAGCCACGGAGCAGTAACCGGGGTCTTCCCCGGGAAGCTTCCTCATGATGTTCACATTCTGAGAAAGGTCTCTGAGCTTCCCAGGTATTTCAGGACCCCTGAAGACAAGTTAGCTCGTCAACACCCCAGAAACACACCCAGGAAAGCCCTCAAGAACTGCGAGGGCGATAACGAATGATGTTCTCTTGGTCGTTTTTCCTAAGTAGCCGACTTAGACGTAGAGGAATAAGAATCCCACACTCACACACAAGTCACTGTGACACAAGGCCTGAGAAAACACGTCAGGGAGGAGAGACTTATTTTGGCCACTGTTTCAGTATTTTCAGTTCACAGTCTCCTGGCTTTCTCGTTTTCAGGTCTGTGTTGAGGCAACAGTTCATAGACAAGAGCAACATGTGGAAGACAAATGCCACTCTCCTTACACAGAGAGAGCTATGAAGCCTAAGTGTCCCCTTTGAGGACATTCACCAACCACCTCACTCCTTCCACTAAGTCGCATCTCAAAATCCCACATCAATATGTCATGGGGCTGTGATCAAGCCTCTGTCGCTGAGTGCTGGGGACACTGCCTATCTAGGCTTCAGCAAGCCAAGGACTCAACTGGAATCAGAGGAAGTAGCTTCAGTGTCAAATGTCACCGTGAGTGTGTCATCGGGGAAGCCTCGTGGGAGCCCTGTGTTAGACAGTTTCTCAAGCTATGAAAAGGCGTAGACAATTACTCTCACATTCGTTATTTTTACACTTACTTATTTGTGTCACATTCGTTATTTTTACACTTACTTATTTGTGTAATTTGTATGTTTGAAAAGAGCAGGTGTCACACATGGAGGACAAAGGAAAGCATGCAGGATTTGTCTCTCTCCTTCCACGGTGTGACTCCTGGGGACCCTACGCAGGCCTTCATACTTGGTAGCAAGCTCCTTTCCCCATTGAGCAATCGCATAGGCCCTAAGTTCAGTTTGGAAAAACAGAAACTGATAGCTTATTACTAACCCCTTGACCCTGGAAGCCTCACAATGTACAGGCACATGCTGTGTGGTAACAACAGCAGCCACCACCTGCCACACCACCAGTCTCGGAGAGTGAGTGTGGTACAGGGATGACTGACAAGTTCCCTGGCAACCAACAATGAGCCACAGAAGCGATTTTGTTTTTCCAGGAGAGAAACCAGAGTGAGTAAGCCTGTGAATTAACAGCTTTATTTACTTTAAAATTTCATGAAAAAGTCTGGAACATGAATAACTAATGTCTTCTTATGGGGCTGAGCACATAGGCATGAGCACCCAGTTTCCCCCTCTTATCTTGCAGAACAGACACATACATTCATACGAGAACTGAGTAAGCCCCTATTTTACCAATGCCTATTTTCTTGTTTCCAATTAAACAAGCACCCCAGGGACCAAATTTCCAGAGGGAAACCAGCCAAGAAACCTTCTTTAGCATAACAGAGAGATGGAGAAAGGACACATAAGATACAAAGATACTCGCATCGCATTTGTCTATAATTTCCGAGAGGGTTTTTTTTTGGAGGGCATTGTCTGAAATTTGATGGGCCCAAAACAAACAAACAAATAAAGCAAAACAAAAAAGCAAGACATGGGGCTGGGGAGTTAAATCAGTGGTTAAGAATATTTGCTGTTCTTTCAGTGGACCCATGTTCAGTTCCCAGTATCTGCATGGTAGCTCACAACTATCTGCAAGACCAGTTCCAGGGGATCTACTGCCCTCTTCTGGCCTCCACAAGCACTGCACACACCTGAGTCACATATATACACTCAGGCAAACAATCATACACATAACAATAAAAATAAATGTAAAGCAGAATAGGATATAATCACATGAAGACTACTCCGACTTACCAAAATACAACTTGTTGCTTTCTATGGGCGTACCAAGTCTCACCCTCTGCCTTCCTCAGACTGGATACAGGAAGCCTTGTAAAGCACCTTGGAAGCAACTCCCACCTCCTGGCTACATGCAGAACTTTGTGCCACACCCTCCAGCCTGCATTAGCCAGGCATCACACACACCAAAAGAGATTTAGGAAAACAGGTGGCAAGGGAGTGTTTAAGTAGAGTGTGCTGATATCATGGGTTTTGATTAATTCTCACGTAAGCAAAGGGTGAGTTTTCAGGCAAACACTGATATGGCTGCAAGTAGACGGTATGCTAAGATATTGTCTAATATGGTTCAAAGCGCAGGTTTAGCATATCAGTAAGTCTCCTTTCCTTCAGCTAAAATCAATTTAGCTTCACTAAAATTAAGAGGTTGGAAAGGGCATAAGCACCCAGTTAATTATGAATAGGGAGCAAGGATCATCAGCCATATGAGGAAATCCTCCAAGAAGAGAGACCATGAGAAAGGTCAATGAAACCAATCCTAAAACAATGTCATCCAAAGAGATCCAAGGAATCGCATCAGACTCCCAAGAGAAAGCCTAGATGCAGCTCCCCTGAGAAGCTCCTCCTGCCTCTCTCCTATTCATACCACTTAGCCCTCAAATGTCTGGCGATCAGAAGGGTGATACTTTTCTCCTAAATTCTATACCCATCTAGTCATCGAACGCTTCCAAACAGTCAAAGGCTAGAGAGCTGGACGTCGTACTAGCCTGCTGCCTGAGACAGTTCAAACTGCAGCCACAGCAAAGCGTGGTGACTCCTGAGCGACCATACAAGTTGAGTTGTTCTTCTGCCTTCATACAACCTCGCTAAATTAAGACACTAAAAATCATAAATCTCACACAATTGAAATAATAATCCAAGCACATGCATACAGAGAGAGGGGGGAGAGAGAGGGAGAGGGGGGGGGAAGGAGCCCATGCAAGGGTCCCTGAGGAGGTCTAAACAAATCTCCTTTCTCTGTGTCAGAAAGAAAACGAAAGGACAAGAGTTACTGAGGCAGAACATTTTCCCGGCGCAATAACTGAAGCTTGGTACAGCCAAAGTACAGGATGAGCGTCAGTGAGGGTGGGGTAGTTTGGGGGATACGTGGAGCTGAAGAGGGACATTTCCAGAGAGCCTGGTAAGCCATACTTTAGGGAGCAGGAGGGTGGGGAGCTTGGAAGGAGAGCATGAGTGAGGGCAGTGAGGTGAACCTCAAGTGGATTGTGTCAGGATTTGAAGGTGAAGATGACAGGAAAGAGAAAGGTGGGAAATCCATAGCACAGAGAAGGGTACCACAGGTAGATGGAGACATAGCGATGAGCAGCTATAGTGTGAACAAGTCAGAGCAGTATTTATTGGTTTTCGAGTTTTAGAAATCCATCCTTTGACCTGACAGTGGTGGTGCATGCCTGTAATCCCAGCACTCTGGAAGGCAGAAGCAGGGGGAGTCTCTGTGAGTTTGAAGCCAGCCTGGTCTACAAAGTGAGTTCCAGGACAGCCAGGGCTGTGCAGAGAAACCCTGTCTCAAACAAACAAACAAACAAAACAAAACAAAAAAGGAAAGAAAAAAAGATGCCATAAACCTCATTACAGAAAGAGCAAGCAGAGATGGCACCCAAACACGATGCCTAAAACCTAATTATAAAGCGTCAGGCCTCTGAAACACAGTGCTTATTACTGAGAATGAGGGGAACAGGATGATGAAGGAGCAAGCTCTGCTGCGAACATTCATTTCAGTAACAAATAAAAAGCAAAACAGCACAGCGTGGGCAGAAATGGACAGGTAAGATGATGAGGTGACTATGTCTTCACCTGAGCAGGAACCAGCAGAAGTTTAAAACAGCAAATAAAAAACAAAACAATGAAAACCTATCTGGATGGGAAGGAAGCATCCAGAAGAAACAGCCAAAAGACTGAGAAGCAACTGCTTTTTGCCAAGAGATCTGAGAAGTGTTCATTCCTATTTGGTGTTTTCAAATGTATGACAACGTTATTTACTTTAAAATTAATGAAATTTAAGGAAAATAATAAATATATAATTTCCTCTTTAGCAACTTCCCAGAAAAATTAGTATCTGTGAACTGATTTGGGAAATGATTGTTTAGAGCGAGGGGTGACTGACAGTCTTGTTTCCTGCTTGTTTGGTAAACAATTTTTTTGGCTTTATGTTGAGTAGCTTCTACTGCAGCAATAGAGCTGAGTGGCTGCAACCAAAACCACTCAGCCTACAGATCTCTGCAGAAAGAGGCCACTGGGCCAAGATTTGTACTAAAGATACTCTAAAAACAACAACAACAACAAACAAACAAAACAAAACAAAAAGATGTTATCAATTGCCAAGCTAATTCTCAGAGAGTCCGTTTCCAGGTACAATCCCCCTTGCACGCACACACACACACACACACACACACACACACACAAAACTCCTTTGCTGGGAACAGGTGAGCCATGCCTCAGGATGTGGAGTCTAATATTGGTTCGTTTGGAGTGTGTCAGTGGTACTCATGGGTGCTTGTCTCCACTAGACAGAGATGAGCAGTGTGTCTGTATATGGTAATCTTCCGTCCATTCATACCACAGTCAGTTCTAAGCCCTTGTATTTCTACACACTTACTTATTCCTGGGAATAAGTAAAGAACATTTTTTTTTACACGTTCACATTAAAGTGAATGTTGCCCAGATCTCAGCATGGACGCCGTGGCCTAGCAAGAGGATTCAGCAATTCCAAACTAAAGAGTAATCAGAGGGGACTACAAATATTCCACCAATCCTTGTTTAAAAGAAAAACAGAAACACCAGCCCGCATGCCATGCCCTTCATCCTTTCATCACAGTCCTTTACATTCCATGAAGTATAAAGACACTGCTCTGACCTGAGGAGTTTACTCTCCAGAACCCACATGGTAGTAGGAGAGAACTGAACCCCACAAGCTGTCCCCTGACAGACCCCCAATACTCTACCACATGCACACACAACAGGATAAACAAAATTATTATAAAATTTAAAAATAAACAAGGAAAGTGCATCAAGGTAAACTCAACTTCTGGAAAGAGCAGATGGGAAGAAGCTAACTAGTGGTAGGCCAGGGAAGCCATTTTCAGGAAAGCAGTCTTCCTCCTCGCTGGCAAGGGCTGACTCCCCTCAAGGCAGAGTTGAAGGTTAAACAGCAAGTCTCAAGCCTTTGGTGGTCTCCTCTGTAGGAGAGAGGTCGGCCAGCATCACCCACTGCTTCTTAGCCATTTATAGCAAAGTTTCTAGGAAAAGTCTAGAAAAAAGCTCCACCCCCCCCCCATAAAGGTGAGGCGTGAAAGTGGGAGCTCAAAGTGGCTTTAGGAAACTAACTAAAAGCTGTCTGTGAAGATGTTTTCCTGAGAGCTGCTTTATATATGTGTAGCTTGCTCTCTCACTTGTTTACTCTCTGGTTTTCTGTACTCACAGACATGATGCTCTGTACACTTTCATGTCTTTAATCACCATCCTTAGATGCCACGGAGGCGTTGAGTTGTTTCTGCAAGTAGAGCTCCTACATGCTAGAATGGGTAGTTTTTTCACTGTCTTCTTTAATTGACACAACAACCTTATAAGCTTTTTCCTAAAATTAACTTCCTTATTTTATAGGTGAGTATACTGAAGTATTGAGAGAGATGTACATTGTCCAAGCCTGCCAAAATCATAAAACAAACAAACAAACAAACAAACTACAGTCTGAATCCAGGCAGTCTTGGTTTATAGTCTTTCAGAATCTGTCTTATCTTAGTCACTTTTCTGTTGCTTTAATGAGACACCATGACTGAGGCAACTTATAAGAGAAATCACTGAAGTGAGGGCCTGCAAACAGTTACACACTCCCAGCCTGACAGGGAGAGAGCTGGCAGGCAAGCCTGCATGGCTTAGCTGCTTATATCCCGGGTCCACAGGCAGGAGGCAACAGAGAGAGACTGGGTGTGGCCTGGGTTTTTGAAACCTCAAAGCCCAATCCCAGGGACACACCTTCTAGTCCTTTCTAAATAGTCCACCAGCTGGCAACCAAACATTCAAATACATGATCCTATGGGGGCCACTTACATTCCAATCACCACACCTCCCAAGACACTGTACAACCTGGTGACCACCCATGTACTGTAATGAAAAAGATCCACCTCGAAATTAAAAAGAACACCATCTATTATTGTTGTCCCCAGGAAAGGATGTGAAGTTCCAGAGAGGCCAACTTACATGACTTCAGTTAGCCAAGAGTGCTCTCATCTGCTGAGCTTCCCTGCACACGTGGTGTTCATGGATTAAAAGGCATCTCTTCCCTGTATCACACCAATCTGCCACTCCCTACACCCTGCGTGTCTTGGGATGGCCTTACTCCTGCCCAATATCAAGATAAATCACAGGGGCCTTAGCAGTTCTCACAGCAGAAGTCACTGTAGATGAGAAATCTGGTCCAGAGTGATGGAGTCTCAAATGCTGAGAGGTAAGTGAACAGCACATCCAAAGCTCTGGTTCCTTGGGTCTGTTACTTAGCAATGCGGGCCCATGGGTAAGACATTTAATCTCTGTGAAACTCAATGTTTTTATCTGTGAAGCTAGAATGAAAAAAATCCTTGTAACAATCCCTAAAAATGCACAGGGCTGATATACGAGTCTAGACTAATGAACTTAGCAGCGAGCAGGGAAAATGGTAAATCTTTGAAAAATTGAAGTTATTATTTTCAGAAGTGAAAAATGTTAGCTTCTTCCATTATTCCCATCTGGCAGTGTCTTGAAAGTCAACATGATTTACAGTCTAAACTCTCTTTTAAAATTACCTTCGAAAGCATAATATAAAGATATACCCAAAGATGAAATTAAACACATTCATCCCTTTAAAGAAAATCGATGCTAATACACAACAGTATATAAAATGTTCTTAATATCACATCTGTAGACCTTAGGGAAATGGAGCTACCATGAATAAGAACTAATGCTTCATTATTTGTCACCCAAACATGTCAATTATCAATATGAATATATTTCCAAATATTGATCACAATATTAGTAATTATAGCTAATGGGTATTTCAACAGTAATTCCTAAATGAAAACAAATAAACATCTCTCTTGCTATATGTTGTGAATATGCTGTTGTGTTACTACTATAAGGCTAGCTATGGTTCTGCAGAAAAAATGGTGCGAATGCAAAGCCCTGAGTGTAGGGTCAGGAAGGCAGGACAGCCTTCCCTAATCATTCCATACGAAAAGACCCAAAGGTGGTGAAGGGGACCAGGGACAGCACCACTGTCAACAGTCACAGATCGGAGCACATAATGTTGCAGATGCAACCAGGAGCAGCTTAGGCTAGTGAAGTGTAAGAACTTTGCTTCCACTCAAATCTGATACTGGTTACCAGCCGAGAAATAGGCATTTGTATCCTTCTCAGTCTCAGTTTTCTAACCCATCAGCAGAGCACTCACTGCCTGGGGCTGCCGCTGCCCTAAGGATGTGATGATCTTGGGGACGCACAGTGCTTAATTACAACACATCTGGAGTATTATTGATATCGTCCATATTTCCAAAGTAAATATGAGAACTGTACCAGGTGTACACTGTTTTGCTCCCTCTCGCAATATAAACACAGTTTGTAGGCATCTCAGATGGAGCTCTTAATGTCAGCATCCCAGTGGGTCAATAGGACTGTTGCTCGCTGCCAACGCACAACACAGCTTTCCACCCATGGTCTCCTGTAATGAACCCTCTCCCCTACCCACAGCATATACTCAGCTGGAGAACGAGTTGTAGGGCTAGAAGAAATCCTCTTGTCTATAATCAGCGTCTTCGATTCTAGTACAGAATAAACTCTTTGGCTATCCTCAAAAATAACATTTTCCTCAAGGCACTGGTCCAAGATCTCCACAGCAGAGATTCACAAGGAGGAGGAACCGAGCCAGCGTGCATATTTATAGGTCACTGCCTTGGTGCTCAGCCAAATGGATTTTTGTAACCAAGATCTCTGCCAAAGGGACTATCTGTGGGTTTTCTTAATGGTATCTCAAAACCTTTTAAAATAATAAATAGAAATGGAAAAAAAGAAAAATAGAGGCATCAGAATGGTGACTCTGAACTCCCTGAAGTTTGTGAACCAACGCTGTCCAGCCCAGAGGGTCAGAAACAACTTTCTGACCTGAAGAAGATGCAGAGAGAAAAGTTAGAACATAAAACTTCAAGAAAGCAAGGAGAGCAGGACAGTGGCTTTGGAGCACTGGGGTGGCTAGAGCCCTGAATTTAAAACAGACCTGCTCCTAAGGACACTAGCAGAAGGACCTAGGCTGGCTCTTCCAAGGCTGGACCTCCCTGAATAAAGTCTGTGGAACAGACAGGCACAGAGACTCCTTTTTCTGACACCTGCCTGTTAAAAATTAGCAAGCAAAAGCAAGATAAAAGAAAACAGTGCTCCTGTGCCTGCAGAGTGCTCAGCAGTTAAGAGCTCTCACTGTTCTTTCAGAAGACCCTGGTTCACTTCCCAGCACCCACATGACAGCTCACAACCTTCTGTAACCCCAATGCCGGGGATCGCCCACCCTCCTCAAGCTACAGAGTATAACAGGCCCACGTGTGATGCGCAACACACATAGGCAAGCTACTCATAACATATATGTGCCGAATTCTGTCACCATCATATCTGCTGTCCAGAGAGTAAGACAGCTTCACCTGGGAATTCCATCATGTGCCCAGTTTCTCAGCCACTTTCTCCTTCTATGCGTCTGGAGCTGTGGGCGAGAGCCCCCAGCCATTAGTGACTTCAGGAGGCCACAAAGGAAAGCCACTCAACATTCTAATATTCAACAATAGCACAGTCTTGAAAAAATGGCCAGTAAACACCTGTTGGGCAACAGACAGGTGCCCGAGGAGACCATCTCCCGCCTTCAAAGATGTTTGCACCCTGCAATCTCACTTAACAACAACTTTTTGTTTAGCAAGCTCCCTTGCACTCAGTCTTTGTGAGGAAACACTCTACGGCACTCAGTCCAAACAACCCACCACCTTTGTGGTTTCACCAAGTCACCAATGCTAGAAGAGCCTGTCTTATATAAGTCTTACGCCATGTAAAGGACCCCACAAATCCTCCTCAGAATCTAGCACACCCAGACTCTCAGGATTCTGGGAGCAAGCTTTCAAAAGAAGCAAAGTGTGGGTTCCGTAAGATTCCCATGGTGGGGGAGGGGTGTGTGGCTCAGAGAAACCCCTATTTAAGAGAAACCTAGCAGAGCCAAAGGGGACTGGTCCTGAACAGATGCCCAGACTTAGCAGCTCACGTACAGGGAGAGACATGGGGAGCAGAGAAAATGACCTTCAAAACCTTCTTATCTTGAAATCGAAGTTAATCACCACCCTGCTATAAAGGGTTACCCCAAACCTCATGAACGGAAAGTACAGGCAAAGCAGAATGGTCGCATGGAATACACCTTTAATAAGTGAAAGGTTCTGTCTTCCTGGAGTCACCTGTCCTTAATCATAAGACTCAAATAAAAGTTTACATTATTTATTTAGTCTTTGTGTCCATAGAGTGTGTGAGTGTGGACATGTGTGTGCCATGGCACATGTGTTGGAGGTTAGAGATTTATTTTATATTTATGTGTGTGTCTCTGTGTGAGCCTGTATCTGTACACATGCCAATGGAGGCCCAAAGGGGGCACCTGGTCCCCTGGAGCTGGAGTTATAGGTAACTGTGGGTGCAGGGAACTGAACTCTGGTCCTCTGAAAGAGCATCAAGTGCTTTTAATGTCTAAGCTGTCTCTCCAATCATATGTGTGTGTGTGTGTGTGTGTGTGTGTGTGTGTGTGTGTGTGTGTATGTGTGTGCGCGTGTGTGTGTTATTTTTACCTGAGAACCCCACAGTGAGTAAACTGTCCCAGCCATGCTCAGGCCCCGAGGTTGCTAGCAGTACGGAGACACACTAGCCTCCCTGACTTCAACTGAATTTCCTCAAAGACAAATGGCTGAGAATACAGGAACGCAGAGGTGGTGTGGGAGAGTGAAAGAGATGGACTTTTCGGAAAAAAGCTGGATCGAAAGGGTTCCAGCTCCGGTTTCATGACTAAGCTCCTGACAGCCAGGAGCTTAGTCATGAAAACAAGGGCTGAGGTAAATGAACACAGTAAATGGGCTCATGTGAACACAGCACCTGTGAGGTGAGGGATGCTAAAAAGATCATCAGTTACCAAGAAGCACGCTTTCACTTCTAGTCTGTTAATAAATGAAGCTGCGCTTTTTTCTTTGTTCATTATTTGGCTGACTGTAAGGCTCTGCCAAAGTAAATCTAAACCTTGGCTTTACATTAGAATGTTCTAGAAAGGTTTTTTCTTTTTCCTTAACTGTCATCTAGCCACAAAACAACAGGATCCTAGTGTCTGGAGATGGGCCTCACAGAAGCTGTGGTCTGGTGCACTGTGAGCTCTGAGACACAGTATTCCAGGAATTTTTTGTTTTTATGAAAATTGAGTTGGAGCAAACTGGTTCTATTAGGGAATGGACATTTGATGGGCTGCTTGATATATCTTTTACCTTCAAGAGTAGGAGAGTGCAGCCTTAGCCTGTCTTGGCATTCCTGGGAGATGCTTGGTATCCCCTGTGACTACAAGAGAGAGATAAACAACTTGCTATTTCCCTGCTTTCTTTGCTGGGAGCATAACAGGGAAGGTGTCCAGGGATGAAATACTAAAAAGCATTCCTGAGTTGACTTGGAGTACAGAGACAAGGCATACACAGTAGATTAGCTAATGATCCTGAAAACCTGCCTCCTTCATTTTGTGCTCCGTCACCACAGTGACACACACCTAAAAGGCCCACATACAGTACTTAGAACAAGAACTGTGACTAAGAGGGGTAAAAAAAAAGTCTTTGCTTGTTACAAGAAAGCCCTTGGGGACTTGGGGTCACAGAGCCTGTGGACGGGAGATGACTCAGCCATCTCCGGAAGAAGCCTCAGTCTTCTCATAATTCACAGTTTAAACCATTGTCTAAGAAGGCAAGGATATATACTTAATGGAAACATGGAGTTTTAGAGGCATGCATAAGACTGTGCAGAGGAAGCAGTTGCTTGACATTTATTCTGGATCTGTTGGTATCAGCTGGCTGCACATAGAAGTCGGAGCCATGGAATAGACCTTCCTCCACACAGCCGTGTGAGGACGCAGCACTGTATCAAAACACTCTGGCTATCATTTCCTTGTCACGGGGAGCCCTGGCAAAAGCAATTGCTGCAGAAGTGTTAGAATGCTGGAATTTCATCGTACAGCTTCAGACATACTCATCTAGCTAGAGAGTATTCATGTGGTGACAAGCCACTAGGCAGAAAGCTGCTGCTCTTAACAGTTCCTGGAGTACCTGCTAGCATCTATGGAGCTCTGGGTTCTAGCCCCAGCACTGCTTAAACCGGCTCTGGTAGCACAGGCCTTCAACCCCGGGGCTGAAGAACTGCAGCCAGGAGGGTCAAAGGTCAGAGTCATCCTCAGCTACATAGGAAGTTTGAGGATACTGTTGGATACATGAAAACTTGTCTCAAAAAAAAAAAGGTTACCTTTATGAAACAAAAACCCCCATATCTATTCTATAGTAAATCTCTTTGTGATATTTTTCCAAGACTATGCTGAAGCAGAAAGCAGTCTCTGCCATGTATCCCACAAAATGGCCAGATGACGCTGGCTATCATGTGCTGTTGAAATCTGTTTAATTTCATATTCCATTTCAAGATCTCAGCCCGGTTTCTTTCTCTGTGGAGAAATGCCTCAACTCTATTAGTTTAAAATAGGACATTAAGTTCTGTTACCCGTGATCCTTTTCAAATACATTGTATCTATAATTCAATGTGTCTAAATTATGGTCTTAGGTCAATCTAAACAATTACTTTTCCAGCTGTTCTTTGGTTTGGTTGGTTTGGTTTGGTTTGATTTAGTTTTTGGAGACATGGTTTTTCTGTGTAGCCCTGGGTGTTTTTTTTTTTTAACTCATTATGTAGACCAGGCTGGCTTCAAATCCACCGAGATCCATCTACCTCTGCCTCCTGACTGCCGGAATTAAAGTTATGAGCTGCCACCACCACCCTGCTGTTCTTTGGTTTCAATCCAGACTCTAGAATAAGAATTTCTAAGTTCACTTACGCTGCAGAGAATTAAAATTCAGTAGCACTCTTGGCCCTGTTGGTTATAACCTGCAATAGCATCTTTAATTTGGGGGTCTCCTTGGTCTCCCCTAAAAATGTATGCCATGCCATGCATTATTATATAGCTTGGAACTTGATGAGAGATTATACTGTATTCCATGATAATACTGCTGTTAAATGTTTTAGCCTTTGACTCTAAGCACATGTAAGGAGCAGCAGGTGGATGGGGTCTGGGATGCTTACCATGTGAGCCACTCACCGGTCACTGTACTATTTCACAAGACCCAAGTCATACAGTTTCTTCCTTTATGTTCCTTACCCTCTTCAAATTCATGACTAGTCTTTCATGATAACATCTTCCAAAAATGGGGCAGCAACTTAAATTATAACATGTACATTTTTATCTACAGCGCCTCTTAGGAGCCAAGAGGCATAAAAGGAATGCTCAGACAGAGCTCATGAGAGAAAAGACTAGGATGTGCTGAGTTGTGCCCCCAAATGGGAGTTTTGATACAGTCTTCAGACCCATGTAGACACTAAGTCCCCCCCCACCCCCCGCCGGCATGGAAAACACCTGTAAAAAGATGACCCGAGACCAGTGGTCTCTAAAATCACATCTTCACAAGGCAGCAGTGGAAGAACCTGACATGATGGTGCACACCTACAACACCAGCATGTGGGAAACTGAGGCAGGAAGATCATGGGTTTGGACCAAACTGGGCTACAGCAAGTGTGGTCCAGCTAAAGCTAAAGAGACAGACCTAGTCTTGGAAGGGAGGGAGGAGAAGGGAACAAAGGAAGGAAGGGAGGGGGCGGCGCCTACAGTATATCCTTGGGAATCTGGTTTTAATCAGGTCTTAAAAACCCTCCACCTCTCAGTTAAACTGTTTGGTCTCCTGTAAATGTCACTACCGGTATGACTTCCTGCCATGACATCCTAGCCGGGGCTGGCTGGGGAGCTTCTATTCTCATCCTCTCACTAGCCTGGCTTTGCCAGGAGCTGGTTCAGTTCTGGAACACTTCAAAAACATGTCTTTACCACTCAATTTCTAGAGGAGAGATTCAAATTTAAAGTGTAAGGCGAGGCCTCAATTTTTTTGAGCCCAGAAAAGGAGCTTCATTCCTTCAATAGCATTTACTTGGACCCAAGTTTACTCTTCTATATAGCGGAAAATAGCCAACCATGCTGGCAAGAGCTGTCAGACCGTGGGCTGATGTTTTTAAGACAGAAGAAGAGGAGGATGGGGGAGAAAGTGCCTCTCACTTTGGGCTCTTGCAAAGGCCTGCAGTTTCCTCATCATTTCCATAGGAGCCTGCATTCTGAAACAACTTGCTGTTTGGCTGGTGCTCGAAGAAACCTGTGGACAAATGACACTGATGATGAAGCAAATGTGAAGACTGACATATGATAAATGTGGAACGGGAGGAGACATGACACTTGGGAAAGGGATTCGAATCTAAGACAACCTGGACTCAAACCCCCTCACTACCATGTAGCTACCTTGTTACCTGGTGGCCCTTGTTTTTCTCAGTAGCATTACCTGAGTACTAAGTGGTACCTGTCAGCACTGGCACATGCAGTACCAGAGAAGTGATGCAGAGGACTATGAGTCAAATATGGGCTTTACTCTGAGATTCCATGTGTTCCTTCTAACAACATCTGATACAGCCCCAAAGCAATCTCTGGCTTTTGATGCCCAGAGCCTTATAAATAAGAAAAGACAGCCTCTACCAAAGACACAAGGTAAGTATTTTTCTGTATCTGAAACCTCAAAACCCTCATCGTCATCCATTTTGGAGGAATCATATTATAAACATGAAATACACAAACTTGAGAGGCATGAGAAAGCAGTGTTATCAGCATCCAGGCAGCACTACAGACCAGTTAACTCAGTAAAAACATCTAGAAAGTGAGAAGGGCAGTAAAATGTCCATGCAAAACCCAAGGGACCAAACACCCTGCTGTCCTTCTGTGTAAGGCTGTCTGTGCCATGAGCACTTGGATCTGCTTGGTACTGTTTGTTGACATACTTGAGACTGGAGCCAGGGCCCTGAACATGCTAAGGCAGCACACTGTCTCTGAGCCATCCTTTCAGACCAGATCTTATAGAATTCTACTCAGCTTTACACACTGTCATTTACTATGCCTCTTCCTATTCCCGTCTCTCAGTAAGCATTGCCGCAATGATTGTGATTTTCACGCTTAACCCTTCATGGTTACAAGACACATGCTCCACTTCATGGGAAACCATACAAGCAGATATGCTTACCACCACCCTGGCGTTGGGCTTCATACTACAGTAACATAGTAATTACATCTACCTACATGATAAACTGTACAAGATATTACTGGTTTTTTTTTCCTGTAAAGCCTCAAATTTACTTAAAATAACCCGAGAAAGCATGATTGTTCTGCATTTATTTCTCCTCTCTCTCTCTCTCTCTCTCTCTCTCTCTCTCTCTCTTTCTTCCTCTCTCCCTGCCTCCCTCCCTCTGTGGTGTGTGTGTGTGTGTGTGTGTGTGTGTGTGTGTGTGTGTGAGAGAGAGAGAGAGAGAGAGAGAGAGAGAGAGAGAGAGAGAGACAGAGAGAGAGAGAGACAGAGAGAGAGAGAGAGACAGAGAGAGAGAGAGAAACAGAGAGAGAGAGAGACAGAGAGAGAGAGAGACAGAGAGAGAGAGACAGAGACAGAGACAGAGACAGAGACACAGAGACAGAGACACAGAAACAGAGAGACAAAGAGAGAGAGGCAGACAGAGAGAAGGAAGGCTACAAGGAATGAGAGAGGGAGGGAGGGAGACAGAGCTAGAGAAAGGCGGAGCATAGGGAAGAGAACCTGTGGGTGCTAGTGGGTGTGTCTACGTGTGAGTGTGTGGAGGAACAGGTAACCCTGGGTCCCTTTCTCTGCCCTACTCTTGTTTGCTTGTTTGAGCAGGCCTTTCGCTGACAGGTTAGGGTGGCTGACCGCCGAGGCCCTGGGGTCTTCCTACTCTACCTCTGAGCGCTGGTGTTATAGGTACAAACCACCATGTCTGCCTTTTTGTGGGCTCTACCTCCTCTGACAAACAGGCATACTCAAGGGCACACTTGAACTAATTTTCATCCTTAGTTAGCACCTCGGAAGTCTTGACCCCAAGGGAAGGTACTGTGCGACTGACAGGAACAGATGGTTTCGGATGGCAGAGACACTACATTAAACAGCACCAAACCGCACTAAAGTATTTTCAACCCTTCTGATTCTGTCAAGGAATAAATCTCAGCTTGGTGCTAATATGCCTTTAACACCTTTCTAATAGTGCCTAATTTTCTCCTTTCGAACAGCAGCGCTCATGTGAAGAAACTTCTCCGGGCAGTAGTATCTAGATAGAGGGGAACAGCAGCAATTGGCTTTCATCTATCTTTAGTTGCCTTCTATTTGTAATGTTACTGCTTTCAATTCATGGTGAAGAGAGACAGTTTCCTTTTCTTAAAAAATTAGAAAAGGTGAATTGTTTTAAGAAAGTTCTAAGTGAGATAAGGCTAGGGGGAGAATTCAATAACATAGATAATCCTAGTTGCTGGGACTGAGATACATACATACACACACACACACACACACACACACACACACACACACACACATCTATCTATCTATCTATCTATCTATCTATCTATCTATATATATATATATAACACAATATATATTATCATATGTTATTAACTTAATATAACAGACTTTATTTCTAGCACTATTTAGGCATCTACAGGCTGTGGTAAGTTCCACTGAGTTCATTCAGGAGTTAAGCATAGCAAGGCCTTGCCTAACATGGGTGTCAAGATAACCTCATGTGTGGGCAGCAGACAGTGTGGGAGGATCTCAGGAGTCTCCGGAGAAGCTTCATTGCTTTGCTCACATTCTACCGGTTGCAACTCTGCCTTTGGCCACATTTAATGATAAGGCAGACCAGGAAATGAATCTGGTTCTAACATGAGGAGAAAGATGCTTGCCATCTGGGTGAGCCTGGTGTTACAGAAACTAGCTGCTAGTGTGTCAGGTATTTTTGTTGTTGCTGCTGTTACAAAAATACTAGATACAATCAACTAAAGAAGGAAGAACGTATGTCGGCGCTCACAGTTTGAGGGTACACTCTGCTATGGCAGAGAAGTCGCGGCAGCAGAGTCTGAGGTGGCTGGCCACATCTCACCACAGGCAAGAAGAGAGAAGGATGGGTGTTTACTTTCTCCCTCTACTTAGTCTGTGATTCTAGCCCATGGAAGGATGCTGCCTACACTTAGGGTGGGTCTTCCACCTCCATTAATTGAGTCTATAATTCCCCTCACAGATATGCCTAGAGGTTTAGCTGCCAAGCTGAGAGCCAATAGTAATTAGTAATGGGTTATGTCACCTCAGGGCAGAAGGGCAGAGAAAGCAACGAGTCCTCAGAAAGCTCCCTTCGTTTTGTAAGAATGCCTTTGCGTATCAGCATCTTTCTGATTTATCTCCAAGCCTCTGCTACCCAAGGAACGCAAGGGGGTAGCCAGCATGTCCCTCAGACATCCTGTCTTAGTTGGGGTTTCTATTGCTACAATAAAACTCTGTTACCAAAAATCAAGTTGGGGAGGAAAGGGTATATTTTTGCTTATACTTCTATAGCACTGATGGTGATCAAAGGAAGTCAGGACAGGAACTCAAACATGGCAGGAACCTGCAGGCAGGACCTGGTGCAGACGCCATAGAAAAGTGCCACTCACTGGCTTGCTCATCATGGCTTGCTCAGCCTGCTTCCTTATAGAATCCAGCACCACCAGGCCAGGGATGGCTCCACTCCCAATGGTTGAGTCCTCCCCTGTCAGGCACTAATTAAGAAAATGTCCTACAGGCTAGTGTACAACTCAATCATATGGAGGCCTTTTCTTAATTAAGGTTCCCTCCTCTCAGATGACTTTAGCTTGTGCCAAGTTGACATACCACTATCCAGTACACATGCTTTGTCCACTTTGGTCCCCCTTCCCCAACCCCATGAGACTGGGTACCTACTCTAGCTACAAGCTACCCATGTCACCCTGTCCCTCACTGCTCTAATCTTTCTGGCAGCTTCGAAATAACAATCTAATCCTGCCTCTCCCCTTTCCCACAAAACCTTGTTTGTGAGGTCACTTAGGTCCTTGATACGTGTGAATAGTACCAAGGGAAATTAAGAATATCTTCTAGAGAGGCTCCTTAGGCTGTGCTGTTGTTTAGAACATGGTTTAGTCAAGATGAGGTGATGATAGCTCTTGTCTGGGCCCACTGATGACCAGGTGGGAGGACATCTCTCTGTTAGCGTGGAATCTTTCTTGTGTGGGCATAAGCATTGAACCAATCCACTTCAAGAATATTCTATCTTTTCCTATTTGGCCACACCCCCACCCAGAATCCAAGACAGACTCCAGCTCTTTAAATGTGGACTGCCACCCCATCTCTACCCCTACCCCGAGCATCTGGGGGGTGGATCTGGTCTCTCAGCACCATTTAAAGACTTAAATGAATTCAGAATATTGTCCACACCACTGAGACATGAGCAGGCCCTTAAATTGTGTTGAGTTAATGCTTTTACGAAGTTTAATTTTAAACAGCTCAGACTAGCAGGGGTCAATTCTTTAGTTACTTCCCAAACCCTGTTGTACGAGGCACTCTGTACTGTCAGAGCAGGATGGAAGAAACATCTCGTAACCTAAGCCTTCAGTCAGCTGTGACCTGAGCTTGACCCCACTATTTTAAGCTCCTGTGAACTGCCAGCAGAGGGTGTGCACAGACGTTAATGTCTATAAATATGTTTGGGAGAGAGGAGGCCTTCGCAACGCACTGGTGTCTCGTGAGTGTATCGGTAAGATGCTGTTCTAGCAGAAATGACCTCTGTAGACAGGCACTCGCATTCGTCTCGCAAATATCTGCAGCTCCTGGAAGGAAAGCAACGGGTCCCTTAGGAAGGGTTGAGTCCAGCGGCACCTGCAGAGTCCTCCTGGCACCAGGTCCTGCCTCCCTGTGACCACAGAGGCCTCGGGCTTGACTTCCGACTTCCTACCTACAAGGCTTGGAGCAACTGCTCCACGTGGAGCTCATGGGTGGATTCCAAGCTCTCCAACCAACACCCCAAGAGATGGTGGCAGCCGCTGCAGGGAGATGGGCAGGGCGGAGCGCACGGTGAAAACTGGCTAAGCAGAGGTCAACTCACTCCGTCCCTTCTGGCTAGTTTGAAAATTTCCACAATGAATTCCTGAAGCGAGTGTGTTTCCCAATTCCTCTTTCACTCACGTCCCTCTCTGTGACAGAAAGTATGTTGGCAATTCAGCCCTTGTTTGCCATGATATGAGACAATTTCATTTAGCTTTGCCTGTTTGCTTATGTTAATGACTGGACAGACAGACCATATATCTCTGCTTCCATCTTCAGCTCCCCCAACCTAGTGAGAAATCAAGTGGACTGTTTACTTGCCTCTCCCATGCCCCCTTCCATGTGCATGGGTATGTGGCATGAGTACAAGCTTGCGTGCGTGCGTGTGTTTGTGTGTGTGTGTGTGTGTGTGTGTGTGTCTGTCTGTCTGTCTGTCTGTATTTAAGTGCATGGTTATGTGATGGCCTAACGCTGACAGCAGGAGTCTTTCTCAATAGTTCTGTAACTTACCTACTGAGGCAGGCTGTGCTAATTTGCTTTCTTTTGTTGTGATAAAACAGTAACTGAAACCAACTTGGGGGGGGGTGCATGGGAAAGGTTTATTTCATCTTACAGGTTATAGGCCTTCATGTAGGAAAGCCAAGGCAGGAATTCAAGACAGGAGCTCGAAGCAAAAGCCAGGAATGAATGCTGCTTACTGGCTTGCGTCCTTCGCTTACTCAGCTACCTCTCTTATACGGCCCAGGCACACGTGCCTAGGGATGACACTGCACACAGGAGGCCAGACCCTTCTACATCAATGAGCAACGAAGAAAGTGTTGCACAGAGTGGGCTGGGTCTTCCTACATCAAATAGCAATCAAGACAACCCTCCATAGACAGGCTCACAGGCAAATCTGAGCCAGACAATTCCTCATTAAGACCCTTCCCAAGTGAGTCTAAGCTGCATCAAGTTGGCAGTTAAAAACTAACCATTCATGTTGGCCCCAATCACACAGTAACTCACAGCACCATGGGGAATGGAGGTGTGGTTTCGCTTCCTTTTGGCATGCATATTCTCACTGAAAGTAAAACCTACCAGGGACTTATTTTGATGGTGGGGGAAAAAAAAGATTTTCTCAGAAAGAGAACAAGAGAAGTGTACTACAGTAGACATTATTTCTGGAAGAAGAATGGCATTTCCTTACAGGATGTAGAATATGTTACTTTAAAGGTGATTCTTGACAAAGGACTGTGAGAAGAAGAAAAAATCTGTGATTACAAAATAGATAATGGTGAAAGAGGAAATGCCGCATGCTTGCAAAAACCACAGGGCATGTTAATGAAGAAGAGAAAGCCAGGCTATTCTTGGGGAAATAGCCCAATGTTCTAAGCAGAAACTATTAGAACTAATTAAAAGAAAATTGTGAGGCATTCATTTTATTATTCTCCCAACCACAGTATTTACCCAGTCCCTTCTCTGCTGCAAGCATGACACAGACAGAAACAGCACAAAGATGAAAAGGATGCATGTTTGGTCAATTAGCATCCTGGGGCTATTTCTGCCTTCGAACCCAGTGTTCACACTCTTCCTTGCTTCCTGTAGCAGCCAGTGGTATTAACACAAAACCAAAATAACAAGAAACCAGGCAAAGAGTATCAAAAGACATTGAAACCTTGGACCCAACACTTATCGATGAAGAAAATCATACTTCAAAGTTTACATCATTTTCTTAAAAGGGGGGAGCTATGTCAGTAATGAGCTTGCTTTACAAGCACAAGACTTGTGTTTAATCCCCAGAACACAAGTTAAAAAAGAAAAGCCAGGCATGGTAGCACATATTTGTGTTCCTAGCGTTACATATTTGTAATAGCAGTAATAGGGGGTGGGGACAGGTGGCTCTTCTGGAACTTGTTGGCCAGCAGGCTTAGACAGTAAGAGACCCTGTGTTAAACAAACAAACCACCACAACAAAAGAGGCCTCAGGTTCCTCCTCAATCTTAAACAAAGAACTATACACAGCTGAGAAAAGCTGGGAGTGGAAGAAGTGATCCTTCCCAGGGCAGAGTACACCAACTGGTTTCCCAGTTCCAAACACTCAGTCCTGAAAAGATACATACAAATACTGTTATATGGACTGAGCAAGTCACATTGTTTAGGAGTATATACACATATCATATATGTCTGCAATAATACTTAATAAAAAAAGAGGCAATGACCTAAAGAAAAGTTGAAAAGGTACATGGGAGGGTTTGGACGAAGGGAACGGTGTGTGTGTGTGTGTGTGTGTGTGTGTGTGTGTGTGTGTGTGTGTGTGTGAAATGTCGTAATTAAAATGTAATGTCAAAACCACACACATACACACAAAAAGCAGGGTAAACATCAACAAAAGAATGACACCTAAGTTTGCCCTCTATCTAGCCTTTACATTGTGTGCATGCCCCCATGTGCACACATTAACACACACACACACCACTTTTTTTTTAATGGCAAAGGAGAAATATGCATGGTGAAGAAGCATAAGTTGGTAGCACTTTAAACTTTGTCCCACCAACAGTGGAGCGGGTGAATGCTTTCAGGTTCCTGGTGCAGGGAGCCCAGTCAGAAAAAAGCCCACCTAAATCAATCTCTGCAGGAAGGAATGAATCAACACAGCCATGAGGAAGCAAGCAGACAAACCCAGAGTGCGGGATGCTAAACTGAGCAAAGGACCTGGACTTCCCAACAACAGCCTTCACTCTCACACAAGGCAGAACACAGCTAAACTGAAAACAGCCAAACATGCAGAAGGATCCAAGGCATGTGCCCTTATGGATGGAAGCATACAGCTTTAGAGATAAGCACTTGCCATGCTAGGAGACTCTCAGCATGGGCTGTGTGCTCAGTGGCATGTCTGGGTGTTGTCTGTCCCATTCCCTGATGCCTCGCGATGCCTTGATGGCGAAGGGACAAGCTTCTTCTCTTAAATGAGAAGGTTGAAGCATATAGGGGCAAAATAGCACAAGGCTGGCAATTCCCTTTCTAATGGCTCTAAGAAAAGTACTTCAACACTTACAAATAGAAATAGCTGGAAAATAAACAGAGCCAAGAGCAGCAGAGCGTCCACAAGTGGCCAGGGTAGCTGGGAGGCATAAGACATGCTTCTCCACAACTCCTCTGGTTAATATGAAACTTTACATCAGAGCCCAGGTTAGGGAGGAATGCAGGGAAATAGTCTGGCAGATCTCTCAGTTGGCTAATGACAGCTGTGGACAATAAAACGTGGCCATATCAGACGGCACGTGGCTGAAGCCTGTGCTGCTGGCTTTACAAGGCCCCGTGGGATGACAGAGGGAAGACTGGTCTCACCTGGATGACAGGACTGCCCAGAACGTGTACTTGGAGTTTTCACAGGTGCACAGGCCTTCCAATGCCACTCGCAAAGAGCTTCCTCTGGTTTTGGTTGTTGGAGACATAAACTAGTAGGCCTTGGGAAGTGAGCATTTCACTGCACAGGCCAATGAGACACAGCCCGGAGGCCATGCTCTCTTGACTGCTCAGAATGTGAGCTCCTAGAAAGCTGGTATAGCTCTGAGACCATGGAGGTGCATGCCCCCAAGTTCCTGTATGTGACTGTAAATGAACCCCGACTCAAACCCAGAGATTAGATATCAAATTTTCCTTTTGAATTTCGAACTTGCTGCCTATAAATTCTGGTAAAAGTCCACATATGAATAAATTCATCGTATGTTTCAAAAAAAAAAATCACAAGTTCATTGTAAATAAGACTTTGGTATCCAAAGAGAAAATAGCAAAGATGCTCATATATACAAAGGACTGAGACCTCTAAGTCAGGGTCCCATCCTCCTCCCCTGCCAGGGACTGTCCCCCGTCACAGGAAGACACCCTCTCACACACCTACCTCACACCCACCCCAGTCTCTCCCACATCACCTGGTCCTTAGACACAGCCTCTCCCATTGTGTCTGTCTACTTTGCAAAATTAGATTCCTACCACAAAGCACTCTATCCTCTTTGTAGACTGTCTGGCAATGACATGGAAATAAAATGTAACAAAAGCAGAGGTGCTGACACCAGCCAAGACAGAATCCATAAAGCCAAAGAAAATTAACTTTGCTTGTGTCACATGACTCAAAGGTCACAGTTCTGCTAAAGCTTAAGCAAGATCAAGATAACTTCCCTCATTTTTTTTTAATTCCTCAGTTGCAGTGCAAAGTACTGAGGTAGTTACACTGGAAAGGTCGACAGAGGAAGCAGCCAAAACACCTCACTTTTAAACAGGGCAGCAACTTCTACCCTTCACCCCCAAATTCAGAATTCTATGGACCCCATTCATGCCACTGGTATTGACCACACAGATACATTTTCAAGGGGATAATTTCTTGTCATGACTTTCATTTGACATTGTGAAATATAGAGAAATCGAGAGAGATATATTTGAGTATCTGATACCAGTGTACACTGATCAGCGTAAGGAAAAGTGAAGATCCTTTTCTAAACATATAAAATACAGAAAGACTATACAGCATTCCAAAATATTTAGATTGGATAACTAAGTGGTTGCCCTTAAGAATGTGTGGCATTACGGGACATAACCTTTAAATGTACAGCTTAGACCTAGGCACATGCTTTTCAGCTCACACATTTTCCTTCTTATATCGCCAGTTTGTCAAGCACACAGTCTCACTCCTGTAATCAAGCCCTCTGAAAGCTGGTGTGTGTGGGTAAGTGCTCTGCATTATTTTACCTGAGCTTCTTGGTGTCATAAGGAAGGCGTCACTACTGGTCTGTCCCTCAGAAGGGACATCTTGCAAATGATGGGGAGTTAGGAAGAAGGCCTATGGCCAGGCACAGTTTTCCAGAGTGTTCACTGGTGTGTGCAGACAGCAGGGGAGGGAGCACATCCCTGGGGTCACACACTGGTTGAGGATGGTCCTAAAAGGAAGTTGGGGCAAGCTGCGGCATGTGGGGTCAGACCCCAGAAGGAGGTGGAGGTGAGATTATGAGAGGATAGAAAAAAAATTATTCTGCCTGTGATGTCTTCAGGAATATGATGTAATCCCAGCTTGAAGAAAGTTAACAATATCAGAAAAATGTGGGCTGTCAGGTTGACAGGTGCCAGTGGCACGGAAGATGGATGGTGTAAACGGAGAAGTCCAGATGATGTGGCTGAGGAGGATGGGGCCACGGGCAAGCTCTAGGTGAGGAAGAGACTCAAGAATCATGTCAGCAAATAGATCCCCAGCAGGCGAGACATCGTGAGCTAAAGTACAAATCCGGTTTGATGTACTGGTGACATAGTGCACATTATTCACATAATGTGCTGATCAGGAAGCACACACTGCTCAACGGCCATCCATCCTCTCCAACCACACCATAAAGGAAAAGCCACACAAGGCAGACAAGGACAGCTGCAAACCTAAGGCTTTATTTGGCCACTAAGAAGAATGTCTTGTTTGGAAAACTGTGTGGAATTCTTTCTCCAGCGTTAAGATCGCAGTATCTGCAAGTGTGAGAAGCCAGGGAACAAGAGAACACATTCTAGATACTGGCAGGTTTCTGACGTTGGGCAATACTTGTTGCTAGATATAAAAAGAAGTAAATAACTCAAGTACTTTGATCTTTCCTTTGGGTCATCAACAGGGAAACTTTTGAACATCTGGACTCAATCTATACAATGCCCCCCCCCACCAAAAAAACATTTATATGCTAAATGCCTCATTCAAATGGATTTTCATTAAAGAATGAGCTGAAAGAACCTAAAGCCACAGGAGATTGGGAAGACAACCTACCAGGGGACACAGGTGGTCAGAGTGATGGTGACTCCCAGAAATGCTGACTCAGCTTATAAGACAATGCTTGTTGCTGGGCTGTCCTGGTGAGATGTCTTAGCCACCAGTGATGGGAACTGACCGGTCCAATTTGGCAGAAGCCAGCCCAGAGGACAGATACAGCAGCAGGATTCATATTTTAAGGAAGCTCCTCCAGTGTGAGTCTTTTTAAAAAATAATTTAATTAATTTATTCAGGTTACAACTAAATTGTTATCCCATCACTTGTATCCTCTCGTTCCTCCCTCCCTCCCTCCCGCTTTCACCCTATTCCCCTCCCCTGGGTCTTTGACCAAGGGGGAACGTCTTCCCCCACTATATGGTCATAGGCTATGACAGAAGACAGTCAAAGGGACTTGTGGCTAGTATCAGAGGCCAATGTTAAAAAGGACAGTTGTGGGACTAGGGAGGTGGCTTGGAATTCAGAACACATGCTGCACTTTTAGAAGACAGTAACTTGCTTCCTAGAACCAGTATGGTGGCTCAAAACCATCTGTAACTCTACACAGAGTGAATTAGACATCCTCTTCTGGCCCCCGGGAACCAGGCACAAAAATGGCTCATGGGCATACATGCAGGTAAAACATCCATACACATAAAATAGAAATAAATACTTGAGAGAGAGAGAGAGAGAGAGAGAGAGAGAGAGAGAGAGAGAGAGAGAGAGAGAGAGGGAGAGAGAGAGAGAGAGGAGGGACCATTGTCTCAAAAGAATTAAGATCATATCTAAACCACCCTTTACCTGTTTCCTAACCTTATTTTGTATTTCATTCCTTTCTGCTAAATGTACCGGGTGAGTGGGCAGAGTGAGAGCAAGGCCCTAACAGCTGAGTGTGTTTCCACTGTCCTTCTGATTGGATCTGCACTACGGCTGCTCTGAGCAGAGCCGTGAAAACCAGGAGTCGCGGAAGGCTTTCATCATGTCCTGCCTAGCCAGCTAGCCAGGTCTCGAGGGAACTCCCCGTCTTAAGTGCTTCCCAGTTTAGAGACTGCACACACATAGCCCATATTTGGCTACTACAACAGGACAGAAGTTCCTGACACGGTTTGACTAAAATACATCCACTCACTCTATTTGACTCAGATGTAACCTAAGTTGTGCAAAAAAAAAAAAAAAATAGTTACAAAACAACAGCAAACGAGATGCTTCTGTTGTTGTATTTCTTCTCGTTGCACTCCCGCAGTACCAAATCCAGAGCACATGCTACTTGTGAGATTTATTAGTTCTATGCCTGTGAACAACGTCATTCACTCTGGAAAGAGGAGTGGCAGCTTTCCGAAGGACAGAACCAGTTATGACCTCCCCCACCCCACTCCCCTTGGATAGAAGCCTCTGAGTCTCTGGAGCCCTTTAATATATTAATACTATGACATTGGCATTCCATTTTCACTCTTGCCCCCACAGTCTAGTGGAGTACACCAGAGACCGCATGCCAAGAGATGACGTCATCGCTGCAGCTAATGGACAGTGTGTTTGTGTACTAGTATTGTTGTGCTTTAAAAATTTCTTCATTGTATTTAATGAAATCCCATTTATTGGCACTAGAAAAAATACTGGGAGATAATCCATCCGAACAAATGATTTCTGTAGCCTTCAATACTATTAATGTGCTTACTGCCAAGCCTGACAGCCTGAGATCAACATCTCGGATGGACATGGTGGAAGGGGAAAACTGAATCCTTTAAGTTGTCCTATGCCCTCTACGCTCGAGATTTGGCATGCATGGGTACATGTGTGTGTGTACACACGTGCATGCACACCCACACTCCACACACACTGTAAGGAAAGAGTAACAGAATATAAAGGGGATCATTAACATTTTATGAGGGGGAGTCAGAAACTAACATAGTTTCCTACGTTAGACCTTAGCTAGGCATGCTAACGCATGCCTGTCATCTCAACACGCAGGATGCCAAGGCTGGGGGACGGAGTTCAAGGCCAGCCTAGACTAGAAACACCTGGTATTAAAGGGGGCTGGGAAGCTCATTGAACAAGAAAAAGTTTCATTATATTCTTTCAGCATTCTGCATGAAAATGTGTCATCTCTTTTCATGCTCCACACCATTGTGAAGCAATCTCTTGTTATATATTCATTTAATATTTCAATGAAGTTTTATTTGTGCCCGTCATAAGCACCCCACCCTCTTTAGTAGTAAAGTTCACTAGTGCTGGACCCATGTGACTAGGCTGAGTACAGTGCACCTGCTACATTCTTTGGAAGGGTTTCCACAGCCCAAAGCAAAAAAAAAAAAAATATTCAGTTGCTTCTTTTCTCCCGGGACAACACTGGGCCCTTTGGCAGCATTTGTGCTACCCAATCATCTCAGAGCCTAAGCTATTTTTCCACACATTAACATCTTGTCAGCTTAAGCACCAAGTGACTATCAGATGCCAATTTCCACCCACTACTTTTACTCATTAAAATTCTTGTGGTGAGCACCTAATTAAAAAAAAAATAAATCGTATACTCTATTCACAAATATAAAATACAACAAATTCCAAAAATGTTTTCATACATATTTTTCAACACAGACTTTTTCCTTAGCCAAATCTTATTACCTGGAGCCTAGGAAGGAACATTCACAACATCACGTATGATGAGAGCCGTCTCCTCTGATTATACAGGCTTGATACAAACAGTTGGGTGTCAACTGGACCAATATTATCATGCCGTTATCCCCATTCACTGGCTCATCTGTGAACTGGATTTCCTCTCAAAACTTCACAGAAACGAGGGAAGAAGAAGCAAGGTCCTGAGTGCTCCACATGGCATACAAGGGACTCCATACATATATCTCCGCATGCTGCCCATGGTCTCCGGATGCAGAAACTGATGCTCAGAAAAGGCTAGCTGTTTGCTCAAGACTGAAAGAGCAAAATGAAGCTGAGGCCACTCCATGCCTGTCTCCTTCTACGTGGTCTCCCCTTTCTCAAGAACCCTCCCTCGACCAAGCACGTTCTGCCCACCAGCTGACCCAGAAACGGGAAGGGTGAAGGCCCTCCTGGTGCAGTGCTACAGCATTCGTGCTTCCCACAGGCTTTCTCAGTGGACGGCAGAACAAACGGTACCTAGTGGAACGCTGAAACACATGGCATACTCTTACGAGAACGAAGAGGACAGAGTCCACTGCGAACACCGTTTGTCTCCTCTCTAGTTCCCCTGTACTTCATTCAGACAAGCAAAAGCTCAGCCGTGGATGATGTCGCTTGTATGTATGTTTCAGGGCTGACTGTTTGGTATTGGAGAACCAATTTCTCTGGCTCTCAGCAGTCTTTAGTCGCTTCGTGCAGGACTGAGGGCTTCCCGCTGTCCACTTTTACACATGCCTTGGCTGTCCTTGTTCTACTCACATTTAAATAGTCGCCTTGGTGAGACTTTATGGGTGTAGTTTCTGACTGAACAGGTTGCATTTATGCTTTTAGGACTATATATATACACCTAATATATGTATATATTGTATATATTCTTAAAATATATAAATATATTGAAAATATAAATATGTAAATCCAAATAATATGTGTGTATATGTATATGTGTGTGTGTGTGTGTTTCTGTGCAAGTGTGTGTAAAACAAGTAACAATGAAAGAGGCTGTGAATTTTAAATAGAGCAAGAAGTACATGGCAGGGTTTGGAGAGAGGAAAGGGAAGTAGGTAATGATGTAATATTACACTCTCAAAAATGGGTAATTTCCAGTCTGGAGACATGGTTCAGAGGTTAAGACCACGAGCTGCTCTTCCAGAGGTCCTGAATTCAATTCCAGCAACCACTTGGTGGCTCACAACCATCTCTAGTGAGATCTGGTGCTGTCTTCTGATGTCCAGCCACACATGTAGTCAGGACAATATATACATAGTAAATAAATAAATCTCTTTTAAAAAGATAAGTTTTAAAAATGCTTCACCAGGTAGGCTAATACAGCTACCTGGCATAAATGGGAGGAGTAAAGCCTTGAAGAGTGAACAGGCCTCCAGCCTGGGACACCCGTCCATCCAAGTCAAACCTCAGCCCTCTGGGCTGGGGGAGAAAGGCAGAGTCTGCGACACTGACACGCACTTCTGTCCCTAAAGGTAACTCCAGGTGGAAACAAAGTTATATGGTGGGCATGCAATTGTGTATATGGTGTGACCAAAATATGGAGGTTTAAAATGTCAAGGCTCAAAAAAATTTTATCTCTGGTTAGTATAACTTCCAACTACCTTTTAGTATTGTCCAACTTATTCCTAAGTTATTAATATAAAGCATGCATAATTTATAAAAAAAACAAAAATGACTGAGCTATATATGTAACATGTTTTTTAATGATTTCCTTATCAGCCAGATGAGATTAGTCAGTAGATAAAACACTTGTACGTAAGGACCAGAGGTGTAGATGACCAGAACCACACAAAAGCATGGCAGACGCGGTGGCCAGTGGTCATCCCAGCTCGCCACAGGCAGAAACAGATTCCCAGGGCAAGCTGGACATCCGGACCAATGGATGGGTGAGCCCGAGGTTCAGTAGAGAAACACCTCAACAGAGAGCTGCCCAGGAAGGTACCTCAGGTCTCCTCATGCACAAAGACACGGGTTCAAGTGTACCAGCACACACATGTACACAGATGCACACACTAACACACAGGAAATAAAAAGAAGCTGGCTGGAGAGCACGGTAAACTTGATGCTCAGGAACAGCTGTGGTCCGACAGGTCCTGGCAGCTGCATTGACGGTCAGGCTGTATGGATCACCGCTGCAGTGATGACTATATGGATCGCCTATGCCAGCCACTTCGCATAAGCTCATTCAGAGCTGCCCTCTCCTTGGTAGGTATCCATGGTGGTCTACGTCAGTGAGTGCTTCTCACATTTTGTGTCAGGTGTTTTCTTTCCACTAGGATTTTCTTCATGACTCATTATATATTTTAAATTTTGCAAAATATGTCTACTAAATGTACCAGTTTCCTTCCTCTGTTACGGTGATAACTTCATAAGTTGCTTCATTCTGTCTGGAGTGGAGCACGGTCCAGCTGCTTGACTCAGGAGCACCAATCACCGTGTTGCTCTGACAACGCTAACCACTGGTTTCCATAGACTGCATGTTCCTGAATCCTGGCTGATGGCCCCAATCCACCAGCTACTGCATAGGTGAGTATTCGTGGCAGCTACGAATGCCTAAGGGTGAGAGTATTGGAGCACAGGGTGTCAGTCAGTGTTCTTCTGACCTTCCAGATGTGAGAGCGCTTAACTTCTCCACCTGGATCCCTCAGTCTCTCAGCGTGCTATGCTGTGCAATAGGTTATGTTGCAGGGGATCGCTTTGCAGTCACTGAGACCAGGTTTACAAACAGACCAGTTTCAAGTGTACCAGCACACACACACAACACACACACACACACACACACACACACACACACACACACACAACACACACACTCTTACACAAAATGCAAATATTTAAAAAAAAAAACTCAGAAAATTTTACCAGCAGGCAGTTTATAAACTCAAAAGCAGGAATTTGGCCTCTAAAGATACTGTGTGTTCAATTTTTAAAGATCTGTCTGTTGTCATTATTTTAGAATTCTTTATTAATTTCCAGTTTTAGCAACAAAAACCACAAAGCTGGAATTAAACGAAGCAGGACCCACACAACAATAGGCAAGAAGGAAGTAACTGGTCCCTAACTTCAAGCTGCTCACTGGGCTGACTAGGAGGTTGAACACATGAGACAGGTAGACCAAAATGGCATCAGCAGCAGAGAAGGCCCCACTTGCCTTACCTGCCCCTGTCAGAAACAGAGCCCCAGTTCCTACCATAGATGTCTGCTATTCAAGAAGAAAATATCCCTGCAAAGGAAAGTGTTCAGTGATAAAGTCACTTACAATAAATCTGGCAGTATAAAGCTCATTTCTGATTGAAAATCAACGAATGCACTGTGACATAGCAAGCACGTGGCTCTCGTTCCCCAAAGCAAGATTCCGGCTTTGATGAGAAGTGAAAGAAAAGGGATCTCAACATTTCCCTAACACAGGAGAGACACACAGTAGAAGGGCAGGCCTGTCACACTACGAGCTAGAAGGCTACTTGCATGACCTTGACCTTGAGAATAAGGACCATGGAAGCTCTCTCCAAAAACACATCAGTTCTTTGAAACCAGAGCTAATTTACTGGCTTAATTAGCTGCTCAAGATGATCTTCCCCCTTTGTTTTGGCCTGTGCCCTGACAGGTGCTTCCTTCTAGCTCACCTGTGGTCACACAGCAGTGTGAGATGGGTGTAAGCTCCCCTGTGGTCACACCACAGTGTGAGATGGGTTTGAGGCTCCAGGGGCTGTGTATGCAGAGTAGAGAAAGGTGGAGGCTGAAGGGCTATGAAAGCAGAAGGACAAGTAGCACCCTATCATGGACACTCTAACCCGTCTCCATGGCAACAACACTAACCTTGGGCCACTATCACTAAGCAATGGTCTCAAGAAGAGGGCGTTGAAATGTCTAATTCAGGCTGCGGTGATGTCCCAACTGGTAAAGTGCTTGCTGGTGTCTTAGAGAGCCACCAGCGAGGTTCCTGAATATAGTCTTGCATGTATAAAATGGGATGTAGAGGCTGGAGAGCTGACTCGGCAATTAAAACTCTAGTCAGGCAAGTGTGCGGACCAGAGCCAGGATCCCCAGACCCCACGTAAATACACAGCAGGTGTGGCAATCCAGCTGTAATTCCAGCCAAGGAAGGTGGAGGCAGAGATTCCCAGGGGAAGCTACGTATAGAGTGTAGTCAAATTAGCGAGTCCTGGGTTTGGCTGAGACATCCTGCCTCCGTGCAACAGAGATATGGAAGACGAGCTCTGACATTAACCTCTAGCCTCTTCATGCACATGCACACATAAATATAGATACACACATGGAAACACACACACACACACCACACACACACACACACACTAGAAAAAGAAAATACGGAAATTGAAAGTGATTAGCTGCTTAAAGACCAAGAATTGCTGACCACACACAGCTCTAGAAACTTCACTTGCCCATCTATCCATTCCCTTATTCAAGAGACAGCTCCTGTATGCCCTTGGGTGAGTCTGGCTACCTGGCCTCCAGGGAACCCACAGTCTATTCTGGGAAACCCCGTCTGACCGCACTCCATAATAATGAGGCACAATGAGGTTCTCAGGATCACACAGCTTTATAGCAGTGGTGCTGCCTGAAGCCAGAAGTGAAAAGAACCCAGGAGGAAGGAGAAAGAGAAGGGTGTCCAGGCAGAAGTGGACAGGCCATGCTCCAGCCTACATAACTCTCACTGTGACGGGATACCCTAGACTTTTAATTCAGGTCTCTACAAATCCAAACCACTTTAATACCAGGAGCTCTAGAACTCAGGCAAGAACTGTAAAATATTCTAAAACTCTAAAATTAGCACAATTTTAACAACCATGACAACAAAAATATAATTGTTGCCACACCTTTCTGGTGGTTAAAATGTCCTGTCAACATGTCGGGACCTGACCATGTAAGAGACAAGCCTTGTGTTTTGTGTTTGACGTGTTTGTGAGAAGGTTTCTAGATTGGTGTGGTGGTGAGAGGAAGGCCCAGCCTTAATGCAGGTGACACAGAGGCACAGGGCGGAGTACTGGTCTGAACAGAATGGAAAAGTGAGCAAAGGACAATATCTGTTGCTCTCTTCTTTCTGACAGGTGTGCCTGCTGCCATGAATAAGGTCTCTCTGCTCAAACTGAGCCCAAGTAAACCCATCCTTAACTTGCTTTTGTTAGACATTTTATCACAGCAATAACTAATATAGCCTTGAAACGGCCAGCAGACCAGAGGGGCAAATGCATATTACCTCAGAAGAGACAGTGCGGAAGATGAGAAAATTAAGACCCTGCTTTGAAAGGGAAGAAAAAAACTACTGCTATGTCAACATTTAGTGATTCCGTCTATTTAACCCCTCACTGGCCACAGCAACCAAAAACACAACTTTATTTCTAAAGACACAGCCCCTGGGCAATTAATTAAGACATTGCATCAGCCTTCCCAACTGCTGTTAACTGTGACTCCACGTCGCTCTTATTAGTGGGGAGAGAGTAAATAGCCTGAGCTCATATGGTCTCTTGCCACAGAGGACAGCAGACACACTCTCCTGTTTATTCTTTCCGCCTTTCATCCAAGCTCCCTCACCGACTACCACATGGTGCCCTGAGGTGTGCATCAGTCAGGTGTACTCCCCCCCCCCCCGAACCCGGGAGAGGGTTGCAGCCTACAAGGGCTGCCACCTTGACAAAGCACCTCAGCCTAGGAGGCCTAAAGCACAGACATGTTCTCTCTTACCATTTGGGAGGAGTGACATCTGAGACCCAGGTGTGGCCAGAACATACAGAATAAACAACTCGTGTCCCTAACCTCTGTTCTCTGCCATGTCTTGTCAATCCTTGGCTACAGCTTTGGGGTCAATCTCTGTTCCTAGCTTCATGGGCCTGGTCCCCTGCGTCCACTCTTTTTAGATATGTGCCACAGTGGATTAGGTCTTCAATCAAGTGTGCTCTTATCTTTATTTTGTTATATGCTTCTTTTAAAAATCCCAACTCGATTTTTAAGTGTCATATTCACAGGTACTGGGCGTCCGGAATGTCCACACCCAGTTTTGGGGAAAACAAACATGAGCCTGCATCCCATCATGTAGTCTTAAGTCATAGATGGTTTATCCCACTGCCTTCCCTACTAACCCAAACACTCTCAGTGACATCAACCAGTCTAAAGAGAGTTGTATTATCAGTCTTTCTTGTTCATACCACAGGTGCGGTTTTAGCTCTGTGGGTCTAAAGGTTGAGATATAATTCAGGGGTAGAGAGTTTGCCTAAAATGAGTGAGGCTCTGGGTTTGAGGCCCAACACACACACACACACACACACACACACACACACACACACACACACACACACACAGAGGCACACACTTACCTCAGTAAGTTAAATTATGTTCACAATGTCTACCTCTATCTAAAGATGGGAACTGTCAGAAAACAGCCATCACTTCTCCTTCATGTCTGTCATCACACTCCTGTCTTCCAGTAAAGTGCCAGGAATAAAGATATTGGGAAATAACTGGAAACGTGCGGGTGGATGAGTGGATTAACTAGAATATAAGTAAGAATGAAAAGATCCCAACTAAGTAATAGTGGTACACACACTAGGCCACCGTGAGGGACAGAGAAGATGAAGTGACTGGTTCTGATTAGCGGGGACATGAAAGAGGAGATATGTGAACTCAGTCTCTTGGGAGCAGCAGGACCTGACAATGGAATGAATTTCATTTGTACCCTGCTGACCAAATGGTATGAGCAAAGGCCTAGAGACGGAAAGTGTGGACTTCGGGGGATAGTTAATGGGCCAGGTAAGTTGAAGCAAAGGCTCCCAAGGGATATGAAAACATTTTGAATAAAAAGGAGAAAAAAGCAGCTCACAGGAGCCCGTGAGTCCAGACTGTTCCGGGTACAGCAAGAAATCACCGAACTGAGAAAAGAAATAATGAAGTCAACCCAGGCGACAAAGGGAACAGAGACACAGAACCAGCTCACGCATGGCTCTGTCTGCCTCAGTGGCAGTCCTGACAGTACTTGAGTATTCTGTGTTTTCTGAGCATCTACTATTTGTTTCTTTGATGTGCCCTATGCACTGAGAATTATATCCAAGTAAATTATATTTCAGTTTCATAATTGCTTATGTGATATATTTATTCAAATATATGCAATAGAAATTATATAAGCAATCATGTGCTCTTTATAATGAAAAGAGAGAAGCACTTACAAAGGGTGATGTCATAGGCCTTGATCTCTTCTCAGGAGAATTTCTGACCTGAGTTCAAGGCCCCAGGAAAGGTGGATTAGCTGCCAAACTATTAAGGACAGTAGATTCCAACTTCTGAGTAACACCACGTCCTTTGGCCCTGGCTTGAGGCTGGCAAGCACACAGTAACATTCGTCACTGAGTTGATGTGGGGTCACTGTCTATTTTCCTTATGAAGAAGTGAGAGAGACCTCACTACTCATCGCAACATTTGACCAGGAACAGGTTACAGAAACTCTTACACTGAAACCCAAGGAGCACACCTTTCCAAGTTAGCTTTAGCTGTCAACACAAGGCAGTCCCCAACAAGACACATCCATTAGACTGGCCTGGAGCCAAGTCTGTGGGGGAACTGTCTTAATTGCTAATTGGTGTGGGAAGGCCCAGCTTTCTGCTGCCTATGATGGACAGCATCAATCCTGAACAGGCAGTCTCGGGTTGCCAGGGAGAGAAAGCCTGGAAGTAGCACTTCTTCATGATGTCTCCTTCAGTTCCTGCGTCCAGATCCATGCCTTGGGTTTCTTGTCCTCCCTATGGGACAGGGAAGTCTGAGCCAGAATTAACCCTTTCCTCTCCAAGTTGATTTTGGTCATGGTGTTTTTCACAGCCACAGAAAAAGCAAATTATCAACAACAGCCTGGCTGTCTAGGTTGGTCCGACCAATGGCTAATAGTGCCAAACAAAGAAGTGCTATTATGGTCTTGATGCCTTCAAGTCTCTGATGATCACACAAAGATTCTTAGGGGAGTTTCAGCCACTTACCCACATCAATATTCATCATATGTGACCTCTCAGAAAGGGAAAGAACTGGGCAGAAAGGAGACCGGGTGGATGTACAGAATGAAGTATCCAGGACAGAGACGGAGGAAGGACACAGGAAACCCATCTTATCCTCACAAAACCCTGTGAGACAAGCTCCAGAGGCCTTGCTTTGCTTTCCCCTCTGTTCTTTAGTCTATATGGCACTGATGGATCAAGATTGTGTACTTCCTGTTCATGGTGATATTAGGATCCTGGCACTGTGAGCCCCCCATAGCTACGGACCAGGCACACCTGAGTGCTGACAGGAGGTGGGTGCCAGCCAAGCGTGGTCCTGCACCGTGACATTTGAGCCTCCTCCTCTTGACCTGGGAACACCCACCACAGTGCAAAGATGCCAGTGAGGCTGATTTCCCTCAGAGCAACAACCAGACTCCTGTGGTGAGGCAAGGGAAGCAACTTCTTACACTGAGGATGATGTCCGAGATGCTAAAAGTACCCACTCCGTACGGTTCAGGGGCCTTACACACATAAAACGCAGTAACTGAAAAGTAAAAGGGTTAGATTTGAAGCAGATCAGACTCCATCCCAACACTCCTCGATGTGGAAAGGGGTGTCCTCATGTCTGATGACCCCTGAGGAGCCTGATCATCTGGAAGGGTAGCACTGCCTTCTGGGAACAGCCTGCTAAGGTAGGATAGACCGTCCCTGTGGTCATTCAGCTATGTGGTCAAAATTCCAGCACCGCACAACTTAAACACAGGCCAAAGTATGTACAGCCCGCACTCTAGGTCCAGGGAATCATCTCCCAAAAGACAAGCAGACTTACATTTCTGAGAAGATCTTGGGATGGCACAGAAAAGTTTGAAGAAATATCAAGGAAAAAACTTTAAAACTCAATTCCTGTATTTGAAATAGTCCAGTTCTCACTAGGAAATATCTACTCCTTTAAAACTCCTCTCCACATTAAATATTTATTCAAAACTAGGAGATGTGACTTCTGAAACACATTAAGATTAAATTTTCTTTTGTATGCTCTTAATTTCTTTTTTTAACTTTAGGGCAGTGGTTTTCATGAGACCATTTAAAACAGTTCCTCATGTTGTGGTGACAACAAAGCACAAAAATTATTTTCATTGCTACTTCAAAATTGTAATTTTTCAACTGCTATGAATCGTAATATAAACATCAGTCTTCCAATAGTCTTAGGCAACCCCTATAAAAGGTTATTGATGCCCAAAGTGGTTGAGAAACACTGCTCTAGGGGAGGGAGAGATGGCTCAAGGAAAAAGAGTGCTTGACACAGGCCTTTAATCCCAGCACTCAAGAGGCAAAGGCAAGGCGATCTCTGAGTTTGAGGCTAGCCTGGTCTACAGAGTGAGTTCCAGGGCAGCCAAAGCTACACAGTGGAACCCTGACTCAGAAAAAAAAAAGTGGTAGGGCATACACAGACACAGACACACACACACATAATTAAAAATGAAATAAATCCTCATTATTTTAACTACAGGGTTGAATACAGTGGCACGTGTCTGTAGTCCTAGCATTTGTAAGGCAAAATGGTAGGATCAGGAGTTCAGGGCCAAATTACATCCTATAGCAGTTGTTGGCAAGCCTGAACTACATAAAAACCCTCCTCAAAAACAAACATACAAGCCACGCACCGTGGCACACGCCTGTAATCCCAGCACTGGGAGAGTCAGAGGCAGGCAAATCTCTCTGAGTTCTAGGCCAGCCTAATCTACAACCAATGTTACACAGGGAAACCCTGTCTTGAAAACACAAATAACTAATATACATAAATTATATATGTATATGTGTGTACTTTAAACATTAATGCCACATATTAAACTAGAGTGCACTCCAAAGGTTACCAACAAAGCTATAAATACACCATTGGGTGCAAAGATTTATTCCAGACTTAGGGTGCTAAAAATAAAAGGGCTGAGAGGACAGTGTAGGTGAGTGGAAGAGCGCTGGCCTGGCATGCGCAAAGGTGTGCAGCCATGCTCAGCACTCACAGAGGAAAACGAGCTACCTGCAAAGACATACAGAATAAAACTCTATGTGGATAAAGGTTTTGTCCTTTTTATCTTAGAGTGGTCTGAACAGGCAATTTCCCATAACTCTGTAGAAAATATTCTTGCTGGGCAAGAGTTCTTTGTGGTGAGGTTCTAACCTGAGTTTGAAATGAATTTAGCATAAAAACAACTTAAAGTAAGAGAGGACTGTTTTTCTTTTGCTGGTAAATTAACAGGCTTGGCTGTTCTAGTTTCAAAGGATACCTTGACTGCCCTCACTCAGTGTGTTTTAAAAGCGTCAGAAGGGTTTTTACTGGAGGAAAACAGCAGAGGTTTTACGGCCAGGTAGCCCAGTGACTGGTTGATGGCTAAACACATGTTAAACAGCTGCCTGGAACACCTCACCCAGGAAGATGAATCTATGAGTGGCTTGACTAAAGAACCTAGTTTATTAAGGCTCCTTTTTAGCCTTAAGTTCTTTCAGTCCTTTTCAAGACATCCAACCGAAACAACGAAAATCTTCATAAGGTGCCAGAAGGAAAACGCCCTAAAAAGATTATTAAGGTTATTTCTCAAAAGATTATAACCACCCTGTTGGACAGAAATATTCTAATACCTCCATAAGGTTCCCAGAAGAGTCCATTTTAGAAGACAGGCAGCCCTCACTCCCAGCCAGCAGGGAATGTCAGTCTTCATCATGGCCAATGCCGTCAGCCCTGTACTAAGAGAAGGATGCTGGGAGTTATCCTCAGCCCTCACCCTACAGCGCATAGGGAGGACGGCTCACTCTGTGGCTACACTTAATTCCTAGGAATTTCAAAAAAGAATGCTCATTCCCACAGGGAGATGACCTGCCTGTTCTATTGGTCCCCATTACTAATCAAACCAGAAAAAGGGGGGGGGGGCTTCTGCCATGGGCCTTCTGGCTTCTGCCACTTTGGCCCATGGTACCCAAGCAGCAGCCCTGTTCTTTAATTAGCAGTCAGAAGTAATAAAACAAAGACCCCCATGATGACACTCTAAGATGTCTTTTGTCTAGAAATTGGCCAATAAAATTATGTAAATCACTACTGAGGGGATTCACTAAAACACCCTACAAAGGGAAAAATTACACCAAAAAGGTAAAAAAAAATTTTTTTACACAGGAAAACTGCCTGTGAATGAAAACAAAGAGACTGATGTGGCTACAAGATTGTCAGTTCACTTCTGCTGAGAATGCAGTGCAGGAGAAAATGGAGAAAATGCCGAGGCATTTTATGACATTTCAAGGCAAAAAGACTCTGCTTCCAGCACCAAAAACAATAAAGTAGCTGTTAGGTTTCAGACCTGGGAAAAGTAGCTGGGGTGCGTTTTTAACCAAAGTGGACCTGGCCTCCAGGCTCTCCCAGCATCCCTCAGTCCCTACTTGTTACAGGGTGTGGCTGTCATGCCCCACCCTCTTCCCTGAACTTCCCAGCTTCCCTGTAGAATACAGACATTTTCTGAGGCTCTTCTCCTCTCTCTCCCTCCCCCCTTCTTTCTCTGCATTTCCACTCCTCTCTTTCTGTGCTCACACTGCCCTACCCCCTGCATTGCTCTAAGGTAAGTGTTACTCATCAGGGTTTTCTCTGGGGCTAGAGGGTGTACCATATTGGTAACAAGCATGCTTAGCGCACACAAGGCCATGAGTTCAAGAAACAGATCTGGAACAACAGCAAAGACGTTGTCTTTTCAAATACATAATTTAATGAAGAAAGAAGAAAAAAGTGTCATGTATGTGTGTATGTATATACACACATATACGTATGTATGTATGTATGTATGTATGTATGTATGTATGTATAGAAAAGCTGCCAGAGAGAACCTAGGAGCTTGCTGCGCATCAGGCCCCCTGGCAGGCTGCCCTAGCCTAGCATTGGCTGTGTTTCCTCACCCAGTACCACAACAATGGGTCCCAGCAAGACAAATGCATCCTACTGGAAACTTGATGCCCTTATAGGGAGGCGATGTGTCAGATGGAGAGGCAGGCACCCAAGCTGTGACATCTGTGGTCAGGACTCTTCCAATTAAAAGTGTTGGGATTTTTTTTTTTTTTGTCTTTTGTTTTTTGTTTTTAATCCTTAAAATTCTACGTACTGGTAAAGTGAAAACAGACAAAAGCTCGACTGCGTTAGCAACAGCTGTGCAGACTGATTTCCTTGTCATCGCGCATGTACATGAAGCATTTCACCCCGACGGCTGTCTTCATACTGGCAAGTCCAAGAAATTCAAGACATGTAAACAAGAATAGATTTGCCCTTAAATCCCAAGGTCAAAGGCACCAGCTGTCGTTCTGGAAACAAGAAGGACTTTCTTCTGCTGGAGAGTTTAGGGAGGCTTTAGAGATTGCTTGGGGAGTTTGTCTGGTTGTGTTGTGTGTGGATTTTGTTTGTTTGGTTTGTTTTGGGCATTTTAAAACAGAAGTAAACACAAATGCTATAGATGCTTTCTGGTTCTCATAGGTAATGCGAAAATTGAAAAATCCTGCATAAAGATGAATAAACATCCTTTAGCTTGATATTTGATTAGCATACATGACAGGCAAGCCACATTGTCATTTACCATGCTGACAGGAAAATTTATTTTTATAATAATCCCCTCCGCTCATGACATTTGGTCATTAAATTATTCAAGGAATCTCTCCTCTTGTTCAGGTTACCATTGTCCATCAAGCTGTTCCGGAAGGGCACTCTCACCTCCGGCAGGACACAGATGATGGGACTACAGCAAAATGGGCCATCACAGTGCAGACAGATAAAAAAGATCTCAGATTACCAGATTATCACACCAGACCAGGGTACAGGAAGATATCAAGTTACTGACAGACGGAACCAAACGTATTCAGAGTCCCCAGTTTTTCGAAGGAACACGTTTGGAACACGCTGTCACTCAGTGTTACCTGTTTCCTTCCACCCTGCCACCCAGCTAATTAGCATACATGTCAGTTCCAATCTAACCAATGTCTTTGAGGTCTCTTGAAACCTTATTGAAACAACAGTGGTAGTGAGGAAGATGCTGAGGTTTCCAGGCCTGCTTGCTTTAGTAGCCGTGTGAGCAAACACTGCATCCCTGCTCGGTCTCTGCATTGTTATTTTAAATAACATATCATATAAGGATCATGCTTTTTTAAAATCATCAGATAATTCAGAAAAAATCAAGTGCCTTTCTCCCTTGAGAATCCCATCTTAAATTGAATTATCGGGGGCAAGCACTATTGCCAGTTATTATATAGCTCCTAAAACTGATGGTGCTAAGCATACGTAAAGTGTAGTGAGTTAAGAAAGGTTACATATTGTCAGATGCTTTATGGAAAATTTCTAATTGAGTAGGATCTCACAAAATGAGGCAGTGAGAAGAAGTCACTCGCATGTCCACGTCCATAGCTAAAGTCTAACTAAAGCCCAGGCCCGGTTCTTCCTTGGTGCTTTTGTCTGTGGCTGCTTTCCTGGTCCACAGGTTGGGGGTGTTGGTGCTATTCAGCAGCCTTCAGCTATATCGGCTCACACCTGTGGAGGGTCCACCCACATCTGTTAAGCCCTGTGGCTTTGGGCCTGTGGTGCGGTAGAACATCATGTCAGGAACACAGGTGAAGGAGCACAACTGCTCACATCAGGACCAGGAAGCAAAGGGGAGTTAGGAGGGGGGAAGGCTAGCCTCTAACACCTGGGCCTTCTGGGACATTCACAGTATAAAGCCCATATCATTGCTTTCTGGCCCTTTACTGAATTTGGCAACCTTCATTTTATGACAGGGGCTGTGTCTTCCCTTCATCTTACCAGGAAACCACCTTTCTTTCTTTCTTTCTTTCTTTCTTTCTTTCTTTCTTTCTTTCTTTCTTGTGTTGTAGTTTTCAAGACAGGGTTTCTCTGTGTAGCCTTGGCTACACCAGAACTCGCTTTGTAGACCAGGCTGGCCTAGAACTCATAGCAGTCTGCTGCCTCTGCTCCGCTGAGTGCTCACATTAAAGGTGTGTGCCATCACGCCTCATTAGAAAACCACATTTTACATTCCTCTTAGACATTTTCAGTGGATAGAAAAGGCCAGACGGATGCTGAGGATAGTGGAAAGTGGTCTTTGGACAGAGCCTGATGAATAGGCCGTTTACTGTGCCTGCTTCTCTCTCTATGACCTTCAGAAAAGTCTTCTAGGCCTCGTGCTTTGAAAGTGAAAGGTCTCCATAAGATCACGCGTGTGTTTGGGCATGTGCTTGCCAAGCTGTGGCTGTGTTTCGGAAGGTTATGGAATCTTTATGAGGGAACCCCACTGGCAAAAGTGAGTCACTGGGGAAGGGGGAGGGGCTGAAGTTCTGCGGTTGGGCTCCACTTCTGGTTTGCTTTCTGCTTCCTGACTTTAGACATAATATGACCAGACGTACCAAGGCCCTGTGGCCATTCCTTCCCGGACACAGTGGACTGTGTCCCTTCACAAACCATGAGCAGTATAAATTCATCCTTTGAGTTGCTTCTTCCTACATCTTTAGTCACTTCATCAAGAAAAACAACTTAGTCCTTTAAAATTTTCAGAATCTTCTATTGACATAGGATACACAACTGCATTGCTCTCTGGAGCCTTGTTTTCATCTGTCTGCTGATCACTTACTCTGTTCCAGACACAGATATGTCTGTGGTCTACAGATGGACCCTCTCTGCCCTCGGGGCCTCTGGTGTGGTCTGTTTGTTACAACTGTGAAGACTTAGGAAGGCAGAAATCGCAGGGACAGACACAGTGGGGGTAGTGAGGAGACTGGAGGCAATTTGGATGTATTCAGATTGAGACTCTTTTTTAAAAGTGCATAGTTACCACACAGGAGAGCAGGTGGCATCAAGCGGTAACTGCCACCACTCGCTGTTTCCATGTCCTCAAATTCTGACTCAGATAAAACAGGATCCCAATGTAGTATGCAGTTAACACCAAACTGTTAACACTGTGCACCATCAATGGACTAAGAATTTAAATTGCATTTTCTGCACTGCTAGTCAAATTTCTATATCCAAGACCCTCCATGGCAAAGAGGAGCAAGCTGACCAACCGTCCTAGCACACCTAACAACCATCCTTTGGCATAAAGGGAACAACCAACCAAAATGAGCCTCTACATTCTACCATGCAACCCCCAAAGCAAAGCGTTCATTTCCTAGCAGAACTCCACGCAAAACAGTGGCGACTTTAACGCACAAGAAACCTGCACGCATTCAGAGTACAAAGGAGAGGAAGACAGGAGCAATCTTCTGCAATCCCCATGGCTAGGGAATTGTGGGTAAAGCGCTAAGCAAGTTCAGTCTCAAGGCTCTGTGCCTTTAAGGCTTCAGCTCTTTTGAGTAACTGGACACTGAGGACATTCAAATTAGGTCAGCCTCTCCCTCCTATGGGCTCCTTCCTGTTCTATGTTCCTGTTGGTTTTTTTTTTTTTCATAGAGAACTAAACAAGCCTGAAAGGGCTCCAGTGGAAGCAGCCGCTGGAATCTAGGACAGAAAGAACAGAATGACTCTCCGACTTTCCCCTGCTGCCACCGCCGGCTCTGTTATTGTCGCACGGAAGGCTGAGTGAGCCTGTTTTGTCTGGTTCTAGTGACACTGTCTGTCTGAACCAGAGTCTCATCAGAACCTGGATTGCTGGGGTCAGGTGTTCTTACTCATCTAATTGTTGGTAATTAGATGGGCTCCCATTGCCTCACACAAAGGCTTCGGGTTAAGAATTTGTGGGGTTTGGTGATTCACCGAAGATTTTAAAAAATAATAATAGTAACGCAGGAGAATTGCAATTAGCTCAGGTAGCAGAAGGCGACAAGTTTCTCCCATAAATGTCCAGGTGTTTCCAAGCTTCAGGAATGGAAGATGAGGCCACCTTGCAAGGGCCATCTCCTTACAAGAGGAAGCAGAGGGGTTGGTACCACTCCCACAGCCCAGATTTCCTCCAGCAAAGCTAGCAGCAAGACAGGAGGGAGAATGGGTACCCGGAGCCTATGAACAGCTGGAAAGAAGGATGCTTCATGAAAACCCACATGGTCTGGGGAGGTGAGGGTAAAGGCTCTCACCACTGAGCCTAACAACCCGACTTTGATCCCTTGTGTCCACACGGAGGAGGGAGAGAGGCAACTCCTTACAGTTTGTTCTCTGACTGTTACACATACATTGTGGTGTGTGTGTGTGTGCGCATGCACATGTGCACACACACACACACACACACACACACACACATACACACACAAGTGCGTGTGCCCACACACTAAATTAATGTAATTTTTAAAATTGGTTAGCCACTTTATAGACTAATTATGCAATGCTTATTTTTAAATTGCTCCCTTAGGCACTTGTGCCTTCAACTATCTCTTTAGATATTGATTCTTATTTCAGAGTCTTGTAAATTGACATAACAACTAAAGCAGGCATCTAACGAAAGGATGGGCATTTCCCTAACAATGTCTTGAAAAGTTGTATTAATTCCTTTCTTTCTTGAGAAGAAAAAAATTACCATGCATTCTTTAGGTTTAGATAGCACTGTAATCAGCACGTAAAAATCAAAGCCTGTGAGGCTCCAACACGGGCATGCATCCAGACAACTGGTCACTGCCAGACAGAGAATCCCTAAGTCTGCAAGTCTGGGCACTGACCTTTGAACTGGGAGGAGCAATAGGATGGATATAACTCTGAAGAACAGGAGCTAAACAGCCGCATGGGGCCTGGTTCCTGAGACAGCCCCTCAGAGAGACATTCTGTCACTAGAGCAGACTCTGCAGGAGTCTTGAGATCACGGTGCGACTGGATGGGAGCTGCCAGGAAGTTCAGTGTTGTTTGGTAGAATACTGCCAAATGCAGACCATGGGCCCCCAACTGTGCAGGAGAGCCCTAGAGTAGGGTGTGGAGCCACTCAACCTTGAGGCCACGTTAGGGCATCGAAAACGAGCCTGTACTGCCACTGCCACGCGAAGGAAGGCGTAGCCAGACAAAGCTCCACACCAGCCTGTGTCATCCATAGACCTTACCGTCACCTGACACCAACGGCCCCAAGCTTGATTCACTAAGGAAATGGTTTGTTTGAAAATAAAATGACTCTGAGTCCTATTCCATACCTACCAAAGCACAAGAGTGAGGCCGTGTCACTTCTTAGACATTAGCCTAGGATGCTTTTCTGTTGCCGTGATAAAACACCATGATTAAAAGCAGGTGTGGAGGAAAAGGCTTACTGCATCTTACGGGTCATATCCATCATGGAGGGAAGCCAAGGCAGGAACATACAGGTAGGAACTGAGGCAGAGACCATGGAGGAATGCCGCTCGCTTACTCCCTTGCGCCCTCTGACTGCTCACTTAGCTTCCTTAACTAAGGATGGTTCTAGGCTTATCTGCCAAGGATGGTTTCCTGCCCACAGTAGGCTGGACCCTCTCACATGAATTAACAATCAAGAAAATGTCCCCTAGACACCCCTACAGGCCAATCAGATGGGGAAAAAAATGTTTAACTGACATTGTTCGCAGGTGTGTCAAGCTGACGAGAATGAAACAGAACAGACACACTGCAGTTCCAGACTGCATGAGTGAATGTGCTAATGGGATGGCATTATCTAAGAGACAAGGAGAAAACCTTCCTGCCTGGGCTTAGTGTGTGTGCAAGTGTCCATGTTCTGTTTATGTGTACTCGGGTTTAGCAAGTGTGCGAACACACTGTGTTGGTGTACCTGCACATTGGTATGCCTGCAGAAGGCAAGGTTGAAGTCAGGAGTCATCCTCAATTGCTCTGTCAATTATTCACTGAGGTAAGCTATCTCAATCAAACCCAGAGCTCGCTGATATGGATGGTCCAGCTACCTAGCCTGCCACACCCATCCAGCATTTGCATGGGGTCAAGTGATCAGAGCTCTGCTCCTTGGGCTTGTATTTGACTGAGCCCTTTTCCCCATGTCCTGAGCTAGTGTACTTTCAAACAGACCCCAAGGCCCCTTGGGCCTGATGGAACACCGTGAGACAGCTCTGAGAGTTAGCTCTCAGAAGCACTGGGTCAGCAGTGAACACATTGGTCTTTCATTCCCAGCCTCCAGAGCAGGGAGAAGTCAGTGCTTGCAGTTTAGGTTATGGTAGTCACAGCATCTTTGTCATAGCAACCAGAGGCTCTGGGGACAGCAGATCTGCCTGCTAGAGGGAAAGCACCTGTCAAGGGCCATGTTCCTCTGTTGCGCATTTTAATAGCTGGAGCAGCTTAGGCAGTCTGACAGTCTAATCCTTCACAAATTATTTTGAAGTGACAACTTAAAAGTATATGTTGGTTGGCAGAAATCAAATATTCAGATGTAATGGGTTTAATTAATTTAAAAGCCTCTCTTTTAAGATGATGCTGTAATTGGCAATAAAACCAAAATGCCTAAAATACCTTTTGGTGAGAAGCCTTTAAATGTTCAATTATAATGATTTGAGAATCTTGCATATGCTAGAGGGACTTAAATATGCATACGCTCCCCGCTTCAACTTAGGAGGCAGCTTCTGTGTGCTTGTACCCCTTCAAAGGGCCTGGACCTTAAGAACAAAGGCTGTCACAGAAAAGGCTGGAAATGCCCCAGCAAGCCAAGTGGAGTTGGTGCACCCCACCCCAGGGCCTTTGCATTACAGAAAAAAGCAGCTGTTTGGCACTTCCCTGTGTCTGTGTAAGCTTCACACGGTCTGAGGCCTTCTCTGCTGCATCCATGAACTGACATGCACTCACATGTGAATGTGCACCCATGGGTACCCATGTGTGTGACTTTCACCAGGCTTTCTGTTTCTCCAGAGCAGCGCTGCCATCTGACACTTGGGTTATTTGAACTTTGCTTGTTTCCCTCAATCACAATTCCTGTGCCTACCAAATACTCAATTCAAGTAAGTGTCCCACTATTGTTGTTTTAAAAAATGACTTAACAGAGTGACGTTTTTCATTGTCTTATGAGGCATTAACACTTGCCAATGTGAAGTCATATGATGTGCCACTATGGTATTATATATGATTTTTATATTGAGTAAATGCAGACAGCAAGATCAATGCTTCTAGGCTGTGACATACGGGCCAATCTTAGGTCTTCTGCGAAGGAGTTATGTCCTTGAGACATTTAAGCTTAAATTCTAGGAGCTTCTGGGTCTCTCAAAGATCAAATAAAAGAAGAAGTTTCCATCTTCAGGGTCATCATCGTGAGGTTAAGAAATGGTAAAATTAGAACTCCATATATACACAGGTATCCGAAAGCAGCAGAGGCCACACACAGGAAACAGAGGCTTGCTTTCTCCTTCTCTACAGCATTAGCCAGTCCTCAGCCACTGTGAGTGAAAAGGATCCTGAAAGGTCAGGAGAATGTGCAGTGAGGCCCATCCGCCTTCCACCATCTGACCTACTTCCAGCTATTTTTGGTTCACACGAACGAGTGAAGTTGCTAGAAGCTGATGCCGCAAAATGTGTTCGTTTAAAAGCAGCAGACATTCTCTTTTGGCTTCCCTTCCTGGCTTCCAGCTTGTTGCCACAGGAAAGCAGGTTTGTGGCTCCAAGCATTGCTGAAAGGTCTCTGGGGGGTGGGGTGGAGGGACCATATAGTGTGATTTTCAAAGTCTATTCAATGTCAAAGGCTGTGGCTCGTGGCAAAAGGAGTGGGCCTGAACAAAAAACGGTCTTTTGTCACATTCAGTTAAGCAGGTTCCATTAGGCAGCTCTGACTAAACCGAGGATTCGTATCGTATGTCAGCATTTGAAGGATTGATTACCAAGAGTGTGATTCTGAGTGTGTGTGTGTGTGTGTGTGTGTGTGTGTGTGTGTGTGTGTCTGTGTGTGTGTGTGTGTGTGTGTGTGTGTGTGCCCACATATGTGTGCATGTGCATGTGCCTGTGTGTGTGCATATGGGCATGCATGCATGTGAATGTATGTGTGTGCCTGCTCGTGTGTGTGTGTGTGTGTGTGTGTGTGTGTGTGTGTGTGTGTGTGTGCATGCCAGAGGTCAGCCAGTATGTCTTCCTCACTTGTTCTCCATCTTAGTTTCTGAGATGTCATCCTAGCTGAGCCTGAACCTTACCAGCTGGTTGGACTGGAAGGCCAAAGCACTCTCAGCCTCCGGTCCCTGTGTCACCTGTGATATGCCTTTAACATGTGGACTAGGGATTAGAACTCAGGTCCTAGTGCTTTCTAGCCATCACCCCAATCCCAGCATCCCCCTTTTGAAGTGTCAGTAGACTCATCAGGAAGGGCTAACAGGGCTGGCTTTCTCTTCAGAACACAGACAAGCTCATTAGCTACTTCCTGCATCAGTTGAGCACACACCAGCCCCAGCCTGAGACATAACTAATGGGGGGCGGGGCATGCCGGCGGCTGCTCTGAGGTGCCTTCAGAAAGAGCAATGTCTTTCCTTTCAGGGGCTACAGTGTTCTCTAACTCAATCTACCTGCTAACAAAGATCGAAGACGGCAGGCTCATTTTCCCACAGGAATGAACAGGACTAATGACAGCCAACCAAATTGTCTCTTAATTTTCTTTTCATCTCCCTCTTTGCTGGCCTTCTTGGGGCAGAATATATAGATTTTTCTCTAGATAAGGCTGTTGGCACAGGAGGGAGGAAGAAGGGCATTAATCATGGAAGAGTGGGGCTTTTGTCTTGGCTGGTCCCGTGAACTCTACCTTAGAAAGGAGACGGGCCATTGTATCTTGAAGGAACTCTTTTTTTACCATTCAGCACTGGTTCTAAACAGATGCTGAGACTCACAGGCAAACACTGGGTGTCGCGCAGGGAGACTAGTGGAAAAGTAGGGAGGAGGATAAAAGCACCTAGGGGTGACAAGAGCTCCACAAGTAGACCAACAGAGCCAACCAACCAAGGCCCAAAGAGGCCTGTGTGGTGTCTGAAGCACCAACCAAGGACCATGCATTGACTGGACCTAGACTCTCTACATAGCTGTAGCCGATGGGCAGCTCAGGCCTCATGTGGCTCCACTAGTGACAGGAGAGAGTGGGGGCTGTCTCTGACATGGACTCTGTTGCCTGCTTTTTGATCATTTCTACCGATGGGACTGCTTTTCCAGGCTACGGGGGAAGAGGACAGACTCAGTCCTGATGCAACGTGATGGGCTGAAGTGGGTGGGTATGGGGGGCTCCCCTTCTCTGAGGTATAGAGGAGGGGGGAATAGGGAAGAGAGGGTGAGACTGGGACGAGAGGAGGGCGGGGCTACACCAGGGGTGTACAGTGAATCGATAAATACTTTTTTAAAAAGGAAGAACTCTTACCCAGGCATGTGAGGAGCTTCCTGAGGGAACGTCCGCAGCTATCATATCTTCCGTTTACACCCCTGGACTGTCCACCCAAATCTAATTGAGAAGCACTGCTCTGTCTTTCAGACCCACAGTCCCAATTCTGATCCTAGGGAACCCATCTTCAAGTCCTCATCAGTAGCCTACAGAACCTCAATAATAACAACACACACAGGAGCCCTGCCGAAAGATGAGTGGGGGGGGCCACATGAGAGGGACGAACAGGTTTGTTGGGCCTTATTTTGAAAGATGGAGACAAAAGACACAGATGGCCCTACCTCAAAACATCAGAAAAGAATGCGTTACAGGGCGCTGGCTTTGTTCCTGTGGCTCAATTTTCAAATTGAACAACACGGGCCTTTGAAACTGGAACAAGAAAACAGTGTGGTGAGCTCTGAAATAGCACCCCGTGTTCTGTCTTTCCCGGGTGAGAAGCGAGTTCCCCACCTGGCCCTGAACCAGCTCTGATAAGGAAAGCGCCTGGCCAGTATCTTGCTCCAGCCTGAAAGGCCAAACCAAGCCATCTTCCTCTTGATTCCAGGGCCACATCTTGGCTTTTGCCTGAAGAAGGATTCCCACTGAAGAGCATCGCAAAGAGAACTCTCTAAATATCAATTGCTGCCATTTCTTAGTGTCCTTATGATGGCTTTGGCTTGCTAATGTGCTGGGGCTTGTTGTTTTCAGGTCCAGCTGTGGTGAGCTGATCAGTCAAAGCAGAACAAGAGAACAGCATAAGCTCATCCTCAGATGATTGCATCTTCAACTCCCAGGAAACTGCCTCGTATGCAGCAAAGAAAGGCTAACAAGCACCTAGCTCAAGAAAGAAAGAGGCATGAGCAACGTCTTTTGTTTCAAATTCACTAATGTGGAATCTGATTCCATAGTAAGCCTATGCGCAATAACATACCCATTAAAATCACTTTGAGACAACTATTGATGTGAAATTGGGTTTGGGGGTGTGCAATGCTCCATTCCTGAAGAGTGAAAATGTTTAGAACTCTCATGAAATGGAACAGTTAAACAATACACAAGGGGCTGGAGCGGTGGCCCAGTGGTTACTCCACTCCTGAGAACCTGTGCTTGGATCCTTAGCACCCACCTAAGAAGCCAGGTGTGGTGGCCTCTGCCTGTGTTCCTAGGCCTGGAAAGGCTGAAAAATGATAATCCTTGGGGCATGCTGGCCAGCCAACCTAGCCAAATCCACAAGCGCCAGGTAGCAGCAGCAGCAGTAATAATAATAATAATAATAATAATAATAATAATAATAATAATAATAATAACAACAACAACAACAACAACAACAACAAGAAGGAAGAGTAGGAGAGTAACTAGGGAAGACATCCAGTGTTGAGTTCTGGGCTCCAAACACATGCAGAAACATGTGTGTACACTTTTCACCATGGTAAATAAATAAATAAATATTCTATGTCTCATGTGTCTTTTTGTTTAGAAATATAATTTTTTCTTTATGAAGTATCCGTTAAAATAAATGCAAATAATTATGAAAAATTATCTTGTGGTAATGTCAACTACAGAATCTCTTGCTGTGTTTTGTCACTGTCCTTTGGTTGGTTGGCCAGCTTGTACTGATGGGAATCTACCGCAGAGCCCTTCACGTGTGAATCAAGTGCTTCAATGTTGGACCATATCTCCATCCTAGAACCCGCTTTTAAAATAAAGTTTCTTCTAATTTTCAAAAGTATTACAAATATCAGAGAAATCAAGTAAAGGGGCCTGGACATTTCTACCTTCACTGCCACTTTTCTTCAAACCTAACACTAGTCTAAAATTTAAAAGTAACATTTATTTTTCACTCTACAATATTTTCAAAATTACAAAAAAATATAAGAAAAATATCTAGAGGATAAGTATACATATCTATAGGTATAATTCTGAGTCCTTATATATAAAGTCAGATTTCTTATGGCATTTTCATTATTCAAAAAGCTACCACTGGTGTAACAATGGCATATAAGTAATGGGGGCAACCCCCTGCTTTCCAATCCGATTTGAGAGAGGAAATTCCTGCCTGGTGGTATAAACCTAATCACAATTCTATGGCTAAGGAGATCACAGGCCCTGCAGGCAAGAAGGTAGACCTAGTGCTGTTAAAAAGAATTCCTCAGATCTTCCTCTTGAAGGATCACATGACTCCATCACATAGCTAGACCAAAATTTGTTTGCTCCTTCTACCATGAACCGTTTGGCATGCTTATTTGATGGCTTTTGGAAATCACTATAGAAAAAGTATAATTATACATAAAGCTTTCTCCTATTTCTGAAGCTTTCCTCAGAGATGGATGACCAGTTTTGGATATGGCCAAACTGATTTCCGGAGAATGGCCACATTGGTGTCAGTGCAGGACACTGTGGCCCTTGCTGGGGACAGCATCAGGACAGACTCTTGCTGCTGGCATCCTGGAAGGCAAGATACGCATCAGTGTCTCTAGGTCTCCAGGTAACCCTTCACCAGCCACATGCTTTCTGATCCAGCTGCAGGCAAAAACCAGGTGCACTCACCCAAACAAAGCCAACTGAGACCAAAACGTGGCAAAGGCCAGGTGCACCCAATCAAAGTCCACTGAAACCACAGACAAGGAAGAGTGACACAAAGAAAGATTTCACAAGGAAGTGAAGTGTAGTATTTGGCCCAAGACTATTCCCAGCAAAGGAAATACAGATATATTCTAAGTTATTAGAGTATTGTCTTTACTGATGCTGGGGGGAAAAACTCAGTGGAACAAAGGATTAGATTTCCTGGGAATTCTTTACAAGTTTGGATTTTTTGGGGGGGGGGGTCTGGCAGAATGATAGGGAGGCAATACTGGACAGGGCTGAGGAATGAAGACATTAGAAGTCTGTACACAGATTCCCTACAAGGAAAACAGCATTCTGCCAAAGCTCCAGCAGCAAGGAGATATTCGTCAACCATGCAGGCCCTTCCTAGGTGTTAGGGCACAGGCCCCAGCTGAAACCCTTCAAGGCAAATTCTGCTGGATGGTTCTGTTTGATGCTTACAATGGTTGGAGGGTGGGCAGGAGATGTCTCTGCATCACTTTAATTTTAAACT